>NC_088214.1:26302320-26976070 GCF_036934945.1 Oncorhynchus masou masou | reverse complement strand
CTACAGACGTGAGTGCTACGGGTCGGTAGTCATTTAGGCCGGTTACCTTAGTGTTCATGGGCACAGGCACTATGGTGGTCTGCTTAAAACATGTTATTACAGACTTGGACAGGGAGAGGTTTAAAATGTCAGTGAAGACACTTGCTAGTTGGTCAGTGCATGCTCGCAATACACGACCTGGTAATCCGTCTGCACCTGCGGCCTTGTGAATGTTGACCTGTCTAAAGGTCTTACTCACATCGGCTACGGAGAGCGTGATGGGAGAAACTACTGGTACTCCTTGTATAAAGTCTCGTTATTGTTATTTTATTGTGTTACTATTTCCTTTTACATTTTTTGTAAGGTTTTCTAACTTTTTAACTATGCATTGTTGGGAACATGGCTCGTAAGTAACAATCCACTGTAAAGTATACACATGTGTTATTCGGCGTATGTGACAAATATAATTGGATTGGATTGGATTTAGAGAAATGCTGTATTTTGTTTAGAGCAAATTATGGACCAAGGACATCTATGTCTTCAATTTGGGTTTTCTTTCCCTGCTTCTAGTGTTTGTGCTCTTTCAGGAAATGTAAACCAAGTCGGATAGCTAGCACATTTTCGAAGTTAATAAATATGTTAGCACTACAGGCCTTTGATATTTGCTTGCTCTTTGTTTGGTGAGGAGGGAAAGTACAGAAGCACTTTAATGATAGTGCATGCCTTTAGGACGTGTTTTCATGTGGAACACAAATGGTGGATCTCGCTTTCTTGAAATTTAGCTGGAACTCTTTTACAACCTACACAGCACGAAGACTCAAGGGATTGTTGGTTGGTTGGTAGGAATTAAAGCTTGTTTATTGTTTTGGTTTCCAATGTAAATCATTGTTGAGGACAACTTTCAAATGATGGAATTTGATTTTCCTCTTTTTGAAAGTAATAAAAGCTTTTCATAAGTGGATAATTTATGGAGTTGATGGAGTTGTTACCTACACAGTAGGTCTTTATATTCTGTTGTCCTGTCCATTCCCTTTCCTCCCACATCCTTCAACTGTGGTGTGTTAATGCATGGTGATTTAGTTTAATTGTAATGGTAGATCCAATATGTTTTAATCTATATATCAAAATCTATAGTCTCAGCCAGCCAACATTCTGTTCCATTGCCAGAAATGGGAATAAAAAATGATGTTTGTATTCACATTGATGCTCAGCTGATAAGAGACTATTCTACGTACGTGACAGAGGGATTACATATAGAATGTGTTCAATCTTTACTTCAAATGTATTTCGTCCAGATACTCATCTTTGCATTTTCCGATTCCTCTCAGCATCAGCATCAACACCTTCCCTCCACCATCCCCCCATCCACACAGCTATTCCTTCCATTTGAATATATGCATATTCATATCTTATATGAGCAGCGTTTAGCATTGGGTGTAGAAACAGATGGAGGTTCCTCCAGAACAGAATTGCAGGGGAAAGAGGGTTGGAGCTGGCTGTTTTCTGTGTGAGAGAGAAAGCAGGCTGAGCCCACGCTCTGTGCAGGCTGGGATGAATCATACGAGTGAGTGGGCGGGAAACGCGTTTCTTTCCTCAGAAAGGCAGAGATTCTGCTCTGACGTATACCCCTGGCGTACTGGAGAATAAAGCCTCCAGGAAGTTTTTTTTCTGACATTTATTTTCTTGCACTTTCTCATTTTAATGCGACTGTATGTATTATGGGTGTCTGTACTCAAATGGGATGACATCATCGTTGACCTCTGACAACAGACAGGAAGTGTATATGCGTACATGACAAACACCTGTGTCATAGAAATACACAACCTCCAAACAGTACCAAACCATTTCTTATCACTCTGTGCTAGACTGGACAAAGAAGCTGTAAGTGTCTGGTAAATATTGATTGAATGCCTGCAACAGATAATAATTGAGTCTCTCCATCAACCCATGGACTCATATTGACCTGTTCAGACTTGTAATGTACAGGTCATATACTGTAATGGGATAGAGGAAGGTGTAAGACAGTGTGTACACGTGGGTCATGTACTCCCGGAATGTCATCCCAGAGCCAGATTAATGAATGAATGAGGTCAGTGTGCAGAAGACAAGTGATACCGACCTGGAGAGCACATGAGCGGTGTCCTCATGCCGTTGTCTGCTTTGATTAATGGTGCTGCCATCGGAGCGTCTGCTTCCACTGCCAGCTGGGTGATCATCAGTACTCTCCCTCCTGAACACAAGTAGCATTGCCTCCTCTGGTATGCCCTTACAGGAACATGGACCTGCTGACTGGATAACAGTGGACTATACCTAGGTTCAGGAGAACAACTAACTATAACGGACTTGGTAGTACACTAGAGGACCAAAATAGATATCCTTACTCTGTGTTGCAAAGGTGTTAGCTTTGAGGGTTTCCCTTGGCAAAGTAATGTAAGAGTTGAGTTTGTCTTTTCTCCCAATGCTGTGATTTAAAGATTGTTAAAGATACCATTAGAAAATACTGTTTTGAATAGAAATTGTCTGTCTGGAACCTATATGCCTATCAGTGAGTATCCCACTGATGTGCTGGCATCTGAACCTTTTATTAACTGGCATTTTGTCATAAATCTGAGAATTTGGCTTGGCCAGGAAATAGTCCCTTACTTTGGGGAGCAAAATTATATCATTGTCACCAGGGTTCATTTGTAGGGTACCATATTAGCCTTGAGGGTGTTCAATCAGATATATGTTTTCTTCGAGTGCACACCTTATAGTGTGTGTCAGTTATGAACTGTGTTATTCAATGTCTTGGAGCGTCAGCCTCGAAAACCATCATTACGTTACACAATGTTATTCAATGTCTTGAAGCGTCAGCCTCGAAACCACAATTACATTGATGCACCATGTTATTCAATGTCTTAAGAAACAGCCCAGCAGCACTTAATTTACAATGTTGACCAACGAGAGCCCCTTAGCTCATTTTCATGATTCTCTGTCTTGCTACTGTGAAAATTATAGTTTTCTATTGTAGATCTACTGTAATACTAAGATTAGATAAGAGATGTGTCTGTCTTGCTGCTTCAGGGGTGGCTTTTGCACATCTAGCCTGCCTGCTTGACAGTGATTCTCACAGACAAGCTAGACATGGGAACACAACGCAGTGAAAATTGTTCGTTTCCGATGAATTAGCTTTGAATGTTCAATCGCTGCTTTTTTACTCCAAATTCATAAATGAATGGTCTTGGTAGTGGATATGAGCCCAGTGATATCGTCACAGAGCCATGAGCCTGAGCATTTTAGAATGCACTATTTAGTATTCCAGAAAACGTATCTTCCCTGGCTTTGCTTTTCCATCCACTTACTCAGCAGCTTTCCTCTTTCAAACACGGGTTCAGTAAAACGTGTTGTTATTAACAGATCAACTTCAAAGACAGGAGTCAATAATAGAAAAAACACACGGCTCACATTCTAAGCACATAGGGGATGCCTCTAGTTCCCACTAAGTTTGTGATTTTAAACTGTGTTAATAGTGGGGCTGCTTACCTGAAAAATCTGAAAGAGTCATGCATTTTGTGATAAAAGCATCAGAGGTAGATTTATATACCCTGAAAAGGTTTAGATTGGGAGCCAACCCAGATTTGTCCCCTCTGGGCATGGTAGAATTATTTTAAATGGCCACCAGCAGTACCATTATTTTAAATTTCAGAATGACTGTTTTGAGATGATTGCACCAAATTTGGAACAGAAATAGATTTATAGACTCTGAGAAGATGTAGAAGTCCCAGATTTGCCCCCTGTGGGCTGAGGTAGCCATCTTGTAAAATGGCTGACTATGGTAACACTATTTCAGTAGTTCAGAAGTGCTGTTTTGAGATAAGCACACCAACTTTGGCACAGAGGTAGATTTATGTACCCTTGAAAGACTTAGATATGGAGCCACCACAGATTTGGCACCTAGGGGCCTTGGCAGCCATTTTACAGAATTGCCACAGACGGTAATGCAATTTTACAGTTCAGAAGGCTTTTTTTAAATAAACACAACAAAAATGGCGCAGAGGTACACTACCGTTCAAAGGTTTGGGGTCACTTAAAAATGTCCTTGTTTTTGAAAGAAAGGCATTTTTTTGCCCATTGAAATAACCTCAAATTGATAAGAAATACAGTGTAGATATTGTTAATGTTGTAAATGACTATTGTAGCTGGATTTTTTATGGAATATCTACATAGGCATACAGAGGCCATTATCAGCAACCATCACTCCTGTGTTCCGATGGCACATTGTGTTAGCTAATCCGAGTTTATAATTTTAAAAGGCAACTTGATCATTAGAAAACCATTTTCCATTTATGTTAGCACAGCTGAAAACGGTTGTGCTGATTAAAGAAGCAATACTACAGGCCTTCTTTAGACTAGTTGAGTATCTGGAGCATCAGCATTCATAGGTTTGATTACAGGCTCAAAATGGCCAGAAACAAATACATTTCTTCTGAAACTCATCAGTCTATTCTTGTTCTGAGAAATGAAGGCTATTCCATGTGAAAAATTGTCAAGAAACTGAAGATCTCATAAAACGGTGTGCTCTACTCCCTTCACAGAACAGTGCAAACTGGCTCTAACCAGAATAGAAAGAGGAGTGGGAGGCCCCAGTGCCATTACTGAGCAAGAGGACAAGTACATTAGAGTGTCTAGTTTGAGAAACATCCTTCTAGGCAGAGTTGCAAAGAAAGAGCTATATCTCAGACTGGCCAATAAAAAGAAAAGATTAAAATGGGCAAAATAACACAGACACTGGACAGAGGAAGATTGGAAAAAAGTGTTATGGACAGACGAATCTAGGTTTGAGGTGTTCGGATCACAAAGAAGAATATTTGTGAGACAGAATAATGAAAAGATGCTGTAGGAGTGCGTGACACCATCTGTCAAGCATGGTGGAGGCAAAGTGGGAGATTTGTACAGGGTAAAAGGGATCTTGAAGAAGGAAGGCTATCACTCCATTTTGCAACGCCATGTCATGCCCTGTGGACGTCGCTTAATTGGAGCCAATTTCCTCCTACAACAGAACGATGACCCAAAGCACTGCTCCAAACTATGCAAAAACTATTTAGGGAAGAAGCAGTCAGCTGGTATTCTGTCTATAATGGAGTGGCCAGCACAGTCACCGGATCTCAACCCTATTGAGCTGTTGTGGGAGCAGCTTGACTGTATGGTACGTAAGAAGTGCCCATCAAGCCAATCCAACTTGTGGGAGGTGCTTCAGGAAGCAAGTGGTGAAATCTCTTCAGATTACCTCAACAAATTGACAACTAGAATGCAAAAGGTCTGCAAGGCTGTAATTTCTGCAAATGGAGGATTCTTTGATGAGAGCAAAGGACAAAATTATTATTTAAATTAAAAATCATTATTTATAACCTTGTCATGTTCTTGACTATATTTCCTAACTCATTTCATTTAAGTTTTCATGGAAAACAAGGACATTTCTAAGTGACCCCACACTTTTGAACTGTAGTGTAGATTTGGGTTCCCCAAAAAGATTAAGTTATGGCGCCACCACAGATTTGCCCCCTGGGGACCATGGCAGCCATTGTACTATTTTACAAACTTCTAATCCACAAAAAGAAGTGGCCTATACTTCTTCAGATTTTTTTATGTCATGGCCTATACTTCTTGCCCGGGACCTCCCAAAAACCAAAAGGTTCAACAGTAACACACAGTATAATACAATGAGTACAGATGGAAACACAGCATTCATCTTGGCCAAATTGTAGAAAAGTGTAGTGGAGGTGAGTTAGAATGCTCGTGATGAGGTAGCCCTGCCTGCATCATAAAACTACCTTCAGCCCAAGACGCAACCTTATTTTGGTCAAATGGATAAGACGTTGGGTTCTGAAACAGGAGACCAGGGTCCACATCCTACCTTTTTACTTGAACATGAAAATAAATGGCTACTGAAGCTACTTTGCAATGTCCTAATCAGGAGCAAATTCAGACTTAACTACAGCTGTATCTGGGAAACAGGACAATTCTCTCGAGCTGTGCTTTAGTCAGAGCTGTGCCTGGCACACAGGATATTTTACTTTCAACCAGTTCATGAACAAAAGTATTCCACTAATTTAATATAATATTCTGCAATTTGAACAAATTAAAGGCTATGTCACATTTTAGTATGCCTTGGGATTTTGGTGGTGACGGTTGATCTGGAACAGCATCTGATAAAGGTGTACTTCCTGCACCCTAAGGCACCTCCAAAATCATCATTCAGAATTAGTCATTTTTGGGTCAGTGGAGGCAAACACACTCACAGACAGAATATACACCTTTCGAACGAGATACATAAGTCGAGCATCAAAAGCCCTGGAACTAACTAGCTAATTTACTAGTGGCTACTAATCAAAAGGAACTCACCTGACCTGACACCCTCAATTCAAGTGTATGGTCAACCAATGCTGTCTATCAGCCAGTGGCAGCCATGTTACAAAAATGTTAGATGTACACAAGGGTCTCTAAAGTATAAAATACAGTATAACATCTAGCCTAATTGGGGTTGAAGGCATTTTGTTAGACGGCTGTCACAGCCCCCATTGGCCAAAGCTGTGGAGCCTCCATATCTACACATTTTTGGGGTACATTAATCGACCTCTGTGCCATATTTGGTGCATTTATCTCAAAAAAGGCTTTCGGACAGATGCCATGGAACCCAGAGGCCAGCTCTGGGTCCATAAATCTAGCTCTGTGACAAACTTGGAGCCTTTATCTTGAAATAGTCCTTCTGAATTGTAAAAAGATAAAGATAGCTGCCATAGCCCCTGGGGACAAATCTGTGGTGATGTTACATTCAAAGTATGACTGTCTATTATCTACTATCTAAGTATGTAGTATCCATCTTGCATGTTGAGCCAATTGTAGAGCGGTATCTGTTGTTAGTGGCAGAGTGAGCCAGGACTCCATGCCTTTATTGATATTAACCAGTGTATTTATTGATAACATCCAAAGATGGCAATACCACTGTTGGCTATTTTTAATTTCATCCATGTGCAGGCTGTTATTGAAAATATCAGATACATTTGCAGCAATTTTGCAACAAGGTTTATAGTTTTAAAATACATATTGTTTCCATGGTGGCATGTCCTGTCCTTCCTTTTCTTCAGCGATATTCCCTGAACCTCTATGCACGTGTTTGCTTACATATACACACATGCCATACTTTGACAACCCTTATTAACACCTCACACTAAATGCCATGAAAATGTGAAAACATATTACAATAATGCCTCCTTTTCTGTAAACCACTTGAAATAGACCTGTATCAACTGTAAATGGTGCAGTAGTGTGTTGATATCCTTTTAGTATACTTGATAGAGCCTTTCACAGCCTTGTTCAGATCCATTAACGTCACACGGTTACGCCCTTGTCAAGTTTGCTCCGCATGGTGAAACCCATTTGTCAGGGATGCATAGCTACACTGTCTGGGCTGTGGTGGCTTCTGGTTTTCGTGCCTTGCTTAGTAACTAATTCAGACCTGGGAATTCAAGAGTGTTAATATATCTTCCTGATGTATTACCTTACTGGAAAAGTATCCAATCAGATGAGACAACCATCAACATTCTGCTCCATGCAACATTCTGGTTCTTATTATTTCAGCTGTAAAATGTATTATTAGTCAATTACCAGTAAACCACATAATAGCTGTGTTATTTTTAAGCAGTAAGGCACGAGGAGGTGTGCCTAGATACAGCCTTTAGCCGTGGTATATATTGGCCATATACCACAAACCCTGAGGTGCCTTCTTGCTATTATAAACTGGCTACCAACGTAATTAGAGCAGTAGAAATACATGTTTTGTCATACCCGTGGTATACGGTCTGATATACCATATAGTTTATAATCACATTATAAACTAACATCTAAATTGTTGAATCGTTACAGAGAGAAAAAACATAACATGGGCCCCAAGGGGCCCTCAGTAACGACTGACTTAAAATGTGTCAAACTGATCTCATTTATTGATCAAGATTAGTACTGTAACATGTCGGTCAGTTTGTCCTAATATATAAAATAATTTCACATCTGAGGTGCATGTAATGGAAATGTGTTAGTTCCATAGGTTATGCATATTAGGGTTAAATCAATGAGTGTTCACATACAGTACAGGAGAGCATCCAATGATTACACATGTTCTTATGATAATGTCCTACTGAGCACCACACAACCCTTAAAGAAAGCGCCATATAGTGAGAAATGTAGAGTCTATGTGGACTCTCAATAGTGTTGGCATGTATTTCTGTGACTCAGGCTTTTGTTTGCCGGCTTCCTTAAAGCCTAAAATAACCTCAACTGAGCAGATTCTCTCTCCTCCTACACAGAATTCAAACGCTTGGCACAGGCGCTTTGAAAAAGATCGTTGAGAGGTTTTAGCTGTCAATCTGATGGATTTTTCTGTTTCCATCCCTCCTTTAGAGAATGCAATTTGTCCAACATTTATATATGTTTACTTAGTGGTGGCAGGTAGCCTAGTGGTTGGAGTGTTGGGGCAGTAACCAAAAGGTTGCTGGATCTAATCCCCGAGCTGACAAGGTCAAATCTGTCGTTCCACCCCTGAACAAGGCCATTAACACACTGTTCCCCGGTAGGCTGTCATTGTAAATAATAATTTGTTCTTAACTGACTTGCCTCGTTAAATGAAGGTTAAATGTATTATTATTATTTTATTTTTTTGTGATTTTTTGAACATTCATATCTTGTATGTGCTATTGTGTTTCAATTGAGTTGTTTTTGCCAATCCCGAAAGCACTACAATGCACAGGCCTAATGGGTATTCTATTTATGTCTCTATTCTTCCTGTCGGCCTGATATAAGCAGCTTGGGTCCTTTCAAATCAAATGAACCAAATCATACATCATTTCAGAAAAGCCTTAGACAAATAATATGCTGCTGCAGTGTTGGTACATTGTATACAATCATGTTACTATTGCAGCGGTGTGTTCATCATTTGTCCACATTTTTCTATTTCCCAAACTTTGCGGGTAAAACCAGTTAAAGGCCCAGTCTTTACAACAGGCTCATTCACGTACCTTCCCAAACCACTCATCAAACAGGACTACATGTGTAGATGCAGTGTAGCTCATGGTCCTTTAGTTTAGTCATCAAATGAACAAAAGAAAATAACTTAATCAGATTCATCAGTTCAGATTCTTAACAGTTCCATTCATAAAGCCAGGTCTACATGCTTCTCATGCAATTAATGTCCCTAACCCTAAGCTAACCCTGGCATCTACAGTGAACTCAAAAAACATTGCGACAGTGACTTTTATCGTAAATAAGAATATAATATGTTTCTAGACACTTCTACAATAATGTGGATGCTACCGTGATCACGGATAGTCCTGAATGAATCTTGAATAATGATGAGTGAGAAAAAGCTAGACACACAAATACCATACACACCAAAAAATGCTAACCTCCCCTGTTATTGTAATGGTGTGAGGTTAGCATATCTTGGAGGTATGCTATTTGTGTGTCTGTA
This sequence comes from Oncorhynchus masou masou, assembly GCF_036934945.1. Taxonomy (NCBI): domain Eukaryota; kingdom Metazoa; phylum Chordata; class Actinopteri; order Salmoniformes; family Salmonidae; genus Oncorhynchus; species Oncorhynchus masou. Next base: position 26,966,592 of record NC_088214.1, on the reverse strand, counting down.
ACTTACTCACTCATCATTATTCACAATTCATTCAGGACTATCCGTTATTATGGTAGCATCCACATTAATATAGAAGTGTTTAGAAACATATTCTATTCTTATTTACAATAAAAATGACACAATACATTATTTGCATTATTTCTATTGGGCACAAAATAATCTGAAACACAACCAAAACAAACAGCAAATCCATCCAACACGTTTGTAGATTCACAAGCCTGATGTAATCATTGTGTGCTAAGAATATGGTACCAAATACTGAAGTTTTGATGACACATATAAATGAATTTGTCCCAATACTTTTGGTCCCCGAAATTGGGAAGACTATGTACAAAATTGTTCAAACGGTTCACCCAGTATGGATGAAAATACCCTTCAAATGAAAGTTGACAGTCTGTACTTTAACCCCACAGTCATGTATACTTTCAAAGTGCTGGAGTACAGAGCCAGAACAACAAAATGTTTGTCTCTGACCCAATACTTTTGGAGCTCACTGTAAATCAGGATGGCTTCCCACTGCTTTTCTATCTTGGAGTGGTGATGAATGATAGTCAAAGCAAAGTCCAGCCAGGCATTCACTCACAGCACTGAGAACGGGAGACTTTTGAAGGCCTTTGACATCAGTGTGTTTCAGTGTGTCACCCTGGCCCAGGCAGCATCATAATAGGCCAAAGCAGGGCTGTAGTGACAGGGAGACGGGTGGAGAAGAGGCCCTCTCATTACAGACCGGTAGAGCTGTGGACCTTTAAAGGGTTGGAGGAGGATTGTCAGGAGACATCATATGATGGATCTCTGCACTTCAGAAGGGACAATAGCAAGATATTGAACCCTCAGTGGCCTGTCACTCCTATTGTACAAGACACCTGAAATATCATGAATCATATCATATCCCAGCAAGAAAGTTTGTCATTGTTGTTGAATTACCTTTTTAGAGAGGGCCAATACCCAGGAAATAGTTACAGAGAGTAGGTCCTTGTTTGATTGGTTATTGATTTTGTTATTTTCGTTATTTTACATTTTTAGGGGGAGTGGATATTGCAAATAGACTGTGGTTTCTGTCAATGTAATTGTTTGCATCATTTCCAATCCCCCATATATATACAGTGCCTTGCGAAAGTATTCGGCCCCCTTGAACTTTGCGACCTTTTGCCACATTTCAGGCTTCAAACATAAAGATATAAAACTGTATTTTTTTGTGAAGAATCAACAACAAGTGGGACACAATCATGAAGTGGAACAACATTTATTGGATATTTCAAACTTTTTTAACAAATCAAAAACTGAAAAATTGGGCGTGCAAAATTATTCAGCCCCTTTACTTTCAGTGCAGCAAACTCTCTCCAGAAGTTCAGTGAGGATCTCTGAATGATCCAATGTTGACCTAAATGACTAATGATGATAAATACAATCCACCTGTGTGTAATCAAGTCTCCGTATAAATGCACCTGCACTGTGATAGTCTCAGAGGTCCGTTAAAAGTGCAGAGAGCATCATGAAGAACAAGGAACACACCAGGCAGATCCGAGATACTGTTGTGAAGAAGTTTAAAGCCGGATTTGGATACAAAAAGATTTCCCAAGCTTTAAACATCCCAAGGAGCACTGTGCAAGCGATAATATTGAAATGGAAGGAGTATCAGACCACTGCAAATCTACCAAGACCTGGCCGTCCCTCTAAACTTTCAGCTCATACAAGGAGAAGACTGATCAGAGATGCAGCCAAGAGGCCCATGATCACTCTGGATGAACTGCAGAGATCTACAGCTGAGGTGGGAGACTCTGTCCATAGGACAACAATCAGTCGTATATTGCACAAATCTGGCCTTTATGGAAGAGTGGCAAGAAGAAAGCCATTTCTTAAAGATATCCATAAAAAGTGTTGTTTAAAGTTTGCCACAAGCCACCTGGGAGACACACCAAACATGTGGAAGTAGGTGCTCTGGTCAGATGAAACCAACCAAAATTGATGAAACCAAAAAAAAGCAACACAGCACATCTCCCTGAACACACCATACCCACTGTCAAACATGGTGGTGGCAGCATCATGGTTTGGGCCTGCTTTTCCTCAGCAGGGACAGGGAAGATGGTTAAAATTGATGGGAAGATGGATGGAGCCAAATACAGGACCATTCTGGAAGAAAACCTGATGGAGTCTGCAAAAGACCTGAGACTGGGACGGAGATTTATCTTCCAACAAGACAATGATCCAAAACATAAAGCAAAATCTACAATGGAATGGTTCAAAAATAGACATATCCAGGGGTTAGAATGGCCAAGTCAAAGTCCAGATCTGAATCCAATCGAGAATCTGTGGAAAGAACTGAAAACTGCTGTTCACAACCTGTTCACAACCTCCATCCAACCTCACTGAGCTCGAGCTGTTTTGCAAGGAGGAATGGGAAAAAATTTCAGTCTCTCGATGTGCAAAACTGATAGAGACATACCCCAAGTGACTTACAGCTGTAATCGCAGAAAAAGGTGGCGCTACAAAGTATTAACTTAAGGGGGCTGAATAATTTTGCACGCCCAATTTTTCAGTTTTTGTTTTGTTAAAAAAGTTTGAAATATCCAATAAATGTTGTTCCACTTCATGATTGTGTCCCACTTGTTGTTGATTCTTCACAAAAAAATACAGTTTTATATCTTTATGTTTGAAGCCTGAAATGTGGCAAAAGGTCGCAAAGTTCAAGGGGGCCGAATACTTTCGCAAGGCACTGTATATATATATATATATATATATATATATATATATATTAGTATTTATTTTCCTTTGTACATACAGCATATATGTACTATATACATTTTACAGACACAGTATACTTTACATTAGTTCTCGTTTATTTGTTATTTTTAGTCCCACCCTTCAGCTCCCCTCAACCCCTCCTGTCAATCTCTGAACACCATCCAGGTTTGATTTATATTTGTCACATGTTTCAACTGTGCTGTGATGTTTGACAAAAGTTCTGATCCTTTCTATTCTCATAGTTTCTACGGATTGTAAATTAAAGATAACATTATTTGCTAAGTGTATTATAATATTGTTATATTGATTGATTGATTGATTGCTCCAAAACCTCCATAAAAAAGCCAGACTACCGTTTGCAACTAAGCATGGGGACAAATATCATACTTTTTGGAGAAATGTCCTCTGGTCTGATGAAACAAAAATAGAACTGTTTGGCCATCGTTATGTTTGGAGGGAAAGGGGGGGGGGGCAAGCCGAAGAACACCATCCCAACCATGAAGCACAGGGGTGGCAGCATCATGTTCAGGGGGCCTACAAACCTGACTCAGTTACACCAGCTCTGTCAGGAGGAATGGGCCAAAATTCACCTTATTCAACTTATTGTGGGAAGCTTGTTGAAGGCTAACCGAAACGTTTGACCCAAGTTAAACAATTTAAAGGCAATGCTACCAAATACTAATTGAGTGTTTGTAAACTTCTGACCCACTAGGAATGTGATGATAGAAATAAAAGCTGAAATCATTCTCTCTACTATTATTCTGACATTTCACATTCTTAAAATAAAGTAGTGATCCTAACTGACCTAAAACAGGGAATTTTTACTAGGATTAAATGTCAGGAATTGTGAGAAACTGAGTTTAAATGTATTTGGCTAAGGTGTACGTAAACTTCCGACTTCAACTGTATAACATTCTATTGGTTGCAAGACTTTTGTATAATAAATTTAATTGAAAAACTACGTTTTGAATCCGGCGTTTTGTGTGTCAGTTCATAAACCATGTGCCATGGAATTGGTACATCGCAAATCTCCTCCCAAGCAATCTGTATGGCACAGAGGTCAATTATTTGGTCCTTAAATGAAACTGGTATACTTTTTTATTTCTCACAATTTTCTTTAACCAATTGTGGCATTTAATGCAGGGCTAACAGACACGTTCCTTACTTTCTCCCTCTTACACTTGCCTCTTCCATTTTTGCGGTAATGCTGCAATTAGCCGGTTGTAATGTTGGATAGTTGTTACCTTATTGGTAATTAGGAACACTTCAAAACCTAATCTGTGTCCCATCATATTACCTATATAGATAGTGCACTGCTTTTGTCAATGGCTCTGGTCAAAATCAATGCATCATTTGGGACGTAACTCTCGTGTTGAAGTATTTGGTATGTTCAGATTATGAACCCGGAATGCAAAGGCAATATGTGAAACAATTGTGTAATGTCAGGATTGTAAATGTGAATGCTTTTGAGTTATGCTGTCACTGTATGGTTCTTTATCTCAGTTGTTCAGGTTGTCAAGGTTACGCTGCTAGCTCTGAAAAGACATTAGAAAAAAGGGAAAAGCAGTAGAGGACAACTGATCAAAGGAGAGAGTGGAGTCCCACTCTCCTTTGGACATGGTCTGTTTGTCGACAGCACTCTGATGCTGTCTAGCAGGAACTTCTCTCTGTGTGTCTGTCAGATTATTGCCTTGAATTACAATAATCCATTTATATGTTTGTTAGGGAAAAATGATTCTCAGTGGTGATTCAAATGCTTGACGGTATGCTTGGGAATGGGATAGCTAGCTACCATATCTTTCTATGCCCTCTCCACACTCTCTCTCGGCCTCTTTCTCTCCCCCCTTCTCTCTCTCTTTCCTATCTCTGTGTCTCTCTCTCTTCCCTTTGTTCCATCTGCTCTACTTGCCTCTGTGTAATGACCCTTTCCCTCAGAGACCAATTACTCACTAACCGTAACCACTCTCATTAATATTTACTGTATGAAACATACTGATGGATAGTTTTCATGCAACACTATTGTAATTACACATATAGTTAGCTATTCTGTGATTGGTGATTGTGACATCCAAACCACTGTTTCCACATCTTTGAACAGAACCTTAATATTATTGGACACTCTTTAACATAAAATGTGAAGTATCTAGGATAACGTTGAGTTGGAAATAATGAGTTCTTCTTTTTCACTAGGAAACTTCAATCAGTCAATCAATCAAATGTATTAATAAAGCCCTTTTTTACATCAGCCGATGTCACAAAGTGCTATACTGAAACCCAGCCTAAAACCCCAAACAGCAAGCAATGCAGACATAGAAGTGTGGTGACTAGGAAAAACTCCCTAGAAAGGCAGGAACCTATGAAGAAACCTAGAGAGGAACCAGGCTCTGAGGGGTGGCCAATATCAGATATGTCTATGTCCTGGGAAATGTTCTTGTTACTTAGAGCCTCATGCTAATCACATTAGCGCCCGTTAGCTCAACCGTCCTGTGGGGGGGAGGACACACACACCGATCCTGTAGAGCACATATGTCAGAGTCAAGGCCCGCGGGCCACATCCGGCCCGCGAGAAGGTTTTTTACGGCCCCTGGGATGATCTTGATTTATTATTAGAACCGGCCCGCAGACCGCAGCAAGCCGGCAGCCCGCAGATCTTTTACACGCACCAATACTACATTTCCCACAATGCAACGGTGACGCACCGAGCAGTAGGCTGCTTCATTTCAATATTTATTGGCACAGCAGTCGTCAGCATCACAGTAAAATTAACTTTCAGATACCCATCAAAAATGGCAAAACGGAAGGTGGACACTGAGAACCGGGGTTTCAAACAAGGTGGGAGTCGGAGTATATGTTCACGGAGGTAGCTGGAAAACCTGTGTGTCTTCTGTGTGGAGAAAGTGTGGCGGTACTGAAAGAGTATAATCTGAGACGACATTATGAAACGAAACACGCGGACAAAAACAAGAATATGGACATGGAACAAAGGCTACAAAAGGCAGAGGAATTCAAACGAGGCCTCAAATCTCGACAGGCTCTGTTCAAAAAATGGGGGATTTTTATATAAAGGAAATTTGTCTTTTGTGTCTGTTGAAAATTAAAGATTACTGACAGAGCCATAAGAAAATATTGCTTTATTTATCTGATCATATTGGAATATATTTGTTAGGTTTTCAGTAGGTTCAATTAGGTTCACTAGACTATATGCGTCATTTAAAAATTTTTCAATGAACATTCGAACAGTCCGGCCCTCGGCTTGTAGCTAAATTTTTTATTTGGCCCTCCGTCCATTTGACTTTGACACCCCTGCTGTAGAGGATAAGCAGCCTGCTGTCTGTGGAAGGCCAAGTATGTCAGGGAGGCCAGCATCACATTTTTCCCCATGCAGTGGATGGTCCTCTGTGGAGTCAGAGGTGCTGCATACTGTACTTCAGATGTCCTTTGGGAGTTTTCTCTCTGAATGTGTTGAAGAGACCACCTTCCAGACTCACACACTGTCTGTGTTCCAAATGACCCACAGGGCTCTGGTCAAAAGGAGTGCACTATGTAGGGCGACAGGTGGTTAGAGCATTGGACTTGTAACCGAAAGGTTGCAAGATCGAATCCCCGAGCTGACAAGGTAAAAATCTGTAATTTCTGCCCCTGAACAAGGCAGTTAACCCACTGTTCCTAGGCCGTCATTGAAAATAAGAATTTTTTCTTAACTGACTTGCCTAGTTAAATAAATAGATAATAGGGTGCCATTTGTGAAACAGCCACTGTAAAACTTCAGATAATTTCTGTTCCTCTCTAGACAATGGCAGAGCAGATATGAATATATGTATGTGTTACAGCTCTTTCCAATTATTCAGATTTTTATACAGTACCAGTCAAATGTTTGGACACACCTACTTATTTTTTTATTACATTTGTATTTAACCTTTATTTAATCAGGCAAGTCATTCATGTTTTTTAAAACTATTTTCCACATTGTAGAATAATAGTGAAGACATCAAAACTATCATGTTGTAACCAAAAAAGTGTTAAACAAATCTTTTGAGATTCTTCAAAGTAGCCACACTTTGCCTTGATGACAACTTTGCACACTCTTGGCATTCTTTCAACCAACTTAACCTGGAATGCTTTTCCAACAGTCTTGAAGGAGTTGCCACATATGCTGAGCACTTGTTGGCTGCTTTTCCTTCACTCTGCGGTCCAACTCATCCCAAACCATTTCAATTGGGTTGAGTTTGGGTGATTGTGGAGGCCAGGTCACCTGATGCAGCACTCCATCACTCTCCTTCTTCGTCAAATAGCCCTTACACAGCCTGGATGTGTTTTGGGTCATTGTCCTGTTGAAAAACAAATCATAGTCCCACTAAGCACAAACCAGATGGGATGGCATATCGCTGCAGAATGCTGTGGTAGTGTGACATGAATTCTAAATAAATCACAGACAGTGTCACCAGCTAAGCACCCCCACACCATCACACCTCCTCCTCCATGCTTCACGGTGGGAATCACATATGCAGAGACCATCCGTTCACCTACTCTGCGTCTCACAAAGACACGGCAGTTGGAACCAAAAATCTCAAATTTGGACTCATCATACCAAAGGACAGATTTCCACTGGTCTAATGCCCATTGCTCGTGTCTCTTGGGCCAAGCAAGTCTTTTCTGATTATTGGTGTCCTTTAGTAGTGGTTTCTTTGCAGCAATTCAACTATGAAGGCCTCATCGCAAACAGTTGTTGAGATGTGTCTGTTACTTGAACTCTGTGAAGCATTTGTTTGGGCTGCAATTTCTGAGGTGCAGTTAACTCTACTGAACCTATCCTCTGTAGCAGAGGTAAATCTGGGTCTTCCTTTTCTGTGGCGGTCCTCATGAGAGCCAGTTTCATCATAGCTCTTGATGGTTTTTGAGCCTGCACTTTCAAACTTCTTGAAATGTTCTGAATTGACTGACCTTCATGTCTTAAATGATGGAATATTGTTTCTCTTTGCTTATTTGAGCTGTTCTTGCCATAATATGGACTTGGACTTTTACCAAATAGGACTATCTTCTGTGTATCACCTCTACCTTGTCACAACACAACTGATTGGCTCAAACGCGTTAAGAAGGACATCAATTCCACAAGGCACACCTGTTAATTGAAATGCAATCCAGATGATTACCTCATTAGGGTGGTTGAGAGAATGCGAAAAGTGTGCAAAGCTGTCATCAAGGCAAAAGGTGGCTTCTTAGAAGAATATAAAATATATTTAGTTTTGTTTACCCCTTAATTGGGGGGGGGATTCCATATGTTTTATTTCATAGTTTTGATGTCTTCACTATTATTCTACAATGTAGAAAATAGTAAAAAATAAAGAAAAACCATTGAATGAGTAGCTGTGACCATATCTTGCCATTTCCACTCCACAAGCGTAATTTGTGTTAATTATAGACATGATGGCTGCATCAAATACTTATAAGTCATTACTGTGTGGGTTGTCATTATGTGTTTCCAAAAGTCCCATTCCTTGGCAGCAGCTAATGGGGATCCCTAATAAATACAAATAGAAAACTAGCTCCCTCTCCCACCACAGAGAGTGATATCAGGAACATGGGGTGGGTTGGGGGCTGAAGCAGCGGTTCAACCCCTAGTACCATTAGAGGATCACAGTGGCCAATAATAGCCCAATAATAACATGGCTGGCTGCTCACTCTCTGCCACCCGTTGAGCCCTCTTCCTTCCTGCTGTGTGTGGCGCCATGTGGCCCGGTGTGTGCTGCTTCCTGTCCTGAAGGACGTCACACAATTAACACAGCTGAATGAAGAGCCCCTCCGCCTGCTGCAATTACTCTGATGTGCCTTGCATGTCAAAGAAATTAATCGAGCCGATGTTTGTGCTCTCGTGTCTTTGATATTTATTTCAAGACGTGTGATTGAAAATACTGCCTCATTGTTAAGTATGTGGTTATGATCTGTTCTATTGTGCAGTGCAACCAGAAGAAGACAGTTAACAAATTCTTGTTGTCAGTGTTGGCTGGTGGAGAGGAGGATTTTCTATTTTATTTTTGTACATTTTCTTCGGATGGGGTTGAGGTAAAAAAATAAAAGAGTCAAAGAAATATGTACTAAGATAACCCCAACCCATTCCCCCCTCAGTCCCCATCCACCCACCTGCACCCTCCCCACCCGGAAACCATGTTATAATATTAAATGTTTTTGCAGCAGTGCTGGCTGCCAGCAGTGATCTTCTCTGAGTGATTCAGAGATGCAAGGGGCTATCATTGTTAAGTAACATAATAGATGCAAAGCATTTAATATTTTAATTCATGCACTTTGAAACTGCAGGGCACTCCCTCATCATATGGAGGAATGTGTCTACCTGATTTAGGGGACACAGTGAACAGTTGGGAGTTGGGGCCAATCTCATCATAAAACATTTCCTTGGTGTTATGTACAGTCTGTGAACAAACTGAAAATGTATAAATTGATGGTTCGGATTATGAGATGCCAAGGTCATATTTTTACATATTCTGTTCCATTTGAAGAGTTGTTCAGATTCAATCCGATCTGTGGACCTTACTTTTTTAATGGCTAGCTCAGAATATGAACTTTCCAAAGGTTGTTTATATATTAAAGAGATCAGTCCTTTTGGGAGCCCAGATAATGTTTTTATAAATCCCGTCATTGGATGGTTCGGTAGTTGGGTTTCCCAAGGGACTCCAAAAATTGTTGCAAGCAGCATAGTCAAAGTCATCAACACTCTGGATAACATGAAAACAGTCTAACCATCTCTTCTAGGGCGAGTAAAATGGTCAGAGTGAGATGTTCTCTCATTTGTGTCTGGAAGTAGCTAGCAAGTTGGCCAACGTTAGTCATTTAGCTTGGGTGCTTGACTGCCGTTGTGAAGTCAGAACGCTCTGATCAACCCTACTCCTCGGCCAGAGCGTCCAGTGTGCACTCGGAACACTCTTAGAGCGAAATGCTCTGAATTTATGAATGGACAATCTGACAATGATCTGAATTTTCGAACACCCAGAGCACACTCTGAGCGCTCTCTGGCACTCCAGAGTGAATTTTCGAACTCACCCATAGACAAAAGGAGTTGCCTGGTAATGTGTATCTTTCAAATCTTGGAATGTTCTCAAACCATTACAGTCCATGATATTGGTAAGATTACAGATTACACATTTGGACCATTGGAGGGATGTGAAAGGCCACCTTCCAGATCACAAGGCATTTTCGTGAAATATTGGAGTATGGGCATACCATTTTGATACCCAGTTGCAATGATTGAAGATTTTGCACCAAATTGTGCAAGCAAAAATTGGTCCAAAGCATAGTTTACATTATTTAAGGGATATATCAGTGAAGACCACCTCTTCTATGGCAATATGAGACACCATATTTCTCTCTATACTGAGCCAGGGGGCAGAAGAATCATGTCTAAACCGATTTAGGACGGGGCGAAATGCTAGTGACTGGAAATACGATTTAACGTTTGATACAGGTCATCCTACGTCTTTCCCTCTTTGCAAATTCCAGTAGCCAGAAGGGGGAGCTATGGGACGCAGTGAGCTACAGCAAAACATTTTTTACTCATCAATCTACACACAATACCCCATAATGTTTTTTAGAAACGTTTGCAAATGTATATAAAAAAACAACAGAAATACCTTACTTACATAAGTATTCAGACCCTTTGCTATGACACTCGAAATTGAGCTCAGATGCATCCTGTTTCAAGTCATCGTGCTTGAGATGTTTCTACAACTTGATTGGATTCCACCTGTGGTCAATTGATTGGACATGATTTGGAAAGGCACACACCTGTCTATATAATGTCCCACAGTTGACAATGCATGTCAGAGCAAAAACCAAGCCATGAAGTCGAAAAGGAATTGTCCATAGAGCTCCGAGACAGGATTGTTTCGAGGCACAGATCTGGGGAAGGGTACCAACAAATGTTTGCAATCACTAAGACTCTTCTTAGAGCTGGCAGACCGACCAAACTGAGCAATTAGGGAGGTGACCAAGAACCTGATGCTCACTCTGACAGAGCTCTAAAGTTCCTCTCTGGAGATGGGACAAACTTCCAGAAGGACAACTGTCTCTGCAGCACTCCACCAATCAGGCCTATATGGTAGAGTGGCCAGACGGAAAGATGAACGGGGCAAAGTACAGAGAGATCCTTGATGAAAATCTGCTCCAGAGTGCTCAGATTCTCAAACCAGGGTGAAGGTTTACCTTCTAACAGGACAACGACCCTAAGCACAGAGCCAAGACAATGCAGGTGTGGCTTTGGGACAAGTCTCAATATCCTTGAGTGGCCCAGCCAGAGCCCGGACTTGAATCCGATGTAACATCTTTGGAGAGACCTGAAAATAGCTGTACAGCGACGCTCCCCATCCAACCTGACAGAGCTTGTGGGGATCTGCAGAGAAGATCTACCCTTACACATAATAGTCTACCCTTACACATTACAAGGGGGTAGGATGCCGCTCCTTTGATATTCATGGTGATCCACTCATGACGAGCACATCAAAATACCAGACAGCCAGTCAAAAACGTGGGCCATGGGAAAATGGCTAGTGTCGCAGAGGAAATAAATCACAGCTGAACTGTGGCGGAATTCTTGAAGTGAAGCTTTTTACTCTTTGACATACCCTCTGTGTCTGTCATTCTCAATGCTAGGGACCCAATACTCCTCTGGTTTTGTGAGTGTTTAAATCAAAATAACCTCTCAGAGACTAATGCTTTACTGACAAAGTAGACTGTGTATGTGTTAAAAAATACTGATTTAGGATCTCAGCTCTCCCCACCACAATCCTAACCTTCACAATTATTATAGTAGATATGAGAGATAATTATTAGAGTGCATTGTTTTGGGGAGTATAAAAGCGCATGAACAGAAGGACAATACAATGTCTACATTTTCATTTCTTCTAACATTTTGTTGTTGTTTCTCCACCTCTGTCTTTACAGCTCCTATCAGGAACATCATCTGCAGTGGTTCCCAGGTTGGCCCACTGTCTGTGGACTGAACAGACACCATGAAGGGTCTATCAAGCAGCCGCAGCCACCACCATTTGGTCACCTGTGACCCTGGTTCCTATGATGCCCTAGGCCATGGCCACCACCCTGACCGCAAGCCCTACCTGATCAACCAGATGGATATGCCCATGTCCCACCCCTCTGACCACGCCTACTACACCCAGGTCCAGAGCCAGCATAACCAGAAGAACCACACTGCCTTCCCCTCAGACAGTAGTGTGGTGCCCTATGGGACCTTCCCCAGACGACACTACAGCAGCTCACACCACGAGCTGAAGGATCGGGTGGGGATGGATGAGTGTGCTGTGGTGCCCTATGGTGTGGGTGTTGGTGTGGGTAACATGCTTCCCAACAAGGGCGTCAACATCCGCCTGCCAGTCAACCTGCTGGACCAGTTTGAGAGGCAGCCGTCATTCACCCGGGACGGCTACCACACGCTGCAGTACAAGAGGACGGCTCTGGAGCAACGCAGCGACAGCCCCGGACGCATCCGCCACCTGGTCCACTCCGTCCAGAAACTCTTCGCCAAGTCCCACTCCTTGGAGGGGCCAAACTCCAAGCAGGGAAGCATCAATGGCAGCAGGAACAGCCCCGAGAGCGAGACGCCCCCCACGCAGAAGCACCGCAAACGTAGCAAGAGCAGGGAGCGCTGCAAGTCAGCTGAGCCCAAGCACAGGAGCCCCACCTCGGGGTACTGGAGCTCAGACGACATCCTGGATGACCGAGACGTCTGTCACAGCCTGTTGCACAGCCCCACTGGAGTCATGACCATGGGCCGCCACCCGGACAAGTCCCAGTCGCAGTACTTTATGGAGGCCTACAACACCATCAGTGAACACGCCCTGAAAACGTCGCGCAGTAATAACGACGTAGTAAAACACACCTGTGTCCCCTCCCATATCCCCATAAGCATGGACACCCAGCTCATGAAGAAGAGCTTGTGGTCGTCCAGTCTAACGGTGAGCAGGGCTCGCCAAGTCTACCAGAAGGCCTCAGTAATTTTAGATCATAAAGCGCTAGTGAAATCTGAGGCTTGTCAGCAGGAGCGCTCATGCCAGTTCTTGCAGGTATGCAATTCTTTAAATTCACCCCTAAACCCAAACCCCCCCTTGCCCACCTACCTACCCCACTGGAGAGGACCTACCCCCTCTCCACTTTCATTTGATTTGAAGAGAGAAGTAAGTGCAAACCAGTAGTGGCCTTACTTCCTTTAGTAGGCTTTTTTCTTTTAAACCCATCAGTGACTGGCATTATTTCCTGTTTATAAACCTCTTAATTTCATAGATTTCCCAGTTTTTGGGTTCTTTAATTATTACCTAATAATTTTGTGTGTGTGTGTGTGTGTGTGTGTGTGTGTGTGTGTGTGTGTGTGTGTGTGTGTGTGTGTGTGTGTGTGTGTGTGTGTGTGTGTGTGTGTGTGTGTGTGTGTACTGTGTGAATATTCTCCGGAAGTTGTACACAAAGATTACATTGCCAAAACCATCACCTGTGAAATTCCACACACGAGACACAGTTTGCACAACAAGGGCACAAATAGCACATTTCTAAATGGATCTAAGCACTCAATTTCAACTCAGTTTATTTGCAGAAATATCCAAATACTGATTATGAATTATTATGTTAATGTAAATAGTATTTAAATGTTGTTCTCAACAATAGTTCATCTCCTCTCTTTCTCACGCTCACTTGTTCTACACTGAATGTATTTTCTAATCACTGAATATCATAATGTATACCAGACATGTAGGAGTGGTTTTATGTATGATAGGCTAATAGAAGACATTGAGACACAGTCAGCAACACTGTGAACCAGAACATTAGTGGATGTTTCCCATGTACTCCTTCATATCCTGCTACAGGTGAAGGATCTTAATTTGATTACACTGTTGCAGAAGAACATTCCTGCGATGCAGGATATTTGAAACTTGGAGTGTATTTGAGGTTTAAACAGGCTTCTGAAGTTAGTAATTTCCGCTGTGAAATGTCAGACATGATTTTCCCTTATGAAAAATGTATCAACCACTACAAAAATGACCATTATTTATAATCCACATAATAATTCTGCTGTAGCAAACAGGTTCAAATTAAGAACCTGTATCTCTTTCTGCCGTATATAGTAACTCTGTTACCATAGAAACACCCACCAACAATAATGACACGATTGATTCGAAAGTTGGGATAGGATAGTGGTAGCTGTGTTATTAGTACAAATGGAGACCAATTACCTATATGTCTGTGAGTCGAGTGCCACGTGAGGAAAGATGGCATAGATTTTATGCAGGTTTTTGAAATTATGTTAAAAAAAATATATACAAAAATAAAACTGGAGCCAAGCATTTTGATTTCTCAAATCTCAGATCTAAACTTCTAAATGAGTGTAGTTATTTTGACAGGGATGTTGTGTTGTGAGTAGACTTGTTATGTATTTTAAAGTATTATTGATACTGTATTGTGTACTTGAATGTCCAACAGGGAAGACCCCAGTGACAAATACACATGCACAGTACCCAATTACTGACATATTCTTGTAATTATTTGCTGCCACCATAGCCAGGCATCACCACATTGCAGCGTGGTTGGCGTACGTCTTGCTTTATTCAATGAACACCGAAAAAAAAAAATACAAATGAAATGTAAAGTTTAGTAGGGCTAAACAGCATAGTACCAAAACAAGATCCCACAAACTACAGGTGGGAAAAAGCTGCCTAAGTATGATCCCCAATCAGAGACGATAGATAGCTGCCTCTGATTGGGAACCATACCCGGCCATCAAAGAAATAGAAAACATAGATTGCCCACCCTAGTCACACCCTGACCTAACCAAATAGAGAATTAAATGGATCTCTAAGATCAGGGCGTGACACCCGCACACTGTTCATGCTCCCAATTCACCGCTTTATTGACAATGTTTAGATCCGAAACGGATCTTCGTCAGGTCAAATCCCCAAAATATAAACATTTCACCTCACATGACCATTAAGCACATGACGCATGGTGGGTATGGAAACAATTCAAATCACTTTGCGCATAGTCAGTCATAATTAATCACAGAGGTACATATGGTCATTAGGGATTATATACAAATCGGTCCAAGTTCAAAACCTAGGCAGCAGTCAAAAAGATTACGTTGGAAACTGTTGGAATACCCGCCGAGGGGTGGAGATACCGATCATCTATTACTGACAAGAGAATTGTATTGGATTCACCATTTGTCTGCCATGTCTTCGAAAGGTCTCAACCAAGAGTTTGATATCAGACCATTTCTTACGTGAATATGTTATGTTGATTTGTCCTGCCATCCAGGTCTCCACTTGGTCATTTTGTACATTTGTATATATTAGATCTTCTGTAATTACTACATGTGCCCATCTCATTGATATCAAATTATTAGAGTTGTTTTTGCAATAGGTCACTGTAATTATATCAATAGCCACCATGCGTCCTGCGCGTAATGGTCACGTGGGCAGGAATTACAAATGTTTCTAGCGTAATCTTTTTTTACTGTTGCCGAGATTTAAATTTGGACCGGTATGTATGTATGTATGTATGTATGTATGTATGTATGTATGTATGTATGTATGTATGTATGTATGTATGTATGTGTGTATGTATGTATGTGTGTATGTGTGTATGTGTGTATATGTATGTATGTATGTATGTATGTATGTATGTATGTATGTATGTATGTATGTATGTATGTATGTATGTATGTATGTAATCCTTTATGTGATTGACTATGTGCAAAAGTAAATTGTTTCCACACCCACCATGTGTCATGTTCATAATGGTCATGTGAGGTGAAATGTGTATATTTTGGGATGTGAGTGCTCAGTCTGTTTGACCTGACGAAGATCCGTTTCGGATCAAAACGTTTGTCAATAATGCAGTGAATTGGGAGCATAAACAGTGTGCAGCCTTCCTGTTCTTTACGATTATAATTAATGGACATTTTTCTCGGGATTGATGCATTTTTTTGTTAAGGAAAATCAAGTCTGAGATTTCAAAGTGGAAGTTACAGAAGCCTTTTTAACCCTTTACAGTTGTGGGAATTGGGTTTATTGGGCTTATTGGAGAAGAAATATGGAACGTATAACTGAACAGTTTGGAGATTATGGGAAAATTATTAGATAAATACTGAATCCAAAACTTAAAATACACTGTTAATTTTAGGTGCATTTTACATTTACTGTACTTTTTGCTGCATTTGTTGTTAACGAAATCTGAATATACTCTGGATTCATTCAGTAACATGATAAGAATATTATTAAGGTGCAACATAACACCAAAAAATGTAAAGCGTTTGAGTGAGAGGTCTAACTGGTGTTTCCAAGGGGCCACATACCTCTTCAAAGAAATTTAAATGCACTTTTATGACTCAAAGGAGAGTCTTCAGCTATTAGGTGCTTTTTGAGCCCTCCTACCTGTGCAGTTGAGGAACTACAGATATCAAACTTGTAGTTGTTTTCTTTGAAACACAGCCCTGCATCCCCGCATTTACACAATTACTGTTGTTGTTTACACAATCCAAAGACGGTCCATTATAAATCGCAATCTGGGTAAGGTGGGCATAATTTGAAAGCTTGTTCTATTGACTAGCTAAAATATAAAATACGATCTTACAGTGTTAGGATTTCACTAGGCAATTCAGTGAAGCAGGTCTTAATTTTAGTGCGCATAGAATGGCGCCATGAGTGCATTCAGATGTGTGGACCGCAGCAAAATTTCATCGAAACACAACAAACATAGGCTCATTCTGGTCAGGGAACCCAGGATGGAACACCATGTCATATTGTAACTGTACATCAAACATAGTGATCATAAATGTTGACACTGTGTATGACATGAGTTTTATGATATGGAAATGTCTCATCTTTCAAAATGCATTGAGTCCTCGTAATTTGCAGCATTTCCCTTACTCAGACAGTAAAACATTTGCTAAATTTCCCCAATAACTGGAGGGGTGGGGTCAACTTCTTGTTGCGCATGTTGCTCATGTTCAGAATGGCTGTTAGTCAAAACCCATACAGCGCTGTGAAGCGGAGACCCTGTGCTCTGACGTCAGGTATAGCATTTTATTGTATAGCCACTCATTTAAGCACTTATCAGTGTCCAAATCTGCTATTTTTAACCCGTATACAGGAACAAGTGTAAAAGGCTACACCTCAAATACACTACAAGTTTTACATTTCTCCTGCAACAGAGTGACCAAATTAAGATCTTACATCTGTAGTGTGTGGGCATGCAGCCGCTCAGCGGTAATAGAGTAACTCTGCCTCGACAGCCTCCTTTTATATTCAACCTGCTAATTTCTGCTCTGACGACAAAAGCCCTGGTAGCCTAGCCTGCCCAGCTCTGGCTGTCTCCCTAGTTACCAAGGCTCCTCTCCCTTTGCAGAGTCATGTAATTACTAAGTCTTCGGAGGAGTGGGATTCTCTCTCCTCCAGCTTCAACTTCGTCTCCAAAGTATTTTTGAATGCAATATGGTAACTTCCCAAATTGGGTATATCACTGGAAGATGAATAGATATTCTCTGGTAACACATTCTTTCACTGTTTCTGAATGAACCTTTTAGAGTAGGGGCACCATAATCCCTCTCTGTATGGACGTAGTAGTATTCCTATTAGTAGTATTCCTATTAGTAGTATTCCTATTAGTAGTATTCCTATCAACTATTATACAATAAAGAATAGTTTGGAAGTTCAGGTTGTGCTATTATTTGTGCCCTAGTTTTACTCATTTGTTCAACACATATTTATGGCTACCTCATTGTGTTTCTCCTTCAATCCATTATTTCCCTCACTCCTATACAAAGCCTTAAAATAATTTGTTTCAGGTCAAATGTTATACCACCCCGATGATGTTGTTTGAGCTCAGATAGACACCCTAGTTCTTTGTGAACATCCTCTTGATAAGTCTTTGTGTGCCCTTAGGAGGACTCCACACTAGCGGATGCCCAAGTTGTCAGGAAGATGTTTTAGTGTAATCATGTGAACTCATACCAGCCTCTTCTTTAATCACTTGTTTATTACCTTCAATGCTCAGTATGAGAGATAGAGAGAGGTAGGGGTCTGACTGTGCGTTGGATGTTGTGACGCTGCGTTGGCAGGACCGGACCAGGTAGATGTGGGTTCATGGCACCATACAGTCATCCGTGGAGGTGCCTGATGCCCTGTTGTCATCTCCCTCGTCCCCACAGGTGCCACAGGACGAGTGGAGTGGCTTCTCGCCTCTGGGGGGTAAGGAGGATGACATCCCATGTCGACGCATGCGCAGCGGGAGCTACGTGAAGGCTATGGCCGAGGAAGAAGACAGCGAAGACTCGGAGGGAAGTCCAAAGCCATCGCCAAAGGTCCAGGCCCAAGGTCGACGGGCCAGCTATCTCAAAGCCACCCAGCCATCACTGACTGAAATGACCACCTTAAAGTAAGACTCTGCACTATGACATTTTAAAGTGACTTTGACTTACTTTCATTATCATAGTCCTTATGATTTCACATTCTTTGGAGCATGATGTGTGTACTTAAATGACCCATTTACTGCAGTGGGGTAGAAGCATAGCATGAAGAAATCAGACAACCGTTTAGGACAAGGTCCTCCGACCCCCAGCTTTATTGGTACCGTTATATAGAGAGGTTGCTCGTAGCTTCCAGTATCACTCTGGCACATCTGGGACTTCCAGCTAGAATTTGTGAATTCATTAAAGCAGCATCCAATTCAAGAGACAGCCAAGCCCGGCACCTGTGCATTTCCCCCTGCATGCCGTTCCACTCAGTGAGTAAAGAGTATTAATGTTTCAAACACCAGGGGAAATGACTGGAAGGTTCTCCTGACTGTAGATGAAGTGAGAAGCTATTTTAAAAATGAAAGTTTCAGTTGAAAAAGTACAGTATATTCTAAGTTATATAATTATGCTCTTATCGGTTTATTATAATCTTCACAATGAACAAATATGTCAATCCCTAAGCATTGCAAGCATCTCTCAATTTAAATTTGAAAGGATCTTTGACAAAGTTGAGCTAAAGGCACTAGGATTGTGAGAAAAGCTTCCCTAACCGTGACTGTGATCCGTGTTCTAAATCAGCTTGTATTTCTGTCTGAAGCTCTGCATGCCTCATGACCTTTGATAGTGTACTGTGCCTCTCCTGGTTCTGTTGTTCATGTTATGAACTCCACTAGGCGTCTGAAACCGTTTGGCAGGCACTAAGTGATCCTTAGATTACCACATCTGCTGCCCGATGGTTACTGTACTGTATGTGGGCCATGCAGAAGTACTACTGAACTTACTGTGGAGTAATGATGTGATCATCTGCACTGATAAATCACCTTCCCAATCAATAAGAACAACATTGATTTATTACACAAAAAGGAATGCATTTAATGTTTTAGGAGATATATCAGTGTAATAGTTTTTACACTTTTGTTTCATTTTCTCTCTTTGACACCAGCCTACAGTATTTAATAGGCTCCATAGACTTTGCACTAACAGCAGGGATATGATTAGGTTCTCCCCAACACACCAGGCCTGTATCTGTCTCTAATTAAGTACCCACACTGCTAGAGAAGGTATGCTGAGCCTGGGGACTTCTCTTTAAAAGTGCTGTACTCACAGATTGGAACTTCATTGCTGTGCTGTTTGAGATGAATTACAGGCAGAGGGTATGTGTCATCATTAATGATATATGCATTTTGATTCAGTTATCATATAGGCCAGTTTGGATTTTTTTGTTATGGTAATGTTTAATAGCAGTCGATATAATGTATGTGTCCCACATTTCTATGTGCATGTGTGTACATATTCTTGACATTTATCTGTCTTCGTTTACTGCTTGTTAGATAATAATGGAAACATATTGGTTTATTCCACACCAATGACATCATGCATAACCAAATTCCTTAACATCCCAACACTGAGGCAGCCGCAGCTCTTGCTTCGCCCTTCAAGCACTTCAGGTTCCATCTTCTTCAATTTATTTTGTTCTGGATGTAGTCAGAGTCCAGCTCCCAGAAGGCTTGCTGGGCCACAGTGGAGTTTCAGTAGGAGCTTCTGATCCAAAAGAACCATGCTGCAGCAGCAGATTAGACATGAAGTTTAGACAGAGTTTCTCAGGTGCCAGCCCAACCCGACCCAGCACTGTCCTATTCTGCGTGGCTTCCCTCACTGCTGCTGCTTAGCCGAGGTGTCTGTCAGCACGGCAGGCGAGAAAGATTTGCGTGGGCAGCCTTAAGTGAATTTAGCTGTTTCTCCTCAGCGCTGTGGTCGCTGGCTGGCCCGACCTGCTTTATGGGAGAATGCATAATGTATGATCCCTTATTGATGTCACTTGTTGAATCCACTTCAATCATTGTAGATGAAGGAGAGGAGACAGGTTAAAGAAGGATATTTAATCCTTGGGACAACTGAGACATGGATTTTGTGCCATTCAGAGGGTGACTGGGCAAGACAAAAGACTTAAGAGCCTTTGAACGGGGTATGGTAGTAGGTGCCAGGCACACCAGTTTGAGTGTGGTTAAGAACTGCAACGCTACTGCGTTTGTCACTCTCAACAGTTTCCCGTGGGTGTCAAGAATGGTCCACCACCCAAAGCACATCCACAACTGTTGGAATGCTCTATTGATTTTATGACATTCATTGTTGACCAGTTGAAGAAGGATTTTATTGAAATGAATAACACGATTAAAGACAAACGCACAGCTCTAGAAATAGCTGTTAATGATGATGGCATATTCAATGAACTGATGAAAACTAACCAAGCGCTCCAAGACAAGTTGTCTACAAAAATAAAGGAACTTAAAATTCAACCAAGACAAAAAAAGACAAGGCCGAGGATAGAGTCTACTTCTGGAGAAACCCTGACAGGGGAGGTCCTGCTCCCCGTCTCCATGGCAGACGCAGGAGGGATGCCGCAGACTTCGATTCACCTCCGTCGGATCAACGCTCTACAACCAGCGCCTCATCGGCTTCCAGTGGTACTTTTTTATTCAACGAGAGACTGGACGGACGGAAGGGCGGAGGAGGCCGCAGGCACGCGCATCGACGAGATGCCGCTCCCGACGGGGTAAGAAGAAACGAATATCAGAGGCAGAGGAGACTGTTCACACGGTCCCAGAACCCACAGCACTGAGTGTCTTTAATTTATCAAGCACGATATTGAGCCCTGCCCATGTCTCTTTGCTTAATAAATGGTTATCTTTTGTGCTTACAACCCAGTGCAACGATTTTGATGATAAGGTAGACATGTTTTAGAAATATCCGTTTAAGGGAATACTTTAGCTCCCCTAATTCTGACACTTCCATTGAACCAGTAGGTTGCTCTCCTGCACATACTCCGACTTCTTTTAGAAGCTAGAGTTATTTTATACCTCCAGCCAATCGCAAAAATATTCCACACGAGGGCAGTATTGAGAATTTGGAACATTTTCTTCTGCAACATGACCCTAACGAACTACCTTCCAGTGCATGCATTATAACATTGGCTGAAATAGTACTCACACATAACTATTTCATGTTTCTAAATGATTTCTTCATTCAGATGAAGGGTACTGCTATGGGATCCCCCATGGCTCCTAACTATGCTCATTTGTATGTGGGTTACATGGAGAAACAGTCTATTTTCAATCTTCTCAAATGTGTTTTCTTGCCTAACATCCTTATTTGGAAACGGTATATTGATGATATGTTTGTTCTATGGAGGGATGATGCAAAACAACTCCAGGCGTTCCATGCTTTTCTTAAC
This sequence comes from Oncorhynchus masou masou, assembly GCF_036934945.1. Classification (NCBI taxonomy): domain Eukaryota; kingdom Metazoa; phylum Chordata; class Actinopteri; order Salmoniformes; family Salmonidae; genus Oncorhynchus; species Oncorhynchus masou. The sequence goes on along the minus strand of NC_088214.1, from coordinate 26,945,098 downwards.
TCCTGTTCTGAGCATCTGAGATTTACTATGCAATCTGATACAGGTCAAATCAGTTTTCTTGATATTCTGATCTTGTGTGAAGATAATGTTCTATACACTGATCTTTACAGGAAGCCTGCTGATCATAACAGTTTGTCACCCACTTCCCTTAAAAAATAGTTTGCCCTACAGCCAATTCTGTCGAATCAAAAGAATTTGCAAAAAACAATCAGATTTCGACAGAAATATGGCTGAGACGCAAAGAATGTTCAAGGAGAGGGGATACAAGAATGATCAGATTAATATTGCCATTGAGAAAATAAAATAAAAAACATGACCTTTTTCAAGGTCAGTCTCGCAAAAAAGACGCATTCTTGTGTTCTAACTACCCGCTATTCAAAGCATTCTGAACAAATTAAGGGAATCGTTCACAAACTTTGGCACATTCTAAAATACGATGATAGTCTCGTTAATGTGTTTTCGGACCTTCCCTTGGTCGTATTCTCGCGGGGCAGAAATCTCAGAGATCAATTGGTACACTCTGATTTACCACCCCAAGATATTCCTGAACAAAGTCTATTTGCGCCCCTACTGGATGGAAATTACAAATGTAATGGCTGTGCTCAATGCAATGGCACTTATAAATGTAGAGCATTCAAACACCCACAAACAGGGAAATCGATCCCAATAAAAGGTGTTATTACGTGCTCCACTAAGGCAGTTAATTATCTTACAACTTGCCCTTGTGGTAAAAATTATGTGGGTAAAACAAAGCGCAAATTAAAAGTACGTATCTCAGAGCATCATAGCACCATTAGGTGTAAAAACTTGACTTACCCAGTTGCGGTGCACTTCTTGAAGGCAGGCCACTCGATTTCATCTCTTTGTCTCGATTTCATCTCCCTCCCTAGGAGAGGGGGTGACCTTGATAATTTATTGTTAAAACGAGAGGCTGCCTAGATCTTTAACTTAAAGACCCTTGCTCCTTTCGGTCTCAACGTAGACTTTGATCTGAAGCCATTATTGTGATTATTGTGACATTGCCATTGTAGTTGTTTGTAAGTTTGTGTAGTCAAATTAATTTATGATCGTATGCTTTCCATTTGTTGTTTGCATGCTGTTCTTTGTATTCCATTTTAATATTTGATAATTAACCAATGATATTAGGCCACTCTTGGCCATGATTACAGACACCTGTGTCTTTTGACGCTACATAAACGAGTCATCCCGCAGTGTTTGTGATTATACCCTGATGAAGACAGCTTGGCTGTCGAAACGTTGGTAATTACATTTGTGCATCTGAGCTCCTAGAGTGTGCGGCTCTCTGTTATTTTCAAGGAAGCATTGGAGTCGACATGGGCCAGCATCCCTGTGGAATGCTTTTGACACCTTGTAGAGTCCATTCCCCGACAAATTGAGGCAAAGGGGGGTGCAAATGAATAATAGAGAGGTGTTTCTAATGTTTTTTACACTCAGTGTATAATGAAGGAGCAGAGTGGACAAACATGGAGTCAATGAATTACGAGATCTTGTTGGACATACTTTAAAAAAAAATGTTTTACCTTTATTTAACTAGGCAAGTCAGTTAAGAACAAATTCTTGTTTTCAATGACTGCCTAGGAACAGTGGGTTAACTGCCTGTTCAGGGGCAGAATGACAGATTTGTACCTTGTCAGCTCGGGGATTTGAAGTTGCAACCTTTCGGTTACTAGTCCAACGCTCTAACCACTGGCCTACCCTGCCGCCCAACTTACCATAGTCAGCATTAAGTAAATCCGATGTGAATGTACACTGAGCATGTACATCTTGTTGTGATCTATTTTCATCTGGTTTGTTTGTTTTTTCCTCCCCAATTTCGATCTTGTTTCATCGCTGCAACTCCCCAACGGGCTCGGGGTGCGAAGGTCGAGTCATGCGTCCCCCGAAACGTGACCTGCCAAACAGCGCTTCTTAACAACCGCCCACCTAACCCGGAAAGCCAGCCACACCAGTGTGTCGGAGGAAACACTTTTCAACTAACAACGAGGTTAGCCTGCAGGTCCCCAGCCCGCCACAAGGAGTTGCTAGAATGCGATGAGCCAAGTAAATCCCTAAGTAAAGCCCCCCCGAATCCAGGTCTGTAGTGACGCCTCTAGCACTGCAGTGCCTTAACCCGCTGCTCCACTCGGGAGGCCCTTGATTATGTTTTGATGGTGAAAATTAGACACAACGTGTTATCGAACCAAAATAGACTATACCTCTCAATTGTGGTCTGAAAAAAGATTTGTATAATTGAATGTTCCAGTGTGATGATCCATGGAGCTATAATTGTGACTAATGTACAGCTTGGCAGTTCCCCAGGAACGTCTCTCTTTGATCTGTCCATCTGACGTCACTACATCTAACAGTACCATACCTGACTGATGGTCAGAGTGAAGTGGACTACAACTCACATGCATCACTAGATGATGATGACATGCTTATTTGTCACAAGAGCCCATGACATCAGAGAGTAGCCTGATACCAGATCTCAGTACAAAATGGCGCCGACAGAGAGGGTCGCCTCGCTTCAAATTCTTAGGAAACTATGCAGTATTTTGTTTTTTTATGTATTACTTCTTACATTGTTACCCCAGGAAATCTTAAGTCTTATTACACACAGCTGGGAAGAACTATTGGATATAAGACCAATGTCATTTTACCAACATTACAACCAGGAATATGACTTTCCCGAAGCAGATCCTCTGATCGGACCACCACCCAGGACAATGGATCTAATCCCAGTAGCCGATCCAAAACAACGGTGCCGCAGAAGGGGCAGAAGGGGCAGATGGAGCGGCCTCCTGGTCAGGCTCCGTAGACATGCACATCCCCAAGTATACTACTCGCCAATGTCCAGTCTCTTGACAACAAGGTAGATGAAATTAGAGCAAGGGTTGGCTTCCAGAGAGACATCAGAGATTGTAACATTCTCTGTTTCACAGAAACATGGCTCTCTCGGGATATGTTGTCAGAATCGGTTAAGCCACCGGGATTCTCCATGCGTCGTGCCGACAGAGATAAACACCTCTCTGGGAAGAGGATGGGCGGGGTGTATGCTTTATGATTAACGACTGATGGTGTAATCATAGCGACATACAAGAACTCAAGTCCTTCTGCTCACCCGACCTAGAATTCCTTACAATCAAATGCCAACCATTTTACCTACCAAGAGAATTCTCGTCATTTATAGTCACAGTTGTGTACATTCCCCCTCAAGCGAACACCAAGACAGCCCTCAAGGAAATTCACTGGACTCTATGTAAACTGGAAACTATATATCCAGAGGCTGCATTTATTGTAGCTGGGGATTTTAACAAAGCAAATTTGAGAACAAGGCTACCTAAATTCTATCAGCATATTGATTGCACGACACGCAGGGCTAATACTCTCGACCACTGCTACTCTAACTTCCGTGATGCATACAAGGCCCACCCCCGCCCTCCCTTTGGCAAATCCGACCATGACGCGATCTTGCTCATTCCGTGTTATAGCCAGAAACTCAAACAGGATGTAACAGTGAGAGGAACCATTCAACACTGGTCTAACCAATCGGAAGCCACGCTTCAAGATTGTTTTGGTTACACGGTCTGGGATATGTTCCGGTCAATCCCAGAGAACAACATTGACCTATACGGTGACTCGGTGAGTGTGTTTATAAAGAAGTGCATTGGAGATGTTGTACCCACTGTGACTATTGAAACCTACCCTATCAGAAACCCTGGATGGATGGTGGGATTCGCGCCAAACTGAAAGCTCGATCCACTGCATTTAACCATGGAAAGATGTCTGGAAATATGGCTGAATATAAGCAGTGTAGTTATTACCTCCGCAAGGCAATCAAACAAGCAAAATGCCAGTACAGGGACCAGATGGAGTCGCAATTCAACAGCTCAGACACGGTACGTATGTGGCAGGATCTAGAGGAAATCACGGACTACAAAAACACAAACAGCCACGACACGAACACTGACGTCACGCTTCCAGACAAACTAAACACCTTCTTAGCCCGCTTTGAGGATAATACAGTGCCACCGTCAACACCATTCAGTGCCACCATTCAACACTATAGCACCCTCCAAGCTCATCATCAAGCTGGAGGCCCTGGGTCTCAACCCCGCCTTGTGCAACTGGGTACTGGACTTTCTGACTGGCCGCCCCCAGGCGGTGAATCTAGGAAACAACATCTCCACTTTGCTGACACTCAACACTGGGGCCCCACAAGGGTGTGTGCTCAGCCCTCTCCTGTACTCTCTGTTCACCCATGACTGCGTCTCCATGCATGCCTCCAACTCAATCATCAAGTTTGCAGACGACACAACAGTAGTGGGCTTGATCATCAACAACGACGAAACAGCATACTGGGTGGAGGTGAGGGCACTCAGAGTGTGGTGTCAGGAAAACAACCTCTCACCCAACATCAACAAAGCAAGGGAGATGTTCGTAGACTTCAGCAAACAGCAGAGGGAGCATCCCCCTATCCACATCGAAAGGACCGCAGTGGAGAAGGTGGAAAGTTTTAAGTTCCTGGGTGTACACATCACAGACAAACTGAAATGGTCCACCCACACAGACAGTGTGGTGAAGAAGGCGCAACAGCGCCTCTTCAACCTCAGAAGACTGAAGAAATGTATGTTGCCACCCAAAACCCTGACAAACTTTTACAGGTGCACAATTGAGAGCATCCTGTCGGGCTGTATCACAGCCTTGTACAGCAACGGCACCACCCTCAACCGCAAGGCTCTCCAGAGGGTGGTGCGGTCTGCACAACGCATCACCGGGGGCAAAGTACCTGCCCTCCATGACACCTACAGCACCCGATGTCACAGGAAGGCCAAAAAGATCATCAAGGACAACAACCACCCGAGCCACTGCCTGTTCACACCGCTTCCATCCAGAAGGCGAGGTCAGTACAGGTGCGTCAAAGCTGGGACCGAGAGATTGAAAAACAGCTTCTATCTCAAGACCATCAAACTGCTAAACTGCAATAACTAACTCAGAGAGGCTGCTGCCTACATTGAGACCCAATCGCAGGACACTTTAAAAAATGGATCACTAGTCACTTTAAACAATGCCACTTTAAATAATGGAACTTTAATAATGTTTACATATTTTACATTACTCATATCACATGTATATACTGTATTTTATACCATCTATTGCATCTTGGCTATGCCGCTCGGCCATCGCTCATCCATATACTTATATGTGCATATTCTCATTCACCCCTTTGGATTTGTGCGTATTAGGTAGTTGGGGAATTGTTCGATTACTTGTTAGATATTACTTGCCTGTCAGAACTAGAAGCACAAGCATTTCGCTACACTCGCATTAACATCTGCTAACCATGTGTATGTGACCAATAACATTTGATTTGACTTTGTGCTGTCTTGCCAACTCCGTGTCAATGAGTGATCATGCTAACGTTAGTAGGCATTATTATTAACAGCTGTTTGTTGACTTGTCTTCATTGGCAGGATCTCCAACGAACACTCTCCGAAGCTGCAGATCAGGAGCCACAGCTACCTGCGGGCGGTGAGTGAAGTTTCCATCAATAGGAGCCTGGACACCCTGGACCCCAAAGGGCTCCTGGACCCCAAAGCGCTGCTCTCCTCACCCCAATACCGCTCGCGAAACGAGAGTTACATGAGGGCTATGAGCACCATCAGCCAGGTTGGTGCTCACGGCATTACGTCACCTTCTCTGGTGCTACGTCTGTGCAAGGGAGGAAAGTCACATCAAGTCAAAGTCAAATCAGCCATGAAATCAGCCACAAATTCATCTCTCCAGCGATGAGATGAATTGTATTTCAAACCAGTTTCAATGTCAATGTTCAGCCCTCAACCATCAAGAGTCAACTTAAAGAGGAGAAGTAAAATTAATCTACCATTCCATCTACCATATCTCCTCTCTAGAGTTTGGAAGAATACACAGCCTTTAAAGCCAGTTGTGCATTGTTTTATAGTATTTCGAAGATAGCATAAGATAATAAATCATTATAAAAACCCGAAACCATTATCATATTACCTCCATACTGTATGTCATGCACATTACTTCATGTTACTCTTAGCTAAAAAACATTTAAACATTGATTAAAATATAATAATCAAATTATTGTACAATAATCTATTCCAAGGACATTGTAGATACAAACGTATTTTCAGAATAAACTTGTAACGTTCTGAGTGTAGTGGGTGAGAAGTCAGGCGCAGGAAGCAGAGAGTTCAGGAGAGTGCTACTTTAATGCACCAAAAACGGCGAACATAAGCCAACCCCACGAAAACACAGGGCGTATAACAAAACAAATGCCCCAAACAGGGGGACTTAAACTATCCAGCAAAACCCACGAATTGGGAAAACACGTAACCCACAGACGTGCACACAAGTTACACAAAACAGAAGGTCACAATAATTAATCCCGCACAAGGAACCAGGCGGGCCGGCTGACTAATAAAGCCTCACTAATTATACCCAACTCAAAACAGGTCCACTCAATAAACACATAAGGAGGGGGAGGAAATAATCAGTGGCAGCTAGTAGGCCGGCGACGACGACCGCCGAGCGCCACCCGAACGGGAAGGGGAGCCACCTTCGGTCGGAGTCGTGACAAAACTAGTCACACAAAATATTTTTTATGAGTGACCTTTTGCTTTTCATATCTGTAATGCAAGTATAACTCACTGAACAATCATGTTTGAAATCTGTGAAATCTCCCAAACTAAAATGCGATAAAGATTTGGATTAAGGATCAGTATTCACCAACTGTTTCTTGTTTAATACCCTCCCTCAGTTATCAGTGAAAATCAGATGGAAGTTCAAACATCTCAGCATTAGTCTTGCCAAAAGCCCCTCAAGCTCTTGTCTTTTGGAGCTTTAGACCATATCCAAGGCATCCTTATCCCACCCTAACCTACAGTATGTTATTAAACCATCTTAGAAGCTCTGGTTCTTGTCTTACCTTTTCTCAATTTGTCTTTTCTCGAAGATCCGAGGTTTTTATGTGTTTTGAAAAGGAGTCGAGGAGAGAGGATAACAGGAATAGAGGAAACACAAGTTGAGAAGGGAATGCCCAACTCCTTGCTTCAATAATGCAGAGCTCTGTTTTAGACCCTAAATTAAATATCCTCATCATCCCAAACAATCTCTTCATTGCACTTGCTTGTTCTCCAATTAACATTGATCCTCACGCTCCCATTCCCTCTGACTCTTCCTCCTGTTGCTACTGCTGCATTGTGGTTCCTCTTTTTCTTCTGTCGTTCTCTTCCTTACCTCTCCTAATGATTTCAGATGTGTTTACTCTGCCCCTCAGCATTGAATGTGCACGGCTATTAAACTCTAGGTAAGTGGCTCTTCTATGGTGCGTTCTCCAGGTTAGGGTACTGATATTTGGATGTCCGGTTGTGCTGCACCCCCTCTCTCCCCCATCGTCCCCGACACCTCGCCCCCTTGCAGGTGAGTGAGGTGGAGGTGAACGGGCAGATAGAGCAGGTGTGTGAGCAGGTGTACAGTGAGATGGAGTCGCAGGCCATGGATGCGTTGGACCTGCCCATGCCGAGCTGCTTCCGCATGCGTAGAAACAGCTACGTGAGGGCCATGGACCAGGGCTGCTCAGAGGATGACGGGATGTCCCTGATGCCCTCCTCACCCCCCAGGACCACCACCACCACCGTCAGGACCATCCAGAGCAGCACAGGTCAGTCAGTTTATCACTCTTCAAATACACACGGAGTAGTCACAGGCCAGTCTAGATCTGTTGCTCTGGCGAGTCAAAATATGCACTGCTCAACCATACCACTGTCCACGGTAGAAAATGTCAGTGTCTTCTCAATCACCCTTTAAATCACCTCCAGCAGGAGTAAATGTCTACTGGCTAGCAAAAACCAATGCTGCTGCACAGACCAATAAAGGTCAAAGTCTCCACTGGATCACCATTAATACACACCACCATCACTATGGAAACCCTCAAGAGCACCACAGTTTGGTGTGTTTATCCCTTTCACAACACATATTGATCTACTGTACCAACACTGTCAGGGAACCACATACCAGCAAAGGTCAATGCCAAGAAAGACTCTCTCCACAGCAGCCCAGTATGTTCACCTGACTCCCAAAGCCACACAACACAATGTCATAGCAGCACTACGCCTGGGGATCATTCCTGTGTTTGTAAGCAGGAGGATGAAGCTGGAGGATCTCTTTGATAGATGATTCTTTGAGTGCTATGGACAAAACATGGCTTCTTGCCTGGTCCAGTCCACATGAGCAACATAAGCGTCTCTCCCTGGTATTTGAAACCATTATTATTATATCCAGAACATTTCAAATCAGAGCCGGTGTGTGGAATAGGTTTGGAGAAATGTTGCAAATTTCTAAAATGTGGTTAATTAAGGGATCTGAAGAAATTCCCCTTTTATAATTAGTTTTAATTCTGGCATTGTGTACATGCTTACAAGGAGAGAAAAAATAAATGTTCTGTAATGAATAGCATGCTATCTGAGATACAGTATGTATTTATATGATAAGGACTCTCTGAAGCTCACTGTTATCAAGTTATTTATAAAAAATGAAAGCATGTTTTTATAATTTCACTGAAATGCTTCAAGCGTCTTCATCAAACGTAGAGACTGCCCCGTCAGATGAGTCCCAGATGTCAGTGCTGATTTGAGTCGAACTTCCTGCTACTTAGTTTGACTGTTCCTCTGGGAATTCTTAGATTGTTATCCTAGTGGTAATCCACTGACAGCAAGGTTCAGTTTGACATCCCAGGATGAAACGTTAAGAGATGTCTCTGTAGTCCCAGAAAATGATCGCCTGGACCCTTTACCATATTCTAAATGAAAACAAATGTATTTTGGCAATAATTGTTCTATTTATAGATAACCATAAAAGGACAGATACCAAGCAGAGGTGGAATGAAATAATAACAGAACTGTAAAGGACCGAACTCTCTAACTGACTGTTGAGTTGTGTTGTCTTGTGAAAACAAAAGGAAGGTGGCATTTGCTTATCTTCAGGTTTATCTCTTGAAACTGAGAACGCTTGAGTACTGGAGCAACAAATACTTCAGATATGCATAGTTGATGAAAAATAAGCCAGGCACAATCTTCTGAAACAAATAAATAATAAAGGCAATATTTGACTCCCCATTCAACTCTTTGCTGGTGCTGCATGTCTGAATGAAGATTGCCACTTTCCGTCCTGCTGCTCTCTGCGCCCGGGGCTAGTCAAGGCAGACATATGGGCTGGACCCACAGGAGAGCTGCTTGGGCAAGTGGAGAAAAGAGAGAAAAAGAAAACAAGGGACATGGGATGAGAGAAAGTGTGGAGGGAAGTTTCTGGACTAGTTAATCTTTCATCATGGCCGTTGGGTCTGAGTGAAAACATCAAGCTGGCATTTGCGTTCCGTCCCGACTCTGCCGTCAGCTCTAAACAATAACTTGAGATATTGAGCTGTGTGGGGAATCAGAGGCTGCTCTCATCAGTTGGATGCTCAGATCTAGTTTGCATGTTAGAAGAATGGGCCTGAGAGTGATACTGTTTTTCATTTTACTATATTTGGGTACAGAAGCTGTATATGTTTTTGATATACTCTGTACTGTACAGGTATGTTATTGTTCATGCAACAAACCTTTTCATCTTTATTCCTCTTTAATCTGACCTATGATGTCCTTGTCCATATTAAATAAAAGCCGTCGAAGCAGATTTCTAATGAGGCAGCAGAGTAATTAGGCGTTAGGGGAGCATGGCCCTGAAAGAGGTCATCCCCAGTTAAGAGCCAAGCTAAGACATCTAAAGCCCATGCAAATCACTTCCCCTTTCTGGCCCATGCAAATCACTTCCCATTGCATCTCTGATATCTTATTTTCCCACCATTTATAATTTCCCCAACCATTTCAAAAGGCTCTAAACGCAGACAAGCCATTTTATTTTTAGATAAATCTGCCTAAGAGTACGTAATTCTATTGATATGAACATCCTTTGTTAACCTTGTGTGTGAATTGAAAACAGCAGCAACAATGTCATGAACTGTTTTGTAAGGAGTAGAGGCAGAATAGGGAGACAGCCTCAGAGTACGGCCCTGACAAAACCTTGCGGTGTTGTGAGGAAAAGGGGTTTGGTCCACAAGGTTTTGAGGCAGCCAACCTCATCAGAGTGAGGCCCTGACATTGGCGTGATGCTTGGTGTGGGGTGGAGGGAGTGGTGTGGTGTGGACAGAGATGGGCAGTATTTCTGTTACATGTATTTGAAATAGTATTTTGTCATTTGTATTAGACTGGGCTGAACTACAATCCAACGTGTTTTTTAACAAGATAACTTCCAGCGCTGTAATTTGTATTTTCAAAATACAAAATACTTTTCTATACCATTTTTCTATTGTGGTTCTCCATTTTGCGTCCCCCTTTCACCCTACGTTGGTATCAGAAGTCTGCTGAATGAACTAAATATACATGTATATGTACAATTGCAAAGCATGCTGATATTATTATAATGAGCTCCGCACTGAAACAAGGCCAATAATAATAGCTTGTGTGCTTTGCAGATCATTTTGGTATGTTCATTTTCATATACACTACCATTCAAAAGTTTGGGGTCACTTAGAAATGTCCTTGTTTTTGAAAGAAACTTTGTCCATTAAAATAACATCAAATTCATCAGAAATACAGTGTAGACATTGTTATTGTTGTAAATTACTATTGTAGCTGGAAATGGCTGATTTCTAAATATATCTACATAGGCGTACAGAGGCCCATTATTAGCAACCATCACTCCTGTGTTCCTGTGTTAGTTAATCCAAGTTGATCATTTTAAAAAGGCTAATTGATCATTAGAAACCCTTTTGCAATTATGTTAGCACAGCTGAAAACTGTTGTCTGATTAACGAAGCAATAAAATTGGCCTTCTTTAGACTAGTTGAGTATATGGAGAATCAGCATTTGTGGGTTCGATTACAGACTCAAAATTGCCAGAAACAAATAACTTTCTTCAAAAACTCGTCAGTCTATTCTTGTTCTGAGAAATGAAGGCATTTCCATGCGAGAAATTGCCAAGAAACTGACAATCTCGTACAACACTGTGTTAAGTACTACTCCCTTCACAGAACAGCGCAAACTGACTAACCAGACTAAGGAGAGGAGAGGGAGGCCCCGGTGCACAACTAGTTTGAGAAACAGACGCCTTACAAGTCCTCAACTGGCAGCTTCATTAAATTGTACCTGCAAAACGCCAGTCTCAACGTCAACAGTGAAGAGGCGACTCCAGGATGCTGGCCTTCTAGGCAGAGTTCCTCTGTTCAGTGTCTGTGTTCTTTTGCACATATTAATATTTTATTTTTATTGGCCAGTCTGAGATTTGGCTTTTTCTTTGCAACTCTGCAAGTAATGTTTGGAAAATATTTGGTGAAGTGAAAAAGGAGGATGATAGCAGTGCCGGCTATGCTATGTGTGTGATTGTGAGGCGCTATACAATTTCCACAGTCACAAGACGAGACTTCAAGTAGGCCTATGGCATGTCAAGGAAAATGTAGTCTACTTTCGATTCGTTAAATGGAAACTGAAAATGTTACATTGACTAACCAGAATAACCTACTGACGGCCTACACCGGCCAAACCTGGACAATGCTGGGCCAATTGTGCGCCGCCCAATCACGCCCGGTTGTGATACCCTGGTTTGAACCCAGGCTGTGTCTGTAGTGACGCCTCCAGCACTGCGATGCAGTGCCTTAGATCGCTTAACTTTATTTTGTTTTTAAATGCGACGCGAGTGGTGTGGTCAGCATGTTACAATCGGTTAAACTGATGTCATTTGGACATTCCACAAAAAATGTATCCCGTTTGTTTTTGCTTTATTGTATTTTCTCCCCAGTCCCAAAACAGCTTTGTTCACCAAAAGATGACTGAGAAAACTTTACAAATGGAAACTAGATTAAAGCATTAATTCTATCGATCTATTACATTATTCTGTTGAGCAATGGTTTATTTAGTCTTCTAGGGTAATATATGACAAAAGAGAAGCTACATGTATCTAATTAGACGAGTTGAATAACAAATAGCCTACCAAATGTCAGAAATTATAAGCAGAAACATATCTAAATCAGGCAAAACAAAATCCTGCAACCCCTGTCAAAAATCATTCTGCAGTCTTTGACTGTAGCCTACAGCGCATTTTCTACATTTGCTGGTTAAGTTCGGGTGCAGGCCTCAGATTTTCACTTTATCACATATCTTCGGGTGGTTGCGGATGGGTTATTAGCAATTGCAGGCGGGTGTAGGTGAACAAACAGCAGACCTGCGCACCAGCAGTGCACTCAACTAAGGCAGAGATGGGTATAAATTACAAATTACAATCACAAAATACCCTAAAGACCAATGTATCAAAATAAAAAGAAAGATACAAAAATACATTTGCAAGTAGCTGGCCGAACAGCAACAACATTCTCAGTAACGGTTACAGAAACGTCTTACTTGCTGTGACTGTGATATGTTGTTGTTTATCTAACTTAGTTAAATGCACTGACTGTAATATGTTGTTGTTTATCTAACTTAGTTAAATGCTATGACTGTGATATGTTGTTGTTTATCTAACTTAGTTAAATGCTATGACTGTGATATGTTGTTGTTTATCTAACTTAGTTAAATGCACTGACTGTGATATGTTGTTGTTTATCTAACTTAGTTAAATGCTATGACTGTGATATGTTGTTGTTTGTCAACCTTAGTTAAATGCACTGACTGTAATATGTTGTTGTTTGTCTACCTTAGTTAAATGCACTGACTGTGATATGTTGTTGTTTGTCTACCTTAGTTGAATGCACTGACTGTAATATGTTGTTGTTTATCTACCTTAGTTAAATGCACTGACTGTAATATGTTGTTGTTTGTCTACCTTAGTTGAATGCACTGACTGTAATATGTTGTTGTTTATCTACCTTAGTTAAATGCACTGACTGTAATATGTTGTTGTTTATCTAACTTAGTTAAATGCTATGACTGTGATATGTTGTTGTTTATCTACCTTAGTTGAATGCACTGTCACTCTGGATAAGAGTGTCTGCTAAATTACCAACATGTAAATGTATATTTTAAAATGAACAGCTGCAAAGCACACTGGGTATTGTCATTGTCCTTGTTTCAGGGCGGAGCTCGTAAGAGTAATACTCAGCATGCTTTGCAATTGTTACATTTTACATATACATCCATGGTGGTCAGTGCCGTTTAAGATTAGGGAGGATGATTTCATTTTTATTACAGCATATTGGATAACTGTCTGTCCGTCATCCAGCTCAATGTAACACTGATAGGTTTAGGCTACTACATAATACTCGAATACTTGACAACCAAGCCTACAAATGAATGTTTGTAACATAGGTGCACAGGTCGAGACAAAAAGAGAGTAATGAGGCTGACGAACAGTGACACATTCACCTTGCACAATCTTACCTGCAATCTTACCTGCATCTTGCAAATCTAGGATGTAATAATTAGTCTAAACAGTTGCAAAATGTTAAGTTTTGCAACTAAAACAAGAGTTTCTTTTGAACAAATTCAGGTAGGTCCATCCCCGTTTCATTCCGTTTGTTTCTGTTTAAGAAATGTTTTGCAGCAGTTTTGGCAGAATAAGTACACCCATGATCCCCCGTACACACAGTTCACTTTTATAGCAGCCATACAAACAGCATCATCACATCTGCACGCTCTCCTCCTCTCTTATTTTCCCTTCTCTTGTGGACAACAGCTATCTGTTACCAGGCAAAATAAACTCTCCAAGCCAAACCTTCATACCATAACCACTACACACAGCCTACATCATTGTCACCATATTAGCTAATGTCATAGTCAATATACAGTAGCTACTAGAACTAACACATTAGTAAGCCCACAATCCAATCCATGTGTACAATCACTCCGTACCATATAGCAAGCAGTTTAGCAGTTACACCGCCAGGCCCCGGTGGTAATAAATTATTAAAACCGAAAGCTTACCTTGATTTGGAAGTGTTGGTTAGCCTTAGCACCTAGCTAACATAAATATCATTCCTCTCTGTTTGAGTCAAGTTGTTGAGTAGGCTAAATTAGCTGCATTAGCTAGCATAAGTGAAACTGAAGAAAACAAAATCCAACCAAATCTCTCTCTCTCTCTGCTGTTTCTACTTAATTGTTTAAGAAATGTATTGAAAACTATTGTCTTTGTTTTTGAGTCAACTACTCACCACATTTTATGCACTGCAGTGCTAGCTAGATGTATCTTATGCTTTCAGTACTAGATTAATTCTCTGACCCTTTGATTGGGTGAACAACATGTCAGTTCATGCTGCAAGCGCTCTGATAGGTTGGAGGATGTCATCCGGAAGTCATCAAAATTACTGTGTAAGTCTATGGAAGAGGGTGAGAAAATACAAATGACAGCTTTCGAAAGCAACTTGTTACAAAATAAATTGGAGTGTCGTTCAGCCCAGTGCAATACAACATACAAAATACTCAGAAGTAATTCAAATAAGTACTGTATTTCAAATGCATGTAACAGAAATACTGCTCTCTTAACTATGGTAGATAAAAAACAACATATTACAGTCATAGTGTAACGGATGTGAAACGGCTAGCTTAGTTAGCGGTGCGCGCTAAATAGCGTTTCAATCAGTGACGTCACTTGCTCTGAGACCTTGAAGTAGTAGTTCCCCTTGCTCTGCAAGGGCCGCGACTTTTGTGGAGCGATGGGTAACGATGCTTTGTGGGTGACTGTTGTTGATGTGTGCAGAGGGTCCCTGGTTCGCGCCCGGGTATGGGCGAGGGGACGGTCTAAAGTTATACTGTTACAATAGCAAGTAAAACATTTCTGTAACTGTTACTGTGATTTTTGTTGCTGTTCCGGCCGGGCTATTTTCAAATGTAATTTCTGTATTTTAAAATACAAAATACATGTATTTTATTAAATACATTTCAAAATACAAGTGTGTTGTATTTCATTTTTTTGTAATTGTATTTTGTCATTTTTGTCTGTCCCTGGGTCTGGAGTGGAGGGAGTGGGCAATCCCAATGATGGCTAATCGCCATGGTGCTGTGAGGGAGGATTTATGCATGGCTGTACTGGAGAGAGAGAGAGAGTCTGGCTTGCCAATTGGAATGAGAAATGGAGAGGAGGGACCAATCACTTATGGGAGAGTTAATGGGGAGGAATGTTGGGGCTGACATTCAGAGGGTACCTCTGTCCCTCGTACACGGGTCTGGCTCCCTGAAACATACCATCTGCCTCTTGGTATGGAAAGCATGAGCAAAGTTGTAACTCAGGTCTCTAGGTTAGTTTAGGTGAATGCACTTAACAAGGAAGCCTTGTTGAAGTCAGATACATTTGGTTCTCTTTATCTGACTAAGTAAAAAATAAGCAGAGGGGTGACTGAGGTAAGTTGAGGCCATTTTTACATTCAGCATCATTCCGTCAAGGGAAATATAGTATTCAACAAAGGTACCTACATATATTTCAGGATGTTGTGTATTCCTGGAAATAATCCGAATTTATGTAAACATTACAGTTTTGAAAACATAGCTTGTCCAAAAAAAAGTGGTCTCTTGGGGAAAGTTGAACAGCAGAACAGGGTAATTTTAAGCTGTCTACACATTTCTGTACTGAATGAAATATTACCACTACTTTTTAAAACCAAGTCTATCTTTATTTCCCAAACACAATTCAACACAATCACAATCATTTTTTTGTCTTTTAATAACTTTAAGCATATTTTAACACAGGCTTAAGACCTAACAAACCCTTATTTTAAACACTTTCAAAATAGGCCAGGTCCTGTTGTTACCTCATATCCCAGAGATAATGCCTTGCATGATGCCTGTGAAGAAAACACTTCAAGTTGCTCAGCTTGCCTTCTGCTCAAACATTGGCTCAACTTACCCCAAGGCAAACATTTTGACTATATTAGCCCACACAGTTACAAGGATGGACTTAAATGATCTACTTCGGTTGAGGGACAAGCATCATGAAATTAATTTGACTTAATGAAAATCCGTATTTATTTTTTTTTACCTAACTTGCATATTACTTTTTCTATGTGGTTTCTTCCTTCACAGACTCCATGAAATGATGATCCCTTCCTGAATATTTGGTCAAATGATACACTTTGTGTATGGTTTCCTAGAAACAAGGGTGGCTCAACTTAACACTTTGGCTGAACTTACCCCACTCTTTCCTAACCATTTCCATGTAATTCTTGATTCTTTTTTATGTCCTATTTTACTAGACCCGCTATGCCATCCTTCCAAGTCTCGTTAGTCATGTGAGGATGCTTGGAAAATCTTTATTTTTTATTTTTATTTTTATGTATGCGGCAGACACGATTTAGAGCCTCAGAATCCAATGACACTTTTGAAAGAGTTTTCCATCCATCGTTCCATCGTTAGTAATCTGTGACGGTTGATGTGTGTGAGTGACGTGTTTCCCTAAACAGCTGCGATGATGGAATCCCAAGAGGCCCTTGATGTGTAGCTGTGAGTGGGTGTGGGTGCTGCTGCTGAAAGTAGATGTGTGATTGTACATGACATCCGTGTAATACTGGTGCAAGCTGAGCCCTAGGGCTCTGGCTGGCTCATACATACAGCAGAGGAGAGAGGGAGGAGGAGAGGAGAGGGAGGAGGAGAAGATCGAGAGGAGAGGAGAGGAGAGGAGAGAGAGATGAGGAGAGGAGAGAGAGATGAGGAGAGGAGAGGGAGGAGGAGGGGAGGAGGAGAGGAGAGAGAGATGAGGAGAGGAGGGGATAATGTTACAGCTCAGGAGTTGTGCAATCAGAACTGTTACGAATGGATGTCTCCTGGAGTAGGACAAGAATAGTGTATGTACTGAGTGTACTCAGTGTAGGGATCAGTATTTGGGGAAAGAGAGCACTCTTAACACACTAGATGTTATTGTATTGTGTTTCAGTGACATTTACAGTGTTTCTAGGTGTTTTCTTCAAGAGGCAATGCATTTACACTAACAAACTACAGTATCTTAAAAATAGTGACCTTCGTCTCCACCAAGACAAGCAAGGCGCTAGAATACAAGTAGCTGCCATCTTACCCTAGACTATTATTTCCTCAGACACTGTTATACAGTGCAAACAACACTAGCTCCAGCTGGAGATGCACTACATGTCCAAAAGTATGTGAACACCTGCTTGTTGAACGTCTCATTCCAAAATCATGGACATTAATATGGAGTTGGTACCCCCTTTGCTGCTATAACAGCCTACACTCTGCTGGGAAAGCTTCCCACTAGATTTTGGAACATTGCTGCGGGGACCTGCTTCCATTCAGCCACAAGAGCAATAGTGAGGTCGGGAACTGATGTTGGACGATTAGGCCTGGCTTGCAGTTGGCATTCCAATTCATTGAGGTCAGGGCTCTGTGCAGACCAGTCAAGGCCTAGCCCAAACCATGAAAAACAGCCCTAGACCATTATTCCTCTTCCACCAAACTTTACAGTTGGCACCATGCATTCAGGCTGGGGGGGGGGGGTTTCCGCCAACCCCAGATTCGTCCTCAAACTGCCAAATGGTGAAGCGTGATTCCTCACTCCAGAGAATGCATTTCTACTTCTCCAATGGTGGCGAGCTTTACACCACTTCACCCAACGCTTGGCATTGCATATGGTGGTCTTCCGCTTGTGTGCTGCTGCTCGGCCATGGAAACCTATTTCATGAAGCGCCAGACGAATAGTTATTGTGCTGACGTTGCTTCCAGTGGCAGTTTGGAACTCTGTAGGGAGTGTTACAACTGAGGGCAGACAATTTTTACACGCAATTTTTCTGTGTGCTTGTGTGGCCTACCACTTCGCAGCTGAGCCAATGTTGCTCCTCAACGTTTCCACTTCACAATAACAGCACTTACAGTTGACCGGGGCAGCTCTAGCAGGGCAGAAATCTGACGAACTGACTTGTTGGAAAGGTGTCATCCTATGACGGTGCCACATAGAAAGTCACTGAGCTCTTCAGTAAGGCCATTCTACTGGCAATCTTTGTCTTATGGAGATTGCATGGCTGTGTGCTCAACTTTATGCACTTGTCAGCATCGGGTGTGGCTGAAATAGCCGAATCCACTAATTTGAAGGGGTGTCCACATACTTTTGTATATATAGTGTGTTAGTCATGTGGGTCCTGTCTCTGTGCCTCATTCCCAGAAAGAAGACCACAATGGACTGAGGTCATTCCCAAGGCAGTCTGAGTAGCACTGTTGGTGGACGATCCAGCTGTGTGTTTCAGCTAGGAGGCCTGCTTCACTCAGCGTCCGACCCTGCCCTGGCTCCTGCCTGTCTGTCAACTACTGTTAACCTCCAGCCTAGCAGAGCATGAATGAGGAGTCAGTCCACTGGCTACTAACTCTGAGTCTGATAAGCCTGTCCTTCCTTCCGCTGACACTGCATGTGCCAAATCACACAAGAGGGGCTCTACTTACACTCTGACCCTGTCGAGGAATACTTAAATACTTGGCTGAAACTGTGAATCAGTTGACAGATACTTCCTACTGCATACTGGAGCAGAGGAGATGCATATGGGAAGAACTGTGATATACACAGTATAATTTTTTTATAGGAAGATTATACATTGTAAGATGGAATGGCATTAGATTCCTGAATTACATGTAACTGCAGGATAATTTCTACTATGCATGTTTATTAAAGTGGCTTTATGATGCCGAAGCTGATTATTTTGATGCAGTGGAGATGGAGGCGTGGCAGTGGAGATGGGGGCGTGTTAAATGTTGAAGTCCTTTAGCAGTTTGGAAGTCTTTTAACACTTTGCTCCATGTTTCACATCTCCCCTTTCACAAGGGCTCACACAGACAAGAACGAGCTGACATTGTGGGCAATTAAAAGGAAATGGTTGTCATGGCACTTCTTGTTACAATGGATTTACCTGTCCGCAGGGACCTTCAGCGTGGTTTATACCGTACTTCACCAACTTTTTAGCTTTTACTATGATTATAATTACCTCTCTTGAAGTAAGAAAGAGCTGTGTCATACTCACTCAAGGTCTCAATCTGTTCTCTTGGCTCCTTACTCATAGTTTTAATTCTGTACATTCCCACATAGTGCCGGTGACAGAGAATACCAAAGGTAGAGATCTGTCTAAATAACTCAAGCTACAGGGTTTTGTAAGCCGCCATGTTTGTTGTTGTTTTCTATGTAGGACGGTCCTAATTAGAAGACGACTTGGCTAATGAGCTTTCTCTCCCCTGCAACGTATAAACATACAGTACGACACATTTCACATGAGTACATACTTCCACCTACACTGCCTGCTGAGGGATCATGCATGGCTGAATGCAAGAGATGAAGAATTCAACATGGCTCTCAAGTGTTATAAATCGTCCATCTCTGTTCTTCTGTAGCAGAGAGGGAGGGAACACACAGCCACTTACTGTAGGGAGGGAACACACAGCCACTTACTGTAGGGAGGGAACGCACAGCCACTTACTGTAGGGAGGGAACACACAGCCATTTACTGTAGGGAGGGAACACACAGCGACTTACTGTAGGGAGGGAACACACAGCCACTTACTGGAGGGAGGGAACACACAGCCACTTACTGTAGGGAGGGAACACACTGCCACTTACTGTAGGGAGGGAACACACAGCCACTTACTGTAGGGAGGGAACACACAGCCACTTACTGTAGGGAGGGAACACACAGCGACTTACTGTAGGGAGGGAACACACAGCACTTACTGGAGGGAGGGAACACACAGCCACTTACTGTAGGGAGGGAACACACGGCTACTTACTGTAGGGAGGGAACACACAGCCACTTACTGTAAAGAGGGAACACACAGCCACTTACTGTAGGGAGGGAACACACAGCCACTTACTGTAGGGAGGGAACACACAGTGACTTACTGTAGGGAGGGAACACACAGCCACTTACTGGAGGGAGGGAACACACAGCCAATTACTGTAGGGAGGGAACACACAGCCACTTACTGTAGGGAGGGAACACACAGCCACTTACTGTAAAGAGGGAACACACAGCCACTTACTGTAGGGAGGGAACACACAGCCACTTACTGTAGGGAGGGAACACACAGCCACTTACTGGAGGGAGGGAACACACAGCCACTTACTGTAGGGAGGGAACACACAGCCACTTACTGTATTGAGGGAACACACAGCCACTTACTGTAGGGAGGGAACACACAGCCTCTTACTGTAGGGAGGGAACACACTGCCACTTACTGTAGGGAGGGAACACACAGCTGCTTACTGTAGGGAGGGAACACACAGCCACTTACTGTAGGGAGGGAACACACAGCCACTTACTGTAGGGAGGGAACACACAGCCACTTACTGTAGGGAGGGAACACACAGCCACTTACTGTAGGGAGGGAACACACAGCCACTTACTGTAAAGAGGGAACACACAGCCACTTACTGTAGGGAGGGAACACACAGCCACTTACTGTAGGGAGGGAACACACAGCCACTTACTGTAGGGAGGGAACACACAGCCACTTACTGTAAAGAGGGAACACACAGCCACTTACTGTAGGGAGGGAACACACAGCCACTTACTGTAGGGAGGGAACACACAGCCACTTACTGTAGGGAGGGAACACAAAGCCACTTACTGGAGGGAGGGAACACACAGCCACTTACTGTAGGGAGGGAACACACAGCCACTTACTGGAGGGAGGGAACACACAGCCACTTACTGGAGGGAGGGAACACACAGCCAATTACTGTAGGGAGGGAACACACAGCCACTTACTGTAGGGAGGGAACACACAGCCACTTACTGTAGGGAGGGAACACACAGCCTCTTACTGTAGGGAGGGAACACACAGCCACTTACTGTAGGGAGGGAACACACAGCGACTTACTGTAGGGAGGGAACACACAGCCACTTACTGGAGGGAGGGAACACACAGCCACTTACTGTAGGGAGGGAACACACAGCCACTTACTGTAAAGAGGGAACACACAGCCACTTACTGTAGGGAGGGAACACACAGCCACTTACTGTAGGGAGGGAACACACAGCCACTTACTGTAGGGAGGGAACACACAGCCACTTACTGTAGGGAGGGAACACACAGCCACTTACTGTAGGGAGGGAACACACAGCCACTTACTGTAAAGAGGGAACACACAGCCACTTACTGTAGGGAGGGAACACACAGCCACTTACTGTAGGGAGGGAACACACAGCCACTTACTGTAGGGAGGGAACACACAGCCACTTACTGTAGGGAGGGAACACACAGCCACTTACTGTAAAGAGGGAACACACAGCCACTTACTGGAGGGAGGGAACACACAGCCACTTACTGTAGGGAGGGAACACACAGCCACTTACTGTAGGGAGGGAACACAAAGCCACTTACTGGAGGGAGGGAACACACAGCCACTTACTGTAGGGAGGGAACACACAGCCACTTACTGTAGGGAGGGAACACACAGCCACTTACTGTAGGGAGGGAACACACATCCACTTACTGTAGGGAGGGAACACAAAGCCACTTACTGGAGGGAGGGAACACACAGCCACTTACTGTAGGGAGGGAACACACAGCCACTTACTGGAGGGAGGGAACACACAGCCACTTACTGTAGGGAGGGAACACACTGCCACTTATTGTAGGGAGGGAACACACAGCCACTTACTGTAGGGAGGGAACACACAGCCACTTACTGTAGGGAGGGAACACACAGCGACTTACTGTAGGGAGGGAACACACAGCTTCTTACTGTAGGGAGGGAACACACTGCCACTTACTGTAGGGAGGGAACACACAGCCACTTACTGTAGGGAGGGAACACACAGCCACTTACTGTAGGGAGGGAACACACAGCCACTTACTGTAAAGAGGGAACACACTGCCACTTACTGTAGGGAGGGAACACACAGCCACGTACTGTAGGGAGGGAACACACAGCCACTTACTGTAGGGAGGGAACACACAGCCACTTACTGTAGGGAGGGAACACACAGCCACTTACTGTAGGGAGGGAACACACAGCCACTTACTGTAAAGAGGGAACACACAGCCACTTACTGTAGGGAGGGAACACACAGCCACTTACTGTAAAGAGGGAACACACAGCCACTTACTGTAGGGAGGGAACACACAGCCACTTACTGTAGGGAGGGAACACACAGCCTCTTACTGTAGGGAGGGAACACACTGCCACTTACTGTAGGGAGGGAACACACTGCCACTTACTGTAGGGAGGGAACACACAGCGACTTACTGTAGGGAGGGAACACACAGCCTCTTACTGTAGGGAGGGAACACACTGCCACTTACTGTAGGGAGGGAACACACTGCCACTTACTGTAGGGAGGGAACACACAGCCACTTACTGTAGGGAGGGAACACACAGCCTCTTACTGTAGGGAGGGAACGCACACACAACCACTTTTTTAAATCATTATTATATATATTTTTTTAACTGTCTTGTTCAGGGGCAGAATGCCATATTTTATTTTGCCTTGTCAGCTCAGGATTCGATCTTGCAACCTTTCGGTTACCAGTCCAACGCTCTAACCACTAGTTTACCTGCCGTCCCTTACTTACTGTAGGGAGGGAACACACATATCTGTGCTGCCTGTCCGTGAAATGGAGACTGATTGCGTGGCTGAGATTGATTATCTTCTGGCAGTGTCCGTGTCATTCACCCTGTCCTCTAAGAAAGACCAGGGTTAGTTGGATCTGTTGGGGACCTGTCCTCTAAGAAAGACCAGGGTTAGTTGGATCTGTTGGGGACATGTCCTCTAAGAAAGACCAGGGTTAGTTGGATCTGTTGGGGACCTGTCCTCTAAGAAAGACCAGGGTTAGTTGGATCTGTTGGGGACATGTCCTCTAAGAAAGACCAGGGTTAGTTGGATCTGTTGGAGACCTGTCCTCTAAGAAAGACCAGGGTTAGTTGGATCTGTTGGGGACCTGTCCTCTAAGAAAGACCAGGGTTAGTTGGATCTGTTGGGGACCTGTCCTCTAAGAAAGACCAGGGTTAGTTGGATCTGTTGGGGACCTGTCCTCTAAGAAAGACCAGGGTTAGTTGGCTCTGTTGGGGACCTGTCCTCTAAGAAAGACCAGGGTTAGTTGGCTCTGTTGGGGACCTGTCCTCTAAGAAAGACCAGGGTTAGTTGGATCTGTTGGGGACCTGTCCTCTAAGAAAGACCAGAGTTAGTTGGATCTGTTGGGGACCTGTCCTCTAAGAAAGACCAGGGTTAGTTGGCTCTGTTGGGGACCTGTCCTCTAAGAAAGACCAGGGTTAGTTGGATCTGTTGGGGACCTGTCCTCTAAGAAAGACCAGGGTTAGTTGGCTCTGTTGGGGACCTGTCCTATACGGAAGACCAGGGTTAGTTGGCTCTGTTGGGGACCTGTCCTCTACGAAAGACCAGGGCTAGTTGGCTCTGCTGAGGAGGCTGCTATCTAAGAAAGACCAGGGTTAGTTGGCTCTGTTGGGGACCTGTCCTCTAATAAAGACCAGGGTTAGTTGGCTCTGCTGAGGAGGCTGCTATCTAAGAAAGACCAGGGTTAGTTGGCTCTGTTGGGGACCTGTCCTCTAATAAAGACCAGGGCTAGTTGGCTCTGCTGAGGAGGCTGCTCTCTAAGAAAGACCAGGGTTAGTTGGCTCTGCTGAGGAGGCTGCTATCTAAGAAAGACCAGGGTTAGTTGGCTCTGCTGAGGAGGCTGCTATCTAAGAAAGACCAGGGTTAGTTGGCTCTGTTGGGGACCTGTCCTCTAAGAAAGACAAGGGTTAGTTGGCTCTGCTGAGGAGGCTGCTCTAAGAAAGTCCAGGGTTAGTTGGCTCTGCTGAGGAGGCTGCTATCTAAGAAAGACCAGGGTTAGTTGGCTCTGTTGGGGACCTGTCCTCTAAGAAAGACCAGGGTTAGTTGGCTTTGCTGAGGAGGCTGCTCTAAGAAAGACCAGGGTTAGTTGGCTCTGCTGAGGAGGCTGCTCTCTAAGAAAGACCAGGGTTAGTTGGCTCTGCTGAGGAGGCTGCTATCTAAGAAAGTCCAGGGTTAGTTGGCTCTGCTGAGGAGGCTGCTCTAAGAAAGACCAGGGTTAGTTGGCTCTGCTGAGGAGGCTGCTCTCTAAGAAAGACCAGGGTTAGTTGGCTCTGCTGAGGAGGCTGCTCTCTAAGAAAGACCAGGGTTAGTTGGCTCTGCTGAGGAGGCTGCTATCTAAGAAAGTCCAGGGTTAGTTGGCTCTGCTGAGGAGGCTGCTCTAAGAAAGACCAGGGTTAGTTGGCTCTGCTGAGGAGGCTGCTCTCTAAGAAAGACCAGGGTTAGTTGGCTCTGCTGAGGAGGCTGCTCTCCCTCTCCTGGCAACAACAACACAAGGCTACACATCTCATCATACTGATACCCTTTCACACTGCTGAGCTAACCTGAGCTGAGCCAAACTGAGCTGTACTGTCCTGGGCTAGTCTGCTTATGCATCCACCGTAGTTGCTGAAACCAAATTCTGTAAAAATATAAATGTATAATTGTAAGGCAGCTGCAATAGGATCGTGAGATTGCTCAGCAAAAATGTTGTTGCGCAAACTCACAACAAAAAGTTTGTGTGTGAACATTTTCTTGAGGAAACTCAATCCTATTGCAGCTGGTTGCCTTACAATTGTACATTGAATCTTGTTTTTTACAGTGTACTGAAAAGGAAAATGTGATAAGAAAATTTTGAAGCCACAAACTCCTCCACTGTCAGGCCATACACAACCCTGGAGGAACCTTCTACTATTATTAAATATATGTTTTATGTGTGTGGAATATACAGGGAATTTTTGGTCGTCAATGTTTACACACATGCACGTACACCACACACACACACACACACACACACACACACACACACACACACACACACACACACACACACACACACACACACACACACACACACACACACACACACACACACACACACACACACACACACACACACACACACACACACACACACACACACACACACACAGACAGTCAAGTTGTTGCAGTAATATCTTCAGCCTACCAACTAGAGAAAGTGCCTCTGTGCTTCTCTACCCATCATATCAAATTCCCATAAACTGACTGTAGACCTCCAATCATGCTTTACATTTTCAGATGATAACAGGAAAATCACTCAGGACTGTGAGACAGTGTTAGTTCCCATTCCAGGCATAGAAACAAGCTGTAGGGCCAGGGGCGTCCCGGGGCCAGAGGGGATCACACTGCACACACTAATGAGCTCCACAGTCTCAGTCAGAGCAGAGCTGGTGTGTGTCTGTGTGCTCCCTGCCAGCCATCACTTATCAAAAACATCTACAGGAGAACTCGCATGGAAAATACAGTAGCTGGCTACCACAGAATCGTTTGCCTCTACTTATAATTATTTCAGATGAGGTTCTTTTGTCTGTCTAATTTAAGAATTTAAGATATGGCATAAAACTGCAGCCGTTGAGATACAGGATGTAGATTTGAAATTAGTTTTATTGTCGTATTTGAAAGAGGAAATGGGATAGATGGAAGACAGTGTTTTGAAAGGAAATTACTGAATATATTAACATTTTGCATAGTTTCAGAACAATCTTGATTTTTTATTTTCCTTGTCAAGGCTAAAGATGAGGCCTACTCTTTTTCACACCATGTTTTAAAATGAAATCCCCAAAATGAGCCAGATTTCTATCATAAAAGTGTGTTCGCTTCAGATGTGGCGATATCAAATGAGTGCGTGTGTCTGTGTATAAGAAGGAAGGAGAGATAAAACAATGGGCAGAGGCCACGATACTACTTATTCAGGCCTGTCAGAGTGTCCGTTTTGAAGTACTTGTCAAAGCAGACAGAACCTGGGGCCAAGACAGAGCAAGAGCTCTTGCTATCGAGGTAACATAAATATCCTGCCACCCTTCATGGATCATTCCTCGACAGACACCTCACTTTCCCAAACCAGAAACCGTGGATTGATGGCAGCATTCACACGACACTGAAAGTGCGAACCACTGCTTTTAACCAGGGAAAGGTGACCGGAAACATGACCGAATACGAACAGTGTAGCTATTCCCTCCGCAAGGCAATCAAACAAGCTAAGTGTCAGTATAGAGAGAAAGTAGAGTCGCAATTCAACGGCTCAGACACAAGAGGTATGTGGCAGGGTCTACAGTCAATCACGGATTACAAAAAGAAAACCAGTCCCGTCGCGGACCAGGATGTCTTGCTCCCAGACAGACTAAATCACTTTTTTTCTCGCTTTGAGGACAATACAGTGCCACTGACACGGCCCGCTACCAAAACCTGCGAGCTCTCCTTCACTGCAGCCAAAGTCAGTTAAACATTTAAACGTGTTAACCCTCGCAAGGCTGCAGGCCCAGGCAGCATCTCCAGCCGCGTCCTCAGAGCATGCGCAGACCAGCTGGCTGGTGTGTTTACGGACATATTCAATCAATCCTTATCTCAGTCTGCTGTTCCCACATGCTTCAAGAGGGCCACCATTGTTCCTGTTCCCAAGAAAGCTAAGGTAACTGAGCTAAATGACTACCACCCCGTAGCACTCACTTCCGTCAGAATGAAGTGCATGGGGGAGACTAGTCAAGGACCATATCACCTCCACCCTACCTGACACCCTAGACCCAATCCAATTTGCTTACCGCCCCAATAGGTCCACAGACGACACAATCGCAACCACACTGCACACTGCCCTAACCCATCTGGACAAGAGGAATACCTATGTGAGAATGCTGTTCATCGACTACAGCTCAGCATTTAACACCATAGTACCCTCCAAACTCGTCGTCAAGCTCGAGACCCTGGGTCTCGACCCCGCCCTGTGCAACTGGGTACTGGACTTCCTGACGGGCCGCCCCCCAGGTGGTGAGGGTAGGTAACAACATCCCCGCTGATCCTCAACACTGGGGCCCCACAAGGGTGCGTTCTGAGCCCTCTCCTGTACTCCCTGTTCACCCACGACTGCGTGGCCATGCACAACTCAATCATCAAGTTTGCAGACGACACTACAGTGGTAGGCTTGATTACCAACAACGACGAGACAGCCTTCAGGGAGGAGGTGAGGGCCCTCGGAGTGTGGTGTCAGGAAAATAACCTCACATTCAACATCAACAAAACAAAGGAGATGATTGTGGACTTCAGGAAACAGCAGAGGGAGCACCCCCTATCCACATCGACATGACAGTAGTGGAGAGGGTAGTAAGTTTTAAGTTCCTCGGCGTACACATCACGGACAAACTGAATTGGTCCACCCACACAGACAGCGTTGTGAAGAAGGTGCAGCAGCGCCTCTTCAACCTCAGGAGGCTGAAGAAATTCGGCTTGTCACCAAAAGCACTCACAAACTTCTACAGATGCACAATCGAGAGCATCCTGTCGGGCTGTATCACCGCCTGGCATGGCAACTGCTCTGCCCACAACCGTGAGGCTCCCCAGAGGGTAGTGAGGTCTGCATAACACATCACCGGGGGCAAACTACCTGCCCTCCAGGACACCTACACCACCCGATGTCACAAGAAGGCCATAAAGATCATCAAGGACAACAACCACCCGAGCCACTGCCTGTTCACCCCGCTATCATCCAGAAGGCGAGGTCCGTACAGGTGCATCAAAGCAGGGACCGAGAGACTGAAAAACAGCTTCTATCTCAAGGCCATCAGACTGTTAAACAGCCACCACTAACATTGAGTGGCTGCTGCCAACATACTGACTCAACTCCAGCCACTTTAATCATGGAAATGGATGGAAATTGATGTATCACTAGCCACTTTAAGCAATGCCACTTTATGTTTACATACCCTACATTACTCATCTCATATGTATATACTGTACTCTATACCATCTACTGCATCTTGCCTATACCGTTCTATACCATCACTCACTCATATCTTTATGTACATATTCTTTATCCCTTTACACTTGTGTGTATAAAGTAGTAGTTGTGGAATTGTTAGGTTAGATTACTCGTTGGTTATTACTGCATTGTCGGAACTAGAAGCACAAGCATTTCGCTACACTCACATTAACATCTGCTAACCATGTGTATGTGACAAATAAAATGTGATTTGATTTGACTTTGTTGCCTTGGAATAAAATATCTCATTGGAGATGATCCCAATACTTTTCACAAGTGAAACATACTTTTAAGAAGTCATTTGAAAAGCATTTTTCTAGTAGAGTTGGACCTGTATTGATGTGTTTCACCAGTTACTGTGGATAGAAGTATGGCGTTTGTCTCTGTGATGTAAAGTCAGAACAGATACTGAGTATCTGTCTGCTAATATGTGTCGCACAATTTAACATCCTACAGTTCGGCACTATGGGCGCTGACCTACAGGAGGATGGAACTCCCTGGCTGTTCCCAAACTGTGGTTTATGTTTACCTTTTGGTTGTGTCATTGTGAAGAGAAAAATGACTAACACCTCGTTATTTTTGCTGTAATAACACTATTCTGTCTTGTAATGAGCAGGTAACTAACTCTTTGATAGGTTATGTAAGCTATCACAAAAACACGACATCATTAACTTTAAAAACAGGGTGAGCATAGTAAAAAATATATAAAGGTGGAAAGAGAAGACTAAAAAACCCTTGTGTTTTTTCCATGTCTTTGTATTAGTTGGCTCACAACATACCTCTACTACTACTACTACTACTACTTCTTTAGATATTGACATGTTCCCTCTACACCAGTGAGTATAATGGTTCTCTGCTGATCACCTATAGATTTGACTATGTATGAGAACATCAGAACCTGTCCACAGCGGGACAGTAGAATATAGAGTAGATTATACATTCATACTTGTATATACTGCAACTCTGACACACTGTGCATGTTTGTTTATGTGTGTGTGTGTTTAAATATCCCCCTGCCTCACAAGTACTGTATCTCTCCCATGGTTCCCCACAGTGTCATCATGCATCACCACCTATAAGAAGACCCCTCCCCCGGTGCCGCCCCGCACCACCATCTCCAAACCCTTCATCTCCATCACAGCCCAGAGCAGCACCGAGTCGGCCCAGGATGCCTTCATGGATGGCCATGGCCAGGGGAACAGGGACAGCCACCCCCGGGGAGACATGACCGTCCAGTCAGCCCTGTCCAACTCCACGGAGAGCATCGACAGCATGAAGGCCCTGACGGCAGCCATCGAAGCGGCCAACGCCCAGGTCCACGGCCCCGCCAGTCAGCATGTCTCAAACAGCACCATAACCATCACTACCACCTCTGCCCTGGCCCAGATCACTGAGGACAGCAGGAAGGAGCAGGCCAGGAGGGCCAAGTGCCAGCTGTCCATCGGCATCCAGGTCTGTGGTAGACGCTACCTCACAACAACTTTTGAGGTGTCATTTGACATTTAGTTTGATCTGATATGGGAATGATAAGAAATGCATTAGGTGATACAAGAGCCAGGTTTTGAGAGACTGGATCCCCATACCCTTTCTGAGTTGACAGGATGTGGTTCTACTTTTGCTCTATACTGTCCTCTAGTGGCAGATGTTTACATTTACTTCAGCCTGGTGTTCTGTATATCAGTTTCCCAACTCCAGTCCTGCACTACCCCCAACAGTACACATTTTAATTGTAGCCCTGAACAAGCACACCAGATTCAACTTGTCAACTAATCATCAAGCCCTGGATGTATTGAATCAGGTATGTCTGTCCCTGGCTACAACAAAAATGTGTACTGTTGGAGGTACTGGGAACTGGAGTTGGGAAACGCTGTGTGTATATTGTAGTGACTCTGAGAGGTAAATGTATATTTTATTATTTCATTTCTTTCTTTGCTGATTTTATTTCCAGGTGGATGGGCCAGAAGAGGAAGCTTTGGAGATGGAGGACCAGTCCAAGTTCCAATCAATTGGTGTCCAGGTGGAGAACGAGAGGGGGTGAGTCTCTCTCTCTCACCCTATCCCTGTCTCTCTCGCTCTCTCTGTCACCCTCTCCCTGTCTCTCTCTCTGTCACCCTCTCCCTGTCTCTCTCTCTCTGTCACCCTCTCTCTCTCTGTCACCCTCTCCCTGTCTCTCTCTCTGTCACCCTCTCCCTCTCTCTCTCTCTCTCTCTCTCTCTCTGTCACCCTCTCCCTGTCTCTCTCTCTCTCTCTCTCTCTCTCACCCTCTCCCTGTCTCTCTCTCTCTCTGTCACCTCTCCCTGTCTCTCTCTCTCTCTCTGTCACCCTCTCCCTGTCTCTCTCTCTCTGTCACCCTCTCCCTCTCTCTCTCTCTCTCTCTCTCTCTCTCTCTCTCTCTCTCTCTCTCTGTCACCCTCTCCCTGTCTCTCTCTCTCGCTCTCTCTCTGTCACCCTCTCCCTGTCTCTCTCTCTCTGTCACCCTCTCCCTGTCTCTCTCTCTCTCTGTCACCCTCTCTCTCTCTGTCACCCTCTCCCTGTCTCTCTCTCTGTCACCCTCTCTCTCCTCTCTCTCTCTCTCTCTCTCTCTCTCTCTCTGTCACCCTCTCCCTGTCTCTCTCTCTCTCTGTCACCCTCTCCCTGTCTCTCTCTCTCTCTCTCTCACCTCTCCCTGTCTCTCTCTCTCTCTCTCTCTCTCTGTCACCCTCTCCCTGTCTCTCTCTCTCTGTCACCCTCTCCCTCTCTCTCTCTCTCTCTCTCTCTCTCTCTCTGTCACCCTCTCCCTGTCTCTCTCTCGCTCTCTCTCTGTCACCCTCTCCCTGTCTCTCTCTCTCTGTCACCCTCTCCCTGTCTCTCTCTCTCTGTCACCCTCTCTCTCTGTCACCCTCTCCCTGTCTCTCTCTCTCTGTCACCCTCTCCCTCTCTCTCTCTCTGTCACCCTCTCCCTGTCTCTCTCTCTCTCTCTATCACCCTCTCCCTGTCTCTCTCTCTCTCTGTCACCTCTCCCTGTCTCTCTCTCTCTCACCCTATCCCTGTCTCTCTCGCTCTCTCTCTGTCACCCTCTCCCTGTCTCTCTCTCTCACCCTCTCCCTGTCTCTCTCTCTGTCACCCTCTCTCTCTCTGTCACCCTCTCCCTGTCTCTCTCTCTCTGTCACCCTCTCCCTCTCTCTCTCTCTCTCTCTCTCTCTCTCTCTCTCTCTCTCTCTCTCTCTCTCTCTGTCACCCTATCCCTGTCTCTCTCTCTCGCTCTCTCTCTGTCACCCTCTCCCTGTCTCTCTCTCTCTGTCACCCTCTCCCTGTCTCTCTCTCTCTGTCACCCTCTCTCTCTCTGTCACCCTCTCCCTGTCTCTCTCTCTCTGTCACCCTCTCCCTCTCTCTCTCTCTCTCTGTCACCCTCTCCCTGTCTCTCTCTCTCTCTCTGTCACCCTCTCCCTGTCTCTCTCTCTCTGTCACCTCTCCCTGTCTCTCTCTCTCTCTCTCTGTCACCCTATCCCTGTCTCTCTCGCTCTCTGTCACCCTCTCCCTGTCTCTCTCTCTCTGTCACCCTCTCTCTCTGTCACCCTCTCCCTGTCTCTCTCTCTCTCTGTCACCCTCTCCCTCTCTCTCTCTCTGTCACCCTCTCCCTGTCTCCCTCTCTCTCTCTCTCTCTCTCTCTCTCTCTCTGTCACGCTCTCCCTGTCTCTCTCTCTGTCACCCTCTCCCTGTCTCTCTCTCTCTGTCACCCTCTCTCTCTCTGTCACCCTCTCCCTGTCTCTCTCTCTCTGTCACCCTCTCTCTCTCTCTCTCTCTCTGTCACCCTCTCCCTGTCTCTCTCTCTCTCTCTCTCTCTGTGACCCTCTCCCTGTCTCTCTCTCTCTCTCTCTCTCTCTGTCACCTCTCCCTGTCTCTCTCTCTCTGTCACCCTCTCCCTGTCTCTCTCTCTCTGTCACCCTCTCCCTGTCTCTCTCTGTCACCCTCTCCCTGTCTCTCTCTCTGTCACCGTCTCTCTCTCTGTCACCCTATCCCTGTCTCTCTCTCTCTCTCTGTCACCCTCTCCCTGTCTCTCTCTCTCTTTCTCTGTCACCCTCTCCCTGTCTCTCTCTCTCTTTCTCTCTGTCACCCTCTCCCTGTCTCTCTCTCTGTCACCCTCTCCCTGTCTCTCTCTCTATGTCAACCTCTCCCTGTCTCTCTCTCTCTCTGTCACCCTCTCCCTGTCTCTCTCTCTCGTTCTCTCTGTCACCCTCTCCCTGTCTCTCTCTCTGTCACCCTCTCCCTGTCTCTCTCTCTATGTCACCCTCTCCCTGTCTC
The DNA here is from genome assembly GCF_036934945.1 of Oncorhynchus masou masou. Lineage (NCBI taxonomy): Eukaryota > Metazoa > Chordata > Actinopteri > Salmoniformes > Salmonidae > Oncorhynchus > Oncorhynchus masou. Next base: position 26,913,008 of record NC_088214.1, on the reverse strand, counting down.
TCTCTCTCTGTCACCCTCTCCCTGTCTCTCTCTCTCTTTCTCTCTCTCTCTCCGTCACCCTCTCCCTGTCTCTCTCTCTCCCTGTCTCCCTCTCCCTGTCTCTCTCTCTATGTCATCCTCTCCCTGTCTCTCTCTCTCTGTGTCACCCTCTCCCTGTCTCTCTCTCTGTCACCCTCTCCCTGTCTCTCTCTCTCTCTCTGTCACCCTCTCTCTTTCTGTCACCCTCTCCCTGTCTCTCTCTCACCTCTCTGTGCCTCTCTCTCTCTCTGTCACCCTCTCCCTGTCTCTCTCTCTCTGTCACCCTCTCCCTGTCTCTCTCTCTCTCTTTCTCTCTGTCACCCTCTCCCTGTCTCTCTCTCTGTCACCCTCTCCCTGTCTCTCTCTGTCACCCTCTCCCTGTCTCTCTCTCTATGTCACCCTCTCCCTGTCTCTCTCTCTCTCTGTCACCCTCTCCCTGTCTGTCTCTCTCTCTCTCTCTCTCTCTCTCTCTGTCACCCTCTCCCTGTCTCTCTCTCCCTGTCTCCCTCTCCCTGTCTCTCTCTCTATGTCACCCTCTCCCTGTCACTCTCTCTGTGTCACCCTCTCCCTCTCTCTCTCTCCTCTCAGTCAGGTCAGAATGTCAGTCACTCACTGTTTCTTGCCTTCAATACCTTTTGTGGGAATGTCCAGAGAAAGGCATCCGTTTACAAATGAAGGCCGTTAACAAGGGAGTCATGGGGGTTTCTGGGGGAAGAAGCCTGAGCCTAGGGTTTTGAATGCAGTGGAACAGCTGTGCTAGTGAAACAGACATTTGGAACTATGGCATTTCCTGCCCCCTTCCTCTTTAAGGAAAATAGTGAGGGAGTTGTGTTTGTCTGTTGGACTCGCCAGTGACACCTCTTCAGTGACTTCAGCTGCGTCCTCTCCAGCTGACCTGCAATTGCAGTCTGACGAGGCAAATTAAAACGCCTACACTCTCTACACTTTTTTTGTTCTATAACGGAGATAGAAGTTAGATAAATAATGCTGGAATACTTTAAAGTAGCTGACTGCTGCAGCTGGTGTCTCAACTTCTGTTAATGAGGATCACTGACCGCCCACTATGGCAGCCTGGTCATACTAGACTGTGGGAGTTTTAATATGAATCAGAGTGAAATTATTCATGTAATAAACCTTATTGTATATTTCTTCCTGGTTCCTACGTGTGTTCTGCTCCACCCTAAGTGTTGTACAGGACAAATATAGCATCAACAGTCATCGGCATGGTGAGGCTGTTCTTGTACAGGTCTGCTGTGTGTCTGTAGTGTAGGGTGCTCGCTCTAAAGGAATGGTCATGGCTGGTGGGTGGTGTTTCACAGTAGTAGCCTGCTTCATGACTGCAGCCTAAGGCCCATTCCCTTCCCTCACTCTGTCTCTGTGCACCTCCCACACTACCTCTCTATGTGGGATGTTCATTCATGGTGACATGGATTGTCTCAAAATGTGATAAAATACAACTTCTGTCCATCAGAATTGATGATTAAATTCAGGGCCTGAGGTTTGTCTGACCACATGATCTGAACCGGAAAAACTCTGGGCCTTATATAGGCTTAAACTGGGGTTCAGAGTTTTTCCTGGTCAGGTCACCTCAGACTGGGCACTGATGTCTGTCTCCCCCTGTTGGCAGATACCGGCGGCTCACCCGATCCAACAGTGTAACAGCCGCAGTACAGGCTGACCTGGACATGCCTGACATGTTAGACAGCGCCCTGGACTCCCCAGAGACAGACCTGCCCTCCTCAGTCTCTGTGTCACGCCAGTACTCGCGCGACGCTGCCACCTCGCCAGCCTCCACCGTCAGCATCCAGGGCTCGGGGAACCACTACCACGCCTGTACCTCAGACGACTACGATGACGTGGGCTTCGACCCGTCCATCCTGCCCCCGCCCGATCCCTGGATCGACAGCTTGACCGAAGACCCCCTGGAGGGGGTCCAGAGGTCCGTGTGTCAGCGGGATGGGCGCTGGTTCCTCAAGCTGCTGCAGGCTGAGACAGACCGCATGGAGGGCTGGTGCAGACAGATGGAGCAGGATGAACAGGAGAACGAGCTACTTGATGACGGTGAGTCTGCCCAGTCCAAAGGCTCTTATACCACGACCTATCACAAATGTGGGTGTGTGTCAGTGGAGGCTGGTGCTGCGTACCTGTGTGTTATTGTACTTGTGCAAGGTACAATTAGGTGGGCTAATTCCGGCCATTACACTGAGCCAGTCGTCTGAGTTCTTCCTCCACCAGCCTCCACTGGTGTGTGTGCTATTTGTTCTGTGTTTACATGATCTTCCTCTCCACAGTCTTGGGGAAAATAAGGCTTGCTGTGGGAAGTGCTCAGCTCCTGATGTCACAGAAGTTCCAGCAGTTCCGGGAGCTTTGTGAGGAGAACCTGGTGAGTGACTCTTCTGGTTCTCCAGCTTCCTTTGTCCCTCTCCCCCTGTTCTTCACATTAAAGCTGGGATAAAACTCTGTTTTGTTCTTCCCCTCTTTACTGATCTGTCACCAGAAGCCCAACGCCCAACCGCGGCCCATCTCTCAGGACCTGGCTGGTTTCTGGGACATGCTCCAGCTGTCCATTGAGAACATCAGCCTGAAATTTGACGAGCTGCACCAGCTGAAGGCCAACAGCTGGAAGCACCTGGACCCCCAGAGAGAAAGGTAGAACAGGCATCCAGAACCAGCTAGTGTCTGTCCGTGTATGACACAGAGTACATCATGATACCGACCAGCCGAGACACACTCATCATGCCGAAACAAATCAGTAGCTTTGTAACTCATCGCATGGTCTAGTATCACTGTTGTCACTTCACTATTCTTTTATATTAACAAACTGTATCAATGTTTTTGGGGGGTTTGGCAACAACTGACGTTTGTCTAGATGGTGAGGGTTTATTAGATGTACCCCATACCTTATAAAGTGCTTTACATGGCATGAGTCACACATTACAACATGTACACTACTCCCGCTGACAGCCTGTTCCCCCGGGCGCTGAAGACGTGGATGTCGGTTAAGGCAGCCCTCCTCACCTCTCTGATTCAGAGGGGTTGGGTTAAATGCAGAAGACACATTGCATTTGAAAGCAATTCAGTTGCACAAATGACTAGGAATGCCCTTTCCCTTCCCAATAGTTTTGAACACAATCATATTTTAACACAGAGAAAAACCACACACCCGAAAGATGTTGAATGTTGCCATTTTCTTGTAATGTGTTGCATATAAGTCAGTAGAGTTGTGTTTACTGTACTGTATCATGGCTGTTGCTTTTTATACTCTTGATTTTCTGACCGCTTCTCCATGTTTTTGTTTTGTTGTTCTTGTCGACAGTGAGCTGGTTTTGAGAAGTCATTCCATCTGCCACGAACCACGAGGCCTGACCTCGCTGGGCCACCGTACTTCATGCGCTGCATCGCGTGTGGTTGTCTGTCTGTAACGCTAGCCGTGTGCTGCTATAGCTGTGCAAATGCTGTCTGCGCTCCTGTCCCCGCCCCCCTGGGAGGCGGCTAACTGACTATTTGTCGTCCCTGTTCAGGAGAAACGGATCCCTCCTCCTGTGCCAAAGAAACCCCCAAAAGGTCAGCCTCCCCTGGCCCGAGATAGGTCCCTGGAGAGCTCCGAGAAGCAGAGGCTGGATGCGCGAAAGCGCTTGATGGCTGCCAAGCGAGCTGCGTCGGTGCGGCAGAACTCAGCCACTGAGAGCGCAGACAGCATCGAGATCTATATCCCTGAGGCCCAAACCAGGCTATGAGCACCATGGCAAGCACATCTTCACCACTACACACACACCCTGGCTCACACACACACACACACACACACACACACACACACACAGATTCACTTACAGTACACCTCACACACCGCTAGAACACAAACACACAGGTAAACACACACAAGCTTTTAAAAGTATGGTTCCTGTGGACACAAACACAGAGACCTAATCCCACTGATAGGTAAGTGCAGGGTATTTGTAATATAATCACACTATTCTGTCCGTAATGGGAAGAGAAATGCCACCGGTATAGTTGTTTCTCTTACATATTATTATCTGTCTCTCGCAAATTTGATCCTGGTCTTGTTTCTATCTATGTAACATAGATCCTCGCCTGAAGAGGACCGCTTCGTGATCCTTCTTTTAAAAAGTTGAGCACTTTTACCCACACCTGTGTAACATACACCATGATCTTGTGAAATGTATAGCATTCTTAATCAATGTAGACAGCTGTTGATATCCTAACAGAAAGCAAATAATAATTATCTTTGAGCATTTGGTTTCTTTAGCTCTTTGTACTTTCACCTAAGCATGGGCCAAACAGAATGCCTTGCTTCATGTCCCATTCAAACCTCTGAATCTTTTTTCTTTGATTGTGACATGATTGGCAAACGAACAGGGTATATTATGCATAAGCAATATTTGTTTCAAATCAGATGAAGTAAATGTGTAAAACAAATGAACACTTTGGTTTTGAAATCCCATCTGTGAAGATCAGAGTTGAGACAAAACATTTTTTCTGTAGCCACTTCTGTTGGTTTGTTATGCTGAAGCCGTCTATTGTAAAGACATAGTTGCTTATTCTAGAGAAATATCTGTTTAAACGTTTTAGAAATTCTTGGTACAAGGACAAACTAATCCTGCTTTCCCTTTTGTAAAGTCTGATGGGTGTCTAAAGTGGATTTATGACAGCTGAGGATATTTGCAATGATGAGCCACCCAGTATGAAATACCCTAAAAACAGAGGGACACTAAGAATGCAAGTCGTTTTATTTCTTAAAAATGTTTTTCCAGTAGCAAGTTCAGTGGTTTACTTTTATTAGTAAACTGTTTCTGGGTATATTAGTTCAATCCCAAGTGGGCCAGTGTGATGCTCCAGCAGGCTTAGCTCTGTGTTATTTCTCAGGAAGAGATGGAAATTCAGTCTGTCAAATCAGGGTCTCCTAGTGCTGGTGGTGTGTGTGTGTGTGTTATTGACATGTGCGTGTGTTTGTGCGTGCGTGCATGCCAGTATGTGGGTGTGGGTGTGCGTGTCGTTTTGTGTGCATCAGTGTTTAGAGGTGAGTGTGTGTGTGGTTGTGGGTCTCTCAAAGTGCTTCCTGATTTCCTCGGTTGACATGTTGGCCTTTCTTCAATACGGTCAAGTAGCCTCATGAACATTTTGTACATAGTCAAAACACCACTTGTACTTGAAAATAACCATTTGTGTGTTTGTACAGAAGTGATACATGAGGATGTTCCAGTAAGCATGCAGACACAATATTAGTATTATAAAATCTATACCTAATTCATCTGTTTATTTATCAAACTATTTATTTATTGATGATTTCATTTTTTTGTTTTTTTACTGTTTCTGTTCAGTGGTCTGTCATGCTACTCTGATCTTAAGTTGTATTGTATAGAGAGTATATGTGCATACATATGATAAACACAGAATAAAATAATTATCAACTCTGTTCTCAGTCTTGACCAGTATTCATTTCCATTGACTGATTCAATTTTTCGGTCAGCCTGATGTGCTTTTCCTATTTTAACCACTGGGTGGCACTGATGTATTTTGAGATTTTCTTCAATGTGATGCCTTAGCATTTATGATCCATTATTGGACCGAAAAACTGCAATGTATCTGCAATATTGTAACTAAAAAATATATATATATATATATACCATTTATAGAACATTTAAAAAAATATGCCCAAAATGTGGAGGAAATGGGATGCATGCTATTGTCTTGACATGCAAACAGGTGTGTAATGCCTGCACATTATGATAACATCCGTCTTGACCACCATGAGTCCTCAATGGCAGGAAACAACAGTGGCTTGTTCCTAGAAAACATTCCCGAATGCTCAGATTAAAATATATTGCTCGAACAGACACTTTTCTGTTGTGAAACCGACACTCATAGAAACAGTTGATATTAGTTTTTCCCTATAGGATGACCCTTTTTGGTTCCAGGTAGAACCCTTTGATGGTGAAAAAGGTTCTACTTAGAAACTTGTATTAGGGAAAGGGTTCCACTTGGAACCAAAAAGTGTTATTTTAGAGGGTTCTATGGGGACAATTGAAGAACCTTTTCTGGTTCTAGGTAGCACCTTTTTTTCTGAGTGTAGATTAAAAATCATCAGCTTTCACATTAAATTTCTATCTGCAGCTTTACTAGGTGCATCCCACAAATGGCTTACTACATTTTGATTTAAATTACTTCATCCAAAGGAACTATACCTCAAAACTATGTGTAAAACTTAAATTGCATGATTTGTCAATAATTCATATTCAGATATCCATATAAACATATCACAACTTGCCTGTCAAGATAAGGGAGAGGAGATGGGTTAAATGTCACACCAGGGGTCAATTTGTCCAAATGTTTTATTTAGGTTCAAATAACCTTGTGCTGTGTTAAATTACACACCATGGCTAAAAGTATGTGGACGTCTGCTCGTCAAACATCTCATTCCAAAATCATGGGCATTAATATGGAGTTGGTCCCCCTTTGCTGCTATAACAGCCTCTAATCTTCTGGGAAGGCTTTCCACTTGATGTTGGAACATTACTGCGGGGACTTGCTTCCATTCAGCCACAAGCATTAGTGAGGTCGGGTTTATTAGGCCTGGCTCGCAGACGGCGTTCCAATTCATCCCAAAGGTGTTCCATGAGGTTGAGGTCAGGGCTTTGTGCAGAGCAGTCAAGTTCTTCCACACCAATCATGCTGAAACGGGAAAGGGCCTTCCCCAAACTGTTGCCACAAATTTGGAAGCACAGAGTTGTCTACAATGTATCATTAAGATTTCCCTTCACTGGAACTAAGGGGCCTACCTCGAACCATGAAAAACAACCCCAGACCATTATTCTTCCTCCCACCAAATGTTACACTTGGCACTATGCATTCGGGCAGGTAGCGTTCTCCTGGCATCCGCCAAACATAGATTCAAACGTCGGACTGCCAGATGGTGAAGTGTGATTCATCACTCCAGAGAACGCATTTCCCCTGCTCCAGAGTCCAATGGTGGCGAGCTTTACACCACTCCGGCCGATGCTTGGCATTGCATATGGTGATCTTAAGCTTGTGTGTGGCTGCTCGGTCACGGAAACCCATTTAATTAAGCTCCCAACGAACAGTTATTGTTCTGACGTTGCTTCCAGAGACCGTTTGGAACTCTGTCGTGAGCATTGCAACCGAGGACAGACGATTTTTACACGCAACGCCCTTCAGCGGTCCCATTCTGTGAGCTTGTGTGGCCTACGACTTTGCGGCTAAGCCGGTGTTGCTCCTAGACATTACCACTTCACAATAACAGCACTTACAGATGACGGGATGCTCTTGCAGGACAGAAATTAGACTTGTTGGAAAAGTGGCAAACCTATGACGGTGGCACGTTGAAAGTCACTGAGCTTTTCAGTATGGGAAATTCTACTTCAAAGGTTTGTCTATGGAGATTGCATGGCTGTGTGCTCGATTGTATACACCTATTAGCAACAGGTGTGGCTGAAATAGCCGAATCCACTCATTTGAAGGGGTGTCCACATACTTTTTGCAATGTAGTGTACAGTATGTTGGTCCCTCCTTGCTTTTTGATAACATTTTGAGAGAAATTCAAATTAGTTATCTTCCGATGATATCACATCATATGCTATGATATAGCATATGATACAGTCAAGCGCATGCTAATGATCCCATGACATTTGGTTAAAATATTAATTAACTTTCTGTTTCCTTTTGAACAAGGAGGCTGAACAGAGGTTATTGGGGAGCAGCATCTAAAATCTAACACAGAATCATTTTTGATCTGGATTAAACCCTGCCCCAGGGCAACCTGAAACTCAACCGTGTTGGGTCTGGTCCATCTCTAGATCGGAGACCAGATGCTGCTGGGTATTGGTATTGGTATTGGAGGGCCAGTACGGTGCACTTATCGCTCTACACCAACACCCCAGGGTTTTCTGTACTGATCCTCTGTGGTCACTAAAACCTCTAATCCGATACTAATCCCAAGAGTTAGTGATTTAACCCCAGTGTCCTGGCTAGATTCTCAACATGAGTGCTCAGATTGTGCTCTAATTCCCAGTTATAAGGCTAATTGGGTCATTCAAATGGTCTACTCTACCCTTCAACTTTTAGTTAGGTTGTTGCTGTAAAATGTGTCAATTTACCTGCAGTTAAGTAAAAAATTATAGGCTAATAATACTGTTATAACAACCTGTACAAGATTGTATCAAATAATAGCCAATGCAAAATGTATTTATTTTCCACATAAAATGTGCATCACACACATACTGTATCTGGCAAAACATAATCATATTCCAAGTTAAAAGCCCGTTTGAAAAGTGTTAAAATATGAAGGAGGCGTTTGAAGCTGTCTCTTTGGGAAGGTGAGACATGACCTGAGCTACAGAACTGCATGTTTTTATGTCCCAGTAGCTCATATGTGTAGCCTATGTCACACCTGATTTAACTAATCAACTTCAAATGTGGTTAATGGACATATGTATTTATTTTTCCTGGATGTCTCTTGATCTGTCTGTCTGTCTGTCTGTCTGTCTGTCGCTGTGATTGATCTCTGACGCTTTGGGAGAGAGATGGTAAACCTACAAATTAACACAGATCACCAGATTACCATTCTAAAAACCCAATGTTGATGTACCATGTATCAAATGGTTACCCAGATGTCGAGGTAGTTATTCACTTTTCATTTAATGCCAATTGACTAAACTGCTATTGCTTGGCTACTTATAAAACAGACTGACAGATTTGTTGCAAACGAAACCAACCCAGACAGGAAGCATCAGGTTTCCCGCGTTGTATTAAAAGATTTGTAGGACGCTAGAATATCCCTACCCTAATCTCTCCCTGCGTGAATAGCCATAACCACCCCAGTGCTCCGGTCAGAGACTTTCAGATTAGAGCAAAAAATCAATTAGGCCAAGGAATAGTGAATCAATAATCTTCCTTAATCTCTTTGAGGATATATTTATGATTACTTAAGCGATTTTTATGTTAATATTTTGTCGACTGAAGAAGGGTGTGTGGGTGGAGGGGGGCATTGGGGGGCTTTGATTAGCGGTTCATTTCGCTGCCTGTTAAAGTGCCTCGATTAAATGTTTAATTAATTGATTGAATCATATGCTAATCATCAGATTTGCTGGAAATTATCAGAATAATGATAATCTACACTACATCATAGAAACAAGACTCTGCGTTATGTGTCTATTATAAGCCTTCAGGCATTTAGTTACCAAGTTATTCATGCTGGTGTGCAGAAAATGCCTAAACCGTATGTCAGGTGAAAATTGGAAGACAATATCTTAAACAAGACATTATTTTAAGAATGTTGTGTGCATTCATTGTTATCAATGACTCAAGTCTCTCCAGACCCCATGAGCACCGTTCTAATTTGTCTGGCAATCTGGAGAGCGAGCACCCCGCGTGCTATTTCAGTGGCCAGGGCGCATGTGGTGGGATTCCCAGGGAATCCCCAGTGTTCGGCATCTTGCGCATCCAGCTCCCACTGACATCTGACCTCCTCAATCAGGCCATGAAAACGCATGGTTGTGGTAGTCAATGGCACTTTACCAGCAAGCTTTTCAGGTACCAGGTCACTAAAAATGTGAGATGAAAAGAAAAGCGTGCGAGCAGAATAAAAGCAAATGCATGGCACAAGGCTGGAAGTGCGTCTATGGTGCGGGGCTGACTTCAGCACCACAGGATATCCTGTGGGGTTACATTGGGTAACCTGTGAGTCTTAAAATGGAAACGTGAAAGGGGAAGTATCAACTGTATCTTGTTGACTGTCACTATTTGTTTTGTGTGGACTTGTGATGGTAAAATGCATTAGGATGAATCCACTAGTTGCAGGTGCTTTGGAGACATAGGCTAATGGTCACCTGAGAACGTTCATATTTCAGGCTCATATTCATAGCACCTTTTCTTAACCCAATTTATACATTGTATCTTGATAATTTGTTGTTTTTATAGGCTACATGTGCGCTCCATCGCACTTGCAAACTTCCTTGGCAAGGTGTAAGATTTATTACGTCATTCCATGTTCTTTATCGGTTTGAATCCGTTTAGTTTCTAATGTTATCTTGATTTTCTCAAATCCTTTGCATACTCAAATTTACATGGCTTTATCTTGACTCTCCACTGTGAGGATTATGTCCACCATTTGCACTGGAGTAAGCTTTTCGGTCTCCAAGAAAGAGATGTTCAATATCCATAACGTTTTTTTTATCAACAGCAGACAGCAAGTAAGTATATGTGAATTTAGAACTGTACTGAGCGTAAATCTACAATTAAACTGTAGGCCTACGCATATCGAGTCTTGGAATCATGCATCACTGGCCCTCCCTCACCATGAATTGTAATACACCATGACCTTCGCAATACGACATCTCATTTATAATGTTCACCATTATGCCGTCTGTTGAAGAGACCCAAGTGTTGCTGTTCCCATGCCAGCGCTCGCTTTGCAGCGTCCGCTGGCACTGAGCTTTGTCACACTGGTGAATTGATCGTGTGACGTTGACGGTCACGGTCCTGTCTGCGAGCAATTTGTGAGAGTCCTGCTTAACGACCAGTCAGCGCTCAGGTACCAGTCTGGCCCAACAGACAATCATGCAGACTAGTGGACCAGTCTATAACGTTGATACATTGAATGTAAACTAATAAATCAAATCGAAAATATTATTTAAGCCAGTATGACTAAAGCAAATGTGTTGTTTATTTTCATCATGGATTGATAGCAGACTGTCTCATTCCAAAATATATTTGATATGTGGAAATATATGATATGTTATATTAGCTCTTCTAACATCAGCGTGTTTAAATTCCAAGAAAAGCAAACTCACAGAGAACTATAACAAAATGCGCATGCAAGGTGCAAAGCAGCAGCGCTCATTATTATGGGACGAGTTGCATTGACTGGCTCAAGGCGCAAGTGGCGTTATTCCCACGGACTGTGCCTCTATTGCCTCGTGTAGCAGCTTGCGGCGAGGCGCAAGACCCATAGCCTACATTCAAATATTTTTTTTTCGCCTTCAAGTAACAAAGTGACCCCCTCCATCTCAATCTGAATGGGGGTGTCCTATAGACTCCGACCAGTCAATATTTCAGGTACCGGCGTAATTTGTTGTGAGGTGTCTGACAAACACCCTATTTGACGCTCACTGTGAAGCCACACTGCCATTTGTCTGACACCAGTTTCCCCATAATAAAACATACTTGCTGTCATAAGTGGGCAGTCGGTCTCCTTACTGGTGCATTTATTTATGTTCCTAGAACCACTTAGACCGAAGGATTGTTATTATGGTGCTGAACACCTGAAGGATTTAAATCGCGTTTTCTTGCAGTATAGTCTATTTGGTATCCCATGTTGAGCACGTTTTTATGCACATTCAGAACTCGCGTTAATGTATATAAGCCAAGGTAACTAAGCAATGTTGTTTTAAATTCCAGGTCTATCCTTATTTTATAACATTCTGCAGTCTAGAAAAAAACTTACAATAGCTTAATACATAAACCTTCCTTGAAAATGAAAACTATTCCAGCACACATGGTTTCAAGACAAACCTTATATTATATTAGAAATAGACTATTTTTAGATAAAGGCAGGTGAATTAAACCTTAAATGTGAAAGCGGTAACAAAAATGTAAACGAGATTTAAAATTATGCAAGTTTTGAACATTGTGCAAGCGATGCCTGGTATTCTGTTTCGGCATGCTTTTGCTAAAAAATAGTCTACCCCATGCCAATATTTAACTAGACCTACCTTAGATAGGCCTACCTGTTGCACTATCAGTGTTGGATATGATTGCATCCTTATCTTTGCGTGAGATCAAACAAAATGAACGATTTATCTGGAGTAGCCTATTGCAATATGTAGTATATTTTTTACATGGTTGCGGCGTGAACAAGCGAGTGTCCACTGCGTAGAGCCAACGTGTAGGCAGAGCGGCGTCATAAAACCTATGATTGATGAACACATCATTTTGTCTGCCTGTCGAACACTAAAATGACTTTTAATTCCAATGACATGCACATTTTTTTTGCTCTGCGTTCTATGGGTTCTAATAGGAATTGGAATCCTCCAATATAGCAGGGTGGCCTAGTAATGAAGTGGTCAGACCAAAGGGCTCTAACAGTTTGCTGCAGGCATGATTTGTCGGCTATTGAATGAGGAAGATACCTGCTTTAAGATGTGCATGCCTTCATGAAGTGTCAGGGGTGTTATTGTTATCTGGGGTGTTATTGCTCGACCCTTTAATTAGGCTAGTATCGAAATGTTGTTTTTTCTTCACTTTACACATTGTTCAGTCCCAATAGATGCAAGGGTACATTAAGTGTAATATAAGCCTTTTCAATGCAGACGTTGTATGTTCTTGTATAAATCTCGAAAAGTAGGTTTTGAATAAGAGGAAATAGATTTAGATTGCATTGACAAAAGACCAATAGGATCATTAAGACGTGGAGCCTTGGAAAAGACTCTGTTTATTACACTATTATTGTAGCCAAATAGTAATATTAGCCGAATAGTATTAATAATAATAATATATTGTTGTTTAAGCATGCAACCAGATATGGACACTTAGTCTGTAAGTAAATCCCTTTATAATTGTATTGAATCAACATTCAAAAATCTACCCCTCTGAGTTCTCGTTGCAGGTGGGTGGGAATAAGGCGATTACTTCAGATAAAATAAAAAACACTACACTGCTCTTGCTCAAATACAAACTTCCACAAAAGCTCTGACGAAGGCCAAGAGCGTCGGGCTAAGCTTTAATAAATAAATAATGATACTTGCAAGACTAGTGTGTGGGTTTCTCTTTTCTTTAAAATTATTGTAAAGATTTAAAGGTAGGCTACAATGTAAGGTAGCTGCATGTTTTGGACTTAGTTGATCATTGGCCCTGTAATGCTTTGTTGCCCATTTAGCCCTGTGTTCGGTTTTCCATGTAGTGCAGGAGGGGGGTAAACACTGCGCGGTAGAGGGGGGCGGAGTGGTAAGAGATTATCTCTAGGTGCACATTCGGCTGCTGAGTGTAGTGTACACTCAACGCTGATTGGCCAACGCGTTTGCTTAATGGCACGCGACTGTGGATGTAGTTATAAGAGTCCTCGCGTGTCAGCCTTCAACTGAACTATCTCTTGAGCATCCAGAGGCAGCGCAAAGATCAAATTTGTTGTTACTGGGCAACAAGAAAACAACAGCAAAAAAATGGACACTGTCTTAGATACATTTACAGGATTGGACTCCTTCTCTTCCCCTTATTTTGACGAGGATGATTTCTTTACGGACCAGTCCTCCAGGGACCACTTGGACACCGACGAGTTTCTAGATGACGATGTCGATTTTCTCACCAGCCATTTCCAAGATTACTACAAGGACAGCAGGTTAGCGCACGATGGGGACTATTGTGAAATTGGCAACTTTTCCTTCTCTTCCTCCTCCTCTACCTTCTCTTATGAATGCACTGACAGCACCTCAGAGCTGTCGCCTCAGATGGGAGGAGATGTCCCGATGCTAAAAAGGCGGAGGCGGATGAGATCCGATATGGAGATGCAACATTTACGGCAGGCTGCCAACGTCCGGGAGCGGCGGAGGATGCAGTCCATTAACGATGCTTTCGAGGGACTCCGGTCTCACATCCCCACTCTGCCATACGAGAAGAGGCTCTCCAAAGTCGATACCCTGCGCCTGGCCATTGGCTACATCAACTTCCTCGCTGAGCTCGTACAGTCGGACATGCCCATCCGAAACTCCGACAGTGAAGCACCGACTCAACCCAAAAAAGTTATAATTTGCCACAGAGGAACAAGTAAGTTTTCCATATGGTTAGATAATGATAATGACTTAATTTTGGACTGTATTGTTACTCATTTGTGAAAGACTTGGTCCATTACTAATAATTTGTCCCCTTCTCAGGATCTCCGTCTCCAAGTGACCCTGACTACGGGTTGCCTCCCCTTGCCGGCCACTCTCTGTCCTGGACAGACGAGAAACAGCTGAAAGACCAGAACATCATTAGAACCGCTAAAGTTTGGACACCCGAGGACCCACGAAAACTGCACATGAAACCCTCCCTGAACAACATTGAAAACGAGCCTCCTTTCAGCTTAACCTGAGCCCAATAAATGTTATGAATATGTCTAAAAGAACTTATTGTTATACACACATTGTAAATCCATGTTAATATATAACGTTGTCTTTAGCGTTGATTATTTACGTGTAAATATATATTTGTCAATGTTCTCCTAATTAAGGCAGCTGGGCAATCATTTTATATGTAGCAAAATGTATTTAATTGTTTTCATGATAATATATGTTTTAATTTAACATTGATGAATATACGAAAACCAAACTATTTTCATAATACATTTTAAAATAATTTATATTTATATGCAATCTGAGAATAAATGTATCTTTTAAATGATGAATACATTGTGTTGTCTGGTCTATACCACTTTCCTCCACATAGGCTCCTGCTCACATTCAAAACATGTCATTTTTAACTCCATGTGGTGAAGATCATACTCATAAAAGGAAAGTTATTATGGATAACAACAGTGCAACAAGCAATCAACATGCATAAATCAATCAATCAACATGCATAAATCAATCAATCAACATGCATAAATCAATCAATCAACATGCATTAATCAATAAGTCAACTAAACCTATATTTTAGAACGTGGTTGTTCACCTGAAAGTCAGTGATATCCAGCAGTATAAGTTTAAATGCATGACGTATTGGGCCTCTCAACCCAAGCCCGCGTATGCAAATACTTAATTAGCAAGTAGTAATTATACGGGGTATCTGATTATGGAGACTGATAACTCCTTTTCTAGAGGCCTACGTTTTATAAAGCTGTGACCTGCGTAGGTCTTAGTAATGTAACTTATATACACCAACAAACTTCGTTAAAAAAAATCTAAATTGGGTATGCAAAGCAGATGTAAATGAAAACAAACATGCAGATACAATTCAATGGCTTAAAATACCAGGGCCTGCAGCTATAAACCATAGTTGTACTATGTTGGTCTACTATATTGTTTAAAGGGGCATGACTAAACCGATTGCTTGCTGTAAAAGCTGTTTTCTTCAATGTGCTGCAGGTGCTTCAAGGCAAAATTTTCCCGTGGTAGCGGCATCCTTCCAACGAGTTCCCTTGCCATTTTTACGTCAGCTCTCCCCCATTTATGTAGTGGTAGCCCAGATATATGCCTATGCCCAAACTTGCAAACACACATTCATTCAACCATCTGGCTAAGAGCATTTCGGATAACACTTGCATTTCGGATGGGGAAAGAGAAAGGTATATTCATTTTCTGGATTAGTCTTTGCATTTCGATTATTTTCTTCTAAGTATTATTATTATTATTAGTAATAATAGTATTATTGTTATTATTGTTATTATTATTATTATTATGCATAGTTATTGTATTATTGTTATGGATAATATTATTATCCTACTCGAATTTGTTCCTAAATAATGAGATATGTGCTTTTTTCTACGTTGAAACTCTCCAGTTCAATATTTTGACAAGTTTTCAGTGCATGTGCTTTTTAGGAATCTCAGTGGACCGACCTATAATCCCATCTCTTATTGCATTACCGCCTCATTAACAACGCAGTTATCCGCGTTCTAGACACCACACAATAGACCATGTAATCTCATTACATTCATTAGAAAGTCAAATGTTCGCAAGTCAGCCTTAAACTTAATAAAGGACCCAGAAAGTCTTGTAGCTGGTCTTCATCTATTTTGTCGGGGGCAACATTTAAATTTAATTTGGTGAAGTGGCAGAGAACAATAAAACAACAGTAGGATCATTGTTTGGTCGCACCTAATGCTATAGAGCGATTGTGGTTTTGTGTGCAAGCACAGTTCAAAACCCCTCAAAACATCCTTTGGTGCAATACCAATCAAGCGGAAGGGAAGGGCATAAGCAGTGAAACACTTGGGTCTCTATCTTGTCACTCTTGTGCTTGGTCTTGGCAAAGGCTTAAAAGAGCACCATTTACGGGCTGACAGGTTTTATTCCTTTTCTTACTCGGCTAAACATTGGAAAACCATGCCAAGCTCCAATTTGGTTCAGAATAAGTTAGTGATACTGAAAAGGCTTGCAATTCCCTATAACATTTGGGTAGCCGTTGACTACCTGTTGCAGACTGGCGGAGGTGCTTTGGCATCCAAGGCAAGTTTATGGTCAGTAAATGTGTCACAAGCCATAGAAAACAGCCGTATGTTATTAGCGCGGTAGTCGTATAGACCCAAGTAATTCCAGGGTGTCGGTCTGTCTGTCTGCCCTCTTGGAAAAAAGAAAAATACGAGGTTTATGGATGTGTTATGACATTGTTCACTGTCAATTATATCGACACTCTTCATAATGAACACGTGTTTGTGTATTTAAAAAAACGTATATATAGTCTATCTTTACCATTTAAAAGTTGTTGCAAAAAAATAGAAATTACGCACAAGGGTGTCCATGACCAAGCGCAGGCCTATGCGCATCAGCTTGCATGCAACTCAGCATACATTGTAGAAGATCAAAAATATGAAGAAATATAAAACAAAAAGCTGTGATAGGTTAATAATGACAAGTGTTAGAATTACAAATAATTAGGCTTTATTGGAAAACCAACCACTAAGAATATTATTTCATGAAAGTAGGCTACATTATAATATCCAACACATTTCAGTCATATCTCTATTAATCAGATGAAAGTAAAATGATTAAATGCATTATATTCATTGTCTATAATACTATAATAATCCCCAAATAAGCGTATGGTAAGCACTGGGAAGGACGCCTAATAAGATTCTCATAAACTGTAAATCTGCTCATACTTTGGATTATCGCGCATAAAAATATGGCCTCAGAGTCTTTAAATCCCCCGAACTCCCGCGTTTTCATTAATGTATCTCCACAGTGGCATCGGGGTACCAGCTGCGAGGTTGAGGTTGAACAAACACCAGTTGAGTCTGCCCCATGGGCAGTGTAAACCTCGTGGGTAGCCTTATAAATCCTTTCGCACCAAGCGCCAAAATGTTCAAATGGCCCAACATTATGATTGAAAAACATATGCACATACCAGTGATAATTGAAAATAGATTATTGTGGTACTCTGGATGATAGGACATGGCTAGCCAAC
Source organism: Oncorhynchus masou masou (assembly GCF_036934945.1). Taxonomy (NCBI): domain Eukaryota; kingdom Metazoa; phylum Chordata; class Actinopteri; order Salmoniformes; family Salmonidae; genus Oncorhynchus; species Oncorhynchus masou. The sequence continues at coordinate 26,895,857 of NC_088214.1, read as the reverse complement.
AGGTGTTACACTTTTAGAAAAAAAGGTTATGGATAGAACCAAAAAGTTTGCTTCATATATGACATCTCTAAAGGTTCTATATATAACTATTTTGTAGGGTTCTTTGATCAGAACCCCATGGGTTCTTCTTCACTGAACCAAAATGGCTATATATATTAGGGTTCTCTATGGAACCCATTTTAGTTTCTATATAAAACATTATGGGGTGCTATATATAAAGCGAGCATAGAACCCTTTTTGGTTCTATCCAGAATCCTTTTTTTCTAAGAGTGTAGGACTTGGCCCGGGTTAATGAGTACAGAGACCCATGGAGGGAAGGGCGAGGTTGCCAGAGAACGCGCTGCCCAGGCGCCTCTCCTTTTACATGGCGTGGAGACGTCTTACAATCCAAATGATATCTTTATTACTCACATGTCCAAGGCTGTAACATATATCCATCCCCGTCGACGTTCTTATAGGATGCACCTGGTATTTCAAACTTGTTATTTTTGTGTTTCTGGGTCCTGGACAGCAGCTGCTTAAAACAAGCAAAGAGAGAGGTCCTTACAATGTCTCCAATACGTGTTGGCATGGTTTTCTCGTCTTTAATGTCCCAAACCATTGTCTAGATACAATATGGGAACTGTAAAGCATGACGTTTTGTTATAATAAAACACATTTTCAATGATACACTTGGATTGAAAGCTTTATTACGATCCAGCAAACATTCAATCTCGTTTTGTCCCTCGGTCTATCTGCAGGCAATTAGACTGCGGCCTTTTGCTGTGCCTTGATAAGCCAATTAAATGTATGTCTGCTAATTTTTTCAAGTAGAAAGAAGGACTTAGAGCTAGCCTGGCTCCTAAGGACATTGATTTTCTTACCATCACCTGGCGTTCAAACAGGTTCCATTTACCAACAAGGAAAATGTCAGGCGCTTCATTTGGCGACTCTTGTTACCGTAAGGCTCTCTCCATCCTGAGCCATTGTTTTCTCCTGTTAATAACTCATTACCAGGATTTTACAAATCTCCATTACATATGTTTTGTCTCCATATTTTGATCCGTAAGATTAAGCAGATGTTACGATTGAAAATGGAAAACTCCAGGGCTACTCCTGTCTGAAAGGAAGAGGCGGACTCCGCGCCGAGCTAACAAAGAGGTTGGGGAGATCTTAAAAAAAAACATTTACGACCAATAAACAGACTTCAACCTGCTCTATTTCAACCATTGTGGCGTTTTTGAATAATTAGGTTAATAGGAATAGATTTGTGTACTTTCAATGCCAAGACCACAGGTGCGGGGTGACATGATGAATGACGTGCCTGATTTTTGCCAAGCTCGAGGGCCCTTCTCTTGGACTTTCAAGCTGATAGAAAATATTGTCATTTCTTTAATTCACAGCATTACTTTCATTCAGAACAAAGCAGGGTGATGAAAAGCTTATGCTGTAATGAAACAAGCTATGGTGGTCGCTTTGCTTCCTGAAAGAAAGGACGAGTCAATGCCCAGGCGCGCTTTGGTTTGTGCGCAAGTACTCCATCTAAAGCAAATAAAGGACCCTTTCCAACTTTTAAAAGACCGCGTTTTACCTTTATTAAAGCCTCCACGGCTAAATCCATTAAGCATATAGTGCTAAGGCACCAGTCTTTTGTACTGGGGAAGCCCTCGAGATGGTAACTTGTGTGTTTTAGGGGATATTTCACTTCTCAATAGACAAACGTGATCGAGGCAACAAGTGTCCCCAATGCGCGCGAGTACAAGATGGTGCAAGGAGGTGCAAGGTGCAAGGTACATTTATAACCTTCCCTGAAAAATGAACCCCATTTAATGATGAAAAATGTCGTAGGCCAAACTGTAGACCCAAAGGGAGGAAATAAATACACCAAAATCAGTGACCGTTTTGCGCATGGAGATATATCCTCAGCTAAGAATGGACAGGTGAATGTAAGGGTGCTAATGGAGAGCTTCTCTGTTCTTTTACGCCAAGACCGGTTATAGACTTAAGTAACCACATGCCTTGTACATGGTCCTTGTTCGTCAATTGTTCGTTAGTTGTTAATATTTCAGTTATATGGGCTTTGGTTAGCTAACATACATTTTCTATACGCAGTAGTAGAGTGTCAACGTTACCCCATATTACAATAGTCTATAGCCCCAAAATAGTAATTTAATTATGGAGGGTTGGCATTTTAGTTCATGTCGTTATAGGATCATCATGGTTAAATAAAAATACCAATCCAATACTTTTACTTGTAATGGATAGTTTCATAGCCGATTCTTAATACGCACTGAAGTTTACGCGCACATACCTTAATAAGTTATGATAATTATGTGCATATATTAAGGTTATAATTTGGCACATTAAGATGAGCGCACAAATGAGAGGCATCTAAAAAACACCAATCAGCATATACCGTATTTTAACATTGTTTAATCAATTTAAACCAAGACGTTCAATAAATAATAATTGAATGTGAGCTTGTACTGACAAAAGACGCTGACTTTTTTAAAGAGTGAGTGGCTCATTGGGTGGGTGAAATCTCAGTGAGGGTCATGTTTGATGGAGCGAGAGTGATGTTTGATGGAGCGTGAGATCAGAGTGAAAATGAGAGGACGTCTTGACTGTAACGGAAAAGCAAACAAGTGAGAAGAAGCCTCGTCTATATCAGCGAGATATAGAACAAAAATGAGCACATCTACTACTGTATCAGTAATTCTCTCTTCATATTCTTATGTGTTCTATCTTCTGTTCATTGGCATGTTGATGTCAACCATGTTTTCATGGGTGAAAAATATAGAACTGTGCGTAACATTTGAAGTATTTCATGAAGTGGGAAGCATATAGGCAATTATGCCTACTTGAGATACATTGAACTGTTTATGATAATAGTACAGCATATTTGAGTGGTATTCCTCTAAAGATTCCAATAACATTTATTATTTAGAAAAACTCGACAAACTATACCTCCTGTTTAATTATGTTGGGGACTTTGTTTAACAAAAGTAAATAACTAATTTCTATAATGCAAAATGTTTGAATCAGTAGACCTATAGCAATATAACAAGCATGAGAGTGTGCGCTCTCCCAATAGCTGGACTATGACAGAGACAGCTGGCTTGGACTCTCCGCTGAAAAAGCCCCCTTGGTGGACCAAACACAACAACACTGACCTTTCCACGGGGGAATGGGAGATGGGCTTTTGACTGAATTAGCCATAAAGACGTCTTGCTATGATCTTTGTTCGACTGAATGAGTGGTGGATATTGTGCTTAATATGAGAGGCATTTTGCACAGCTTTTGAGTGCCCCATATGAAATATTAGAGTCCTTTCATTAACGCTCGTTCACACTAAGGATCCAGTGACCATATGTGTTGGACGTTCACAGGACAACGCGTTTGATTATAAACGTGTATATATGTTCCTATAGTCTTACGTCCTAGAAGGAGTCATGATAACAATTGTTATGCCATTACATTTCCCAAAAACGTAATTATAAGAGATGTAACTTTTTTGGTAGATCTGATTGATTCCTGACAGTTAGGCTACATTATTAGTCTACAAACTTAAGGTTTATGATTCTAAATGTAAATAAAAGTTGGCATATTATGACATTCCCACAATAAACAGTTTGAAAGTGTTAATAAAATTAGTTTTTGAAAAGTTATGCCGAGAACACATTTGTTTCACATATGATCGAACTGAGTTTTTGATAACGTTATTTTGGGAAACTGAATTGCTTGGCTCTCTCCCCGTTGATGATTGATCTACTTTCATTTAGTCTACTTTTTACCTTGAGTAACGAAACAAAAAGATTGAAAAAAATGTGATAAATTACAAATATGCTAATTTCATTCATAGGCAATGTAAGTGTGTCTAGCTGAAAGTGAATAACGCCTTGCAGTCAGTCTGAGCGCATTCGGGGAACTGGGGACCCCAGGGCGCTGATCAAAGAGACCCTTTCTCTTTCATCCCCAGTATTCTCCTCAAAACTATTTCGATACAATATGTTTCCGTGATGCACGTCATGTGCCTGGGACACAAAACTCGTTGCAATCCTGCTAAATGTGTCCAGCTCTTTTGTTCTCCAAGATTTAGTTCTTCAAAGTTTTTTTTTCTCCCCTCAGTTGCCAGGTTGCAGAAGTGTAAAAGCATGCATCATTTTTCACCAGGTCTCGTTTTAATATTCACAAAAGGAAATCTATGAAACAGGCCCTTTAGTTGTTCGCTGGTTTGAACTTCACTGCTGTCCAACTGATCTCTTTTCCTATTCTAAGCATTGCGCAGCAGGGATGCATTTGCAAGACAAATGCAGCTGAGATTCAAGTGGCACAAAACGTTTCGGATAAATTCAGCTTTATGTGAAAACAAAATGGTTACATTTCAAAAGACAAGACGTTCGGGTTTACATTCTGATAATATTTTAATGGAAGAACTGGTATATATTTACAAAAAGTTACCATATATACTTCAAAGATATTCAGGAAAGTAGACTATATAGGTGTAAATCAATAATGACAAATGCATATATTATTATAATTGGAAGGGATTGTATAACTTGCAGACAGTGGGTCTATTTCACATTCTATTCCAAAGAGTTGAATCAAATGGTAAAGCTTGAACTGAGTAGTTCTGTACTAAGTGACCATAAACTTGGGGACTTGTTAAGATGGCTGAGAGCCATGGTGTTGGGAAGGTTTCCAGCCAGCACTTACTCTGATTAACCCTGTATGCTGAAACTCTGCTGGACTCCACCATACCAGCAATTGCTATTTATCCAGCATTTAATGAAAGCAATTACTTTAAGTCCAACAAAAATTCCCCACTTTGTTGTCTTACAACCAATGCAGAAGCTCTGAAAGAGGCAAACGTCCTGAGTAAGAAACCCTCCTGAGACATAATATATATGCCAGCAGTTTCTATGACAACATGGTTACCCTACAGCCCATAGTGTTTTACTGAATGACCGGCTAGAATGTAAAAGTGTCTTATTAAAGTCACCAAATGATGGACTGTTGAAAATAACAAGAAGTTAATGTATAATCACATAATGTTTATAAAGAGGACTGTGAGACAGTGAAAGAGTCATATTCTAACCATCATCAGTAATAAATGACATCCAATTGAAGGAGAAATTGCTAATTGATTTTAAGCCTGTCGTTTAATGTCATGAGGTTTGGCATGAAAGGGGCCTGCAGCAGCGGACTGTGGGGGTTTGGCTTTTTTTTCTGAATGCAGCCTGGGAAAGTGAGATGTGGCTGGCTGGATTAGTGGTGTACCACAGTTTGGCAGGCCCCCCAAGCAAGGTCTGAGCAAGCCTCCCCCACAAAAAAAACTGTTAACTTCCTACAATTCTACACATTTTGCCAATGAGGATGAAAGAAAATCTTGCTGTTTTAAAACTGATTTACTGCAACTGTACAAATATTGCATGGAGCAGAGAGAAAAATTAGGCAGACTAATTCTTATCTTTTTTCACTAATTGGTCTTTTGACCAATAGATCAGCTCTGAAAAAGATCTGATGTGAAAAGATCTGATGTGATTGGTCAAAAGACCAATTAGTGGGGAAAAGATCCGAATTGGGCTGCCTATATGTAAATGCAGCCTTAGGCTACTGAAATGCATCAGATATGTATGTAACTTTCTAATTTGTTTAATTGTCTGTAAAGCATAAATGTTGGTACAGGTTTGTCATTTTGAAGGGGTGCAGATTGCAGATGTGAGGGACGCTCTTTGCCTGGTATGGGACAGAAGGCAAGGAAGAGGAAGAATTCCACACAGCTCCTCTTCATCTCCTGATTCCATCTGGGATTCTAGAATAAAATGATGTGGCATTAATATATTGGCATCATGGGCTGTAAGTTAAACCGTTAAAACAACTGTCATTGGGATTCTGATATTATCACTGTTCTAAACCTACAGGATGACATTAGAAGGATGTATCATCTTGCAATGAAACTCAATGTGTGCAGTAAAGCATTTTACAAATGTTTCCATTTTTTGGGGTATTATTTCTTATTTCAAAGATCATTGACACTTTTAGTCTGGACTATTGATCCATCCTTGTGGATTGATTCCCACCTTTACAATGTGTATTTTTCTTGTCCGGTTCAACAAATTGTGATTCAAAAGCAGTGGTTTCACCATCCCAAGTAATTTTTTTGAACCAATAACATGAATTTGGGTACTGCCCATGGGAGGGGCGACATGACATCTCCCTGGCCAATTCTAAACAGGTCAGGGACGCTCCATAGACCCCAAGGCAGTGGGAGGGGGAACTTTACTAAACCGTGTAACTGAATCAAACCAGTGGGTACCCCCTTTCAACAGCAGAGGAATGGCCATAACAATACCATTCACATTGCAGCACAGAGGACATGGTCCTTAGGGAGTGACTAGGATACTTTTTATTAACTAGAAAGCCAATGAGGCCCTTGAATAAAGAGCATTTAGGTTCTTTCTCTAATCTTTTTGGTTTATTTTCTTGCTTCTATTTGTAGTAGTTATTACAATATGAAAATTGTATATAGATAAACAATGTTTTAAGACATGGAAAAGGCAATAAAATGAAAAGGATGCTGAATTGAGAACGGGGCTCTGATGTGCCCTTCTACTGACCTAGAGGTTTCAGGGTGCTTGAACACATCAGAATTCCCATTGTTGAAGTTGATTAATTGAGACTGATAACTTACCATGAACAAAGATTGTAATAGAGTTTAATGCGGTAGGCCTGGGTTTGTAAATGCCTTATTCACATAGCTTTGTACTGAAGCATATGGGGGCCAGACGTATTCACTGACAAAGACGGACAAAATGTATTAGCCGTGTATGTTCTTCTAACAACCCATTATTGAGGATATTTTTGGGGGTAAATTCACTTAGCATTTTAAAACAGCTTGCCATAAAAATATAAAATGTGTACCCTTTTACAATTTTGTTTTAGATACCATTAACTTGTATGTGTTTAGATAAAAAAAAAAATATTGGAATGTTATACAGATTACAAGCAAACACTGGGTCCTTATTGCTAATAATGACAAAAGTATGTTTAAAGCAATATGCATAAATATAATATGAATTTATATTAATAAGAACAACTAGAGTTAGGCCTATTTAAAATGTATAAGTGACAGATATGATCAACAATTATACAAACATTTCAAATCACTGCCTAAAGCTTAGCCTGTATTATGAGCAATTTAATATAAGTTCCTTGTTTATTGGAAGCCCACCACCCACTCAGTATGTGAACCTTTTCCACTCAACTGGTCAGCAATCAAAGAGCACGACACAGAGCACGAGCGTGCAATATAGGGCCAAAATCATTCAAACCATCTTGGATTACTGACCCACAAAATACACATAATCTGATGTGTGACAACAGTGTTTGCCAACTCTTACTAAGTGTCAAGACCTGTATGCTGGCTGGTGCCTTATCTCCAATGTTTCAATTATGGACTGTCAATGGTGATCTATGGGCTAAATTCCCATGGTTTAGTCAGGGGCTGGATGCATGATGTAGAGGTCATTGCCCACGGACCAATCGGTCTGAAGACCAGTGGCTTTTCAACTTTGTCACCCTCCACCATGCTGTTTGTCAGCCATGTTGACTCTACGCTATTGCATCAACGGGCCCTTTGGACCTCTCACACAAAGCTAGGTCTGTATCAATGGACACTTGGACAGGGCTAGACCAAGTCATAAAACCTCACAAAGCATACAAATAGACTTACCAATATACAAATAAATGACCTGATATAAAATCACTAAAAACATGAATTAACACAAGTACAACTAACAGTTATACAGCTAATCATAATAAACTATGAATTATAAAATGTATATCCATGTTTGCTATCGAATTTGAATGGATACATTTAACCAAAAGTTACACAGTGGGCTGTCTAAGACATTTGAATAATATCATATCTGTGACATTAAAAAGTGTTCAAGGGAAAGGAGGAAGTAGCTCGTCCTAATGACACAGACATATGTTCTCAGGTTATTGGATTGTTTAGGCTACATATTTCAGCAGGACGACAGAGTAATCTATCAGATTAATTTGTTGGCTTCTGTGCATCAGATAGTTCTGTCTGAGAGAGAGCTTTCATATTGACAGAAGGAATTAAGCCTCCTACTTATCCAGCCAGTCATGTCTGCTAAGCTCATTAGTGGGGATCCCAATTATCAGAAAGTCAATAGTGCACAAACAGGAAGATTAAAGGGAGTTAGCCAGGTTTATTCCTTTTTCTGTCACTCCTGATACCACGTTAACAAGGGATCCCAATCCTATACATCTGTAATCCATTTCCAAAGGCAAATGGACATGTATCTATATGAACTCAAAGTAATTTTTCATCAGGCAAGTTACACTGTGTGTTGGGACAGGAAATATAGGTCTTTGAATTTGGGTAGTAACTTTGTCTCTTTATTGAAAACAATACACCTTCAGCGATACTGAAATAATCCATTCCTTAATGTCTTTTCTAAAGGTATTTAGGTCATTTCTTATTTGACATGTTGGGGCTGAATCCAAACATTAGCACATACTTGCATCAATGACAATGGAACTTATGCTTCAAAGTTTGAATTATGAATGCATGTCCCAGGTTAGGATTTGGTCCTAGTAGTCAGTTAAATGAGTTACCTGAACAATCTGTTCTTCTGCCACTCAACACACTGATGTCCATGATCTCACCGGTTCTGTCCATCTTCTGAAAACCTCCAGTACCTATGTTGGGCTGACACAGAAAACACATTTAGCTAAAGAATCCAACACACAAGAAGTTAGAATACATGTCTGCCTTTTCCTTTTGATACAAACCAGAGGTGTCCCTGTGGCATAGCTGCTCGGCATTTTGCATCCATTGTACACAGGACTTTGGTAAGAATCAGCACTGTCCATCTACAGGAAATAAAATAGACATTCAGAATACAAAATATCTTTATAATTGGAGCAGGCTACTGTTCCATTGATGCTTAGAGTGATAGGTGTGCAGTGTGATCAGTGTAGAGCACTGTGCAGCTCACATCCATAGCATTAGAATCTTGACACCAGTGAGCTTTTCGAGAAACATCTTAAGCTTTCATCGCAACTGTCTTTCTAATGATTGACTGCTCATGGTGAACAGCCATGTGTGGAAAAGAGGGGGAAACAAACAAAAAAGCCGGACCCAAACCTATAAATATTATTAAGCAACATCCAATGAAGGACTAAATGACGGGCTTCATGGGGCTGCACCTGTTAAACTCTGATCTGTGTGCTCTGATGTACCCATTTGAAAAATAAGACTGGGTGTGTGTGTGCATGTGTTGTGTGTGTGTATTACACAGGTGTTGGTTTCCTCTGGTGATTGAGCCATGGAATTGGCTGACAAAAATCATGCCAAAGCCCATGTAATTGTTTGAATTTTAGACTCAGTGAAATGTACTGTATCCCTACTACATGCTCTTTTCAGATCACTGTACTGCCCTTATATTAATACATTTGGATAAAGGTACCTCTTTACATGCACTATCCCTAAAGATCCATCCTAAAATCTCATTATGAATGGTTTGTTCCTCACCATGTAGTTGACTGAGGCATGTTGCAGTGAAGCTGCCTGCCGCTGTAACGTCTGTCGCAAGAACATCTCATCTTTGATGGCATGGAAACTTACAATGGATGTTTGAGAGAAAACATGTGCTCAAAAACAAAATTTCAATATAATTAAACAAAATGTCAACTGGCTCAATATTTTTTTATTGAATTAAAGATGCAATTGACATTCTATGATCAATTTGCTATGCGCTAAGTCAAAGTTAAAACACATTCATACATACCTCGCCTTCAGAATCTCAAATTTCTTTTCCCATATTCCGTTACAGCGAAACAACTGCTTTTGGAGTCTTTGGTAAACAACAAAGTAAAATACAGTGTGAGCGAATTAAATCCCATGTTGAGCCAGATGCACGGAGTCTGACATGCACTGAGATTAGCGTGGTAGGTGATCCTACTATAAATTATTGTGTTATAGCAAGGCTGATCTTTAACACTGCAATCAACACTGTAATACTAGTAGATAATGCATTATAACATGTAATTGTCTAACCTATTCATGTCCCTTCTTTCCAACCCAAAATGAGATTAGAAAAAGTAGACACATACTTCTCTATATCTTGTTTCTGTAAGATCTCCATCTTTTTTAGCTCATTAAGTTGTTGGATCAACTCCTCCCCCCCTTCAGCAACCTGAAACTATAGAAATAAACTAGTGAAGATTCCAATAATGTGTTCAGCGGTTGTCTTCTCCTGCTTAGTACAAATCATGTCATGTATGGATATTGAGGAGAGCAAATCTTACCACGGGTTGTTCTTCTGCTGCTTGAGCTTTTAAGACGGCCTCCTGAGCAAGCACTTCTCTTTTTTGTTTCTCCTTCTCTGCACTCAATTTCTCATTAACTTCCTTTTCCAAAGCAAGTTTCTGAAATAAAAACATGGCTATTCAGTTTTGGTAACTCACATTGTTATCCCTTGAACATCAGTTGTGAAAAAAGGAACAATAGGATTCTGGAGGCCCTTGTGTGTTTTATCCATTTTCAAACTCAATTTAAAAATGGGGGGCCCCAGAGTCACATAGTACTGTGCGGTCGTTGCCGTTTAAGACGAGGGAGGACGATTATTTTTTCATGAGCATGGCCTTATTTCTATTACAGCATTTTGGATGACTGGAATTCATATTCCACTCACCCAGCTTAATGTAACATTAGATAGGTTTAGAGCCAGCGCAAACTGGCTCTAACCAGAATAGAAAGAGGAGTGGAAGACCCCGGTGCACAAGGAAAAGTACATTAGAGTGTCTTGTTTGAGAAACAGACGCCTCACAAGTCCTCAACTGGCAGCTTCATTAAATAGTACCTGCAAAACACCAGTCTCAACGTCAACAGTGAAGAGGCGACTCCAGGATGCTGGCCTTCTAGCCAGAGTTCCTCTATTCAGCGTCTGTGTTCTTTTGCCCATCTTAATCTTTTCTTTTTATTGGCCAGTCTGAGATATGGCTTTTTCTTTGCAACTCTGCCTTGAAGGCCAGCATCCCAGAGTCGCCTCTTCACTGTTGATGTTGAGACTGGTGTTTTGCGGGTACTATTTAATGAAGCTGCCAGTTGAGGACTTGTGAGGCGTCTGTTTCTCAAACTAGACACTCTAATGTACTTTTCCTTGTGCACCGGGGTCTTCCACTCCTCTTTCTATTCTGGTTAGAGCCAGTTTGCGCTGTTCTGTGAAGGTAGTAGTACACAGCATTGTACGAGATCGTCAGTTTCTTGGCAATTTCTCACATGGAATAGCCTTTATTTCTCAGAACAAGTATACACTGACGAGTATCAGAAGAAAGTTCTTTGTTTCTGGACATTTTGAGCCTGTAATCGAACCCACAAATGCTGATGCTCCAGATACTCAACTAGTCTAAAGAAGGCCAGTTTTATTGTTTCTTTAAATCAGAACAACAATTTTCAGCTGTGCTAACATAATTGCAAAAGGGTTTTCTAATGATCGACTAGCATTTTTAAATTATAAACTTGAATTAGCTAACACAACGTGCTATTGGAACACAGGAATGATGGTTGCTGATAATGGGCCTCTGTACACCTATGTAGATATTCCATTAAAAATCAGCCTTTTCCAGCTACAAAAGTCATTTACAACATTAACAATGTCTACACTGTATTTCTGATCAATTTGATGTTAATTTAAATGGACAAAAATGTGCTTTTCTTTCAAAAACAAGGACAATTCTAAGTGACCCCAAACTTTTGAACAGTAGTGTATATACATGGTCCTATATCCTATCCCCTATAGAGAGAGAGGGAGAGAGAGCGAGAGTTTGGCTAATGAGGTTTCTGTCTGAACATTCCGAGAACGTCACTTTCTCCTCTATAGCTGTTGCTATAAATGCATTGTGCTTTTTAAATTTTGTATCTCTGATAGTTTTTAGAACACCTATGAAGATATCTAGTGAAAGCAGATATGCAATTTGTTGACACCACAACACAGTACAAACTTGGATACACATTATCATGAATCAATAAAAATGTCTTAAAAATCGCTGCTCAGTTTTGCATGTTTACAGAGGGTCATTTTATAGTGAATTGTAGGTGGCGCTCATGTTGTTATATCACCAACATTCCAAGAATACAGGCACTAACATGGCAGCCGTTCTAAAACCTTGCCGAACTCTCTATATATATGGCTCTGGGGGGGCCCTATGTTTTGAGTCATCCCACTAACTCAAGTCTAACAATGGTTGCTTTAAACAAACTAGTGGCCGTTATAATCAGAACCTAAGGCAGCATTGTGAATGGCCATGTTAGCTGATTTAGTGCACATGGTCTGGGGCGTGTGAAGGTCAGGTCAAGTAAGGTCACTGCCGGACATCGGCTTTTCTTAAAAAACTGAGAGTCCTCAAAGACTAAATTCTGACTCTCAAGACATATCTGGTTGTCTTTTGAATCAAAAAGGCATCTGTAATATCAATAGCCTAACCCTGCCACTTTGTTCTGCAAGCAGAGGGGTGGGGCTGGGGATATGTATGCTCATAAAAGCGTTAAGTTATATTCCTCAATAATTATTCCTTTAAATGCTCATTAAACAGCAGAAAATGTTAAATATTGTGTCTTTAAGAGTATGTTCCCATAATCTGAAGGACTAACTCAGGTCTCATCATAAAGGCTTGAGACGGAGAGCCAGTTGGTTCCTATGTGGAAATGAATGAATAGGGAAAGACTAAGATTTGCCATGGTGAGTGGTGGGTGTATTATAGCTGTGTTGTTAGTCTAGTTAAGACAAGGATGTCAGGATGGGGTTTCCATTCTTCTCAGTTTGAGAGAAAAAGAAAGGAAGGCCTTCTTGTCACCTTTCAAAAACTCATTGTCTTTAGAAAGGGAGAAAAGGCGTAGGTGTTTATCCGTAACAACAGGATGTAGCCTACAGCCAGCCTCAGCAGCTTGGATAAAGCACCAGGCCATAACAAGAATACCTTACCATATACATTTGAAGTCAGAAGTTTACATACACCTTAGCCAAATACATTTAAACTCAGTTTTTCTCAATTCCTGACATTTAATCCTAGTAAAGATTCCCTGTCTTAGGTCAGTTAGGATCACCACTTTATTTTAAGAATGTGAAATGTCAGAATAACAGGAGAGAGAAGGATTTATTTCAGCTTTTAATTCTTTTATCACATTCCCAGTGGCATTCCCACTCAATTAGTATTTGGTAGCACTGCCTTTAAATTGTTTAACTTGGGTCAAACGTCTCGGGTAGCCTTCCACAAGCTTCCCACAATAGGTTGGGTGAATTTTGGCCCATTCATCCAGACAGAGCTGGTGTAATGGAGGCAGGTTTGTAGGCCTCCTTGTTCGCACATGCTTTTTCAGTTCTGCCCACAAATTTTCTATAGGATTGAGGTCAGGGCTTTGTGCTGGCCACTCCAACACCTTGACTTTGTTGTCCTTAAGCCATTTTGCCACAACTTTTGAAGTATGCTTGGGGGTAATTGTCCATTTGGAAGACCCATTTGCAACCAAGCTTTAACTTCCTGACTGATGTCTTGAGATGTTGCTCCAATATATCCACATAGCATCATGAGGAAGGGAAATTATCTATTTTGTGAAGTGCACCAGTCCCTCCTGCAGCAAAGCACCCCCATCTTCACAAGGTCCTTTGCTGTTGTCCTGGGATTGATTTGCACTTTTCGCACCAAAGTACGTTCATCTCTAGGCGACAGAACACGTCTCCTTTCTGAGCGGTATGACGGCTGCATGGTCCCATTGTGTTTAGACTTGCGTACTATTGTTTGTACAGATGAACGTGGTACCTTCAGGCGTTTGGAAATTGCTCCCAAGGATGAACCAGACTTGTGGAGGTCTACAATTTTTTTCTGAGGTCTTGGCTGATTTCTTTTGATTTTCCCATGATGTCAAGCAAAGAGGCACTGAGTTTGAAGGTAGGCCTTGCAATACATCCACAAGTACACCTCCAATTGACTCAAATGATGTCAATTAGCCTATCAGAAGCTTCTAAAGCCATGACATAATTTTCTGGAATTTTCCAAACTGTTTAAAGGCACAGTCAATTTAGTGTATGTAAACTTCTGACCAACTGGAATTGTGATACAGTGAATTATAAGTGAAATAATCTGTCTGTAAACAATCGTTGGAAAAATGATTTGTCATGCACAAAATAGATGTCCTAACCGACTTGCCAAAACTATAATTTGTTTACAAGAAATTTGTGGAGTGGTTGAAAAACGAGTTTTAATGACTCCAACCTAAGTGTATGTAAACTTCCGACTTCAACTGTAAATCCATAACATTTTCCAGTTTGATCATCACTGATTTTTCTTTCTTTTATAACCATTTAGGTACTGAGAAAACCTCCCAGCAAAATCATCTTGTATGACTGTTGGTGCCTAACAGACAACTCAGCTCATTGCACTGAATCCATATAAAATAGCAGAACCCAGAGCAAACTTATCAACTGGTAGACCATGGCCTGGGTAGGATGAGACATGACATATTTTCCATAAAAAAACGGATCCATAATGGTCAGGCTCTATGGTCCCTGTATTGTTAAGTCATTGTTTATGAAGTGGACTTTCAACCACTCATTGTGGTGGCCCATTAAATCAGGCTAGCCAATCCACTCCAGCCATCAGCGTGTTGTGTCAGCTGCATGCATCTCACACACACACACACACACACACACACACACACACACACACACACACACACACACACACACACACACACACACACACACACACACACAGTCTGGCTCTATGTGATCAGTGTGTTGACAGAATCATACCCATCCTCCCCCCCAGACCAAGGGATGAATAAGCAAAAGTGGGAGTGATATGTAGCTGAAGTGCTTCAGCTTTATTGTTGAGTAAACTGTATAGTCAATATAGTAGCGGTGGTGAGGTAGGTAGGTGTGTGTGTGTGTGTGTGGGGGGGTATCAAAGCTGGGTGTCAAAATGATTTAGAACAATTATAACAAAGTATAGATTTTGTGCTGTCAATAAATCCAGCTGTGGTAATGTGAGTGTAGAAGCAATATGGTGTTATGCTATAATGAGGCTTGCGGACTTTAAAGTTGCAACATTCAGCACTTTTTGTTTTATGTTTCTGAAACTGAAATAAAAAGGCGTTGCCTACACATTCCTTGTGTCGTCTCGAAACACTGCCACGACAGACACTTACTTCGTTGATGATTTCACTTCTCTGTTGACTTATGTGAAACAGGTTGTATTTTAACCCAACTCCCATGGCTAAAATCAATAGGACAGAGAGAACACGTGCGCACATTATCCCCTCTCTTTGCTTTATGAGCCTAATGTCTGCACTGATGAACTAACTGTCCTTCACCGGAGAGACCCAGACTTCTAAACATCCTGACACTGATAGCAGCACTTGACCGTGGCACGTTTTTACCTGTAGGGAATTTGGAAATATAATGGCGGCTTCCACGACTCGCGAAACGTGTGCAGCCAGGTCATGTCAGTTACTTACCTCACTCTTCCGGATGTCTTCAATGATTTGTATTTCTTTTTCCAGCTCTTGTTTTAGCGACTTCATCTGTGAAATTAATAAACCAGGTTGTCACAGAGAAAACAATCCTATTTTCCTTAAAATACATGTTCTGAATGATAAAACAGTACCAAATGATTTATCAATCTAGTCTTGAGAAATTCATTGAATATCATTCATTAGCAACACATGATTATCATCTGAAGAGATTACGAGAGTAAAATGATGACACTGTGGTTTGTTCTTTAAGTACTTTTGCAGATAATGATTTTAGCGATAAAGCACTTTACAAAAGTTTTTTTTTTTAAACCAAGCCAATGAAAATGATTCAATTTAGTTAAAAAGGACACTGAAGGCCTTGATTCCTTGATAGGTGTTTGTTAAATGCTATTGTGTAGAATCAACACCCAGGATATAAGTTTCTTCAGTTGCATTGAATGAAGAGCCCTCTAAAGATACTGTGGGTGGACACGAAGATCATTCAGCACAACAATAATGTGGGTAGAGCAAGACAGGACCCACAGGCAGGATTCTATGCTGACATTTTTTACAAGGAGCACAATTGCTCTTAAGTAAAAAAAATCTTAGGAGCACACAAATAAATAAGAACACAATCAAAACATACTTGAGGTATTAATGATAAGAATTACCAGCAATGACAAAACACTGGGTTTAGGAGCACCAGAAGAATAGATTTTTAAGATTGAGATATAGCCTATATAAGGCCTATATCATGAATCTTAGCTACATCCACTGAAGAAGCTCTTCCTTTTCCTTTCTTTCTGTGCCACCAAGTGTTTGCACACTACTGGTAAAGTTCCCACAAGGATTATGATAACTTTCATCTGTGGTTACCAGGTTCTGTACTTAGTTAGCTAGTTAATGCTGTAGCATATACGCCAAATGGTTGCACTGTAGAGCCCTGACAGGGTAAGCTAGATGCCAGACTGCACCTGCATATATGATTGACGTATCGCTACCCTGCTTTCATGACTGTCCGGATCACACCCGGCCTAGAATTGGTACAGGGTCCCAAAGTATCCCACAGTGAAAAGGTTATGGGACATGGACAAGAATTCCTCCCATGGTGCCCTTCCATATATTGTGTGCAACATTTTTGCATGAGCAATACACGGGTCAGGATGACATATTATTACATGCGAGTTCCAAACACTAACTCTTGATTGCTTCAGTTGCATCCCATGACTCCCACAGTTTAAACTTTAGTTGACTAAACTTAAATAATCCTCTCCTTATCAAACAGTTAAAAAGGTAATTGTGCTGCAGATTCTGAGTTTTACGGTAGCTTTTGCACAGATCTGTGCTCTTTTGCGTGATGAAAATGTCACCTTATAGCTCCATATACATTTCTGTTAAAATAAAATGATGTTCTCACAAGTACAGATGTTTTGTATAATTTATCCTTGATGCAAGCCAATGTACTGTTGGTGTTCTATGTGATTGTGACATTCAGGGATGAGAGAGTGAGTCTTGACGGGTAGCTGAAGCTTACACCCAGCTGGGCTTTCAGCGGCTAGGCTTTGGCCTCCCATTGGAAGTCTCTCCCTTGGGGCCCTACAGCTATGGAAGAAGCAAATGTTCTGCTTCATTGATCAAAGTCAGCAAAATAATGTGAAAAACGTCCTCTTTTTTTTCATTTTACATTTTTATGCATAAACACTATAGTAGCACTTAACATTGAGTTTGTCAGTCACAGGAAGGGTACAAAAGGCCCGGTAACAAAGACATTTGAAAAGAGGGGGATTTGAATTGTTACACTAAATATGTATAATCCTTTTGACTGATGATTGAAATTACATTAAGGACATCTTTATTAGAAGTCTTTAACTAAAGCTGCTCCTGAGAAGGAGTTTGGATACACACCATCTGCTCCACACACCATTAACCTCTACTCATCCCTGGCTGTTTGGTGTTTATTGAAGTGAAGAGAACAGGGTCTATCAACGAGCCACTCTTTTGATCTCTAACCAATCTTTTTTTGTTGCTGTATTTCTAATGGTGATCATCCTCTGACCAAGATCGTCAATTAGTGTTGTTTTGATTATGATGAAGCCCAGTATCTGTGTTCAGATTCCTTTTACTAAGTGCTTTCTCTGATGTTCACTTATATTTGAACCATTGCACCTACAGGTCCCAAAATGACCTAGGTTATTAATGGATACTAATAATGCATCCTTAAGGTGGACAATTGTTTTGTATGTCCAAAGAAAATTATGATTAGAGGGAGGAGAAGGCCTGTAGTAAATCTCAAGTATTCAGTGACAAATTAGCAAATAATTTATACCTTATACAATTAATATTTTATTTTTATCGGTGCGCAGTTAATTACAATAATCAATGCGGTGAGACTTAATTTTAATCTAATTAAAGTAAGTATCCTAGCAACCCTATGGGGTCAGGGCAAGGCATTCAATAAAGTGTGTTAGAAGTGACCAAATTGAGTGCTAGAGTAGCACAGGAAGTGTTAGCTTTCAGATTCTACCACTGCTGATTAGTATCTTTAAAGTGAAAAGAGAAGGGGCTGAGAAAAACAATTATGACTGGTATATTTGCTTTATCAACAATCCACATCACCCATTTCTGTGGGCAATGATTGCTACCTTCTGTAAATGAAAATGCCAAGGGTGTAGTTGTTTTGTAAGAATGTATTTTTCTACATTGACCAAATCAATACGACACCTGGTAGGCCCTTTAAATAACCAAGAAATATATACTGTAGGGTAGAGCTGTTTAAAAGAGTTGACATGCATGAATAGTAGAACTTGCACAATTTCTATAATTTCAAGCACAATTCAGTAAAATGATCTGGCAGAATTCCATTTTTCACACCACATATGACTGTTAAACAGATCATCTACCTTTTCAGTATCAATAAAGAATGCTAAATAATCCTAACCCAACACATTAAAGCATGGCCTTCAAGGCCCATTCACCAAATGTTGTGCCAATGGAACCACACTACTGTGTCAAATATTAACCTTTGTTTTCTCAGTGAAAGCTTGATAATACCTCATAAAACCATTTAGATTGTCTTCCTCCACTTACCAGTTGCTTTACAGTAAGAGAGACGCAGCAATGTGTCGGCATCCTTCCATTTTGATGACAAAACTAACAGAACATTCAGCTGCACTGAAATCTATCAGGGCTCTTGTCTTACCTGGCATATGCTAGCAAGGCTTTTTTCCCACTCTATATGAGTGGACTGCAAACACGGCCAGGAAGATTGCCTCTTAGGCCATGTAATGTGGATAGAACAGCAGTTCAGCACGGGCAGGGTTGAGGGTAGAGAACTTTGAGACATGTTTTGTAAACATAGTTTTCTCACCAGCCAAATTCAACATTGACTCACTTGGAGGTCGTAAAGACTGGTGACAAGGGAAAGGATGCTTACCTTGTTTCTGGCGGTGTCCTTCTCAATGCTGAGTTGTACTTTCAGATGATCATAGTCACTGGTCATCTAGAATTAAAATGGAGGGGAGGGAGGGTCACCGTAAGCATTTCTCCTAATTCGCTCCACTTTATACAAAACAATGCATGGTAATCCTTTTTGCTTTACATGTACATAAATGTTTTGCTTTATGCATAGTTGCAAAATAACCATTGTTGCATGTACCTTTTGCAGGGCTTTTTTCTCATCCTCTAACTTTGCTTTGACATCGTTTAGATTATGTGCTGAAAAAAAGTAAAAAGAGCACTTTGGTTATCTGAGATGGATAGCAAGAGACAGGAAACACTCCCACTTTCGTCTGGTTTCAGGCTATCAGAGGAATAGGGTGGAAGGGGAGGGTAGGCCTAAGAGACAGGGTTGTTTGGAGTTTGAGAGAGTAGTGTGACATGACGTCCATCCACGTCCCACTGAGTTACGGCGGTGGCCTGAGAAAGTACACTTGAATCCAGTGTGGTCTGGGTCCTGACAGGGTTCTGACCTGGCATTCCACCCTTGATGAGCTTGGCCTGCCACCAACTGTTCCTCTGGTGACCTAAAACACTAAGTTCAAGGACCAAGTGTGGGTTTGCAAACTTTGCATCCAACTTCTTCAGATAAAGCTCTTGTAGTTAGTCACAGCACATACAAAATACTTACTTGATTTGAATGAACAACATATAAAAGAGGAAATGCTCTTTGGCCAGACACCACACACCACATTTTAAGAATATGGTTAAGGTCATATTAATGAGATGTGCCCTCTTCAAAACCCCATCCGATATGAAATGTAACATGTAGCAGTCAACGGAGGCCTTGGCACTATCACATTTTATCAGGTGAGATATGTTTGTGCTTTGTTTGTATCTATACATCCGGGGGAACATATTCAGATGGTTACCTAAGTTACATAAGCAATTAATGAACATCAAACATTTAGAGAGATAAAACACTGATCCTTGAAAATACACCTGTGCACTGTTTACTTTCTCTTGAAGGACTCCCACACTGTGGACTGGATGGCCAAACATTACAATCTGACCAATGGCTGCCAAACTGTGAGTTATTAGCTCATGTTTCCAGACAATATCTGCTGCAGGGGGCACATGATTAGCCTAGTTGAAACAGCAATTGATGTAGGAAGTTTGCATATGGGGTAAAAAAGTAAAGATTTATCAATTACACTAAACAGTTTAACATAGTTATTGAGCCACAGAATGACATCAATATGGATTTTATGGTCCAGATTCTATGACTTAACATCTTAAATCCTATAACATTTCAATAAGCAGATCTTAAAAAACTGCAGGAAATAGGATTTGTTACAAAAATGAAAAGAATCCCCACAATACCTAGATCTTCCAACTGCTGCTCTTTAGCCTCCAAGGAATTGCGGACCTGGTCCATGACAATGTGCATGGAGTCAATGTCGTCTTGTAGCTTTTGATTCTCTTGTCTCAGCCATTCTTTATCCGGGTCATCCAAAGCCTCACAGCTAATCTGAAGAAAAAAAATGACAACTCCTTTTTAACCTTTTTTCTTTAATCCGCAAAACAAAAGGCACACAGCTCAAGCAGCGTGGCAAGTATGAGTCCTTTTCAGAAACAAAGCAATCGTACAACTTTCTGCCTCCTTCGATTTCCCCCTGAATAATAAAAAGCCGAGAGACACAAAAAAGAACTCCGGCCATGAGTTTTTTTTCACCCCTCTTTGCCCGGAAGAAAGAAGGCAGTACATTATATACAAAGACCATAATTCATGGGGACATTTTTATTGACAGGGATAATACATATCATACTGTTTGCGTGCCCCTGTCATTCAGGTCAATTTATTCTGGAAGTCCAAAGCGGCAGCTGGGCCTTTCCACCCACGGTCTGGGCCCTGGTCTCTAACAACCGCTGCCTGTAACTAGGCAGGGCTGAGGGGGGAGACTGGGGGAGTATGGTTGGGCAACACCAGGGGGTTTGAAGAGTGCACAGCTTCCAGGGGGGGGCTTGTTGCCTTTGTGTCTTCCCTCAGTGGCAGCGCTGCCAGTGTCACCAGGATCACATCACATGTCAGAGCAGTGAAGTTTGCAGACTGGGAGCCGCATGGAGCCCATCAGGTTCCTGTGATATCCACGCAGTTGGCCCTCTCCACTTTGTGCTGCAGCCACCATTCATGCCCTGGACATTAACAGGGCTTTTGCATGCCTGTCACACTTAGGACTGTGCAGTGTGCAGGCGTTCAAAGGCTTTCAAAGCTTCAAGGTCCCCCCACCCTGCTTTTCCCTTGTTTTGTTTCCTCCTCTTGTTTTAGAATGAAAGAAGACAGTACTTTTGTGAGCAGGGGTCATATTTGAGTAAAGAAATCTAACTTTTTAAAATAATATGAATGCCTTTTTGTTTCTGTTGGAATGATGCCAAAACTGTGTGAATTCAATAGATTTTTGTAACAGAGAGCCACCCAATACATCCAGGTTTGCCAAATGACACATTTGAATTAAAAAGGAAACACACATAGTTAGCCATGCTTCATAAGCTTGACATTATCAGGAACTGTATGCACTCTATGGACTAAACTATTATGCTGTATCAGCGTTAATTTAAATAATGAAAAAACTATTTAGAGGGATTATAAGGTTAGGAGTGCTTGCATTGCGTGTGACACTGCAGTTTTGACGCCGCGTTAGGCTAAGCTACATGTCATGCCACAGAGGATTACCCAGTTGGTCCTCTCTGTAATCAGCCTGGGCACCGTTCCATCTACCTTGGCACAGCCCCGACCCGATCGGCATCAACAAATGATCACCTCTTCATGCACCACCAAACACCATCCATCCGCTCGTCTCTCTCCCCATCCAAGATAAAGTTAACTAACTATGAGTGACAGCAATAAACACAAGTTTTTCTTGTTTTATGGGGGTTCCCTCTGTCTCTGGTTCTCTCTATACAGCTGTATCTAAAACCCAAAACACTGCATGGCTGACGGACTGTTTGCACTGCAATTGAAGAAGAAACGCTACTTCCTTTACCTCTGGCTCCACCATCTGCCGTAGAGTGGTAACTACGAGTGATTAGCCATGCGGTTCTCCCATGGCCGTGACCACTCTCATTAGCACAAAGAACAAAGGAGCGATTCTCCAGAGCTGCAGTCATCTGTTTCACTTTGAGAGGCTGGTTTTGTGTGACTACTCTCCCTGCCATCTGCCTACAGTATAGTCCCACTTGTGTTGGACAAAACTAAAATACTGAGGGGCGAGAGAGGAATCGAGAGATAGAGTGAGGGGCTGCCCGGCCTCATTAAAACAAGGCAATTAGGGGAATACACCTCACCTTGTAACACTAAATATCTAATTAATGTTGATTTCTGGGGGGGTGTCACTCACCACATAAAAGGTATGACTGATGAGAAATGAATACCTTTTGGTCAAACAAAAGGTGTGTATATCACCACCCCTCCCTTGAATGCATTTTTATCTAACCATGATTAACTACAATCGTATTGTTCACCACTGGCAGGTCTAGCAGAACCATTGAATATTCTTAATTCTTTAACTTCTTAATTTGGAATGTAATTAGGATAAGACAAAATACAATATGTGACTCACAACACTAGAGTAAGTGGGCAAAGTGAAGAACACACTGATCCCAGCCTACCTTTGTGAAGACTCTCTCCTCATATTCCCTCAGCTGTTCACTCATACACGTGATCTTCAAGTTCTTCTCTTGGATCTCATTCATCAGATCTTTCAGTCTCCCTGTCTCACTAGCAACAGCAGCTACATTTTCTCCTTTTTTAAGGTAGTAATTCTGAAATAAAACAACACAGTCAAATCAAATGTTATTGTTCGCATACACATGTTTAGCAGATGTTATTGTGGGTGTAGCGAAATGCTTGAAATACACAGTCAATATATTTTGAAAGCATTATAAAAACTTGGTGATAGAGACATGCACACATGCAATGCTCTTTATAATTTGGGATACAATAAGAGTTATGACAATATACAGTGAAACATGTTATTGTTGTAACACACTAGGCTTAATGTGTCCATACCTTGTAGCTGCCTCTGATCACATGGATTGCATCATTGAATTGTTGTTGATAACTTTTCCGTATAACTTTTACTTTCTGTATGAAACAATGTTTAGTTTAGTTTATAAGCATAATGCAATTTGACTGAGAACATGGTAATTATTTATGTAACAAAATAAATTGTACAAATAAAATATCTGTCACCTCCTTATGATGATTCTCCAAACTCTTCACTTTGTCATTCATGCAGGTATACAAGGACTCTGCCTCTTGCTGAAGTTTGGACTCATAGTGTGCCTGTATGAACTTTATTTTCAAAAAAATGTCTTTTTTCAGGGTATCCATATTCTAACAAACAAAGGGGGAGATTAGTCAACATTTCTTTATGCAGGCATGTTGAGCCAAAGCACATTCCAGCACAATTCATCAACTGAAATGCATCTTCTTCTTATACTGTAAGCTAGATGTTGTTTAGTCTACATTGTTCAAATAAATTGAATAGGCCTCCCCAATGAATTTAATGTTCTTATGTATTATAGCCTTTAATTTGACAAATACACAAGGTGCAAACACATCAAGACTGTGCTCTTTTAAAGCACAAGGGACATACGTATAACTCAGCAGCTAGCATAATCAGCTTGAATCAGAAGGAAGCAGCTACTGTACTCTGTTTTGGTTCCTTCTTTGTTGAATTGGTATCACTTTCAATCTTTGGAGAATGAATACCCCACAAATCTACTAGCCTGCCAATCAATTTGTTTAACTCTGCAGGCAAGGGCAGTCATTGCTGCGCCCTTGCTAACATTTTCTTCCCCAGAACAAAGCCTCCATATGCCCTCTCAGCGGGGGACTGGGGAGATATAAGAGACATGCATTTAGGCCTAAAGTTATAGGAATTTTGAGATGAAAGGGGATGCAGAGTGAATTGAAACACTGAGCAAATCTAGAGGAATGCACAAGTCACTGTCACTCAGGCGTGGCGTTTCACTTTCTATGTTGCTCTTCTGATTGCAGTGTTTTTTTGTACGTAGCCAAATCAAAAAGGATTATACTAATAATTGGAGTTGTTTGAAAATATAAACTTTTCGATTGTATAAATTGAATCTTTATTTTGTAATAAACATGTGCATTTATTGTATGGAGAAACTAAATTCTTATATAAGCAAGCAATGTACAAACTAAAGTAACCTACCTTTATAAGTTCAGCAGTGTGGTCAGATAGTAACTTGACAGTGGGTAATTCTGAGACATCGGTTTGGACAGAAGCATCTGGACCAAAGAATCCCACCCTCAATTGATTCCCTAGTGAAAACCTCCACATTAGGCGCCGCAGCAGACAAACAGGTAAAATAGACAGACAAAAAAAACAAACAGTGGAGAAAACAATGTCAATCATTATTAAAATATATATATATTTAGAAAATGGAACAGGTGCTTGCCCAATATAATAACCAAGATAGCTAACGTTACCAATATTGAGAGTCGAGAGATAGCTGGGTACCGTTAGAATGTGCATGTGACAGAAAAAAGTTACAGCTAGCTAGCTTGTTTGGCTAACGTTAGCTAATTAGCTAGCTACTTACTTGCGGATTTCCTCTATTTCTTTAGAAAATAGCTCCTCTTCGTCCTCATTCGTACACATATTTCTTTGTTTACACACGAGGTTCATGACCGTGAATGTCAGACAGATTTTGTGTTTCAAAATCACTTGCTTGCTAGCTAGTTGATTTGCTAGCTTGTCTTTGCCACTCCAGATTATGGTGTTGCTATAGCTACTTGGACAACTGGGAAACTAGCTGTCATCAGGAGCAGGTATGATTTTCTACTTGTTTATATCTTATTTACTTTAAATGGTCATTGAGCTAGTTATTTGAATGGTAGACGTGTCAAATCTCTCCAGCCACGATTATCGAACAATTCTTATTTTAATATTTTTACATCACATTGTAACTAGCTAGCTGGCTTGCAACCAGAGTTCTATCTGCGCACTGTCATGAAAGGTCGTTACTAGTTACCACAAACACAGTCATAAACCCCGCCTATTTCTACAATTTATCTTCTTAAAATGTGATTTTAAAGCTCACTTAACTACACTACTAACTTTACGCCTAACCTTAAATTTAGACCAGAAATTACATTTTAGTTTTCATTCATTTTTACCATATTGA
The DNA here is from genome assembly GCF_036934945.1 of Oncorhynchus masou masou. Classification (NCBI taxonomy): domain Eukaryota; kingdom Metazoa; phylum Chordata; class Actinopteri; order Salmoniformes; family Salmonidae; genus Oncorhynchus; species Oncorhynchus masou. Next base: position 26,870,680 of record NC_088214.1, on the reverse strand, counting down.
GCCAATTTTGACATTGTGGACTTTGTGGCTATGGTAACTAGTGTAAACCGCCACCGCAAGTGCCTGTTCAGTCTAGGCTGCAGGTTATGGTTGACCCTCATTTAAGAGGTTTTGGGCACCAGAGGGACCCCAATGAAATATGTTTTTTCTTCTTCTTCGTAACAACCAACTGATGTTAACATAATCAAAATACGAATCTTTGAAACTGCAACTTTCAGATGATGACACTTGTTTTTGTGCTAATGTATGATGAGTGCATTCGTTGATTCAGATTACTATTTGATCTATAATTTACTCCTTTCCAAATGTGTAACATTATGTTCCTGTGAACATAACAATTTGTATCCAGACAGGCTTCACTGTTACCACTCTTGTGAATTTCAGTTCATCATATTTTTGTTGGTTATTGAAATTGAGCCAAATAGGGCAAAATAGGGCCAATTAAATTGTACACATTTTAAAATTGAATGGATCTGAGATTAGTGAAAAACTCTAATCACAAAATTAATTGTTTTCACACAATATAAAAACATTAAAATAGTTGTAATATCCTAGTCTGTCTAAATAGCATAATCTCTTAGAGTCTGATTGAGCAACATAATCCCTAAATCTGAAATCTATTCCCCTGGTAAAGCCCCATCCATAGTCACAGAGGCAGCAGACTAGGTATGTCTCCTCCCCTCCCCCTTTCACACAGCGTTGCTTACAGTACATCTGAGTCTGCCCTGAGGGCCAGGCAGTATGGCGCTTTAATTAATCAAAAACAGTTTAGTCCAATGAATAGGAGGTGATGGTATTATTATTTGTTTTTCTGTTTTTACTAGTGAATATAATCCTATTTTCTGGAATGTGAAGTCTTTGTTTGAGATATTCTGTTTTAAGATTCAGAGTCTCACAGCTGTGTGGTTTTGGAATGGAATCACACTGAAGATCAATACCATACACGTCAATAGGGATATAGCCTAACCGCCGTGGAGACTCAGGGGAGCGATCTGTGTGTGTGTGTGTGTGTGTGGGGGGGGGGGGGGGGGGACCACCACTGAAGCAATTGTCTCAAACATCTTATTTAGCAACACCTCACAACATACATAGAGATTGTATTATGTATTCATGGTTGTTCACGTACAGTATTTGTAACTAACTTAAACAGAATTGAAATCTATTGTTATTTTTTTCTCCAAACTGTTGGTTTTGAGGGATAACTTGTTAGAGTCCATATTTTTCCTGACCATACTGGGTGAGAACAATAGGCCATCTGCAGCCCAGAACAATGTCAAATGTTTAAGGAAGAACGACACGGGGGTCTCCATTCAGTAACTGGTTAACGACTACAACAGGAAATATAAGTGTGTCTTATTAAAGACATGTCCCCATGCATTGGAGATTAAAACATTTATAATTTATTCAACCAATACTTTTGTTTTGAACAAAGGATGAATTTTAGGACACATTTGCTAATGTTTGAAAATAATGGATTCAAAAAAGATGATCTAATCTTCACAAGTTAGATTGCGCATGCATAATTGCTCTATCAAATACATATTGGAAAGCAGACTTCACCCCATCAGCTCCAGTGATGCTGGTGATTTATATTAATGAAGCACATAGGTTGCCCATAGTGCATTAATGGGCTGTCCAAGTAATTTGATTTGCTAATTGTGACGGCGTAGTGCACCAGTGTAACAGGGCTGGAGTTGAAGGGCCCTTGTGAAGTGTTTGGTAAGTGTTTCTTCAATAGAGAAAACATAAGACATTGTGACCCCTATGACATGAATTTATATACTTTTTTCCTGATGTAATTCAGAGGCATGTAAGAAAAGCATGTTCACTGCATTTGAAACACTGTAATTGACAGTTTAAAGACGTCAAGATTTAGTTTTTCCCTTTGCATAGGACCTTACTCTTGCAATGCTATGAGTTGACTTTGTTTATGTGTTAAAGCCAGCATTCATTATAAACTCAGCAAAAAAAGAAACGTCTTCTCACTTTCAACTGCGTTTATTTTCAGCAAACATAACATGCGTAAATATTTGTATGAACATAACAAGATTCAACAATTGAGACATAAACTGAACAAGTTCCACATGCATGTGACAAACAGAAATGGAATAATGTGTCCCTGAACAAAGGGGGGGGTCAAAATCAAAAGTAACAGTCAGTATATGGTGTGGCCACCAGCTGCATTAAGTACTGCAGTGCATCTCCTCCTCATGGATTGCACCAGATTTGCCAGTTCTTGCTGTGAGATGTTACCCCATTCTTCCACCAAGGCACCTGCAAGTTCCCTGACATTTCTGGGGGGAATGGCCCTAGCCCTCACCCTCCGATCCAACAGGTCCCAGACGTGCTCAATGGGATTGAGATCTGGGCTCTTTGCTGGCCACGGCAGAACACTGACATTCCTGTTTTGCAGGAAATCACGCACAGAACGAGCAGTATGGCTGGTGGCATTGTCATGCTAGAGGGGCATGTCAGGATGAGCCTGCAGGAAGAGTACCACATGAGGGAAGAAAATGTCTTCCCTGTAATGCACAGCGTTGATGATGACAACAATGACAACAAGCTCAGTCCGATGATGCTGTGACACACCGCCCCAGACCATGACGCACCCTTCACCTCCAAATCAATCCCGCTCCAGAGTAAAGGCCTCGGTGTAACGCTCATTCCTTCGACGATAAACGCGAATCCGACCATCACCCCTAGTCAGACAAAACTGTGACTTGTCAGTGAAGAGCACTTTTTGCCAGTCCTGTCTGGTCCAGCGACGTTGGGTTTGTGCCCATAGGCGACGTTGTTGCCGGTGATGTCTGGTGAGGACCTGCCTACAAGCCCTCAGTCCAGCCTCTCTCAGCCTATTGGGGACAGTCTGAGCACTGATGGAGGGATTGTGTGTTCCTGTTGTAACTCGGGCAGTTGTTGTTGCCATCCTGTACCTGTCCCGCAGGTGTGATGTTCGGATGTACCGATCCTGTTGTTACACGTGGTCTGCCACTGCGAGGATGATCAGCTGTCAGTCCTGTCTCCTTGTAGCGCTGTCTTAGGTGTCTCACAGTACGGACATTGCAATTTATTGCACTGGCCACATCTGCAGTCCTCATGCCACCTTGCAGCATGCCTTAGGCACGTTCACGCAGATGAGCAGGGACCCTGTGCATCTTTCTTTTGGAGTTTTTCAGTCAGTAGAAAGGCCTCTTTAGTGTCCTAAGTTTTCATAATTGCCTACCGTCTGTAAACTGTTATTGTCTTAACAACCGTTCCACAGGTGCATGTTCATTAACTGTTTATGGTTCATTGGACAAGCATGGGAAACCGTGTTTAAACCCTTTACAATGAAGATCTGTGAAGTTATTTTGATTTTTACGTTTTATCTTTGAAAGACAGGGTCCTGAAAAAGGGACGTTTCTTTTTTTTCTGAGTTTAGATGTTGTGTCAGCAACATAATACATTCTAAACAAATTAAACAACATTGTCGGTAGGCTAGTCCGGTCTTTCTGTTCTGTTGTGATTTACCGTTCCATTTTCATAGAATTTAAATGGTTCGGCCTATGAATGACTGATATTTTGTCCTCTCCTCCACAAAAACTGTTAAGCTTTAGGAGAGTGTGTAGGAGAGTGTCAATTTGTGTATCCTACTGCGGTAGGTTTTGAAATCCACCACACACACTTTGAAACAGCTGTTGTTTTTCTCAGACGAGAAAAGAATACACACATTTAAAAACAATACGCTACTTATGCTTTTATCTATAAAATGTCTAGCACAACTATCTACATTTCTTTTTACACATGTATTTTGGGTTTCCCCCTCTGTGATTTAATTTTCTTGATGATACACTAGAGATTTTTTGTATTCTTTTTTTTGTATTATTATTAATTCTTATTTACAGTGACAGCCTACCCTGGCGAAACCCAGACGATGCTGGGCCAATTGTGCACAATCACAGCTGGTTGTGATACAGCCTGGAATTGAAGCAGGGTGTCTGTAGTGATGCCTCTTAGCACTGAGATGCAGTGCCTTAGACCACTGCGCCACTCGGGAGCCCTCTAGAGAGTTAAAGGAGAGTTTAATTTCATACAAGCACATTAGTATCCACGTTTTCTCTGCACATCTGATTACCTTTGACCTTTTTCAAGAGGAGGCGAGGAGAGGACAGAATTCCAATTCAGATTCTCCCTTTGTAACAGTGATTTCACGGTTCAGACTTTTAGAATACATGTTGCCCTTTAGTGGTGATAGGATAGTACCTCATTGAGGAATTAAATCTTGCAGCGATAAACTGCACCTTTATCACATTTGTCGTTTAGGCAAAGGCTGCGTGAGTCAATCTGTTGATGCGAATTGTGGTAAAGTTAAATATGTAATCTGTAGGTTTAAGTAGGTTTAACACATTTGGGCGGCAGCGTAGCCTAGTGGTTAGAGTGGTGGACTAGTAACCGAAGGGTTGCAAGTTCAAATCCTTGAACAAGGCAGTTAACCCACTGTTCCTAGGCCATCATTAAAAATAAGAATTTGTTCTTAACTGACTTGCCTAGTTAAATAAAGATACAAAAAAAAAATGTAATGATAATAACCACAACAGCTTGCATGGCATTTGTTAAGCAGTATTTGATATTATTAATTCTCTGTTCTATTCAAGTCAGCAAAGCTGTTGTTTTTTAATCAACCAACCAAGGCAGAGTTGGGCACTCAGCCAATCATCCAACAGCGCTGTTTGTAAACATTTTAATTTCCAAGCAGCATAGCATGTTAGCAGTATTGAATCATAAAACAGTTAAAAATGATAAGAAATGTAAAATGATCAACATCCATATTTTCCATTTATTACTGTGTGATTTAATCAGAATCAAGTGCCATCTGCTTTGAGACAAAAAATCTGAAACATCCAAAATATCACCTCACATGGCTGCAGCCTATAAAATAGACTAGAAAGTAAAACATTGACATCATAGCTCAAGTGGGGAAAGCCAATGCATGATGAAATCACTAAATACCCCAGGCACAAAGTAGATTAAGCCTAGCAGCTCATGACCCAATCATTCAGAGGCAGACAGAGCCCACAGCAGGCGATGTGTTAAGGGGACAGAGTCAGCAAATTAACCCCATGGGATCACAACATGGTCCACACACAGAGGGCCAGATTGGATTGAAAATAAATCAAAACAAAGCTCTTTTAGGCCAGCCCACCCACAATAGCCAGCAACAATAACATCACAACAGAGGAAATGTGAATATTTGGAACAAATGGCGTCCCATACTAAAATAATCCGAACTGCGAAGCCTCCATATGCAAATAAAAAAAAGTAATTACTTAGTCAGAGGTTTAGGAGCATCTGACACTTTGAGGTTTTAATCTGACATATGGTTTGTTTGTGGGAGCAGAGGAGTGTTGTCATACAGAAGGTTTAAAACTGATTTTAGGGGGTAGAATACTAATTGTATATGATTCAGATTACAAATATTTTAGTTCCATAATATTATATCATCTGTTCCCCCCAACATCATCTCTGATGTTTTATGTGATGACATCACAGGCATAGCAATAGGATCTCAAATGGTCACAAGCCTTTTGAGAAGAGGAGCCTCAGCCATATTATATCCCTTCTTAGTTGAGACCATTACAATGTGCTTCAATTACATTAAAAAAATATAACGGTTCCTTAATGATTATGACACACGACCATTTTATGCCCAGTCTGTGGAGAAATTGACTGAATTGGCGACACTTTTACATCAGGGCCTAGTGGAGAGGAAACACTTTATTTTAATACATTTCCTCGCGTCCTCTCCTCTGTCATTTCTCTGTGATAGTAAACTCTCCTGGACGCATCCATCACTTTCTGTGGCCAAGAGTTGGAATAAAATCATTAAACCATAAGTCACTTAGCAAGCAGGAATAACGGGCCCTGAAAAGTCCTGAAAAGAGCTGCATGGTTTGTTGGTTTCATTCAGGAACCAACAAGTTAATGTTGCATATAATGTAATGTTTTGGTACTTAAAATGTGATTTTACATTGACTGATGAAGCATAGTATATGACTACTGTAAGGTAAAACTGGTGTAATCAGAGGTGAGGCTTCTTCCAACAGCCAATCATTCTAGAAAGGGTCTGAAAAATGTACCAAATATGATACATGTATGACCACACGAGGGCCCCAGAGAGAGCTCTGAGAAGACAGTTCTTTAAAAAAAAAAATGCTGGTTCCAGGACCCCACCTTAAATAAGTAATTCAGTATCAATAACAAAACCAGAGTAGAGCTACAATTATCTGGTTCTCAATAGATTTGGGATATTTAAGAATACAGTACATACTAACATTCACTTACATTGAAAAAATCACCCTATAGCCTGTGTGAGCAATGTGCTGCGAAAAGCACAGAATGTGTCACGCTATCAACACCTGTCATTGACTATTAGCTACATAAAGGTGATGTTTAACCCTCAGTGGTATAAATGTTTAAGCATTCCCTATAATGAATCTGGCTTTTCTATACAAGGCTTTATTTAGTTTTGAATTGATCAAATTGCCCAATTGTAAAACAGTGCCTGCTCAAGTGCCCACCACATACTGGTTATACTACTTGTGACAGGTTATATTCCTATAACCCTAAGAGGATAGCTAGGGACCTCTGTGTGCTTCCTTGCCTTGTGTGTATACCCTTTCTCAGGGCTAGGGAAACCCCCTTGGCCCTTCCTCAAGACATGAAGGGAGAGTGTTGGACTGCTGAAAATAAACCCCTATTAAAGCCATTTTATTCTTGCTTCAGAGAATCATGACAGCAGAAACTGTCTCCCTCTGTAACATGTGGTGGGATATATTTTGGGACATTAGCCTGCAAATAGACCACAAACCTATACATGTGACAGAGGGCCAGGACAGTGATCTTAATTATTATGATGACAATTAATGATGCATCTTATCAACAGTATATGGTCCTATGCTTCTGTATTGCATATACTGCGTGTACACTTTAGAACATAGTGTTTTCAGTGGTGGAAAAAGTACCCAATTGTCATACTTGAGTAAAAGTAAAGATACCTTAATAGAAAATGACTCAAGTAAAAGTGAAAGTCACCCAGTAGAATTGCTAAAATATGCTTAAGTATCAAAAGTAAAAGTATAAATCATTTCACATTCTTAAATTCTTATATTCTTATATATTAAGCAAACCATACGGCACCGTTTTCCTATTTTTTAAATTGACGGTTAGCCAGGGGTACACACCAACAATCAGACATTTACAAATGACGCATGTGTGTTTAGTGAGTCCGCCAGATCAGAAGCAGTAGGGATGACCAGGGATGTTCTCTTGATAAGTGGGAATTAGACCATTTCCCTGTCCTGCTAAGCATTCAAAATGTAACAAGAACTTTTTGGGTGTCAGGGAAAATGTATGGAGTAAAAAGTACATCATTTTTTTTAGAAATGTATTGAAGTAAAAGTTGTCCCAAAAAATTGTATAGTAAAGAACGACTTAAGTACTTTAAAAAAACGACTTAAGTACTTTACACCAGTGAGTGTTTTAGCACGTAGTAGCCTATGACATTTAAATTGATCTCGGGAATATTGCACAATGGGTCATTTTGGGTTCAGTGATTTTAAAAATAAACAGTCTACATCTGAAATGTTTTGTCAATAAATAATATACTTAGTTGTGACTGTCCTGTTTATGAATATAAGATTGAGGAATTATTTGGCTGTGTTTCAGATAGTCTGGGGGTCTGTCTACTCTTATTGAAGACAATAATATTCTTCAAGACATGTTTAGTGTACAATTTTGAAGGTAAGAATTTCAGAAACTCATTTTCACCAACAGAAATAGTTATGACAGTAGTTGTCTTCAATGTTTCAATATTTAGTCACCAGTATTTAGGGACGGTTACCAATGCAATGCTTTCTCATGACCAAATGCCATGGAGCCACCCAGGGCTGTTCTTGTGATGATGAAGTTTGACCATCCCGTGTCAGTATCATGATGAGGGAACAGTCCAATGGAAGATTCTTTTCCACCACCACTACAGAGATAATTGGTCCCTTATACTATATGATTGAACTGGGTCACTTAACTGTGAAGTGGCCAGGACTTTATAGAGGATTTTAATACAGATCATTTAGTTTAACTCCAGGAGGTCCAGTAGGATAGGGAGAGTGGAGATCACTGGTTTAGTGAGTAGCTGAGCCACAGGGCTGAACCACAGTCCATTACCCCACATTTAGGTCCTGTACTGTTGGTTCATGTGGCTATAAGGATAGTTCCAACCAGCAACACAGACAGATGAATTTCACCACAATAACCTACAGATACTCTTTTAATAGAAGGGAGTATTTAAAGATCTATTATTATGTTTAAACTAACCCCAACCAAACATTTAGGATAAGTTGTTACATATGTATGTTTTGTAAATGTGCCCACAGAGAAGGCTTAGAGATTGTATTCAGTTGACATGATGCCTTTCATTTGTGATTTCCTGGCTCTGTTTATCTGACTGTCACATCCTAATTTTCTTTAGGCTATGGAGGCTGGGAGCACAACGGGGTCAGTTATACTTCCTGAATGCTCCCGATCCTTCCAACGAGGGAAGGACCGCGGACTGGCTCGCATGGCAGCACATCTGCATTTTGTCTCTTGCTATAAGGGCACAAGGCGAGACCCAAATGCAGACACAGGGGGCAGATGGTTGAGCTCTGATATTTATTATAACAAAAGGGGCAGGCAAAAAAGCAGGTTGGGGACAGGCGAGAGTTTATAAACCAGGTCAGAGTCCAAACAGTACAAGGCGATAGGCAGGCTCGAGGTTAGAACAGGCAGAGTGGTCAGGCAGGCGGATTCGGTGTCAGGACAGGCAAGGGTCAAAACCAGGAGGGCTAGGAAAAAACAGAGACAGGCAGAAGTAGGAGCTAGGAAAAAACGCTGGTTGACTTGGCAAAACAAGACGAACTGGCACAGAGAGACAGGAAACACAGGAATAAAAACACCGGGAACTAATGGGGAAAACAGGTGACACCTGGTGGTGGGTGGAGACAATCACAAAGACAGGTGAAACAGGTCAGGGCGTGACACTTGCCCGTGGTGTTTTACATTTTTATTTACCCATTTCAGATTTGTCTGGGTTGGTTCTACTGGGGTTTGATTTTCTATAAAGGCTTTAATGTCATGTTATTCAGGTGGATTTTGACATGTGCATGCTATGCTACAGTAAGGTGTTTTATCTGACCTTTTATTGTCCAATAAGATGTTATATTTGATATACAATCAGCTTTTTATATACTTGTAATATATTATATTATTTTGTATTTTCTGTCATGGCAAATTCTAACACATCCAATCTCCCCTGTCATCTAAACCCACATCAACTGTTTGGATTTTGTCCCAAAAAAACACTCATTATTCCGAGATATTCTAACAATGAACCAATTCCCTGTTGTCTCTATGTAGCCTACCATTATCTTAAATTACAACTTATCTGTTAGTTTACCTCTATCTGTCGTCTCTAATGATGTGAACTCTACTAACCAGCAAGCAGATTTCCCTGAGGCAGCCTATCAGAGAGCACTACACACTACTTAGTGAGGTTGTAGCTGCCTGCATGCGCTGGCATCCATGCCTACTCAGCAGAAGCAGGACAACCGTTAAACTGTAATCATCTGTGCTCTCTGCAACCTTATGCCATTAATACTGTGTAGGCTAAACATTCCGTGCTGAGATTACCTTCATATTAAGGAAGGGTTTTACCGTTACCCTGGCATCCGTTCGACTAGATTAGAGGTAATTTGTCACCAGTGTGGGATCATCTAAGCATCATTTACTATAAAGAGAGAGAGAGAGAGAGAGAGAGAGAGAGAGAGAAGAGCTTGAGAGAGAGAGAGAGAGAGAGCTTGAGAGAGAGAGAGAGAGAGAGAGAGAGAGCTTGTGAGGCTTCTGACTCTCCCAATACAGACTCACAGACCGTTGTACTGCAAGGCACAGCACAGCAGACTGCACATGTGGAATCATGCTGATGAACTCTACGTCCTATCTAACTAAGGAGCTGGGCTTTGTCTAAAGATACTTTTTTCTTGTTAGACAGCTAATCCTCCGTGTCCGGTCAAGGCTTGGCACTCAGACTACTGAGAGTTTGATTACCAACTGGACAGACAGACTGGCAGAAGTGTGTGAGAGAGAGGAGCCAGAGGGAAATACGAGACGTCCTGGAGTATCTGACCGGAATTCTTGTTGACGGTGGAAAGATGACATCCAAGTCGTCCAGGCTGGGCAGACCCTCATCGGCAGGGTCCAAGCAGCCCTCTCAGAGGAAGGATTGCCCGGTGGGTAACCGATCCTGTATGCTGCGGGTCGGGGAGAGGCTGATGAGGGCTGGGAGTGAGGGGAACCTACATGTAGTGAGACCCAAACCTGTCCAGCAGACACCCCTGGAGGAAGGACACCAACAGTCCAGCTCCATCACACCCAAAGGTAGGAACTCTCAAAAGTCTAAGTTTATAGTCTAAGGCACTTACTACTGTACTGCAAGATTTTCTGATGATTTTCTTTTTTTCTGATGATGTACTGTATGAGCCATAGGATATTGTATTGACAATGACATTGTATCAAAGTCAATACACCACAAATTAAATCTGTGCTACTGTAGCCAACAGTACATGCTTCTGTGCATCAGTCATGATCACCCCACCAACACTCTCTCACACTCTCTCTCTCTATCGCCCTCACCTACACGCTGACACACACACACACACACACACACACACACACACACACACACACACACACACACACACACACACACACACACACACACACACACACACACACACACAATTACTGTACAGTATGTGGAGGGCTATTTCAGAGGGCTATTTTGTATTGTCATGCATTCCTGGGTGAAGCACATGAGTCTGGCCACATTGTTCTGCCTAGGCCCCCTCAGCGGCCAGTGGATTAAGCCCTGGGGTCAACCTTTTTAGCTATCATTGTGCTGATTAGTTACATTCTCCCTCTTATCATCACATTCTCTTTCAGTAAAGTTGGGTTAATCTCCTGCCCCGGTTCAAAAGTAACTGCTGCTGCAGACCCTCTGATTGCAAATTGTATCGTTTTGAATTGAACCTTGCCAACTCTGCAGCTGGAATCAGTCGCATAGAGAAAAAAACATTTCTCACACTATCCAGGTTACAAATGAGCCTGTGAGTGAACTCAGGTTCCCTCTAGGTTTAATATATCATTTGAGCTGACGAACAATGGCTGCGATACATGGCCTATAACTAACAGATGACATTTCCTGTGGCTGTCTATCTATCGTCAGTTGCTGCCAGTGGCAGGCTTAACACCATGTATTCAGAGAAAGATCTGAACACTAATCCTCTGCTCTCCTCTCAGGACATGATACAAGACTGTTCTGCTAAACTACCCTTTAACCAGCCTATTTTTGAAATGTCTTCCCTTTCTTCATACATTGTGACAAACTGCACTTCTCACACTGAGCCCTCGGCTTAAAATCCTCTCACACCTGCTGTCACATGCAAGTGACATAGAGTAGACTTAAAATAGAATAGAATAGTACTGAACCTGGTCTTCTATCGTGAGTGATAGTAGTTTTGCAATTTAGTTGGGAGTAAATAACCTGTTGAGTTTTAGTGTGTGAATGATTCATCATGAGGGCCATCCCAGCCATGGTTCGCCTGCTTAACAGTTGATGATGATCTCATCTTTCATTGTCTACATCTGTTGACAATTGTGTTTTAGTTAGTATTGTCAATTATTATATTCAAATGTAAGTTGTAGCTACTCACAATTCAGCATGTTGCTGCCAGTTGCTCTATATATTTTTTGTCAAATAATAATTATACTGTTTTCCTTTGATCTAAATCTTTTAGCGCATCACAATGCCTGCCACTGGACATAGTCTGGTGGTAATTATCAGTGCATATGTCAATATCTAAGCTGCAAGATCACCCAAAACTGTAGTATTAACCTGATGACTTTTGTGCCTTCTAACCCCTTTTATACATTGTCTGTTTAAGCTACAGACTGGGTTGTACCATTGGATTCGTATATTATTTTCTGCATCCGTAGATACCAACCATTAGCCAGTATGATTAACGGTGGCTGAGCAACACCGGTGTTTGTGAGACAACGACAGATCCCGAAGGAGCCGCAGGGCCAGGTCTTTTTTTTTACAAAATCGTCTGTAGAGTCCAAATGATTTGAGCTACAAACTATTGAAAGCAATCTATGAAAAGCTGAGACTCCCACGAACACGCACGTGTTTTTCTCTATGACTCTCACAAGCTACGAAAGAGTAGTTAGAAGGTAAGGGGTTCTTCTACATAGAAGATCATAGGAAATCACAGGACATACCGTCGTGTCTATGATACTGTAATAAGCTCACATAGTTGCTGTCACAAACTCCAAACTCCACACAGTTGTCACTGAGTAGTTAGATATTCATTTCCCATTGAGCAAACAATTTCTGTACTTACAGATAAATTAATTGTTATCAGGTTTTTGCTTTGATGGACCTTAGTTTTTATTGACATTTGTCAATAAAACCACGAGTGTAACTGTTTATGTCAAATTGTTATCTGTTCTACTTGTAGCCCTGGTTGTCCTGAAAATAACTGTAAAACACTTCATTGAGAGGCTAAATATAAGGGGGGGGGGGGGGCACGCAGATAAATGAAAAGCCAGTTTGTTGCTGGAGTCTTGGGGCTGATAGGGTTAAAGCAAAGACAGTTCTCAACAGGCTTTCTCAGCTTCAAAGTGGATGCCTGTTTTTTAGATAAAGATACTGGTGTCTTTATCAACACCTTGTTTCCAAAGATAGAGACTGGTTTCTGAGCAAGTGTTGACAGGATTTAAAGTTTATACTTTTAAACATCAATATCCACGAGATTAAACTAATAGGCAAATCGGATGGTATTATTATCAGAATAATTATCCACTGAAATGTACAATCCTCTTGTGAAATGTAACCTAAGTGCTCTGTCAATTGCAACGTGAAGACTGTTTGTCATGATGTGGAGTAGAATTTAGGATGTGAATTATACTTTTTTCATTACATTGTATCCTTCATTACCTAAAATCCCTTATCTGTGTATTATTGGATCTAACAGACCTTTTTCATTTTGACCAAGTCACTTCATTTTCAGTTACGTAACCCATGTGATCTGTTAATTATGGCAATCCTTGTGTCATCTCAGGCAGCAGCCTAGCTCACAGACCCTGATTCTGATTCGCTCTGACAGCTGCGTGATTTCAGATCAGACGGATGTCTGCCCGGCCCTGTCTGTCCCAACCCCCACCTCCCACCTCTACAGCCTCTACACTACAGCCCTAATGACATGTCTTTTTTTATAGCCACAACAGCGATGCATTCTTTCATGAACTCAACACATCTGAAACAGCTGCTAAATTGATTTAGACTACATTTTGTTCCCTTGTTAATAATGATTTAGGTGATACTGGCGTGACATGGCTATTTCTGTGGCTTTGGTTTAGTCTCGGGATGAGATGCATACAGATGACATCATCGAGGCCAGTGTTCTCAGAAACAATAGAAATTCCTGCTCTCCCATTCGGAAAACCATCCCTAATTCTCCAAATGACTCCTTATAACTAGAACTGGGCCCCTTCTCATCCAAGTTTATGATTAACTCAGCTTGACTTACAGTAACTACCTAGCTAACCTGCAGATATTTACTTTAAAAGAACCCTTTAAAATGAAAGTTTTCATTGGCGTTTGTTTTTCTTCCCTCTGGTAGATTCACAGGCCAATAGAGGAGCGAACATACAGCCTGTAGCTGTATGTTATTATAGCTAATAGAGCCACCCAGACAACAACAAAAAATGTAATACAAATTCTGGATGTCCCTCTCTCTTGGTGTCCATAACCTGTTACAGTTAGTATGTAAGGACATTCATGTTCCATGCTTTTATTGTTGTAACGTTTTGTTGCACAGCACATGCTTGACAGCCCCCACCAAGACAGTTATTAAAAACACTCCCCCGCATACTAGTGCTGGGGGCATAATGTGAGATTTAAGTCATGCAACAAGGATGAACAAGCTAGGGAGAGAAGAAGTACGCACATTCTGTATAAACTGATTAGAGCGTACCCTAAAGCCATGTTTGGTCAAGTTCACACAAGGTTACTGAATCTATTGTAATTCACATTTATTTACCTAGTCTTTGTGATAGCATGCCAAATTACCAATAAAGAAAATGTATTTGGAAACTGTGGTTGGCAAAGTTAATAACAGCTGATAATGAGCATAATAGGGCATGTATTAAACACTAAAGGATCAGTTCAGACTTCTATGCTATTTATAAAATGCTACCCTGAACCAAGCAACAGGTTGATGTCATGTGTGGCATTGATCATTGTGAAAGTCTGTGTTTATTAGGTGTTTTATTGCTACAGTATGCCAACAGTGTTATACTGTATATAGTAGGCTATAGGCTATTTCAGGCAGCACATCAATTCCACCCTCTCAACATCTTTGAAAACTGACTGAAGGGTCAATTAAGTAAATTACATTGAACACAGGTTTTGATTTAAAGTGGGTGTGGCATACCTCCCCATGTCTTTACATGAGATGGATACGGGAATAGGTTTTTGATTAAATTGTTGGGCAATCTAGATCATTGAAAGATAAGTGAATTTTCACTTAACAGACACGCCAACATCCGTCAGGAGTGTAAAAAGGGGAGGGGAAATCCTTGGGATAACTTGTGTTAAAGTCAGTGATCAGTAGATCTGTATGAGTTGATAGAGCTTGGCTCTTTCCAAGTGGCACCCTATTCCCTACACAGAGCACTACTTTTGACCAGATCCCTTGGTGCACTACAAGAAAAAGGGATCCATTTGGGATGCATTCCTAGTGAATGAGGAGTCTTAAAAGGATGGGTAAGTAGCCTTGTGAGCAGACAGAAAGGAAGAGTAAAATATTACTACGGTATTGCTTTGCTCTCCCAGGACTCATCTTTCAAAACGGTCTCATAAGATATTTTTTTTCTAGCTCATGTGGCTTTATAAAACCTTGTCACATACTATTTCATAGCATATTTTCAAGGCTGAATGTCCCAGCCTTCAGACTCAGTGAAGTGCATCAGATAAAAAACAACTCAAGTCTCACAATATCAACAATATGTAGTCTGCCTCCTCTAGACCAGACTGCCTTTATACCCTATAATTAGGGGTTCACAGCGAAGCTGTTGTTCTTCTCAGATGTTTTTTTTTTCATTGATCAAGTAACTCAAGTATACTGTAGCTTGGTAACTTTCTTTCTAATTACCAATCTATACTTGAGTTATTTGACTTTGTATGTAGAGGCCATGAGTAACTTGGTCAAAAAGAATGGTACCGATTGGCCTATATGCGGTCTCACTTAAACCCAAATATCTGTCAACCCGTTTGACCTAGAGACTTGAAACTTTGTACTGTATGTAGGTGTATTTCTTCATGCTGAACAAATTTGCCTCTAGGACCCATAAGTTTTGTTAGGACAGATTTTCCTCCAACCTGGACATTTGAACCTTAAGTCCAAATAACACCAAATTTGGGTATGTAGACCCATGTTACCTCCTAACTTATACTGAACAAAAATATAAACGCTACATGTAAAGTGTTGGTCCCATGTCTCATGAGCTAAAATAAAAAATTACAGAAATGTTCTATACACACAAAAAGCTTATTTCGCAAAAATGTTGTGCACAAATGTGTTTACATTCCTGTTAGTGAGCATTTCTCCTTTGCCAAGATAATCCATCCACCTGACAGGTGTGGCATATCAAGAAGCTGATTAAACAGCATGACCATTACACAGGTGCACCTTGCGCTGGGGACAATAAAAGACCACTCTAAAATGTGGAATTTTGTCACAAAATACAAAGCCACAGATGTCACAAGTTATGAGGGAGTGTTCAATTGACATGCTGACTGCAAGAATGTCCACCAGAGATGTTGCCAGATAATTGAATGTTAATTTCTCTACCATAAGCCACTTCCAATGTTGTTTTAGAGAATTTGGCAGTGCATCCAACCGGCCTCACAACAGCATACATGTTCTGTCTGTTATAAAGGGAAAAACTAATTCCGATTGGCTGGGACTTGCTCCCCAGTGGGTGGTCTTGGCTCCCAAGTGGTTAGGCCAATGGCTGCGCTCCTGCCCAGTCGTGAAATCCATAGATTAGGGAATAATGAATTTATTTCAATTGACTGATTTCCTTGTATGAACTGTAACTCAGTAAAATCTTTGTAATTGTTTGATGTTGAGTTTATATTTTTGTTCAGTGCAGTTTGAGAAAAGCTAAGGGATTGATTAAGAGATGCCTGAGTTATTGATAAATCAGATTTTACGTGTTTATTTAAATCCTTTGTAAATCCTCTCCACTGAAACTTTTTGGCGTCATCAAAGACATTACCATGATTAATCATGTTAAGTTTGGCATTGATATAAAAAAGTCAACAAACTATTTTGACTATGGAACGCTAATGCTTAAAGTAATCATAAAAATCTTCTCATAGACTTAAAGTCAGATTAACTCCAAATTTGCTCTTTGCACTCATCACAATAGTCATGAAAGAGTTTGAGAAAATAAAGATGATGCATTCAAAGATGGCCACACTATACCAGTAGATGCATATTAGCCCACACAGTGTCTTCAGGAAGTATTCATAGCCCTTGACTTATTCCACATTTTGTTGAGTTACAGCCTGAATTCAAAATGGATTAAATAGATTTCTCACCCATCTACACACAACACCCCATAATGACAAAGTGAAAACATGTTTTTAGAAATGTTTGCAAATTTATTGAAAATTAAATACAGAAATGTCTCATTTACATAAGTATTCACACCCCTGAGTCAGTACTTTGTAGAAGCACCTTTGGCGGCAATTACAGCTTTGAGTCTTATTGGGTATGTCTGTATCAGCTTTGCACATCTGGATTTGGGGATTTTCTCCCATTCTTCCTTGCAGATTTTCTCTAGCTCTATTAAGTTAGGTAGTTAGCTGAGGTGAACAGCAATCTTCAAGACTTTCCACAGAGTTTCAATGGAATTCAAATCTGGGCTTTGGCTGTGCCACTCAAGGACTTTAACATTCTAACACGGAACCCAAACCGGCTGCGCGAGTGCGCCATCGTGCGCTATCGTGCATACATTTATTTTGTCCCCCTACACCAAACGCGATCACGACACGCAGGTTAAAATATCAAAACAAACTCTGAACCAATGACATTAATTTGGGGACAGGTCGAAAAGCATTAAACATGTATGGTAATTTAACTAGTTAGCTTGCACTTGCTAGCTAATTTGTCATATTTAGCTAGCTTGCTGTTGCTAGTTAATTTGTCCTGGGATATAAACATTGAGTTGTTATTTTACCTGAAATGCACAAGGTCCTCTACTCCGACAATTACTCCACACATAAAATGGCGAACCGAATCGTTTCTAGTCATCTCTCCTCCTTCCAGGCTTTTTCATCTTTGAACTTATATGGTGATTGGCATCTAAACTTTCATAGTATTACCACGACGACCGGCAAAACATTTTGTCTTTCAATCACCCACTTGGGTATAACCAATGAGGAGATGGCACGTGGGTACCTGCTTCTATAAACCAATGACGAGATGGGAGAGGCAGGACTTTCAGTGCGATCTGCGTCAGAAATAGGAATGACTTCTATTTTAGTCCTTGGCAACGCAGATGGTCATTGGCGCGTGCGAGCAATGTGGGTGGAATAATTGAATAACATGGATTTCGAAATGTATTTTGCAATGCCCGCGCACGCAACGTGTCCGGTCTGGTCAGCATGTAAGGGGCCTAGCTTGAACCATGAAAAACATCCCCAGACCATTATTCCATTCAGGCAGGTAGCGTTCACCTGGCATCTGTCAAACCCAGATGCGTCCGTTGCACTACCAGATGGTGAAGCAGGTTTCATTATTCCAGAGAACACGTTTCCACTGAGTCCAATGGTGGCGAGCTTTACACCACTCCAGCCGATGCTTGGTATTGTGCATGGTGATCTTAGGCTTATGTGCAGCTGCTCAGCCATGGAAACCCATTTCATGAAGCTCCCGACTAACAGTTATTTTGCTGATGTTGCTTCCAGAGGCAGTTTGGAACCCAGTAGTGAGTTTTGCAACAGAGGAAAGACTATTTTTACGCACTTCAGCACTCGGCAGTCCCGTTCTGTGAGCTTGTGTGGCCTACCACTTCGTGGCTGAGCCGTTGTTGCTCCCAGATGTTCCACTTCACAATAACAGCACTTACAGTTGACCAGGACAGCTCTAGCACGGCAGACATTTAACAAACTGACTTGTTGGGAAGGTGGAATCCTATGACGGTGACACATTGTAAATCACTGAGCTCTTCCATTCTACTGCCAATGTTTGTCTATGGAGATTTCATGGCTCTGTGGTCGATTTTATACACCTGTCAGCAATGGGTGTGTCTGAAATAACGGAATCCACTCATTTCAAGGGGTGTCCACATAGTTTTGTATAAATAGTGTATGTAAATTAGATATTTCTGTATTTCATTTTCAATAAATAAGTCAACTTTCTGAAGGCACTGTAACCTAATATGCTAAGAAATACTTCCATCTTCTTATCATGAAACACAAGACCAAATTACAATTTTGGGGGAATGTAGGCCCATGTTACATGTCTGTTTTAACATGTCCATTTAAACCATTGTAAATCGACTCCACAGTGGCCTATCAAACCTGTCATTAATATCATGAATGTGCCTAGCATGAACCACACTGAATTTGGAGTTGATATCTCAAAAACCAAGGAAACTATTAAAAACTAATTTTTTACATATGTAACTTTAATGCTCAAAATCATCTGCAATCATCTTTCTCCTCATGAACCACACATCAAATTCACTCAAGATGTTGTATTTAGACTCATTACATCAATATTTAATGGTTTTAAGAAAAAAGTACCTATAGATGCACGCACTGTACCTTTCGATGCATGTTAGCGCATATGCCAAGTTGGGCACACTACACCACTATAGCACCATATCTCACCAGGGCTATAAGAACTGAATCGATGGACATGGGGCCATGAAATTTAGTATGTGAAGATATTGTATATGTCTTTAGAAGCTGTGAGAATATAAAGTAAATGCAACATTAGATGGCTGCACCAGACCAGTTTTTGGCACTATAGATGTCATTGGCACCAGTCACATCATAGGATATTAGAGCAAAAACTATTTATCAAGTGGACTTTGTCTCATGCAAATGTTATATTTAAATTATGCAGACGAACAATGTGATATATCATGAAAATAAAGCTTAAAATATTTCACAAATCTTAACATAAACCATTAGTAATATTGACCCCATTATTGGTATATAAATATATTTTTATTAAGTATATATTAAGTAATGCCTTTAAGAATGATTACCTGCTGCATTCAAAGATAGCCAACCTACAGCACTAGACTAAACTTTACTTGTGTCATCCTTCTGGTATTGAGAGAAAAACATAATACTTTCACTGATTGCACATAAAGGAAGATAGTTCCTACATTAAGGAATATACAAAACAGTGGACAGTTTATTAGGTACACCCATCTAGTACCAGGTCAGATCCCCTTTGCCTCCAGAACAGCCTGAATTATTTGGGGGATGGAAACAAGGGACCTAACGTGTGCCAGAAAAACATTCACCACACCATTACACCACCACCCGCCTGTACCGTTGACACCAGGCAGGATGAGGCCATGGACTGATGCTGCTTTTGCCAAATCCGGACTCTTCTATCATCATGACGCAACAGGGACCGGGATTCGTCGGACCAGGCAATGTTTTTCCACTCCTCAATCAATTGTCCAGTGTTGGCGATCGCGTGCCCACTGGAGCCTCTTCTTCTTGTTTTTAGCTGATAGGAGTGGAGCCCAGTGTTGTCATCTGCTGCAATAGCCCCTTCGTGACAAGGACCGACAATTTGTGCTGTTCTGCACACCACTGTTGTACTGCACCAGTATTCGCCTGTTTGTGTTCCACCTGTTAGCTTGCATGATTCTTGCCATTCTCCTTCGATCTCTCATCAACATGCTGTTTTCAGCTACAGGACTGCCACTGACTGGAGGTTTTTTGTTTCTCTGTAAATCCTAGATACTGTCGTGCGTGAAAATACCAGGAGGCATCTGATATACTGGAACTGGCGCGCCTGGCACCGACAATCATACCACGCTCAAAGCTATTTAGGTCACTCGTTTTGCCCATTCTAACTTTCAGTCAAACAGTTCCTGAATGACTCAATGCCTGTCTACATGTTTTTTTAATAGCAAACCACAGCCACATGACCCACTGTCAGTAGGAGCGAACCATTTTCGTGAACGGGGTGGTGTACCTAATAAACTGGACACTGAATGTACTGTACATCGCCATTAATAAGATTCATTAGGAAATGTGTCGATGATGGTGTACCCACAATAACAATCCGGATATACCCCAAACAAAAACCCTGGATGAACGGAGAAATCCGTACCATGCTGAGAAACGGGAAAGAGGATACCTAGTCAGTTACACAACTGAATGCATTCAACCAGAATCTGTCTTCCACATTTAACCCAACCCCAGAGCCTGTACTGCAGCATTCAATGTCAGTAGAATGAGCCCAGATGACTCAGTGGCACGCGACATGACGTGTACAAGGCAAGCAGGTACGAGCTCCACAAATCCATTAGGGACGCAAAAAGACAACTCGATGTGTTACCCACCAAAGCCTCCCTACCAGATGAACATATTCTATGCTCGCTTCGAGACCGACTACGGAGCCATCCAGGATATCTCTCGGTACTCCGGACTACCAGGTGCTTTCGCTCTCCGAGGCTGAAATCTCAAAAGAGTGAATACTCACAAAGCCGCCGGCCCAGATGGCATCCTTAACCGCGTCGTCAGAGTGTGCACTAATTGGACATCTTCAACCTGTCCCTGTCCCAGGCTGTAATCCCCACATGCTTCAAGGAGACCACCATTGTCCAAGTGTCCAAGAAAAGCAAGGTGACATGCCCAAATGACTATTGGCCCGCCATACTCACCCCTGTCATCATGAAGTGCTTCGAGAGGCTGGTCACATCCCACATCAAGGCCAGCATGCCAGGCACACTGGACCGACTACAATTTCCCTACCGCTCAAACAGATCCATGGGAGAGGCTATCACTGTTTACATGGCCCTAACCCATCTGGACAGGAGGAACACCTACATTAAAATGCTGTTGATTGGCCCCAGTTCAGTATTCAACACCATTGTTCCCTCCAAGTTCGTCACCAAGCTCAGTGCCCTGGGTCTAGACACTACCCTCTGCAACTGGATACTGGACATCCTGACGAGCATACCACAGGCTGAAAGGATTGGCAACAACACCTCATCCACACTGTCTCTTAACACTTCTGTGTTAAGAGACAGCCCCAGGGGTGTGTTCTCAGCCCTCTGCTGTACTCCCTGTTCATCCACGACTGCAGAAGGAGTTGAACTAGCATTGTAGTGCCAGGACAATGTCAGCAAAACAAAGGAATTGATTGTTGACTTCAGGAAGCAGAGGAGGTCCAACATGCCCACATCAACAGTACTGCAGAAGTGAGAGTCAGCAGTTTTAAGTTCCTCCGCATCCACATGGACCAACAACAACAGCGCCTCTGCTTCCTAAGGCAGCTGAAGAAATATGTCCTCTCAATACTACCGCTGCACCATCGAGAGCATCCTGTATCCACGAAAGCAAGGCCCTAAAGCCGGTGGTGAAGACGGCCCAGTGGGGCCGTGTTAACACCAATTGAGGACATCCACTTAATTTTTTAATATTTTACCTTTATTTAACTAGGCTAGTCAGTTAAGAACAAATTCTTATTTTCAATGACGGCCCAGTGGGTTAACTGCCTGTTCAGGGGCAGAACGACGGATTTGAACTTGCAACCTTTTGGTTACTAGTCCAACGCTCTAACCACTAGGCTACGCTGCCGCCCCAACTTGAAATGGTGTCTGAGGAAGTCCCAGCAGCATCATCAAAGACCTTACACACCTCAGCTACAAGCTTGTTCACTCCCTTAGCGTTGGAGAGATGGTATTGGAACACGAGGTCTAATACCAACAGGCTCAGAGACAGTTTCTATCTACAAACCAATCAGACTTCTGAACACTTGAACTGAACTGACCACCTGCACTGACTCTCTGCACCTTAGTACACATGCACTCACTCACGCACATACCTACACAGACATCCACACATCCACACACACATACATCAGGGGCAGCTCCTCAGAGGAGGAAGGAAAGGACCATCCTCCTCAGGAAATTTAATAAAAATACAAATAGTGAAATATTTAAAAAGTGATAATTTTTAGATAAAACTATCATTAGGGCGCACATCTGTCATCAGCGTTAGGCACATATTGACACTCACCTGGACTCCATCACCTCCTTGATTACCTGCCCTTTATATGTCACTCCCTTTGGTTTCTTCTCCAGTCGTCATTGTTCCTGTTTCATGTCGATGCGCTGTTTGTGTTTCTTGTTCATTTCTTAATTAAATGTTATCACTGCCTGACCTTGCTTCCCGACTTTCAGCGTACATCGTTACACCCAGGGTCTTTTGGCAAGCAGACTGGACTTGGTTTTCCTCTAGGTTTTTGCTTGTGCTTAGCTCTATTCCGTTTCTTTTAATCCTAAAAAACTCCCTAGTCTTTGCTGATGACAAGCATACCCATAATATGATGCAACCACCACCATGCTTGAAAATATGAAGAATGGCACTCAGTAATGTGTTGTGTTGGATTTGCGCCAAACATAATGCTTTGTATTCAGGACATAAAGTTAATGTATGTTTTGGAATATTTTTACTCTGTACAGGATTCCTTATTTTCATTCTGCCATTTAGGTTAGTAATGTGGAGTAACTACAATGTTGTGGATTCATCCTCAGTTTTCTCCTTTCACAGCCACTAAACTCTGTTTTAAAGTCAGCATTGGCCTCATGGTGAAATCCCTGAGCGGTTTCTTTCCTTTCCAGCAACTGAGTTAGGAAGGACACCTATAACTTCACCACGCTCAAAGGGATGGATATTCAACCTCTGCTTTTTTGCATTTTTACCCATCTACCAATGGGTGCCCTTCTTTGCAAGGCATTGGAAAACCTCCCTGGTCTTTGTGGTTGAATCTGTATTTGAAATTCATTGCTCGACCTTACAGATAATTGTATGTGTAGGGTACAGAGATGAGGTAGTCATTAAAAAATCCTGTTAAACACTGTAATTGCACACAGAGTGAATCCATGCAACTTATTATGTGACTTGTTAGGCAAATTGTTACTCCTGAACTTATTTAGGCTTGCCATAACAAAGTGGTTGAATACTTATTGACTCAAGACATTTCAGCTTTTCATTTTTAATTAATTTGTAAAAATGTCTAAACACAATTTCACTTTGACATTATGGGGTATTGTATTTGGTTTGGAAGTCCATATTTTTGTGAGTGAAGTGTTCATTGTGTTTCTGTCCTGGAATATGACATGCTAGTCAATGATAAAGACATTGAGAGTTACTTTTACAAAATTAGTAAAGATCTGACCCACCAATAGAGGGTGCCATCACCCTTACATTTTTTATTCTCAGCATTGAGATGCAATTCCTCGAATTGTCATGGTTGTTCTTCTCTCGTTATCTCTACTCTGCGATAAGGACACAAAAACCCATCCGGAAAAATATCTTCCTCATAACCATAATGACATTTTCCAGCATTGTGCAAACCGATATGTAGTTGAAGCTGAAGCATTCGATGGCTGGCTGTGTAGTGTAGTCAGTGAACCAATGCAGCATGGCATCTCAGAGATCCACCTTCGGGGCAGAAGTGAACTAGATCAATCAGCTCAGCTTTGTCAAAAGGAGAGA
Organism: Oncorhynchus masou masou; assembly: GCF_036934945.1. NCBI lineage: Eukaryota > Metazoa > Chordata > Actinopteri > Salmoniformes > Salmonidae > Oncorhynchus > Oncorhynchus masou. Next base: position 26,846,775 of record NC_088214.1, on the reverse strand, counting down.
GCGAGACTAGGCTTCCTTTCCTCTCCTCGGCTCTATCTAGTGCTACCCTTGCGTCTCTCTTTCTCTCTCACTCTCTCTGTCTCTAACTCTCTCACCACTCTTCAATCCACTTGTGTGGACTGTCACACAGTGGACCTTAAGTGTCACATCCACTTGGCACGCTTTTCATGTTGAATTAATTCAACTGCTGATTAAAAATTGGCAGTTTTTTTGGGGGGGGGGGGTGCAAAAACAAAACTGTATAGCTGCGTGTGAAATATTCTGCTAAAGGAAAATGAAATATTCTTTATGAACATGTAGGCTACATTTCCAATCATCATAATGATGTGATAATATTAATTTGAGCTATTTAATAGCCTAATGCAGTATACCCTTACAGTGCATTCGGAAAATATTCAGACCCGTTGACTTTTTCAAGATTTTGTTACGCTACAGCCTTATTCTAAAATGGACTAAATATTTTTTTTTTCAACAATCTACACACAAGCCCCCATTATGACAAATAAAAAACAAAATACCTTATTTACATACAGTGGGGCAAAAAAGTATTTAGTCAGCCACCAATTGTGCAAGTTCTCCCACTTAAAAAGATGAGAGAGGTCTGTAATTTTCATCATATGTACACTTCAACTATGACAGACAAAATGAGAAAAAAAATCCAGAAAATCATGTTGTAGGATTTTTTATGAATTTTTTTGCAAATTATGGTGGAAAATAAGTATTTGGTCAATAACAAAAGTTTATCTCAATACTTTGTTATATACCCTTTGTTGTCAATGACAGAGGTCAAACGTTTTCACAAGGTTTTCACACACTGTTGCTGGTATTTTGGCCCATTCCTCCATGCAGATCTCCTCTAGAACAGTGATGTTTTGGGGCTGTTGCTGGGGAACACAGACTTTCAACTCCCTCCAAACATTTTCTATGGGGTTGAGATCTGGAGACTGGCTAGGCCATTCCAGGACCTTGAAATGCTTCTTATGAAGCCACTCCTTTGTTGCCCGAGCAGTGTGTTTGGGATCGTTGTCATGCTGAAAGACCCAGCCACGTTTCATCTTCAATGCTCTTGCTGATGGAAGGAGGTTTTCACTCAAAATCTCACAATACATGGCCCCATTCATTCTTTCCTTTACACGTATCAGTCGTCCTGGTCCCTTTGCAGAAAAACAGCCGCAAAGCATGATGTTTCCACCCCCATGCTTCACAGTAGGTATGGTGTTCTTTGCAACTCAGCATTCTTTGTCCTCCAAACACGACGAGTTTTTACCAAAAAGTTATATTTCGGTTTCATCTGACCATATGACATTCTCCCAATCTTCTTCTGGATCATCCAAATGCTCTCTAGCAAACTTCAGACGGGCCTGGACATGTACTGGCTTAAGCAGGGGGACACGTCTGGCACTGCAGGATTTGAGTCCCTGGCGGCGTGGTGTGTTACTGATGGTAGGCTTTGTTACTTTGGTCCCAGCTCTCTGCAGGTCATTCACTAGGTCCCCCGTGTGGTTCTGGGATTTTTGCTCACCGTTCTTGTGATCATTTTGACCCCACGGGGTGAGATCTTGCGTGGGGCCCCAGATCGAGGGAGATTATCAGTGGTCTTGTATGTCTTCCATTTCCTAATAATTGCTCCCACAGTTGATTTCTTCAAACCAAGCTGCTTACCTATTGCAGATTCAGTCTTCCCAGCCTGGTGCAGGTCTACAATTTTGTTTCTGGTGTCCTTTGACAGCTCTTTGGTCTTGGCCATAGTGGAGTTTGGAGTGTGACTGTTTGAGGTTGTGGACAGGCGTCTTTTATACTGATAACAAGTTCAAACAGGTGCCATTAATACAGGTAACGAGTGGAGGACAGAGGAGCCTCTTAAAGAAGAAGTTACAGGTCTGTGAGAGCCAGAAATCTTGCTTGTTTGTAGGTGACCAAATACTTATTTTCCACCATAATTTGCAAATAAATTCATAAAAAATCCTACAATGTGATTTTCTGGATTTTTTCCCCTCATTTTGTCTGCCATAGTTGAAGTGTACCTATGGTGAAAATTACAGGCCTCTCTCATCTTTTTAAGTGTGAGAACTTGCACAATTGGTGGCTGACTAAATACTTTTTTGCCCCACTGTAAGTATTCAGATCCTTTACTATGAGACTCAAAATTGAGCTCAGGTCCATCCTGTTTCTATTGATCATCCTTGAGATGTTTCTCCAACTTGACTGGAGTCTACCTGTGGTAAATGCAATTGATTGGACATGATTTGGAAAGGCATACACCTGTCTATATAAGGTCCCACAGTTGACAGTGCATGTCAGAGCAAAAACCAAGCCATGAGGCCGAAGGAATTGTCCATAGAGCGCTGAGACAGGATTGTGTCGTGGCACAGATCTGAGGAAGGGTACCATTGAAGGTCACAAAGAACACAGTGGCCTCCATCATTCTTAAATGGAAGAAGTTTAGAACCACCAAGACTCTTCCTAGAGCTGGCCACCCTGCCAAACTGAGCAATCGGGGGAGAAGGGCCTTGGTCAGGGAGGTGACCAAGAACCTGATGGTCACTCTGACAGAGCTCCAGAGTTCTTCTGTGGAGATGGGAGAACCTTCCAGTAGGACAAACATCTCTGCAACACTCCACCAATCAGGCCTTTATGGTAGAGTGGCCAGATGGAAGACACACTTCAGTAAAAGGCACATGACAGCCCACTTGGAGTTTGCCAAAAGGCACCTAAAGGTCTCTCAGACCATGAGAAACAACATTCTCTGGTCTGTTGAAACCAATATTGAATTCTTTGGCCTGAATGCCAAGTGTCACATCTGGAGGAAACCTGGCACCATCCCTACGGCGAAGCATGGTTGTGGCAGCAGCAGCAGGGACTGGGAGACTAGTCAGGATCGAGGGATCGAGGATCAAAGTACAGAGAGATCCTTGATGAAAACCTGCTCCAGAGCACTCAGGAACTCAGACTGGGGCGAAGCTTCACCTTCCAACAGGACAACGACCCTAAGCACATAGCCAAGACAATGCAGGGGTGGCTTCGGGACAAGTCTCTGAATGTCCTTGAGTGGCCCAGCCAGAGCCCGGACTTGAACCCGATCTAACATCTCTGGAGAGACCTGAAAATAGCTGTGCAGCTACGCTCCCCATCCAACCTGACAGAGCTTGAGAGGATCTGCAGAGAAGAATGAGATAAACTCCCCAAATACAGGTGTGCCAAGCTTGTAGCATCATACCCAAGAAGACTCCACGCTGTAATCGCTGCCAAAGGTGCTTTAACAAAGTACTGAGTAAAGGGTCTGAATACCTATGTAAATGTGATATTTCTGTTTTTAATTTTTAATACATTTGGAAAAATGTCTAAAAAATGTTGTTGTTTTTGCTTTGTCATTATGAGGTATTGTGAGTAGATTGATGTGGGGGGAAAACAATGTAATCAGTTTTAGAATAAGGCTGTAACGTAACACAATGTGGAAAAAGTCAAGGGGTCTGAATACTTTTCGAAGCACTTTATATACACCACTACACTATGCAAGAGCATTACTTGTATGCAATTACGTGAAACTACAGTTTCAGGGCTTTTCTCCATGTACAATATCAACAATGCCCAACAGAACATTTAAAATGAGTGTTGATACAGCCCACCGTGAGTGTCTTAGGTTTACCCAACAGTGAAAATCGAATGCATGGAGTTCAAACTGTATTGAGAGGAAATTATATTTTTGTTCTGTATAATTTTGTTCTGTTCTTATGACAGCTCAAATACTAAATGTGACACATTTTAGTCCACTTACTAACATCTAACGTCAAAGCCTGATGAATTTAAGTACAACAACAAAACATTACTCTTTGCTGTGGAATTAGTCTATTTTCCTATGCTTGTTTGCATGGCCTTGGTTTGCAGGTTCACTTCTGATAGAAAATGAATGCTGATTTGTACAATAGAACCAAATAGTAGTTATTTTCAAGTTTTCATGAAGGAAACTATTGGTGGGGTTTCCAGTTTGACGACCATGACTGTGACCTTGACCTCAGAGTCCAGCTGTGTGAAGAGGGAACAGTGGGAGAGGTTGAGGTGATGAAGGCAAAAATCACCAAAAAGAACAGACTAATGATGTCAAACTTTTTTTTATATTATTATGAAGAAAAAAAATTAGACATTACATTTTTATTATAAAGGTATATATGTTAAACCTTTGACCATCTGGAACTTATGTTGTAAAGATATGTATTTGTTCATTAATTTGTTATGCCATGTATTCCCAACATGCACTCATAGGCTGGAAAACAGGGTGTTTGGAAAAAGTGAGGACAGCTTTACAATGGAGCTTCCTCAGGAACACACACACACACACACACACACACACACACACACACACACACACACACACACACACACACACACACACACACACACACACACACACACACACGTTGGTTTTGACCATAACTTTCCACGTATAACCTTGCACTACAGAAAGACCTGAACACTGTCTGCACTGTCAATGCAGAATTCATAGTGTTTAAGGGAATAGCATACAAAGTAATGGAATATCAGTACATACGGCATACTCACTGGAGAGGGAGAAGAGGTAAGGCATAATGTAATCTAAGTAAAGACTAAATGTTTATCTGTTGATTTTTGTCTCTGTGGTCTTTGCAGTATTCCTCTGGTGGATGCGTTTGGATACTGTGACTGTCATGTTAGTGAATAATGATCCAAGGTGTCATTGAGGAATCACCAATAAACTGAACCTGGACTAAAGCAGCAGTCAGAGGTTGTAGTAAGAGAGACACTTGAATAATATTCCTTGTATTAGCCAACTAATACCCAGTTTTATCTTAATTAAACACTCAGTCAAGTGGGGAACGCTAAGCTTAAATATTTAAAGCAGGATAAAAGACAAGAGGGAGGACAAGGTTCCCGAGCGGTATTACTGTATTTAGAAACTCTATTACATAGATGGATTAAGCCCATTCCTTGGAAGCTCATCAATTAGTCTGAAACTTTGACATGCAGAGAAGTCTTACAACACTAAGCAGATGTACTGACAAGTATGCCTACATAGGAGCTTATGATGAACTGTAGGTCTCGCTCACATGGTGTTATACTGTATGTTACTTCGATGTGCGGCTGGTTGAAGAAACAAAATATGATACAGAAAGTCTACACATAGCGGAATATAATCTGACACTACAGTTAGGCATATGTAATTCTGCTTTGTAACCCAGACCTACAGTTCATCATAAGCTCCTGACCCAGAGTCTATTTCAGGTTAAGGAACCACTGTGCACTCAAATGATACAACAGAAAACAAAATAGTCCTGTCTCTTTAACTGGTTCAGATAAATCAACAAAAACATGTTTCATAGCCAAGATTGAAGCACTGGGGAAATTCTCAACAGCTGTGTACATCCCTGCCTGCCCATCCCCACCCCCCTCCCGAGGAGGCTTCACAGCACATTGCACATGCCAGAATGAGTTCCTTCTCTCCCTAGGCTCCTCTTGCCTAATTCCAGGAAGATAAATAGTCCAGCTTGACTACAACTGAGACTCATACATGGGCCTGTGACCTGCCTACAATCTCTGCTTTCTGTCTTTGTTTCCTGGTAGCATGCCTCATGCTCTCTTCCTTTATAACCAGAGTATAAAAGCAGAGGTAGTCTTGCTGATTTAAACTCACACATTTGCTTCATTTTATATCCAACTGGATGGGTTGGGATATGATACAGAGAGGACCTGAATTTGCTATATTCTGGTTACAAGCCCAGCTTTCCTCTGGACTGTAGTAGGACCTTCTTTGACCTCAGTGTGTTTCACACCCTTTGACGTACACTGAACAAAAATATAAACGCAACATGCAACAACAAGATTTTACTGAGTTACATTTCATATAAGGAAATTGGTCAATTTAAATGAATTCATTAGGCCTTCATCTATGGATTTTCCATGACTGGGAATATAGATATGTATCTGTTGGTCACAAATACCTTTAAAAAAAGTAGGGGTGTGGATCAGAAAATCAGTCAGTATCTGGTGTGACCACCATTTGCCACATTTAGTGCGACACATTTCCTTCACATAGAGTTGATCAGGCTGTTGATTGTGGCCTGTGGAATGTTTTCCCACTCCTCTTCAATGGCTGTGCGAAGTTGCTGGGTATTGGTGTGAACTGGAATACACTGTCGTACACATTTATCCAGAGCATCCCAAACATGCTTAATGGGTGACATGTCTGGTGAGTATGCAGGCCATGGAAGAACTGGGACATTTTCAGCTTCCAGGAATTGTGTACAGATCCTTGTGACATGGAGCCGTGCATTATCATGCTGAAACATTCGGTGATGGCGGCGGATGACTGGCACAACAATGGGCCTCAGGATCTTGTCACAGTCACTCTGTGCATTCAAATTGCCATCAATATAATGCAATTGTGTTTGTTGTCCGTAGCTTATGCCTGCCCATACCATAACCCCACTGCCACCATGGGGCACTCTGTTCACAACGTTGACATCAGCAAACCGCTCGCCCCCACACAATGCCGTACACATGGTCTGTGGATGTGAGGCTGGTTGTACGTACTAGCAAATTCTCTAAAATGACATTGGAGGTGGTTTCTGGTAGAGAAATGAACATTAAATTCTCTGGCAATAGCTCTGGTGGACATTCCTGCAGTCAGCATGCCAATTGTTCGCTCCCTCAAAACTTGAGACATATGTGGCAGTGTGTTGTGTGACAAAACTGCACATTTTAGAGTGGTCTTTTATTGTCCTCAGCACAAGGTGCACCTGTGTAATGATCCGCTTCTTGATATGCCACACCTGTCAGGTGGCTGGATTATTTTAGCAAAGGAGAAATGCTCACTAACAGGGATGTAAACAAATTTGTACTCAAAATTTGAGAGAAATAAGCTTTTTGTGCATATGGAACATTTATGGGATATTTTATTTCAGCTCAAGAAACATGGGACCAACACTTTACATGTTGTGTTACATGGATTTGTCCTCCATGCCGTAAGTGGAAAACATCTCATAACAGTTCCCTGGTATATTCAAGGTGTGGGGTTGAGGATATCCTCTGAGGTGTCCTGCTTGTATCCACTCTGTTTAAAAGCTTAATAGGTGAGGGGACTTGCTCAAGTCTTTGGCTGATTACTGCTTTAGGCCTGCCGCTGTTAGATTGAAGAGATAGCAATCATCTTCCAGACAAACAACACATGCAGATGGGAGTCTGTTTTTCCAGCAGACCCTTAACCAACGTGGGATGGCTTCCTCGTGGGATAGGCATTGTTCTGAGCAGGAAGCACATCTATGTTGACCATAACCTATAAGAGACTTCTCTTGATGATGCATTGTCCCAGCATTGAATTCTTTCCTATACAGGATTTGTAATTATACTACAACAGATGCGTTCTTACAAAACTGCAGCTTTGTGTTGATGCCATTCGTTTCCCGTGACACAACCCCCCCACACATACCGCCCTTCCAGCATAATTCTAAAAGTCATTTTCTGCTTAACCAAAAAGGCATACCTTTAGGTCCACTTAAAATGTCAACAAGATGTGTTGCGTCATTCTTTGCCTGAAGTTGTGCAAAATGCTACTCAACAATGTGGACATCAGTCATTAGTCAAGATGAAGTAAACACGGCTTGTGCATGCTCTGAGTAAAGCATGTAAAGCATTTTAAATATCATAATAATTTTGTCTACGTGTTTGAAAATCTACGCATTTGTTCTAATATGAAGCTCTGTACTGTGTATTCATACAGTAGGCACGTATATCACCACACAATCGTGTGATGAAAGTCCAAGAGATAAAGTAGGCCTAAATCTCCCCCAACAAGACTACAGACAGTCTGACTCCAGACTAAATCAGCACTATGTGATAGATATAATGAATACAGAGGATTAGAACTTCTCTCTCATTTGGTCTGCCTGCTTTGAGGGTCTAAGCCTTCATATTCAAGATGCTTAGGCGATACCACCCTTTTCAAAAGCAAACTCCATGGTGGCCTTATCATTCTTAAGCCATACAAGGTTGGATTCTTGCTTTTTTGATCCACATTTCTATGCTGTATCTATAGCATAGTAAAAGTAAGGCACATGCCTGTTTCAGTTTGTTTAAATATTTTGAGTTGTGTGTTGTTCACCCTCTGGGTTCATGTTGTAGGTGTTAATTTAGGTAACATACAGAGGGGTCCTAAAACGATTGGCACCCTTAATAAACACTAGCAATAATTACTGTATAAAATAAATCATTCAAATACTGAGCTTTTTAAAAATGTTTTTTATACTAATACAATTGCTCAGAGAAAGAAATGTTGTTTAACAAGTAATATTTTTCTCTCTCAAAAGGGTAGGGGTCAAAATGATTGACAAGGATTACAGATAATCCTGAATGAATCGTGAATTTTGAGTGAGAGATCATACCCCCAAGACATGCTAACCTCCCCTGTTATTGGTGATGGTGAGAGGATAGCATGTCTTGTGGGTATGATCTTTGACCCTCTAACTTTCTCACTCATCATTATTCATGATTCATTCAGGACTATCCGTTATCATGGTAGCATCCACATTAATATAGAAGTGTTTAGAAACATATTCTATTCTTATTTACAATAATAGTGACAAATTATTTACCATTCATTTCTATTGGGCACAAAATAATCTGAAACACAAACAAAATCAAACTGCAAATGCATCCATTTGCTCCCGAGTGGCACAGCGGTCTAAGGCACTGCATTTCAGTGCCCGAGGCGTCTCTACAGACCCTGGTTCTATCCCGGACTGTATAACAACCGGCCGTGATTGGGAGTCCCATAGGACGGTGCACAATTGGCCCAGCGTCATCCGGGTTAGAGGATGGCTTGACTGGGGTAGGCCGTCATTGTAAAATAATAATTTGTTCTTAACTGACTTGCCTAGTTAAATAAATGTTTAAAAAAATAATAGTACAAAAAAAGTATTATCCAACAACTTTGTATAGTAACAAGCTTGAGGTAGTCATTGTGTGCTAGGAATATGAGTGCAGCACAGATTGCCATCCATGGAACTCTTAAAGGCAAAACTACTTTCTGAAGGTTCATGAAACAGACAGCTATGATTACTCATCACATGAAATACTGTTGTACACATCATGCACGGTCTTGTCTTTGGATGTTTGCGTGTCATGGTAAACAAGGAAAGGAAAGGAAAGTGGGATACCTAGTCAGTTGTACAACTGAATGCCTTCAACTGATAAACAGTTAACACCCTCATGTAAGAGTTGTGGTTGTGTTTTACTTCATAACAACATAATTTCTTTGGTGTGTTTGAATCCCGATAACGTAATATATGATTCTCTTTTATGTCTGTTGTATTATTATAATGTAATATATGATTCTCTTTTATATCTGTTGTATTATTATAGTGTAATATATGATTCTCTTTTATATCTGTTTTACTAATAGAGTTAGGAAACAACAACCAGAGAGACTCATCACCTGAGGATGTAGAGCGTTTCCACAGGCAGCAGACTGTAGAGAACCAGAACCACCACTCTGAGCCACGTTCCCCCAGCACAGTCCCCAGGAGGTACACCATCGGAGGGCAAGGGCCCCACAGTGCCAGAGACCCCCTGACCATGCAGCACGCTGACGTAGAGAGGAAGAAAGAGGTGTTCCTGGAGCACCTGAAGCAGAGGTATCCTCACCATGCTGCTGTCATCATGGGCCACCAGGACCGCCTCAGAGACCATGTAAGCGGGAACCCTTTTTTAATTGGTTGGTACTGATTCCCTGCATAATGGCATGATATACACTGTAGGCTTGTGTTGTTATTGTATTGGTGTGAGTATATCAGCTACTGTATAAGGATTTCAAAGCACATATGACACATTTGTCTCACTATGCCTTGAATTGAAGAATTTCATGAATGTAGAACATATTCTTTCTTTTTTTTTAAATTCAATACATGGTGTTTCATCAATACATATGCAATACGTTAATTAGATACTATTGTGTGGTGTCAGGTGTGCCTGGCCTGGAGTGTAGCCTAACGTAAATGATGGAAATAGAGATGTCAATAAGAATTTCCAGTAAAACAGAATAAAGTATGGAACAATTTCAGTATAAGCTTACTGTTTAGTCCAGCCTACCTGAAATAGCGGTGCCGCCTCGCCAGGGGGGTGGTGCCGTGCGCGCGCTGATGCTAGAAGTGGCCATGTGGAAAAATAAACTGTGACTGTTCTACAAGTTAGACAGGTAAATCCAGACCCGCATTTGGGCTAGGTGGCCATTTCCATGGCCACACCTGTCACCTCGAGGAAAGCTCATTTTACAAGCGAACGTCGTCTTGTTGCAGTCATTGCGAAAGAAACCCGTTTACTCCGAATTGAGCAGGACTCATGCAACGCACGCTTACCCTCGGATTGAGGTTTTGATATTTAGGCTACGTTCAGGTAAACTATCGTTGAAAGTAGGCCTACATTAGACTACTTTACCTAGTTTACCTCCAGTTGTGCAATTACAGTATTCTATTGGTATTGGTGTAGCGCAGATGCTTGTACAGTAGTGATAACTTGTTGGTAGTTTGCAGATAAACCGATATAAGAATAGCAGATATACGCAATAACCTGCCCTGCATACTTTCCAGTCAGTGTAACCTATGCTACCAGTATATACATTTATTTTTACGTATGTTTTTTTTTCATTTCAATTTAGTCTGGCGCCTACACTCCAACTACATCAATGTCTATTTGCGTTCATTTGGTATTTTTTCTTAAAGGGATAGTTCAACCAAATGACCATGTGAGCTGTCTATGGACCAGGTATGTATGATAGCAATCTATGCTTTGGTTTTATTTCCCAGTCACTGTTTCAAAATGCCAACGTTTTAGCATTTGTGGCACAACTTACATTCAAGTTATGGTAAGATATTAGACATTTTCTACATCCTCATGTCCAAATAAACCAAAAGTATCAAAAATGTTACCTACCGTGACTTGGGTATTTGTGCCACAAAGCCCACAAAGCTAAAACATTAGCATTTGGGAACAGTTCCAGGGAAACGAAACCAACGCATGTATTGTTGTCATACCTTGTCCATAGACTGCTTACAGGGTAGGGAAACCAATGTATAATTTTGTAATTTGGGTTAACTATCCCTTTAAATGAGGGGAATAGTCTAGGTCTACAGATACCATTTTCCTATTGGTATTTATAGATGAATAGGTTTATATATATAGTTGAAGTCAGAAGTTTACATACACTTAGGTTGTTAACAAACTATAGTTTTGGCAAGTCGGTTAGGACATCTACTTTGTGCATGGCACAAGTAATTTTTTCAACAATTGTTTACAGACAGATTATTTCACTTATCACTTCACTATTACAATTCCAGTGGGTCAGAAGTTTACATACACTAAGTTGACTGCCTTTAAACAGCTTGGAAAATTCCAGAAAATGATGTCATGGCTTTAGAAGCTTCTGATAGGCTAATTGACATCATTTGAGTCAATTGGAGGTGTACCTGTGGATTAGAGGTTGACCGATTATGATTTATCAACGGTGATACAGATTACTGGAGGACCAAAAAGAGCCGATACCAATTAATCGTCCGATTTTTATTTATTTGTAATAATGACATTTACAACAATACTGAATGAACACTTATTTTAAATTAATATAATGCATCAATAAAATCAATTTAGCCTCAAATAAATAATGAAACATGTTCAATTTGGTTTAAATAATGTAAAAGCAAAGGGTTGGAGAAGAAAGTAAAAGTGCAATATGTGCCATGTAAAAAAGCTAACGTTTAAGTTCCTTTCTCAGAACATGAGAACATTTGAAAGCTGATGGTTCCTTTTAACATGAGTCTTCAATATTCCCAGGTAAGAGGTTTTAGGTTGTAGTTATTATAGGAATTATAGGACTTTCTCTCTATACCATTTGTATTTCATATACCTTTCACTATTGGATGTTCTTATAGGCACTTTAGTATTGCCAGTGTAACAGTATAGCTTCCGTCCCTCTCCTCGCCCCTAACTGGGCTTGAACCAGGAACACATCGACAACAGCCACCCTCGAAGCATCGTTACCCATCGCTCCACAAAAGCCACGGCCCTTGCAGTGCAAGTAGAACAACTACTCCAAGTCTCAGAGTGAGTGACGTTTGAAACGCTATTAGCGCGCTCCCCGCTAACTAGCTAGTCATTTCACATCGGTTACACCAGCCTAATCTCGGGAGTTGATAGGCTTGAAGTCATGAACAGCTCAATGCTTGAAGCACAACGAAGAGCTGCTGGCAAATGCACGAAAGTGCTGTTTGAATGAATGCTTACGAGCCTGCTGCTGCTTACCACTGCTCAGTCAGACTGTTCTGTCAAATATCAAATCATAGACTTAATTATAACATGATAACACACAGAAATACGAGCCTTAGGTCATTAATATGGTCGAATCCGGAAACTATCATTTCGAAAACAAAACGTTTATTTGAAATACAGAACCGTTCCGTATTTTATCTAACGGGTGGCATCCCTAAGTCTAAATACTGCTGTTACATTGCACAACCTTCAATGTTATGTCATAATTATGTACAATTCTGGCAAAATAATTACGGTCTTTGTTAGGAAGAAATGGTCTTCACAAAGTTCGCAACGAGCCAGGCGGCCCAAACTGTTGCATATACCCTGACTCTGCTTGCACGGTACGTAAGAGAAGTGACAGAATTTCCCAAGTTAAAATCAATTCATGTTAGCAGGCAATATTAACTAAATATACAGTTTTAAAAATATATACTTGTGTATTGATTTTAAAGAAAGGCATTGATGTTTATGGTTAGGTACACATTGGTGCAACGACAGTGTTTTTTTGCGAATGTGCTTGTTAAATCATCACCCGTTTGGCAAAGTAGGCTGTGATTCGATGAGAAAATAACAGGCACCGCATCGATTATATGCAACGCAGGACAAGCTAGATAAACTAGTAATATCGTCAACCATGTGTAGTTAACGAGTGATTATGTTAAGATTGATTGTTTTTTATAAGATAAGTTTAATGCTAGCTAGCAACTTACCTTGGCTTCTTGTTGCACTCGTGTAACAGGTAGTCTGCCACGCAGTCTCCTCGTGGAGTGCAATGTAATCGGTGACAAATGCAGATTACTGATTGTTATCAAAGCTTGAAATCGGCCCTAATTAATCGGCCATTCCGATTAATTGGTCGACCTCTACTGTGGATGTATTTCAAGGCCTACCTTCAAACTCAGTGCCTCTTTGCTTGACATCATGGGAAAATCAAAGAAATCAGCCAAAACCTCAGAAAAAAATTGTAGACCTCCACAAGTCTGGTTCATCCTTGGGAGCAATTTCCAAACACCTGAAGGTACAACGCTCATCTGTACAAACAACAGTACGCAAGTATAAACTCCATGGGACCACACAGCCGTCATACCGCTCAGGAAGGAGACGCGTTCCGTCTCCTAGAGATGAACGTACTTTGGTGCGAAAAGTGCAAAACAATCCCAGGACAACAGCAAAGGACCTTGTGAAGATGCTGGAGGAAACCGGTACAAATGTATCTATTTCCACAGTAAAACGAGTCCTATATTGACATAACCTGAAAGGTCGCCCAGCAAGGAAGAAGCCACTGCTCCAAAACCGCCATAAAAAGCCAGACTACGGTTTGCAACTGCACATGAGGACAAAGATCGTAGTTTTTGGAGAAATGTCCTCTGGTCAGATGAAGCAAAAGTAGAACTGTTTGGCCATAATGACCATTGTTAAGTTTGGAGGAAAAAGGGGGGGGCTTGCAAGCCGCAGAACAACGTCCCAACCGTGAAGCACAGGGGTGGCAGCATCATGTTGTGGGGGTGTTTTGCTGCAGGAGGGACTGGTGCACTTCGCAAAATAGATGGCATCATGAGGAAGGGAAGATTATGTGGATATATTGAAGCAACATCTCAAGACATCAGTTAGGAAGTTAAAGCTGGTTGTAAATGGGTCTTCCAAATGGACAATGACCCGAAGCATACCTCAAGTTGTGGCAAAATGGCTTAAGGACAACAAAGTCAAGGTATTGGAGTGGCCATCACAAAGCCCTGACCTCGATCCCATAGAAAATTTGTGGGCAGAACTGAAAAGCATTTGCGAGCAAGGAGGCCTAAAAACCTGATTCAGTTACACCAGCCCTGTCAGGAGGAATGGGCCACAATTCACCCAACTTGTTGTTATTGGAAGCTAGTGGAATGCTACCTGAAACATTTGACCCAAGTTAAACAATTTAAAGGCAATGCTACCAAATACTAATTGAGTGTATGTAAACTTCTGAACCACTGGGAATGTGAGGAAAGAAATACAAGCTGAAATAATTAATTCTCTCTACTATTATTCTGACATTTCACATTCTTAAAATAGTGGTGATCCTAACTGACCTAGCTCAGGGAATTCTTAATAGGATTAAATGTCAGGATTTGTGAGACACTGAGTGTAAATGTATTTGTCTAAGGTGTATGTACATTTCTGACTTCAACTGTACATATATATAGAGTTGCTATAAAATGTGTACAATTGTTATAAAATGCTTCACATTTTTGTAATGGAATGATTTCAATGACTTTAGTAGCAGTGAAACCAGAGTCTACTCTTCTTATGTGGTGAAGTCCATGTTGCTGTGTTAGTTAAATGCTCATCCATCTACCTGTTACCCAGTGTGATCATTCTAATGTTCTGCAGCAAGGTAGGAGTTGAGGATGAAACATTTGCCAATGCTTTCAAAGACCTGGCATCCCACCAAAGCAGAGGAACCATGGTCTGGTCTCTGCCCATGCATCTGTCAGTGATTAGAGATCAAAGTGGGCCATTTGATGCTTGGCCCTGCTTTCATCCCTATCTGGCTCACTGTGCTGTGCTCTTCCCTCCCTTCACTACAAGTAACACCTTGAACAGTGACGGAGTGCTACCTTATGGTGGAGAGGTATGCAATTGTTGCTCTACACATGCGGTCCATATTGGATGGATAGATAGATTCAGTGGTTTCGGGGGCACAGCTGGAAGTGTTTTTGTTCTATTGCACTCTTGACAGGCTCGGCCCATCTTGGTCTGAGAGGCTTGTAGCAGAACAAGGTGGCACTTTTGTTTTCCCCTCAGAATTTATTTTTATTTTTATTTATTTTTACCAGGTAGGCTAGTTGAGAACAAAGCAGCAAAGCAGTGCGACAAACAACAACAGAGTTACACATGGAATAAACAAACATACAGGAAATAACACAATATAAAAAAGGTATATATACAGTGTGTGCAAATGAGGTAAGATAAGGAAGGTAAGGCAATAAATAGGCCATGGTGGCGAAATAATTACAATTTAGCAATTAAACACTGGAGTGATAGATGTGCAGAAGATGAATGTGCAAGTAGAGATACTGGGATGCAATGGAGCAAAAATAAATAACAGTATGGGGATGAGGTAGTTGGATGGGCTATTTACAGATGGGCTATGTACAGGTGTAGTGATCTGTGAGCTGCTCTGACAGCTGGTGCTTAAAGTTAGTGAGGGAGATATGAGTCTACAGCTTCAGTGATTTTTGCAATTCGTTCTAGTCATTGGCAGCAGAGAACTGGATGGATAGGCAGCCAAAGGGTGAATTTGCTTTGGGGGTGACCAGTTAAATATACCTGCTGGAGCGCGTGCTACGGGTGGGTGCTGCTATGGTGACCAATGAGCTGAGATAAGGTGGAGCTTTACCTAGCAAAGACTTATAGATGTCCTGGAGCCAGTGGGTTTGGCAACGAATATGAAGCGAGGGCCAGCCAACGAAAGCATACAGGTCGCAGTGGTGGGTAGTATATGTCACTTTGGTGACAAAACGGATGGCACTGTGATAGACTGCATCCAATTCGCTGAGTAGAGTGTTTGAGGCTATTTTTTAAATGACATCGCAGAAGTCAAGGATCGGTAAGATAGCCAGTTTTACAAGGTTATGTTTGGCAGCATGAGTGAAGGATGCTTTGTTGCAAAATAGGAAGCCGATTCTAGATTTAATTTTGGATTGGAGATGCTTATTGTGAGTCTGGAAGGAGAGTTTACAGTCTAACCAGACACCTAGGTATTTGTAGATGTCCACATATTCTAAGTCAGAACCGTCCAGAGTAGTGATGCTGGATGGGCGGGCAGGTGCTGGTAGCGATCGGTTGAAGAGCATGCATTTAGTTTTGCTTGCGTTTAAGAGCAGTTGGAGGCCACGGAAGGAGAGTTATATGACGTTGAAGCTCGTCTGGAGGTTAGATAACACAGTGTCCAATGAAGGGCCAGAAGTATACAGGTTAGTATTGTCTGCGTAGAGGTGGATCAGAGAATCACCAGCAGCAAGAGCAACGTCGTTGATGTATACAGAGAAAAGAGTCGGCCCGAGAATTGAACCCTGCGGCACCCCCATAGAGACTGCCAGAGGTCTGGACAACAGGCCCTCCGATTTGACACACTGAACTCTGTCAGAGAATTAGTTGGTAAACCAGGCAAGGCAGTCATTTGAGAAACCAAGGCTGTTGAGTCTGCCGATAAGAATGTGGTGATTGACATAGTCGAAAGCCTTGGCCAGGTCTATGAATACAGCTGCACAGTATTGTCTCTTATCGATGGAGGATATGATATCGTTTAGGACCTTGAGCGTGGCTGAGGTGAACCCATGACCAGCTCGGAAACCAGATTGCATAGCAGAGGTGGTGTGGTGGGATTCTAAATGTTTGATGATCTGTTTGTTAACTTGTCTTTTGAAGACCTTTGAAAGGCATGGTAGGATAGATATAGGTCTGTAGCAGTTTGGGTCTAGAGTGTCCCCCCTTTGAAGAGGGGGATGACTGCGCGGCTTTCCAATATTTGGGGATCTCAGACGATACGAAAGAGGTTGAACAGGCTAGTAATAGGGGTTGCAACAATTTTGGCTGATCATTTTAGAAAGAGAGGGTCGAGATTGTCTAGCCCTGCTGATTAGTAGGGGTCCAGATTTTGCAGCTCTTTCAGAACATCAGCTATCTGGATTTGGGTGAAGGAGAAATGGGGGAGGCTTGGGCAAGTTGATGTGGGGGGTGCAGGGCTGTTGATCGGGGTAGGGGTAGCCAGGTGGAAAGCATGGCCAGCCTTAGAAAAATGCTTATTGAAATTCTCAATTATCGTGGATTTATTGATGGTGACAGTGTTTCCTAGCCTCAGTGCAGTGGGCAGCTGGGAGGAGGTGCCCTTATTCTCCATGGACTTTACAGTGTCCCAGATGGCAAGGTCCTTCTAGAGGGGACCTTTGCAAGATTTAGCTAACCAGATCGCTGAGTCCCGCTTAAGTGACGCTGGTTTAAACATTAACTAGCTGCATTTAGTAGCTACAATGTACTACATTTCCCTTGTTGTATTATTGTGCCAGCTTCAAACCGGTATCACAGTTGTAATCACTATCACAGTGTGAACCTGTAGTTTCACTGTATCCATCTGTAATTATTGTATGTAATACATGGTTTTACTCCCACTTACTAAACAATGGGACAGTTATTTTTGTTCCATAGCCAAGTTAAAACCCCAGTGTAGGAGTCCGTAAAGGTTTTGACTTGTAGGTGCCTTCAACTCCAGCACAGGTAGCTTCTCTAGCTAGTCAAATCTTCTAATGCATTATTAACACAATATCTGAAACCCATAGGGTCAACCTGAAGTGGATGACAGTTAACACCCATCACGATCATGCTCGTTGTCAACTCCAAATCTTGTGTTCTTTTAGGTAGGAAATACTGAACATATATTTTATGAAAGATAAAGTAAATCTATTGGGAAAGAATAATTGGATGTAACCAGTGTGTTTTCTCGCCAGTAGCCACAGCTCAAGTTATTGGAGGCCTTTAAGGGTACCTTTTGATTAACTAAACAAATGATTTGCTCTGAGCTCAAATTTGCTCTGAAGTTTTAGTATTATCGGTAAAGCATTACCATTATGGGAATGAAAGGAGAGACCAAAACTATGTTGATAGAGAATAAACATCAGCCAAATTTGGAGTATTGTTATTCCGTGTTCATTGTTGTTATGGGAATTTGGATATATTTATGAGTCTAGAAATACATGTTCAAACAAAGCATATGTTGACATAGAAATAGAATAGGTCTGTTGTAATGAGATGCAGAGTTAAAACTGAAACAAAGCATGTATACCACTACCACTAGCTATACTGTATTTATGTACATTTCATGAATTCAACTTATTTCCTGTGCATCAAATAATGTAGTGGTAATTATGTGAGTCAAAGTGAAGAGGAGAGGGCACTCTGATCCAGAGCTGCCTGAGGTGGTTATTCACCAGAGTGTGTCAGCGTAACCCAGTCAGTGCCAAGCTTAAAATGTAAATGCTGTGAGTGACTCAGTGTGCGTGTTTGTGTGTCAGGTTGCAGATGTCCCCAGAAGTAACCCTTACAGAGGCAGCATGCATCAGGGACACATTCACATCAAATTATGTGTTTGCCAAATACACAGAACAAGTCCATTAAATCTGCTTTTTTTGCAAGTATGACAGTTAACTACAAATTAACTTAAAGACGTGTTGACAGTTGTTATTTTCAAAAGTGAGCAAGGTGCCCTTAAGCAGACTGGTCCTACTTTAGCATATTTCTGTGTGCAAGCATGCATGTTTGACAGTAATTTAGTGGAAGTAGATGTAACTTCAGGTTGAATACATCACATCCCTGACTATAGAACTTTTGTGATTGTGTGTTGGTGACTGTTTCTCCATCTTCCATCTCTCCTTCTGCTTCTACAGGTCAGGAGCCCCCAGCACTCTGCCAGCCCCCCGCCCAGTATAGGGGAGCAGCTCGAGCACCTCTCGTTGGAGTCTCTGGAGACCATGTCAGAGGGAGACGGTCCAGCCGTCTTCACCCGTGGCTGCCAGGCACGGGCCAGCCTGCCGGTGGTCCGCTCTGCCAACCAGACCAGGGACAGATCATTAGGTAGGTACTATGGAGCTCTCTCTTTCGCATGCTCTATGTCACACATGTCCTTGTACTCTGACACGTTATCTCTCTCTCCCAATCTTTTACGCTCTCACTCCTTGAGGTCTCACGGTTTCTCTCGATCTCTGTCTTTGTCTCTCTCTTTCTCTCTCTCGCTCTCTACCCCTCTCGCTCTCGCTCTAATTTTGATGTTACAAAGTGTTTTCTCACCCTCCCTCTTCAGGTGTGCTGTACCTGCAGTACGCAGAGGAAACCAAGCAGATCCGGATGCCCAATGAGATTACCAGCATAGACACAATCAGGGCTCTGTTTGTTAGTGCTTTCCCCCAGCAGCTCACCATAAAGATGCTGGAGTCTCCCAGTGTAGCTGTGTACATCAAAGATGAGACCAGGAACATGTACCACGAGCTAACTGATGTCAGGTGTGTTCATCTATCTACTGTACATTAGTGACTCTACCTTCTGTTGTGATTTATTTCTTCAGATGACATTTCCCCTCCATTGAGCATGTTATGTTGCAAGGCCCATACTGGTTTTGAATGGGCTTCAAGCTTATATCATAAAAATTCATGTAAATGTACAGTACCAGTCGAAAGTTTGG
Organism: Oncorhynchus masou masou; assembly: GCF_036934945.1. Classification (NCBI taxonomy): domain Eukaryota; kingdom Metazoa; phylum Chordata; class Actinopteri; order Salmoniformes; family Salmonidae; genus Oncorhynchus; species Oncorhynchus masou. The sequence continues at coordinate 26,827,235 of NC_088214.1, read as the reverse complement.
ACACACCTACTCATTCAAGGGGTTTTCTTTATTTTTACTATTTTCTGCATTGTAGAATAATAGTGAAGACATCAAAACTATGAAATAACACATGAAATCGTTTAGTAACCAAAAAAGTGTTAAACAAATAAAAAATATATTTTAGATTCTTCAAAGTAGCCTCCCTTTGCCTTGATGACAGCTTTGCCCATTCTTGGCATTCTCTCAATCAGCTTCATGAGGAATGCTTTTCCAACAGTCTTGAGGGAGTTCCTACATATGCTGAGTACTTGTTGGCCACTTTTCCTCCACTCTGCTGTCCAACTCATCCCAAACCATCTCAATTGGGTTGAGGTCTGGTGATTGTGGAGACCAGGTCATCTGATGCAGCACTCCATCACTCTCCTTGGTCAAATAGCCCTTACACAGCCTGGAGGTGAGTTTTGGTTGATTGTCCTATTGAAAAACAAATGATAGTCCAACTAAGCACAAACCAGATGGGATGGCATATCGCTGCAGAATGCTGTGGTAGCCGTGCTGGTTAAGTGTGCCTTGAACTCTAAATAGATCACCAACAATGTCACCAGCCAAGCACCATCACACCTCCTCCATGCTTCACAGTGGGAACCACACATGCGGAGATCATCCGTTCTCCAACTCTGCATCTAACAAAGACACGCGGTTGGAAACAAAAATCTCAAATTTGGACTCATCAGACCAAAGGACAGATTTCCACCTGTCTAATGTCCGTTGCTCGTGTTTCTAGGCCCAAGCAAGTCTCTTCATCGAGGTTTATGACTAATTTATGACTTAAAGTCATTTCTCTTTGCTTATTTGAGCTTCTTGCCATAACCTGGACTTGGTCTTTTACCAAATAGGGCTTTTTTCTGTATACCAACTCTACCATGTCACAACACAACTGATTGGCTCAAACACATTAAGAAGGAAAGAAATTCCACAAATTCACTTTTAACAAGGCACACACCTGTTAATTTAAAATTGTTATTTTATTTTTTTATTTCACCTTTATTTAACCAGGTAGGCTAGTTGAAAACAAGTTCTCATTTCTAACTGCTACCTGGCCAAGATAAAGCATAGCATGCTTTAAATGCATTCCAGGTGACTACCTCATGAAGGTAGTTGAGAGAATGTCAAGAGTGTGCAAGGCTGTCATCAAGGCAAAGGGTGGCTACTTTGAAGAATCTAAAATCTCAAATATAATTTGATTTGTTTAACACTTTTTGGTACTACATGATTCCATATGTGTTATTTTGTAGAAGAAAATAAAGAAAAACCCTGGAATGAGTAAGTGTGTCCAAACTTTTGACTGGTACTGTGTATTCGTATTTGTGGATTAATTTACTTCAACCTGACACTTTTCATAAATGTTTTTGATTTTGATTCTTTATTTTATTTTCATAATCAAAAACCTTCATGAAAAGCATCAAGTAGAAGTAAATTAATCCACGAATTTGAATATAATTTTACATGTATCTTAATTGACCACTTTTTCAGGAATTTTATGATATAAGCTTGAAGCCCATTCAAAAACTGTTTAGGACTTGCAACAGGAAGTTGGCGTGACTTTCATAGGGTTAGTTAAACACTTGACAGACACAAATTGGCACACTTTTACCTAACAATGGAGGTTGGTACAGTATGATACTACCTAATGCTACTGTATGTTGTGTGGTCGGGTAAAAAAGGGATTGTCAAGCTTTGTGTGCTGTATAGTAGTACAAGTATCTATAACACTGCTGTTAAAACATCCATCTTTTGGTATAGATCTTCAAATTACAGGGGAAGCCTTGCAAGTAATTTAGTCTCTACTTCTGCATTTCAGCATTCTAAGCGTAACATGAATACTCCTCCACCTCCTTCTTTTTCAGTGTAGGCAGGGAGGCATTAATTGGGGTATTGTTGAGGCAACAAGAGAGGAGGCCCATGTCTGCTGATGACAGGGTGTCTGTCTTCACCACACCCTAATCTGCACAGACACTCCTCTACGGCAGTGGTTCCATGTATTTGATATATTTCAGAGCTCGCAAACCTTATTCAACTTGTTAACTAACCATCAACCCCTTGACTAGGTAAATCAGGTGAGCTAGTTCAGGGCTACAACAAAATTGTGAAATGTTTGGGGGTCCCCCAAGGAGAGGTTTGAGAAACACTGCGCTACAGTAGACTGAGAAATATAGTGCCGTGAAGGCTAGCAATTATACAGTGGAGTGTAGTTCGCTGTTAGATGTCAGCAACCTAGCCTAGTGGTTAGAGCATTGGGCCAGTAACTGAAAGGTTGCTTGAACGAATCCTTGAGCTGACAAGGTAAAAATCTGTCGTTCTGCACCTGAACAACACAGTTAATCCACTGTTCCTAGGCCGTCATTGTAAATAAGAATTTGTTCTTAACTGACTTGCCTAGTTAAATAAATAAAGAAATGTAAAAATAAAACCTGTGTTTTACAAAATGGTGTGTGTTTACAAAATGGAATAGGGGTCCACACAAGCAGTGTAAATTTGGACGTTTTTCTTTTTTTCAGAAATATTACATCTCGATGCTGTCTGAAGGTGTACCACAAAGACCCTGCACATGCCTTCAATCGCAGCAACGCAAGGCCTAACAATGCTGAGGGCAGGGTGAGTGAAGCCCAAATGATAACACAGCCAAGCACACAAACTCCCCTAAGTCCCCTAAATCCATCTGTCTAGTGCACTACCTTTGACATCAAGGAAGCTTCCGGTCCTAAATCCCTAACCAGGGGCCTTTAGCTCATCATTCTGAGACACACACAGGGATAAAAGCAACCTTGTGTATTCTTGATTGTAATAGAAGTAGGATCAGAGGCAGGGTTATTCTTCTCTGTGTTTGGGTATACCCTGCTAAACAGTTATCAAAATCAAATATTTTTAGTCACATGCGCCGAATACAACACGTGTAGACCTTACAAGCCCCTAACCAACGATGCAGTTTAAAAAATGTGAATAAGAAATAAAATAAACAAGTAATTAAAGCAGCAGTAAAATAACAATAGTGAGAATATATACAGGGGGTACCGGAACTTTAATGCTCCGGGTGTCGTGGGTGTGGAGTCAAACGCAGGAGACAGAGAGTGCAATGCTGTGCTCTTTAATTGCACCAACGCACTACAGGGTGCTCACAATAATAACGGCCCCAAAACACAGGGAATGAAAAATGACTACTGAAAAATGCACGACCAGGAACTAACACGTTCCTCTACTACAGAGCCGAAGGTTACAATGAATAATCCCGCACAACAAACAGGCGGGCCGGCTGTCTAAAGAAGCCCAACTAATCATCACAAACAGGTGCTACCAATAAACATACAAGGAGGGGGAGGAAAGACAATCAGTGGCAGCTAATAGGCCGGTGACGACGACCGCCGAGCGCCACCCGACCGGGAAGGGAAGCCACCCTCGGTCGGACTCGTGACAGGAACAGAGTCAATGTGCAGGGTTAGTCGATGTAATTGAGGTAATATGTACATGTAGGTAGCGTTATTAAAGTGACTATGCATAGATAATAACAGAGAGTAGCAGCGGCATTAAGGGGGGGGCAATGCAAATTGTCTGGGTAGCCATTTGATTAGATATTCATCAGTCTTATGGCTTGGGGGTAGAAGCGGTTTCGAAGCCTCTTGGACCTAGACTTAGACATTCTCACATAGGTGTTCCTTTTGTCCAGGTGGGAAAGGGCAGTGTGGAGTTCAATAGAGATTGCATCATCTGTGGATCTATTAGGGCGGTATGCAAATTGGAGTGGGTCTAGGGTTTCTGGGATAATGGTGTTGATGTGAGCCATGACCAGCATTTCAAAGCACTTCATGGCTACAGACGTGAGTGCTACGGGTCAGTCGTCATTTTGGCTGGTGCTCTCATGCATGTTTCAGTGTTATTTGCCTTGAAACGAGCATAGAGGTAGTTTAGCTTGTGTCACTGAGCAGCTCTCGGCTGTGCTTCCCTTTGTAGTCTGTAATGGTATGCAAGCCCTGCCATATCCAACGAGGGTCGGGGCCGGTGTAGTACGATTCGATCTTAGTCCTGTATTGACGCTTTGCCTGTTTGATGGTTCCTCTAGCTTTAGTTCCAACCCAATTTTCGAGCAACCCAAGAGAAAACACCGGCGTTACAGAGGCAAGAGAGGGTGGATCGGTCACCTCTTCCCTCCATTCTACTAGCTAATGTACAGTCACTTGATAATAAGATGGATGACCTCCAATCGCGGATTTGCTACCAACGGGACTCTCAATATTCTTTGCTTTTCAGAAACATGGCTCTCGGACAGGATAACCGCCATGGCTATCCAACTCGATGGCTTCTCTATTCACCGACAGGACAGTGGAGTCAGGGAAATCAAGGGGGGGAGGGGTTTGCCTCATGACTCTGTACTCTTGCTTCCTGTTTACAAGCAGAAGCTGAAACAGGAAGTACCCATGATTCTCTCTGTTGAGAAATGGTCACCAGAATCAGAGTTTATGCTATAGGACTGCTTTGCTAGCGTTGATTGGAATATGTTTCGAGACTCCACCTATAACATTGATGAGCTATCCACCTCTGTCACCTGTTACATTGGCAAATGCATCGGCAACGTTGTACCCACGGTGAGGGTTCGCTGCTTCCCCAATCAAAAGCCCTGGATTAACACCAAGGTTAACACCAAGGTTGGCACTAAGCTAAAGAGCAGGGCTTCCGCACACAGCGCTATCGTAGACAAACCTGATGCTATGGCCAAAGATAGGAATAAGTACAAGAAGGCCTGCTATGACCTCCGCAGAGTCGTCAAATGAGCTAAAGGACAATATAGGAATAAGTTGGAATCGTATTACACAGGCTCTGACGCCTGTCGCAAGTGGCAGGGGCTACAGTCCGTTATGGATTACAAGGGAAGACCCAACCGTTATCTGCCCAACGATGCCTCTCTATTAGACGAACTCAATGTATTTTATGCACGCTTTGACAACAACAACCTTGAGCCTCATGCCACAATGACCACCGCCCTGTAGCACTCACTTCTGTAATCATGAAGTGCTTTGTGAGGCTGGTTATGGCACACATTAACTCTACCATCCCAGCCACCCTAGACCCACTCCAATTTGCATACCGCCCCAACAGTTCCATAGACAACGCAATCTCATTTGCTCTCCACACTGCCCTCACCCACCTAGATAAAAGGAATACGTATGTGAGAATGCTGTTCATTGACTTCAGCTCAGCGTTCAACACCATTGTCCCCTCCAAGCTCATCACCAAGCTTTGGACTCTGGGTCTGAACACCTCCCTTTGCAACTGGATCCTGGACTTCCTGATGGGCCGACCCCAGGGGGTTAGGGTAGGCAACATCACTTCCACCACGCTGACCCTTAACACAGGGGCCCCACAGAGGTGTGTCCTTAGTCCCCTCCTGTACTAACTGTTCACCCATGACTGTATGGATACGCATGACTCCAACACCATTATCAAGTTCGCTGATGACACAACGGGGTTAGGCCTGATCACCGGCGATGATGTGTCAGCCTACAGGGAGGAGGTCAGTGACCTGGCAGTGTGGTGCCGGAGCAACAACCTCTCCCTCAACATCAGCAAGACCAAGGAGCTGATAGTGGACTACAGGAAACAGGGAAAAGCCCGCCCCCGTCCACATCAACGGGGCAGCAGTGGATCAGATAGACCACTTCAAGTTCCTCAGTTTCCAAATCACTGAAGTTTTAAAATGTTCCAAACACACATGTACAGTTGTGAAGAAGGCGCAACAGTGCCTCTTTCCCCTCAGGAGGTTGAAAAAGTTTGGCATGGGCCCTCAAATCCTGAAAAGGTTCTACAGCTGTACCACTGAGAGCATATTGACTGGCTGCGTCACTGCTTGGTATGGAAAACGCACCGCTGTCGATCACATGGCGCTACAGAGGGTGGTGTGGATAGCCCAGTAGATCACTGGTGCCGAGCTCTCTGCCATCGAGAATCTCTGTATCAGGCGGTGTGAAAAGAAGGCCTGAAAAATCGTCAGACACTAACCACCCAAGCCATAGACTATTTTCTCTGCTGCCACATGTCAAGAGGTACGTGTGCATCAAGTCTGACACCAATAGGCTCTTGAACAACTTCTAATCCCCAAGCAATACAACTGATAAATAGCAAACAAAACGGCTACACAGACTGAGTTTACCTTGTATCTTTATAAACCTTTTATTTCAATATTTGCACTGTCGCTATGCACACTCACAGGGCGCTGCACACACACACACTGTCACTCCAACACACACACACACTCACTCACAGGGCGCTGCACACACACACACACTGTCACTCATCATTTGGTCACTGACACATAATATTCATGTACATTCATACTGACTCTTCACACCTGCACACCCACTCACATGCAAGCTGCATCTACTCTGTTTATCTTGTATCCTGTTGCCTAGTCCCCTTACCCCTATATATATCTACCTCCCTCAATCCAGTATCTCTGCACATGTAAATATGGTATTGGATCTGACTTTTTAAATATTTAATGTATATATTACTTTATTGTGTATTTCATAAATCCTATTCTTATTTATGCTATGTTTTCTAGTAATACATTGTTATTGATTTTTGCATTGTTGCGTTTTGAGTTTGCAAGAAAGGCATTTCACTGTATGTGCATGTGACATTAAATCTTGGAAGAATATCGTACACAATTATTGCCTGATGATCTTCTGAACTTTCCAATACCTTTCTTATGCATTCCAACCATACTTCCTTCAGATTGAAATACAGTCAAAAGTACTGTCAGACTGATTTGTAATAGACTTTCATAGGTAATCAACGGCCAACTAGCTAACTTGGTGGGGTCGCAAATATCAAAATAGGGTCGCGGGCCAAAAAAGTCTGTTTTCAGGAGCTCTTCTGTCAGTCAGTATAGTATGACTCTGATAGTATGAACAACTCATCTCGTAACTGTCTTTTTTCCAATAATCACATTAGCCATGTATTCCCAATAGGCAAAAACGGTGGTTTCCACGTTATTTCAACAACAACCAAATTCAATGTGTTGACTTTGATTCAATGTGGAAAACTGATCGGATTTGCAAAAAGCCATCAACATAATGTAAATAAATGTAAATAAAAACTAGACGTTGAAATTACGTCTGTTCCCAATGGGATAGGATCACTTTATTGGACTGAATTGAAAGCATGCTACATGCCACTAATGTACTACTGACAGTATGTTGATGCTTTCATGGCAAGCTCCCATTCTGGATTAGAAATGACAAGTATTTACTGTAGAATTTTCTGAATGTCTTTTACAGTTACAATCTGTCTCCGAAATAGTTACACTAGGATATTATTGACCATCACGGAGTTATTTCATGTCATATATAAATAAAACCAGAGGAAAGTAATACTGTAGCTACTGTAGCCTTCAGAAAATATTCATACCCCTTGACTTATTCCACATTTTGTGTTACAGCCTGGATTCAAAATTGATTAAATATATATTTTTAACCTCCATCTACACAATATTCCATAATGACAAATTGAAAACATGTTTTTAGAAATGTTTGCAAATGAATAGAAAATGGAATACAGAAATATTAAATTTAGAATCAGCTTTGGCAGCAATTACAGCTGTGAGTCTTTCTGGGTAAGTCTCTAGGAGCTTTGTACAGCTGGATTGTCAATATTTGCACATTATTCTTAAATTATTAAATCTCGGTCAAGTTTGTTCATCATTGCAAGACAGACATTTAAAATCTTGCCATAGATTTTCAAGCAGACTTAAGTCAAAATTGTAACTAGGCCACTCAAAACTGTCAGTGTCATCTTGGTAAGCAACTCCAGTGTATATTTGGCCTTGTGTTTTAGGTTATTGTCCTGTTGAAAGGTGAATTTGTCTCCCAGTGTCTGTTGGAAAGCAGACTGAACCAGGTTCTCCTCTAGGATTTTGCCTGTGCTTAGCTCTATTCCGTTTCTTTTTATCAACAAAAATATCCATAGTCCTTGCCGATCACAAGCATACCCTTAACATGATGTAGCCACCACCATGCTGGTACATATGAAGAGTGGTACTCTGTGTTGGATTTGCCCTGTGTTTGAAAAATGCACTGCTCGACTGAGGGACCTTGCATATTACTGTATTTGTGGGGTGCATAGATGTAGTCATTCAAAAATCATGTTCAACACCATTATTAAACACAGTCCATGCAACTTATTACGTGACTTGTTAAGCACATTTATACTCCTGAACTTATTTAGGCTTGTCTATGACAAATGGGTTTAATACTTATTGACTCAAAACATTTCAGCTTTAAAAAAAAAATCATTCCACTTTGACATTATAGTCATTGTGTGTCACTGGCCTACACACAATCACAATTTAATCCATTTTAAATGTAATCTGTAGCACAACAAAATGTTGGAAAACGTCAAGTGGTGTGAATACTTCCTGAAGGCTCTACCCTACCAAGCAAAGAGCATTAACTGCTCATAGAGTGAAAATGTGATAAATTACTTCTAAGTTTTTTTTTATTGTTCAGCCAAATGAATTGTAGGCAGATCGTTGGAGATGTGGTTGTTTTATTATGTTATTTTTTATTTATATTGACCCTGACCTCTGACATGACCTGTGACACTGGAATAAGCTTCCCAGACAACATTTTTTTTTTAGCACAAACTTGTTTTCATATATTTATTTGTATGTGGTTGTCAGTGTCATATAGTTTGATACTTGTATCAGCAAAGGACAATAAATAATGCCAAGGTAAACCGTAGACACTGCAGCCCAAAGATCAGTGAAACCAAGGTAAAAGGCAGTAACTGATGTGAGTGATGGCAGTTACTGCCTTTTTCCTTGGTTTCAATGGAACGTTCTGCAGTTACTGCAAACATGACCCCCCCTCCATAACACAACACAATGGAGGCAGGATATTTTGTCCACATGATAAAGCATGTATTTAATGTATAAAATAATAACACTTTTTTGACCAAATGTGCATCGACTGCTTTTTTGCTTAGTAGGGCAGAGCTGTGTCTCAACAAACTGTTGAAAGTTATTTTATATTGTATCTTGTCGTTTTGGATAGTGGACGTCTGCACAAGTGGAGTCTCCTCAGAGGGGGAAGGGGAGGACCATCCTCCTCAGTGAATTTTTATTTATTTTGTGAAACATAAAGTTATCCTTTTTAGATTAAACTATACTAAATATATTGACATGTCACCAAATAATTGATTAAAACATACTGCTTTGCAATTAAGTACTCTAGGGTAGCCCCATGGTGTAGCCGGAGGACAGCTAGCTTCCATTCTCCTCTGGGTACATTGGTTTTCACCTACTTCCATAGACTTACACAGTAATTATGACGGGTTGGAGGACGTCCTCCAGTCAGAGCTTTTGCAGCATGAACTGTGACATGTTGCCCACCAATCAAAGGTTTAGAGAATGCTTCTAGTAGTAAAAGCGTAAGCTACAGCTACCTAGCGCTGCATAAAATGTGGTGAGTATTTGAAACAGAGAGCAAGAAAGGCAATAGTTGAACAGTTTTTACTAAATTAATTTCTTCAAAAATTGAAGGAGAAGCAAACAAGAGAGAGAGAGCTATATTTAGTCATTTTTATTCACTTTTACTTACCTAGCTAGCAAATGCAGCTCGCTAGTTTAGCCTACTCAAACACCCAGCTCAAACAGAGGGATGCTATGTTATCTAGCTGGCTATGACTATCCAACACTGGAACTCTTCCAAGTCTAAGCAAGCTTTTGGTCTTACTAATTTATTGACACCGGGGCCCGCTGGTGTAGCTGCTAAATTGCTTATTGACTTACTGTACTGCATGATTGTAGCAGGTTTGCTAACACATTAGTTCTATTTGCTATGTTGACTATGACATAACTTTAGCTAATATGTTGACAACGATGTAGGCTGTGTGTTGTGGTTATGATATGGTATGGCTTGGAAAGGTTTTATCACCTGACCACAGACAGCTGTTGTGTTGTGCATTGAAGTCCACAAGCGAAGGGAAAAGGTGAGAGGAGGAGAGCGAGTAGATGCCTGAAGGAATACAACGTGGCTGCTAAGAACGTGAACTGTGTTTACTTGTAATCAGGTGTGTATTCATCCCACCGATTCTGTTGAAAAACGTTTCTCACATGGAACCAAACAGGGATAAACATACCTGAATTTGTCTAATAGAAACTAATTTACAACTGTTGGACCAATGATTTCACCCCTAGATCCACTAGATGTAGGCAAGGATGTGCAAGGCGGTATTGAATTTGACTATCATGTTGTAGCCTAAATCTATCGCTGTTACATTGAACTGGGTGAATAGAATATGAATGACAGTCATCCAATATGCTGTAATATAAATAAGTCCACTCTCATAAAAAGTAAAAAATGTCCTCCCTCTTAAACAGCTCCGACCGCCTCTGGTCTGCACCATATTGACATCATAGTGCAGGGGTAGGCAAACCTGGTCCTGGAGTGCTGCAGGCACTTCATGTGTTTTATTTAACCGACCTGGAAGGACAGGTGTGTTGAATTTAGGCAATCACTGAACTGATCAATTAGCTCAGTTGGTCAGGTGGGCTTCTGAGTGGCCCAGGGATTGGGAGTAGGGTTTCAAAATTCCAGGAACTTTCAATAAATTCCCTGGTTTTCCCTCCTGATTCCGGGAATCCTCCAATCAGGATTTCCAGAAAACAAGGCACTTCGTTGAAAGTTCCAAGAATTTTGCAACCCTAATTGGGAGGCATGTAACCCTGCTGGGAAAGAGCTCAAATTCCTTTGGTGGGTGTTGTTCTCAGCACGTTGTGTTGTGCTGTTAGGAGAAGTAGTGCCTAGTGATCAGAGGCCTTGTTGCTCAGAAAGTAGAGTGTTCTGTTAGATTGACGTACTGTGTACAACCTTGTGTTGCAACACCGAAGGAAGTGCCCGACCATCCTGGACATTCTTTATTCTCAGATCCACTTGATTTAACTCACACCTTAGACACCTTGATTTAACTCACACCTCACAAGATCAGACTATATATATATATATATATATATATATATATATATTGTTTTACATACACCTGATGGGTGCAGTGAAATGTATTGTTTTACAGGGTCAGCCATAGTAGTAAGTCGCCCCTGGATTAAGTGTCTTGCTCGGATATTTGAACCAGCAACCTTTTAGTTACTGGCCCAAAACTGTAACCCCTAGGGAACCTGCTGCCCATAAATGCATATGATGTCTGTGGTAGTGCAGATCTTCCTCTTCACAGAAAGAAAACAATGTGCTCTCTAGAACCTGAAAGGGTTATTCGGTTGTCCCCATAAGAAACCCCTTTGAAGAACCCCTTTAGGCTCCTTGTAAAACACTTTTGGTTTTAGGTAGAACCTTTTTGAGTCCCATGTAGAACCTTTTCCACAGAGGGTTTTACGTGGAACCCAAAAGGATTCTACCTCTTTTTTCCTGTGTGGACAGCCGCGTAACTCTTTTGGAATCTTTTTGTGTAGGCACAGAGACATTTAGGCTTGTGGATGAAAGATGATAACACTTTTACCCTGGTCTGGAATGCATGTCGGCATGAAAATGTGTCTTTTGTTTAAGTTTATTACTGTACCCACTGGTGGTCAGCCCAGCATATTTTTCCATAGATGGAATAGCCCCATGTGTTTTAGGGTATTTCTGACCAGATAAGATTGATAATGCCATACTCTAAAAATATTTCCTGTTTGAGGCACTCCTGTTGTTTTTGCACAGGTTGAGAAAAGGGGAAATGTGGGAAAACAAGATAAGAATATTTTCATTGTAGCAGGCCTATGTTAAATGTCTGTCTGCTTTATTGTGGAAATATTTGGGTATCAATGTTATGCGCAAAAGATCATGAAGGGAATTTTGCTAGAATTATGCACAAACTGAGTTTAAAATACTACAACAGGCCTCCCAGGTGGCGCAGTGGTCTAGGACACTGCATTGCAGCGCTTGCTGTGCCACCTGAGACTCTGGGTTCGCGCCCAAGCTCTGTCGCAGCCGGCCGCGACTGGGAGGTCCATGTGGCGACGCACAATTTATTATTATTTTTTTTTATTTTTTATTTTTTTAAATTATTATTATTTTTTTATATTTTTTTTTTATACAGGGACAGTGCACATTAATCAACGTTTCGGTAAAAGTGCTGGTTTTAGCCAGCCGGCTAATTTTCAACCGCAGTCCCTGGTCAGGTTATTAAAAACAATTACAATATAGACAATAGCAACATAGAACAAGCAAGACATAGCAACATAGGACAAGCAAGACGTAGCATACAGACAGAGCAACATAGAGCAAAAAGCAGCAAGACAAAATTCAAAAAAGCAACAAAGTGTTTCCACACCTCACAAGCTACAGACAACAGACAACATGGAAAGTGGCAACACACAGCTAGGGACCATGTTCACAAATCTTATTGACCTTTAGCCATGTCTTCAAGCATTTTGTAAAAGTGTGATATGTGGTGCAGTTATGTGTGTCTGATGGCAGTGTATTCCAGACATGGGAAGCTCTCACAGAGAATGCAGATTTACTAAAGGTGCTTTTCCTTAGGGGAACTATACAGTCACCTCTCATGGCAGACCTTGTGGATCTGCTGCCATATGTCTGGGTTTTCTGTTTAACAAAAATATTGAGTGGAGGGGGAGCCAGGCCATTAAGGATCTTGAATACAAGACATGCGTCGGTGTATTGCACAAGATTTTCCCAACTCAAGAGCTCATGCTTTCTAAGGATGTGACAATGATGATGGCTATTGGGCTTCCTATCAAGCACTTTGAGAGCCTGTTTGTAGACAGACTGAATAGATTTTAATGTTGTACAGCAAGCTTGGGCCCAACTAGTCAAGCAGTATGTTAAGTGGGGGAGTATCATAGAGTTGAAGTACAGTTTTGCTACCTCTGTTGTCAAACAATTTCGTATAAATCGGAAATTAACTAGGTTGAATTTAGTTATTTGAATTACCTTTTTCACATGCTTTTTAAAAGAGAGGTTGGAATCAAGTATGATGCCAAGGTACTTAAAATCGGATACCACCTGGAGCTTCTCCCCTGACACATAGACATCTGGCTCAGTAGCATCTGTTGCCCTCTTTGTGAAGAACATGCAAACAGTTTTTTTCACATTGAGATGCAAACACTAGTCACTGAGCCACTTTGTAACCTGGACCATTACAGTAGTGAGTTCTTGTGCAGCTTGTTGTTTGCTCTTTGCATGCACATATATCACTGTATCATCTGCATACATTTGAACTTCAGACCCAGTACAGACAGAAGGCAGATCATTAATGTACAGGCTGAACAGGAGGGGCCCCAGTATTGACCCTTGGGGCACGCCCACATCATAGCTACGATAGGGCGACAGCTCATTGCTCACTCTGACACACTGAGTTCTGCCTTCAAGGTATGATTTCATCCATCTCAAGGCATCAGGGGAAAAGTTGAACTTTGACAATTTTGTGATGAGAATCTCATGGTTAACAGTATCAAAAGCCTTCCTTAGGTCCAGAAACACAGCCCCAACAGCACCCCTTTGTCCATCTTGGACTTCACATTTTCCAGAAGAAAGCAGTTGGCCGTTTCTGTGGAGTGTTTCGCTCTGAAGCCAAACTGCATGGAGTGTAATGTGAAGGGGCTGTTGTTGAGGTGGGCAATCAGTTGTTCTGCTACACACTTTTCAACAACCTTTGACACCACAGGTAGTATACTAATGGGCCTGTAGTTACTCACGTCAGCAGGGTCGCCTGATTTAAAGATGGCCGTTATTATGGCCGACTTCCATACCCTTGGAAACACACCGAGACCAATAGATGTGTTGGTGACCTTAGTAATGGGGCCAATGAGTGACTCTTTGTAGTTTTTAAGAAAGGTAGAGTCCATCCCAAACACATCTTTGGCTTTAGAGTTCTTTAGTGAGCTAATCACCTTGTTCACCTTTGACTCAGAAACCTCCCTTATGATGAAGACAGGTTGAGTGTCATTCACTAGCACTGAGCCCAAGAAACCGGTGGAGGGGTTCTGTGTCAGTGCCCTGACAGAGTCAATAAAGTAGGAATTGAAGGCTATTGCTATTTCGACTGCATCCTGTGTTAGATTGTTATTCACCATGATTTCTAGTCTTTTTGCAGTGTTACTATCATCTTTCCCTGTTAACTTTTTTAGATTCTCCCATATCAATTTAGAATTTCCCTTTGCTTCACCAATTATGTTAATAAAAAAGTTTGCCTTGGCCTGTCTGATTTCTTTCATCACCTTATTTCTCAACATGGTAAACCTACGTCTGTCATGCTCTAATTTAGATTTTAGGGCTATTTTTAGAGCATAATCTCGTTCTTTCATCAATTTCCAGATTTCTCCATTTAGCCAAGGAAGAGTGCTCTTTTGGCCAGGTTTGGATTTGATTTTCTTTAGGAAGCCATTTATTGTAGTCTGGATTGTGGATAGAAAAACCTGACTTTCAGCTTCCACGTCTGTATAGGACAAGAGATCATTCCAGTTTATTCCCTTAATTGCTTTTTCAAAATAGTTTAATTCACTCTTAGGTATTCTGAGTTGATCCGGCTTTCTAACAGTAGAGAGGTTAAACCTGCTCTTAGACAGCTTTCTGGCTATAAGTGTCAGATTATGATCAGACAGCCCAGTAACCATATTGAATGATTTAGTCACTCTCTCTGGTTTATTACTGAACACCAAATCAATCTGTGTTTTAGAGCAACAAGTCACCCTGGTTGGCCCTTTAACTAGCTGTGTAAGGTCAAAGGTATTAGTGATCCGTTTGAGGGTTTTCCTACAACACTTGTCTTCATAATTAATGTTAAAATCTCCCATTAAGATGACCTCTTTCCCAAAATCACATTCCCTAAGCATGGTATTAAACTGATCAAAATACACACTTTTGGTGGAAGGTGGCCTATACATTCCAATGAGGGTAAAAGACATTTGGGGAGACAGTGTAACTTTCAGGCCGATACATTCTCGTTCATTATCACATGACCACTCAATTTGTTTACATCGGATATGTTCTTTAATGTAAATAATCACACCCCCTCCTCTTCCTTCAATCCTGTCTCTCCTGAAAACATTGTAGCCAGGCACAATCAAAGCAGCATATGGAGAGTGTTTATGGAGCCATGTCTCTGAGAGGCAGAGAAAGTCAAGGTTGGAGTCTGTGAGTAGATGTTGAATTTGTTCACTTTTTGGAATGACACTACGAATGTTCAAGTGCCCCCCTAGTAGTCCCTTGGGCTTAGCTCGTGGGTCCCAGATGACTCGAGAGTGATTGACACACTGAAAAAAGTTTAATTTTCTGTGTTTTCTGACGGCTGGGTTTAGGCCGTTTTGTTTCGTTTTGATTAGGGGCAGTGTCTGGTGTCGACCGGGTTAGGGTAGGTTTGGCCGGTAGGGATGTCCTTGTCTCATCACTCACCAGCGACTCCTGTGGCGGGCCGGGCACAGTGCGTGCTAACCAAGGTCGCCAGGTGCACGGTGTTTCCTCTGACACATTGGTGCGGCTGGCTTCCGGGTTGGATGCGTGCTGTGTTAAGAAGCAGTACGGCTTGGTTGGGTTGTGTTTTTTAGGACGCATGACTTTCGACCTTCGTCTCTCCCAAGCCCGTACGGGAGTTGTAGCGATGAGGCAAGATAGGAACTACTAATAATTGGATACTATGAAATTGGGGAGAAAAATGGGGTAAAAAAATAAATAATAATACTTCAACGTACATGTCAATGACTTGTTGTGTATGAATGAGCTGCTCTTATTGTCATAAAACAATACAACTGGTTTTCACATTATTCCCAGTCGTTGTGAATAATGTCACCTGTTTGACTCTAGGGTTATTCTAGAATATTCCAAATGCAGTTTTATCTGTTATGACAAGCCACTTTATGAAAGGTGAATAGATAATCCCTATGAAAAAGCAGAACGCAAAGTTAGCCAACACCCCTCTTGCATCATGCAACGGTTCTATAACTTTCTGATCACTTTTGAAATCTGCTGAACTGGTAAAGGTAAAGCATGTACCTGCAGCACGAGTACTAGGAAGATTGTGAGTACCATAACAATTATTTTCTTGAGTCTGTAGTCAACTATTTCTGGCTAATGTAATTTAGCTTAGATTTGCTCCAGTTCAGTGATTGGCATGTTTACACATCAACTGACAATGCTTGATTAATGGACTTTTTCACGGGAATCGTGTCAAGAGTCCATTTTACATGACCTTATGATCTGAACAAGTTGTCTTTAGATTGTTGTTGTGAAAAGACTCTGAAATGAATACAGACAAAGATGCAGATCAGGGAGAATTATGTGTCAATGGTAATGTTGGGAATTACTCATACTGCGTATTGAACTAGTCCTGCACGCACATCATACACAACAAACGCTCTGTGTCTTCACTCTGCACAGTGACGCATGACTGTGCAACAACGACATGTCTAAACAGATAGTGCCGTTTACCCGTGGTACAATTCCACCTTTGTGGATGTGGTTTTCCTCTCTTTTTCTCCCACACTCTGTGTATGGCTTTTGTCAAAACAGATGCACATTATGTCTACAATTTGTCATTAAGAAAAGCAACATTTTGATTCATAGATTTATTTTTGGGGGGACAGATATACCATTAACTTAATGACTGAGAGTCACTCTGCATAGCACATCAAGTCTCTTTTCATTGACTGATGATCTTTTCTCTGATATTCCTCCTGTCTACAGATACCAAGGGAGATACTGTATGGAAGTCATAGCCCTGTGCACACTTTACAATCCACCTGCAGTCCTGTCCACTCCATACAGGGGTCCATGTCTCCCCCCACAGTCCGCTCCATGCCCTCCTCCCCCTCCAGGATCCCCTATGGCCACCGATCAGGGGGAGGGATGCCAGGCAGTGCCACCCTCCCCAGGGCCAGCATGTCCAGTGGGCCCCCCAGCAGGTCCGTCACACCCTCCCCCAGTGCCATCCTGGAGAGAAGAGACGTCAAACCTGACGAGGACCTGAGCAGTACAAGTATGGCGCTGGTGCGTGCCGATGGGTTGTATGTCAACGTCACTGACCCCTATGCTGTCCAGGAGGGCCGGCTGAGTATCGCCTCCTCCCAGGGGGATGGCCACAAGGGAGACATGGTCGACATAGGTGGTGGTAGCCTCCACCGAGCCTTGGTCAAGTCCCCAGCCTCCTATACAGAGAACCCGGAGCAGCAGCACTCCCTCTACAGACAGAAGTCCCGGAGGTACGGGGAAAGCCAGGGACTACCGCCACTCGGCACCAAAACTCCGCCCCCTTCCCCTCACAGATTGAACGACAACCACGGCCCTGTGGCCTCAGAGAGGGGCTCTCATATTCGCCGGTCTCTGCGGAAGGAGAGTAATGGTAATACAGTGGAGGTGGTGAACAGGACCAGGGGTAGTGTGTCCTCTGTGTCCTCCTCTCCTGTGTTTGTGGAGCTCCCCACAGGGCACTATGGGGACAGGCTGTTTCAGGGACACCTCAGCCCCAATGACCCCCAGACCAGGTGAGACTCACAGACATAGAATTACTCATTCTATAACTATGTTGATACTCACGTAACAGAGGGCTCATTTTATTTGTTGACAGAGAGCTCATTTATTTGTTTATAGTCCACTCAGTAACGATTGCCTCTGTTTTCCAGGGAGTCCTGGGTAACTAACTACCACCTCACCTTTGGGTTTTTGATAAAGCACGATAGAAATTCAATGCGTTGTTGTTGTTGTTAATATTATGTATTATAGGTAACTGCCAATATCTTGAGTAAATGAGGGATACAAAGTATATTGAAAGCAGGTGCTTCTACACAGGTGTGGTTCCTTAGTTAATTAAGCAATTAACATTCCATCATGCTTAGGGTTATGTATAAAAAATCCTGGGCAGGCCATTATTTTGGTTACCATGGCTATGCCCCCATCCACAGCACACAAGTGGTCACTGAATGGTTTGATAAGCAAGAAAACGATGTAAACCATATGAGAGATTCGGGAGTGGCACCGAAAGAATGGAGTTGCATCCCAACAATAGATTTCCAGACACTTGTAGAATCTGTGCCAAGCTGTTCTGGCTCGTGGTAGCCCAACGCCCTATTAACACACTTTATGTTGGTGTTTCCTTTATTTTGGCAGTTACCTGTACATAGCACAGTATTGTTTTTGGCTGAACATGTATTGTGTTTTGCAGTGAGCGAATGAAGGCCATGGAACAACAGATTGCCAGTCTGGCTGGCCTTGTTCAGCATGCACTTGCTATTGGGCCAGCTGAGATAGATAGGAGGACTGCTTCTCCTTTCCATGTCAACAACAGTGCAGGTGCTCTTATTACACAACTATTAGTGTTACAAAGTCAAATTAGGATTCTTTTTCTGTGGTTTCATGCATGGATAATTCAAGTTATTTTGAATCTGCCCTATTTTAATCTCGTATTACAGTAACTTATAGAGTTGTCTCACTGATCTGATGTGTAGGAGTGTCACCAGTTCCTGCATCCAGAACCCCTGCCCTCCTTGCAGATGGCTTCAATGCTCTAGTCCCTCAGGCCCCTTCCCCTGACTCCACCCTGCAGGTCACACTGACCACGGTCAGGAGGAACGTCACTGACCTCCGACAGCAGCTTCACCAACTCCGACAGCTACAGGTACTTAATAAGACACCAGCACATTACATTAATCCATTATCAGAATTGTTTAAAGATGCACTATGCAGAAATTGCTCCGCCCTTTCCTGGTTGCAAACATTCTAATAGTTAGCCTAATTTCAGTTTGTCACAAAATAGCAAGTATAATGTAGAGAATCATTGTACCATCTAAACCACTGTGAAATATATTTTCCATAATCAAAAATATTGTATTTTCAGCTGTTTGAAGCTAGTGTACAAAACCGAAAGTCAAAGATGCAAAAACGAAACTTAAGAACAGGGAAGCCACTTCTTGGACTTGCTTTCAATGAGAATGACACTTCCATATATAACACACATTTCTATGTGAATTTGGTTGGGTTGCCCAAAAAGTTTCCTATTGCAGCTTTATGTGATACCTCTTGTCATCCAAGCACCATAACTGAAAACACAAATGTAAAAGACAGATGTACAATATTCACAATAGTGGTATCTGAGAGAATCTGCATATATTTAGATCCAATATATACAGTATACCTTTATATGGTGTGTTCATATTATGTACTCTGTTATATTCCTCCATCACGTATAGTGCATCTCATTCATTGAGTGAGTGTTGTAATGCCACTGTGTATGGTCCATTACTAGATGCAGAACCAGGACAGTGTGAAGGGGATGCTGAAGAGAGCAGAGGAGGAGCTAGCTGAGGTGATGTCTGAGACCCGACAGAGACAACAGCAGGAGACCGAGCCTGGCCAGAGACAGAGGACCACGGTGGACGAGGAGAGACGCAAGTACCAGGCCATGGAGGAGAGCGTTCTGGCCCAGCTCAGGTAAAGGGTTGGAACCCCACACACTGACTGACAGGATATGTAATTTATTGAAGGCATTGACTTTGTTGAGCCCATCTTCCTTTTATACAGCTATTGTTAATAACAAGAGTACAGATTATATCCTATGGCAACAAAAAGAGAAATCATATACTTCCTACAATAAACAGTGATCAGACGATAGTAATACGCAATTGCTCCAGATGCCCTATTAGTTTTTTTTATTTGGCTAAACCGCTGAAGCTAACATTGTGAGCGTGATCTTATGTTGCAATGTGAAGTAATTCGTTGCAGCTCAAGTGGGATTAGTTAATCTACTCTGATTATGTAATCAGAACAGATTCCAGTGAATCAGAGCACAGTCTATCTACCAGTACACTAACTCAGCTATGGAATGAGTCATTGGTATTCAGCCAAAAATTGCTAGTAATGTTTCACAATGTTTAAATGAGTGCTAATGAGGTTAAGTATGTGATCTGGGGGGACTGTGGTACTGACGGTGATAGGAGAGATTAGTAATGGAGTCAAAGCCAATGTCTTACTTTACTATGTCAGATCACTGGGCCAAATTCATCTTGGGGATAGGGGGGGTTAGACAGTAATGTATCTGTTAAACACCTGTGTTACTGTATACTGTATGTAGCTGTTATGTAATGTTGAGAGCACAATTTGGGTGGGAAAACAGATATTGGGAAACAGCTATTGCTCACACTTTTTCACGCGTAACATACTTTTGAATACATAGTGTATGTGGACTCACCTTCAAATTAGTGGATTCGGTTATTTCAGCCACACCTGTTGCTGACAGGTATACAGTTGAGCACACAGCCATGCAATCTCCATAGACAAACATTGACAGTAGAATGGCCTTACGGAAGAGCTCAGTGACTTTCAACTTGGCACCTTTGTAGGATGTCACCTTTCCAACAAGTCAGTTCATCAAATTTCTGCCCTGCTCTTAGTGCTGATATTGTGAAGTGGAAATGTCTGGGAGCAACACCGGCTCAGCCGCGAAGTGGTAGGCCACACAAGCTCACAGAACCGTCGAGTGTTGCAATACTCACTACCAAGTTCCAAACTGCCTCTGGAAGTAACTTCAGCACAATAACTGTTCGTCGGGAATTTAATGAAATGGGTTTCCATGGCCGAGCAGCCGCACACAAGCCTAAGGTCACCATGCGCAATGCCAAGCGTTGGCTATAGTGGTGTAAAGCTCGCTGCCATTCAACTCTGGAGCAGTGGAAACGCTTTCTCTGGAGTGATGAATCACACTTCACCATCTGGCAGTCCGATTGACAAGTCTGGGTTTGGTGGATGCCAGGAGAATGCTACATGCCCCAATGCATAGTGCCAACTGTAAAGTTTGGTGGAGGAGGAATAATGGTCTGTGGCTGTTTTTCATGGTTCTTGCTAGGCCCCTTAGTTCCAGTTAAGGGAAATCTTAACACTACAGCATACAATGACTTTCTAGACTATTATGTGCTTCCAATGTTGTGGCAACAGTTTGGGGAAGGCTCTTTCCTGTTTCAGCATGACAATGCCCCCGTGCACAGAGCGAGGTCCATACATAAATCGTTTGTCGAGATCGGTGTGGAAGAACTTGACTGGCCTGCACAGAGCCTTGACCTCAACCCCCTCAAACACGTTTGAGATTAATTGGAACAATGACTGCGAACCATGCCTAATTGCCCAACCTCCCTAATGCTCTTGTGGCTGAATGGAAGCAAGTTGCCAGCAGCAATGTTCCAACATTTGATGGAAAGCCTTCCCAGAAGAGTGGAGGCTGTTTTGGCAGAAAAGGGGGGACCAACATCATATTAATGCCTATTATTTTGGAATGACTTTCAACAAGCAGTTGTCCACATACTTTTGGTAATTTAGTGTAGACATTTTTATTTTTTAAATTTAACCGTTATTTAACTAGGCAAGTGAGTTAAGAACAAATTCTTATTTACAATGACAGCCTAGGAACAGTGGGTTAACGACAGATTTTTACCAGCTCAACCATTTGGTTGTTGGCCCTACCACTAGGCTACCTGCTGCCCGTTTAGCAACAAAAACCGATGTGTGTGTGTGCAACACTTGGGGCAAAACAGACAGGGTTGGCTTAGAATCAAAAGATTGTTATCAACATGTAAACTAGAGGTCGACCGATTAATCGGAATGGCCGATTTAATTGGGGCCGATTTCAAGTTTTCATAACAATCGTGAATCAGTATTTTTGGACACCGATTTGGCTGATTTAAAAAAAACATTTTTTTAAATCTACACCTTTATTTAACTAGGCAAGTCAGTTAAGAACACATTCTTATTTTCAATGACGGCCTAGGAACGGTGGGTTAACTGCCTTGTTCAGGGGCAGAATGACAGATTTGTACCTTGTCAGCTCGGGGATTCGTTTTTTGCAACCTTCTAGTTACTAGTCCAACGCTCTAACCACCTGCCTTACATTGCACTCCACGAGGAGCCTGCATGGCAGGCTGACTACCTGTTACATGAGGGCAGCAAGAAGTCAAGATAAGTTGCTAGCTAGCATTAAACTTATCTTATAAAAAATAATCAGTCTTAACATAATCACTAGTTAACTTCACATGGTTGATGATATTACTAGTTATCTAGCATATCCTGTGTTGCATATAATCGATGCGGTGCCTGTTAATTTCTTATCGAATCACAGCCTACAAACGGGTGATGATTTAGCACTGTCGTTGCTCCAACGTGTACCTAACCATAAACATAAATGCCTTTCTTTAAAATCAATACACAAGTATATACTTTCAAACCTGCATATTTAGTTAATATTGCCTG
Source organism: Oncorhynchus masou masou (assembly GCF_036934945.1). NCBI lineage: Eukaryota > Metazoa > Chordata > Actinopteri > Salmoniformes > Salmonidae > Oncorhynchus > Oncorhynchus masou. The sequence continues at coordinate 26,804,988 of NC_088214.1, read as the reverse complement.
CTAACATGAATTACTTGTAATTAGGGAAATTGTGTCACTTCTCTTGCGTTCTGTGCAAGCAGTCAGGGTATATGCAGCAGTTTGGGCCACCTGGCTCGTTGCGAACTGTGTGAAGTCCATTTATTCCTAACAAAGACCGTAATTAATTTGCCAGAATTGTACCTAATTATGACATAACATTTAAGGTTGTGCAATGTAACAGCAATATTTAGACTTAGGGATGCCACCCGTTAGATAAAATACGGAACGGTTCCGTATTTCACTGAAAGAATAAACGTTTTGTTTTTCAAAATGATAGTTTCCGGGTTCGACTTATCAATGTGTTATTATGTTATAATTAAGTCTATGATTTGATATTTGATAGAGAAGTCTGACTGAGCGGTGGTAGGCAGCAGTAGGCTTGTAAGCATTCATTCAAACAGCACTTTCGTGCGTTTTGCGAGCAGCTCTTCACTGTGCTTCAAGCATTGCACTGTTTATGACTTCAAGCCTATCAATTCCAGAGATTAGGCTGGTGTAACCTATGTGATATGGCTAGCTAGCTAGCGGGGTGCGCACGGGGTGCGCACCCCGTGTCTATTAGAACATTAGAACATCCAATAGTCTAAGGTATATGGAATACAAATGGTATAGAGAGAAATAGTCCTATAATAACTACAACCTAAAACCTCTTACCTTGGAATATTGAAGTCTCATGTTAAAAGGAACAACCAGCTTTCATATGTTCTCATGTTCTGAGTAAGGAACTTAAACGTTAGCTTTTTTTACATGGCACATATTGCACTTTTACTTTCTTCTCCAATACTTTGTTTTTGCATTATTTAAACCAAATTAAACATGTTTCATTGCTTTTTTTAGGCTAAATTGATTTTTATTGATGTATTATATTAAGTGTTAATTCAGTATTGTTGTAATTGTCATTATTACAAATACATTTTAAAAATCGGCCGATTTTAATAGGTACCGGCTTTTTTTGGTCCTCCAATAATCGGTATCGGCGTTGAAAAATCATAATCGGTCGACCTCTAGTTTGGACATACTGCCAAATTATCTAAAATGACAATAGAAGCGGCTTCTGGTAGAGAAATTAACATTGGGTTCTCTTGCAACAGCTCTGGTGTACATTCCGGCAGTCAGCATGCCAATTGCACGTTCCCTCAAAACGTTAGACATTTGTGGCATTGTGTTCTGTACCAAAACTGCACATATTTGAGTGGCCTTTTATTGTCCCCCAGTATAAGGTGCACCTGTGTAATGATCATGCTTTTTAATCAGCTTCTTGATATGCCACACCTGTCAGGTGGATGGATAATATTGGCAAAGGAGAAATGCTCATTAACAGGGAAAAAAACAAATTTATGCACAGAATTTGAGAGAAATACGCTTTTTGTGCTTCTGGATAATTTCTGGGATCTTTTATTTCAGCTCATGAAACATTGGACCAACACTGTGTTGCGTTTATATTTTTGTTCAGAATATGGTTTCTACTTTTTAACATTGGTATACAGTTGAAGTCGGAAGTTTACATACACTTAGGTTGGAGTCATTAAAACTAGTTTTTCAACCAATCCACAAATTTCTTGTTAACACACAATAGTTTTTGCAAGTCAGTTAGGACATCTACTTTGTGCGTAATAATTTTTCCAACAATTGTTTTGACAGATTATTTCACTTATAATTCACTGTATCACAATTCCAGTGGGTCAGAAGTTTACATACACTAGGTTGACTGTGCCTTTTTAAACCGCTTGGAAAATGTCATGGCTTTAGAAGCTTTTGATAGGCTAATTGACATCATTTGAGTCAATTGGAGGTGTACCTGTGGATGTATTTCAAGGCCAACCTTCAAACTCAGTGCCTCTTTGCTTGACATCATAGAATTTCTTTTTTTAAATCAGCCAAGAACTCAGAAAAGACATTGTAACCTCCACAAGTCTGGTTCATCCTTGGGAGCAATTTCCAAACACCTGAAGGTACCATGTTGATGTGTGCAAACAATAGTATGCAAGTATAAACACTGTGGGACCACGCAGCCGTCATACCGCTCAGGAAGGAGACGCATTCTGTCTTCTAGAGAGGAACGTACTTTGGTGCGAAAAGTGCAAATCAATTCCAGAACAACAGCAAAGGACCTTGTGAAGATGCTGGAGCAAACCGGTACAAAAGTATCTGTATCCACAGTAAAAACGAGTCCTATATCGACATAACCTGAAAGGTCGCTCAGCAAGGAAGAGGCCACTGCTCCAAAAACGCCATAAAAAAGCCAGACTACAGTTTGCAACTGCACATGGGGACAAAGATCATACTTATTGGAGAAATGTCCTCTGGTCTGATTAAACAAAAGTAGAACTGTTTGGCCATAATGACCATCGTTAAGTTTGGAGGAAAAGGGGAGGCTTGCAAGCCGAAGAACACCGTCCCAACCGTGAAGCACGTGGTGGCAGCATCATGTTGTGGGGGTGCTTTGCTGCAGGAGGGACTGGTGCACTTCACAAAATAGATGGCATCATGAGGTAGGGAAGATTATGTGGATATATTAAAGCAACATCCCAAGACATCAGTCAGGAGGTTAAAGCTTGGTCGCAAATGGGTCTTCCAAATGGACAATGACCCCAAGCATACTTCCAAAGTTGTTGCAAAATGGCGGCAGAACATGGGCAGTATTTTCATTTTTGTAAAAAAAACGTTCCCGTTTTCAACAGGATATTTAGTCAAGACAAGATGCTAGAATATGCATATAAATGACAGTTTTGGATAGACAACACTCTAACGTTTCCAAAACTGCAAAGATATTGTCTGTGAGTATAACAGAACTGAAGCCTGAGAAAAATCCAATCCGGAAGTGCCCCATATTTTGAAAGCGCTGCGTTCCAATGAGTGCCTAATGAGCTGTGAATGTGCTATCAACCAGCTTACACTTTCTACATATTCCCCAAGGTGTCTACAGCATTGTGACGTAGTTTTACGCATTTATGTTGAAGAATAGCCGTAGGTGGCTACATTGCGTAAGTGGTCACCTGATGGCTCCCAGGGTGACTCTCCCGTAAAATACAGAGGTAGCCATTACTCCAATCGATCCTACTGAAAAACGAATTGTCCCGACGGATATATTATCGAATAAATATTTGAAAAACACCTTGAGGATTGATTATAAACAACGTTTGCTATGTTTCTGTCGATATTATGGAGCTAATTAGGAATATTTTTTGCCGTTTTCGTGACTACAATTTCCGGGTGATTTCTCAGCCAAACGTGAAGAGCAAACGGCGCTATTTCGCCTACAAAAATAATCTTTTGGGAAAAAATGAACTTTGGCTATCTACCTGGGAGTCTCGTGAGTGAAAATATCTGAAGTTCATCAAAGGTAAACGATTTAATTTGATTGCTTTTCTGATTTGTGACAAGGTTGCCTGCTGCTAGCAAGGCATAATGCTATGCTAGGCTATCGATAAACTTTCACAAATGCTTGTCTAGCTTTGGCTGTAAAGCATATTTGGAAAATCTGAGATAACAGGGTGATTAACAAAAGGCTAAGCTGTGTCTCAATATATTTCATTTGTGATTTTCATGAATAGGAATATTTTCTAGGGATATTTATGTCCGTTGCGTTATGCTAATTAGTGTCAGGCGATGATTACGCTCCCGGACCCGGGATGGGGAGTCACAAGAAGTTAAGGACAACAAAGTCAAAATTATTGGAGTGGCCATAACAAAGCCCTGACCTCAATCCTATAGAAAATGTGTGGGCAGAACTGAAAATGTGTGTGCGAGCAAGTTACACCAGCTCTGTCAGGAGGATTGGGCCAAAATTCACCCAACTTATTGTGGGAAGCTTGTGGAAGGCTACCCGAAACGTTTGTCCCAAGTTAAAAACTGAGTTTAAATGTATTTGTATGTAAACTTCCGACTTCAACTATGTATGACTTCAAATGTATTAACAGATGTTTTAGGTAAGCAATATATAGGCTACTATAAAATGTAATGTATTTGAGTTTTTCTTGGAATAGAAACACCATAATATAAACTTCAGCTTGCACTATGCAGAAATTGCAAAAATTCTAATAGTTCACCCATTTTCAGTATATGTGACAAAATAAGATGATTCTCTATGCTATACTATCTAAATTTGTTCGGGTTACATATTGCCATTTTAATTAAGCTAAAATATCAGAAATAAATCATAAGTAATGAAGGCCAGTATCAGCTCCTTTTCATAAATAAAAGAGAATAAATAATCTCAACCTGTAGCAGTCAAATGATTTGCGCACAAAAGCAAGCTTCAACCAACTTAATTTGCATTGAGCGTGAGAAATGCTCTTTACAAGTGAAATATTAGTATTATAAAGACAGAAAAATACACGTCAAAGTTGAATTACACAAAGGAATATTAGTGGGAATATAACCATAATATAAACAAGAGAATGGAATATATTTGAAAAGCTTAAAATTGAGAAATAGATCCCCCGTTTGGTTTCTATTTTTCAATTTATTTTAGATTTGATTGGAAAAAACAAAACAAGTAGGCTGCAAGTACAGTGCAACAGACTTCAGTGAACCATTTCCAGAAAATGTATACAAAACAACACATTTAGGAGCAAAACATCCTGAATATCAGGACGCGCAACTGCAACATGTTTAGAATACTATTTCATACGCACATTGCATCTGAAACTGTTCTTTAGAGATTGTAACCCATCTGTCCCCATGAAAAGTATGTTTAGGGCTCCATCTACATTCATTCCACCTGGGACTAAATAACTTTTTTGCCCGCTTTGAGGACAATACAGTGCCACTGACACGGCCTGCAACGAAAACTTGCGGACTCTCCTTCACTGCAGCCGAGGTGAGTAAAACATTTAAACGTGTTAACCCTCGCAAGGCTGCAGGCCCAGACGGCATCCCCAGCCGCGCCCTCAGAGCATGCGCAGACCAGCTGGCTGGTGTGTTTACGGACATATTCAATCAATCCATATCTCAGTCTGCTGTTCCCACATTCTTCAAGAGGGCCACCAATGTTCCTGTTCCCAAGAAAGCTAAGGTAACTGAGCTAAACTACTACCGCCCCGTAGCACTCACTTCCGTCATCATGAAATGCTTTGAGAGACTAGTCAAGGACCATATCACCTCCACCCTACCTGACACCCTAGACCCACTCCAATTTGCTTACCGCCCAAATAGGTCCACAGACGATGCAATCTCAACCACACTGCACACTGCCCTAACCCATCTGGACAAGAGGAATACCTATGTGAGAGTGCTGTTCATCGACTACAGCTCAGCATTTAACACCATAGTACCCTCCAAGCTCGTCATCAAGCTCGAGACCCTGGGTCTCGACCCCGCCCTGTGCAACTGGGTACTGGACTTCCTGATGGGCCGCCCCCAGGTGGTGAGAGTAGGCAACAACATCTCCACCCCGCTGATCCTCAACACTGGGGCCCCACAAGGGTGCGTTCTGAGCCCTCTCCTGTGCTCCCTGTTCACCCACGACTGCGTGGCCACGCACGCCTCCAACTCAATCATCAAGTTTGCGGACGACACAACAGTGGTAGGCTTGATTACCAACAACGACGAGACGGCCTACAGGGAGGAGGTGAGGGCCTTCGGAGTGTGGTGTCAGGAAAATAACCTCACACTCAACGTCAACAAAACTAAGGAGATGATTGTGGACTTCAGGAAACAGCAGAGGGAACACCCCCCTACCCACATCGATGGAACAGTAGTGGAGAGGGTAGTAAGTTTTAAGTTCCTCGGCATACACCTCACAGACAAACTGAATTGGTCCACCCACACAGACAGCATCGTGAAGAAGGCGCAGCAGCGCCTCTTCAACCTCAGGAGGCTGAAGAAATTCGGCTTGTTACCAAAAGCACTCACAAACTTCTACAGATGCACAATCGAGAGCATCCTGGCAGGCTGTATCACCGCCTGGTACGGCAACTGCTCCGCCCACAACCGTAAGGCTCTCCAGAGGGTAGTGAGGTCTGCACAACGCATCACCGGGGGCAAACTACCTGCCCTCCAGGACACCTACACCACCCGATGTTACAGGAAGGCCATAAAGATCATCAAGGACAACAACCACCCGAGCCACTGCCTGTTCACCCCGCTACCATCCAGAAGGCGAGGTCAGTACAGGTGCATCAAAGCTGGATCCGAGAGACTGAAAAACAGCTTCTATCTCAAGGCCATCAGACTGTTAAACAGCAACCACTAACATTGAGTGGCTGCTGCCAACACACTGACTCAAGTCCAGCCACTTTAATAATGGGAATTGATGGGAAATTATGTAAAACATATCACTAGCCACTTTAAACAATACTCCCTAATATAATGTTTACATACCCTACATTATTCATCTCATATGTATACGTATATACTGTACTCTATATCATCTACTGCATCTTTATGTAATACATGTATCACTATCCACTTTAACCTCTTGAAGCTAGGGGGCACTATTTTTATGTTTTGAAAAATAACCTTCCCAAAGTAAACGGCCTATTTCTCAGGACCAGATGCTAGAATATGCATATAATTGACAGATTAGGATAGAAAACACTCTAAAGTTTCCAAAACTGTCAAAATATTGTCTGTGAGTATAACGGAACTGATACTGCAGGTGAAACCCTGAGGAAAATCAAACCAGGAAGTGGCTTCTATTTTGAAAAATCCATGTTCCATAGCCTGCCTTTGCTCCATTTAAAGGGATATCGGACTGCTTTTCCTATCACTTCCTCAAGGTGTCAACAGTCTTCAGACAAAGTTTCAGGCTTTTATTTTGAAAAATGAGCGAGAAAGATAACATCGCATCAGGTGTTCGCATGAGTTTGGCTCGCGCAACAGAGTTTGGGCAACATTGCCTCTCCCTCTCCTACTGTTAAAGACAGTTGCGGTTGATATATTATCGATTATATATTTTAAACAACCTGAGGATTGATTCTAAAAATGTTTGACATGTTTTTACATTACGGATATTATTTGGAATTTGTCTGCATTGTCATGACCGCTCTTTCCTGTGGATCTCTGAACATAATGCGCCAAACAAACGGAGGTATTTTGGACATAAAAATAATCTTTGTGGAACAAAAGGAACATTTATTGTGTAACTGGGAGTCTCGTGAGTGAAAACATCCGAAGATCATCAAAGGTAAACGATTAATTTGATTGCTTTTCGGATTTTCGTGACCAAGCTACTTGATGCTAAGTGTACATAATGTTTTGTCTCGCGATCGATAAACTTACACAAACGCTTGGATTGCTTTCGCTGTAAAGCATATTTTCAAAATCTGAGACGACAGGTGGATTAACAAAAGGCTAAACTGTGTTTTGCAATATTGCACTTGTGATTTCATGAATATAAATATTTTTAGTAATGTTATTTGAATGTGGCGCTATGCAATTCAGCGGTTGTTGATGACAATTATCCCGTCAAGAAGTTAACTATGCCACTTTGTTTACATACTTATCTCATATGTATATACTGTACTCGATACCATCTACTGTATCTTGCCTGTGCTGCTCTGTACCATCACTCATTCATATATCTTTATGTACATATTCTTTATCCCCTTACACTTGTGTGTATAAGACAGTAGTTTTGGAATTGTTAGTTAGATTACTTGTTGGTTATTACTGCATTGTCAGAACTAGAAGCACAAGCATTTCGCTACACTCCCATTAACATCTGCTAACCATGTGTATGTGACAAATAAAATTTGATTTGATTTGGAATTTTACAATATACAACGTGTCCCCCAAAATGTGTATATACAGTGCCAGTCAAAAGGTTGGACACACCTACTCATTCAAGGGTTTTTATTTATTTAGACTATTTTCTACATTATAAAATAATAGTGAAGACATCAAAACTATGAAATAACACATGGAATCATGTAGTAACCAAAAGAGTAAAAAAATCTAAATATATTTTAGATTTGAGGTTCTTCAAAGAAGCCACCATTTGCCTTGATGACAGCTTTGCACACACTTGCATGAACTCAACATTTACTTCGTTGCCATCTGATGTTTATTGCTCGTTATTACATTAGGAGAAATCACCGTGCAAAAACTACAGTGCCTGGGAGAAGATGCAAAAATGGAACCATTTATTAGTTGAGCAGTGAGCACCATCATAATATAGGCCAATCACCAATGTCTTTCCTTGTCATGCCAAACATGAACATTTTACTGTAATGTTATGATGAGATGTGGAACCTGTGTCTCTCAGGGAGCTGGAGGAGTATGTGGACCGTCTGAGGAGAGACTCGTCCTCCGGCAAAGGTCAGCTGTCAATCACCCTCAGGGACGTGGAGGAGGGAGCTGTCAACCTCAGGAGGGTGGGAGAGGCCTTGGCTGGACTTAAAGGTGAGCACTGTCTGGGGCTGCTGCTAGAGGTTAGCACATCATTGACCACAGGTAGAAGATGTTCAAGTGATGAAGTTACCAATAGCAGGAGATACGCCATAGCAGCATTAATCATATACAACCAGTCAGTTCTGTAATGTTTTAAAATATGTGAAGGGTAAGAAAGGACACCGTGGATAGCTGACACCTCGTTGATGTGTGACAACTTTAGGATTTATGGTCCCTCCCGCCCCTCTGTCAGGTGAGTTCCCAAGCCTGCAAGGGAAGATGCGGACGGTGCTGCGTGTGGAGGTGGAGGCGGTGCGCTTCCTGAAGGAGGAGCCTCATAAGATGGACAGCATGCTTAAGAGGGTCAAAGCCCTGACAGAGGCTCTCAGCGGTCTCAGAAGGTACATGCTGCCCCTATATATCATCCAGGACATGTAAGAGGATGATTGATGATCTGAGTAGTCAAATAAAGTTGTGCTGTGTTCCCTTCAGATGTGTCACAGAGAATCATCCTCACAATCCCGAGCCTGGAGCAGCCACAGCAGAGGGGGGTGTAGAGCCTGCCATTGCCCAGTCTGAACCCCCCCGGAAGAATCTCCCCACCATGGAATCCCCCAAACCTCAGCCCAGGCCCTCTGTCAGAACCCCCCAGCCACAGGTCAAGAACCCTGCAGGCAGGCCAGACATAGTCCCCACCTCACCTGACATTGTCCACCGTGTGAAGAGCTCTCCCGTCAACATGCATTCTTGTCAGCACTCAGCGGCTCTGCCACACCACCCCAGCCCCCCACTGACCTCCACCCACGGCCGAGACTCCCCCACCGTGGCCAAGGTCAGTCCCCGCAGCCGAGAGAACAGTCCGGCCCTGCAGAAGAGAATAGTCCCTTGGTGTGGCGATGGACCGGCACCCACGGCCAGCAGCACTGAGACCACCTCACAACCACCTGGTTCAGAGGAGATCCACACCAACAGGGGCAGCATCAAACACATTGTCATGGATGTTGAGGTAGTCATAGTCGGTCTGATAATCCTAGTAATTATTTTAGTGTCTGTAAAACACATGAGTCGGTTTCCTGTTTAAGCTTAAAGCGAGACTAAAAATATTAAATTGAGATTATTCTTAGTCTAAGACTGGACTTAATCTGGGTCCAGGAAACTTGCTCAAGGTAGGTGGGTTGAGATGAAGAAAGTCTTTAAAACTGAGATGACTGTTACTTACCACACTATCACTCAAGAGGATTAAACAGAGCCCTCTGCCAGTTCTCTAACATAAACCAATCTCAGTAAAGTGCATCTACATTTCTGATCGGTATGCATTGAGACGTCTGGGCCATTATATATCATTAGTATACCTCTCTGGTCACCCCCAAAACCAATTCCTCCTTTGGCCACCTCTCCTTCCAGTTCTCTGCTGCCAATGACTAGAACGAACTACAAAAATCTCTGAAACTGGAAACACTTATCTCCCTCACTAGCTTTAAGCAACAGCTGTCAGAGCAGCTCACAGATTACTGCACATGTACATAGCCTATCTATAATTTAGCCCAAACAACTACCTCTTCCCCTACTGTATTTTTTATTTTATTTTGCTCCTTTGCACCCCATTATTTCTATTTCTACTTTGCACATTCTTTCACTGCAAATCAACCATTCCAGTGTTTTACTTGGTATATTGTATTTACTTCGCCACCATGACCTTTTTTTTGCCTTTACCTCCCTTATCTCACCTCATTTGCTCACATTGTATATAGACTCGTTTTCTACTGTATTATTGACTATTTTTGTTTTACTCCATGTGTAACTCTGTGTCGTTGTATGTGTCGAACTGCTTTGCTTTATCTTGGCTAGGTCGCAATTGTAAATGAGAAACTTGTTCTCAACTTGCCTACCTGGTTAAATAAAGGTGAAATAAATTTTAAAAATCTCCTCCACCCCACAGACGGCAGAGAGAGTGCAGGACCTGGAGGAGGGGAGGTCGCCACAGAACTCAGCAGCCACCTCTTCTGGGAGTGAGTTTGAGCAGATTCTCCAGGAGGCCCAGGCCAGCCTGATGAAGGCCATACCCGACCTGGAGGTGACTGAGACCAGGAGAAGGGAGGCTCAGTCCTCCCCTCCACCCCTAGCTCCAGACCAGCCATCTCTCCCAGACCCAGAGCTTCCCCTCAACCCTCCACTGCCAGACGAAGTAGATGCCCCTCAACCTACTGAGGCATCTCTTCCAGGTAAGGAACTATGGAAGTTAATAGACCAATTCAATTGTTGGAAGCATCAAAGTTACCAGTTTGCTGTAATTTTTCCTATTTTTATAAGAAACTCTGGAAGGACTCAGAATGCATAACCATTGTACAAACTGGAAGATTGTTCATCATCCCCAAACAAAACTGATGGTGTAAATAATCATAATGATACATAAAAAATGTGGAAATAACCATCTTGGTTAAGGGCGAAGACCAATAAGGCAGAATCACTTTCCTTAAATGTATCCATAATGGAAAGAAAATTGCCTTTATTAATGCGTATGCTCCAAATTCATATTATCCTGCTTTATTTGATTCTATGAACAGCAAATTGTTAGAATTAACTGAATTCCATCTGGTTATTGGGAAAGACATGAATGCCATTTTGGACATGCGGGACAAATCTAATAAGACTAACTACAATCCACACGCAACCAAGGCTCTCCAGCATATACTCTCTGATTACAATCTCAGTGATGCCTGGCAAGCACATAATCCAAAAGCAAATGAGTAAATGTTCTACTCAAACAGGCATAAAAGATTATCCTGAATCAATTGTATATTATTTATCTACACCTCTATTTTCTAAAATTAAGAAAATAGAAAATTGACATATGAGCTTGTCCGATCACCACGCCTATTACAGCCAATTACACAATTCAGATTCTCCTACAAAATGGCGTTTCAATGTTTTATTACTACAAAATCCTACATTCTGTGATCAATTTGAAATTGAACTAAATTAATTCATAATGATTCATACAAATTCAGGCAATGACCCCCAGATTTTATGGGATGCCACCAAAGGTTGTTTAAAAAAATAATAATAATGCAACTGCATTTGCATCTGGGTTGAATAAATCACAATTAAAGAAGATATCAGAATTAGAAATGCTGTTAACTGTGTTAAAGCGTTCTCAATAAACACTTTTTTCAGACTAGGTAGCTGTTACTCTTTCCAAAGTCAATACATAACTTATTGATAAGACAGAGAGCATAATTTGCCGACTTTCGAGTTAGACTCAACCATAACTTCCATGGTAATCGGTCACTGTACTGGCCAACAAGCAGTAATGATCAATTAGCTGATATAGCAACTATTGTATCTGAATCCTAAATACATTTTTTTAAATGTATTTTACCTTTATTTAACTAGGCAAGTCAGTTAGTCTTATTTTTAATGACGGCCTAGGAACAGTGGGTTAACTGCCTTGTTCACGGGCAGAACAACAGATTTTTACCTTGTTAGCTCAGGGATTCGATCTTGCAACCTTTCGGTTCCTTGTCCAACGCTCAAAGCTTATCCCCCTTCTATAAACACCTGTACACTTGTAAACTTCTGTACACCTCTGATTGTGAATCCACACCAAGCCAGACTAAGTCCTTTCTAAAAGAATAAAGAACTCCTCTTCTCTCAACAGAGGAAGCCACCTCGCTGGGAGCCTAAATCGCTCTCAATGAACTCAAAACAGCATTGGATAGCATGAATAAAGGCAAATCACCTGGATGGGATGGTATTGCCCCTGAGGTCTATACATTTCTTTGGTATCAATTAGGTCCGCCATTGCTCGAAATTATTAATACAGGCGTTCACAAAGGTTCATTTGGGAGAGATGTGAATACAGCACTAATTTTGCTTTTATTAAAGAAAAGTAAGAATGCCACCCAGTGTTCTCACTATCTTTGATAAACACAGATGTTAAAATGTTTTCCAAAATGTTGTTGTCCCGTCTCAAGACTCAAAACCTTTATCCTCGGATAACCTCCATTGACAATTACATATCTTAAATGCTTCATCAGAAACAACAGCTCCTTAGGCTGTTTTATCTCTCGATACAGAAGAATGTTTTGATAAACTAGAATGGTCATATCTTTGTCTGTCTTGGAACATATGGGAATTGCCTCCAATTTCATTAATATGATTAAAATACTATATATGCCAATCCCTCAGCCATAGTTATAACAGGCAATATCTGCTCTGCTCCGTTCAGAATCACTAGAAGCATTAGACAGGGTGATTCAATTTCTCCTTTGCTATTTGTATTATCCATTGAATCCCTGGCACAGGCAATTTGTCAATCGAAGGAAAAAACATAAATTTCCCTAAAATCTACTGATCACTTAATCTCATTATACCTGGACAATATGTTACTATATCTAGACAATGTATCTCAATCGCATTGAAGATCATAGATAAATTCAGCCTAATTTCAAGTTATAAAATGAATCTAACCAAATAATGAAGGAAAAGCATTGTCAGTTTGAATTTTGGCAAGTTTGTATGGGAGAGATGGGGAAATGATTGTTATCAATCAATAATGGCAAACCTCCTGGCATTGACAACTTAGAATGACAGCTACTGAGGATGGTAGATGACCCTATGATCACTGCTATCTGTCACTTCTTTAATTTTAGTCAAGAGCCGTGGTTCCCAAACTTTTTATAGTCCCGTACCCCTTCAAACATTCAACCTCCAGCTGTGTACCCCCACTAGCACCCTGGTCAGCGCACTCTCAAATGTTTTTTTACTTCCATCATTGTAAGCTTGCCACACACACTATACGAGACATTTATTAAACATAATAATGAGTGCGAGTTTTTGTCACAACCCAGCTCGTGGGAAGTGACAAAGAGCTGTTATAGGACCAGGGCAATAATATAATAATAATCAATAATTTTGGTCTTTATTTAGCCATCTTACATATAAAACCTTATTTGTTCATCAAAAACTCACCACAGGTTAAATAGAATGGTGTGCTTGAAAGGATGCACATAACTCTGCAATGTTGGGTTGTATTGGAGAGAGTCTGTCTTAAATCATTTTCCACACACAGTCTGTGCCTGTATTTAGTTTTCAAGCTAGTGAGGGCCGAGAATACACTCTCTCATAGCTACGTGGTTGCAAAGGGCATCAGTATCTTAACAGCGTGATTTGCCAAGGCAGGATACTCTGAGCGCAGCCCTATCCAGAAATCTGGCAGTGGCTTCTGATTAAGTTACATTTTCACAGAACCGCCTGTTGCAATTTCGATGAGGATCTCTTGTTCAGATATTGGAAAGTGAACTGGAGGCAGGGCATGAAAGGGATAACGAATCCAGTTGTTTGTGTTTTGGGAAAGTACCTGCGTAATTGCGCAACCAGCTCACTCAGGTGCTTTGCTATATCACATTTAACATTGTCTGTAAACTTGAGGTCATTTACACACACAAAATTATACAATGATGGAAAGACCTGTGTGTTGTTGTAAACGTGTTCCATGGTTGCTGCCCATATCATTGCATAATATAGGAAATACACAAGAGTTAAGGGGGGCCTTGCTTTAACAAAGTTAACCATTTTGACTGTGTGTCCAAAACATATTTCAAGCTGTCAGGCATTCCCTTGGCAGCAAGAACCTCTCGGTGGATGCTGCAGTGTGACCAAGTGGCATCGGGGCATCTTGCACTCCAATTAACACACCACTATGTCTCTCTGTCATGGCTTTTGCGCCATCAGTATGGATACAAACACATCTTTACCACCAAAGTCCATTTGATGTCACAAAGCTGTCCAGTACTTTGAAAATATCCTCTCCTGTTGTCCTGGTTTCCAGTGGTTTGTAGAAGAGGATATCTTCCTTAATTGACCCCAAATAAACGTAATAGATATATACTAGGAGCTGTGCCAGGCCTGCCACATCTGTTGACTCCTCTAGCTGTAACGCATAGAATTCATTAGCTTGTATGCGAAGCAGTAATTGTTTTAATACATCACGGGGCAGCAGTGTAGCCTAGTGGTTAGAGCATTGGACTAGTAACCGAAAGGTTGCAAGTTCAAATCCCCAAGCTGACAAGGTACAAAATCTGTTGTTCTGCCCCTGAACAGGCAGTTAGAACCCACTGTTCCTAGGCCGTCCTGGAAAATAAGAATTTGTTCTTAACTGACTTGCCTAGTAAAATAAAGGTAAAAATAAAAAAATATCACTGATGCATCGTGAAACAGTGTTGTTTGATGAAGTCATTGTCTGTATAGTTTTTTTTTTTGCCTTTCCCCCAAGCATTGTCCCAGCCATATCCGCGGCAGCAGGAGGAATTAAGTCCTCCACAATAGTATGGGTCTTGCCTGTTCTAGCCACTCGGTAGCTCTCCACATAAGATGCTTCTAGCCCCTTCTTATTAATGGTATCTGTTGCTTACTGCTCAAAAGTAATCTTAATTCTTCCTCAAAAACCTCCTGTGGTTTATTTTTCAAATTGGCATGTTTCGTTTCCAAATGTTTGCCCAGGAGTGAAGGTGTCATCAAGTTGTGAGATTAGTAATTTTTCACGAAAAACACACTGTGGCTGAGGAAAGGCACTACTCCCAATATAAGTGAACTGCAAACCAATGTAGTTCTCATCATATTTGCGCCTCTTCGATAGTCCAACGTCCCTGTCTGTTGTTCGGTGCTTTCCCGGGGAACGGGGGCAGTAGCTCTTTGGCTGCATCAGATTCACAACTGTCAATTTTATTTTAGGCAGTGAAACGAGGCTACACGGGCGAGAAAAAACATCACCCAAATGTATAGCCCCGTTGAAAAATCTAAATGGACTATTTGAAAATGTAAATCACATTTTTTATTTGGCGTACCCCCGACGACATTGCGCGTACCCCAGTTTGGGAATAGCCAGTCCAGAGGAAGGTGTTTGTCCTTAGGCCTGGAGGGAAGCCAAAGTCATTACACTACCCAAGAGTGGTAAAGCGGCCTCTACTGGTTCTAACGGCAGACTTATCAGCTTGTTGCCAGATCTTAGCAAACTGTTTTGCCTTGACCAAATACATTGACAACAGACTTTCATCGTTCTTATAGAGAAGGGCACTCAGCATGTACTGCACTGACACAAATGACTCATGATTGGTTGAAAAAAAATTATAATAAAAAGATTGTGGGAGCTGTACTGTTAGATTTCAGTGGAGCCTTTGATATTATTGACCATAACCTGTTAACTTACAGTAGAAGTCAAAAGTTTGGACACACCTACACAAAGCAAAGGGTGGCTACTTTGAAGAATCTCAAATATAAAACATTTTAATTTGTTTAACACTTTTTTGGTTACTACATGATTCCATGTGTTTTATTTAATAGTTTTGATGTCTTCACTATTATTCTACAATATAGTAAAAATAAAGAAAACCCCTTCAATGAGTAGGTTTTTCCAAACTTTTGACTGGTACTGTATGTTTTATGCATTTTCAACCTTAGATTGCCATATCGTGGATTCTGATCTAGCTAATTAAACTCACAGAGCTTTCTTTAATGGAAGCCTTTCTAATGTGAAACGTGTAGGATGTGGTGTACCGCAGGGCAGCTCTCTAGGCCATCTATTCTTTTATATTTTTACCAATGACCTGGCACTAAACAAAGCCTTTGTGTCCCAGTATGCTGATGATTGAACCATATACAATGCATTCAGAAAGTATTCAGTCCCCTTGAATTTTTACACATTTTGTTAACTTACTGCCTTATTCTAAAATTGATTAAAAAAAATAAAAAATCTGCATCAATACACACACAATACCTCAAAATGACAACACGAAAACAGGTTTTTAGACATTTTTGCAAATGTATAAATAATTTAAAAAAACAGATATCTTATTTACATAAGTATTCAGACTTTTTGCTTTGAGACTCAAAATTGAGCGCAGGTAAATCCTGTTTCCATTGATCATCTTTGAGATGTTTCTACAACTTGATTGGAGTCCACCTGTGGTAAATTCAATTGATTTGACATGATTTGGAGACACGCGCGCACACACACACACACACACACACACACACATATAAGGTCAGGCACAGATCTGGGGAAGGGTAGCCAAAACATTTCTGCAGCATTGAAGGTCCTCAAGAACACAGTGCCCTCAATCATTCTTAAATGGAAGAAATTTAGAACCACCAAGACTCTTCCTAGAGCTGGCCACCCAGCCAAACTGAGCAATCATGGGGAAAGGGATTTGGTCAGGGAGGTGACCAAAAACCTGATGGTCATTCGGACAGAGATCCAGAATTCCTCTGTGGAGATTTGAAAACCTTCCAGTAGGACAACCATCACAGCAGCACTCCACAAATCAGGCCTTTATGATAGAGTGGCCAGACAGAAGCCACTCTTCAGTAAAAGGTGCATGACAACCCGCTTGGAATTTGCTAAAAGGCACCTAAAGGACTCTGACCATGAGAAACAAGATTCTCTGGTCTGATGAAAACAAGATTGAACTTGTTGGTCTGAATGCCAAGCGTCACGCATGGTAGTGGCAGCATCATGCTGTGAGGATGTTTTTCAGCAGCAGGGGCTGGGAGACTAGTCAGGATCGAGGGAAAGATGAACTGAGCAAAGTACAGAGAGATATTTGATGAAAGCTTGCTCCAGAGTGCTCAGGACCTCAGACTGGGGTGAAAATTCACCTTAAAACAGCACAATGACCTCAAGCACACAGGCAAGACAATGCAGAGCCCGGACTTGAACCAGATCGAACTTCTCTGGAGATACCTGAAAATAGCTTTGCAGCGACGCTCCCCATCCAACCTGACAGAGCTTGAGAGGATCTGCAGAGAAGAATGGGAGAAACTTCCCAAATACAAGTGTGCCAAGCTTGTAGCATCATACTCAAGGCTGTAATCGCTGCCAAAGGTGCTACAACAAAGTACTTAGTAAAGGGCCTGAATTCTTATGTAAATGTGATATTTCAGTGGTTTTGTGGGACACAAAACAAAGATTGAGGATAAAAAAAAAATGTTTTCATCCATTTTAGAGTAAGACTTTAACATAAGAAAATGTGGAAAGGGGGAGCGCTGGTGAGCAGCAACCTGTGAAGTCACGTTTTCTCAGTGTTCCGATCCAGGGCGAACAATTTACTATTAATACTTGACCAACACCTCCCCCACGTGTTAATTTTGTAACATTTAATTTGGAATCAAACCCAATTTACTAATCTGTCTTATTTTCTGAAAATGTTGGCACTTTTATCGTAAAATGTTGAGACAACGGTCCGCGGCCCACAAAGGAGCAGGCCTCTGCTGAAACCTCGGGCTCACCTGACACTGACTCTGATCCCCCCCCAACCTAGACATGGTAATGGTGGCTATCATTAAACCTGAATAGACTGTGCTGGCTAAGGTGGAGTCATTATCCACTGACCCATCTCCACAAATAGCTATTCTCTCCACCGAGGTCAACATAAAGATCAACTCCGTTAATCTAGACTTGGTGAGACATGACACCCGTCTGAATAGCCTGGAAGATGGTGCAAATATTTACTCCAACAAAGTGGTGACACAAAGAGCAAGTCACCCGGCTATCATCAGATGTCTTCAAACTCACTTCCAAGGTTGAGGACCTCGAGAACAGACAGCGCCGGGGGAACAGTCAAATTTTCGGCGTGAGAGAGGGACTCGAGACCGTAGGCGGAATGCAGCCTACCCTGTCCATAGCTAAATTGCTACAGGAAATTCTAGGCCTCGATTACGCCCCCAATCGCACAGAAGCATACAGTCCTTACCGAAAAGTTAGTTAAATTCCACTACATTCAGGAGAAGGAGGATGTCTTCCGTAAGCCAGCGCGAGCGGCTCCCATCACCCACGATGGCCGGAATAAAAAATGACAATTATTCATCCAGTAATTTAACGTTATGAACAATGATGGTATGTATAGGGTGACATGTTCTCACAAGGACAATATAGTTTGAATAGTATTTTATTTACAGTACATGACACAGTTAGCTTTTACCAACTATCTGTGGCTGTATAGGCACAGTGCTAGGTGATGCAGTAATAATTAGCCTATTCGCTGCCTAAGGCTAGCCTCTGAGCTCTCTTTCTATGCCTTAATAGGATACCCTACTAACATACTGTGAGCATGTTTAATACATATAAGTTTATACTCCCAAAGGACCATATGTATTATTCTTTAGAATTTCACTGGTTGGTCCGCTCTGGTGCTTGTGGGCGGATGGCACGGGTTTGCTGGTTGTATAGCCGAGCGACAGGTATTAATTACAATGCCAGTCAATTTTCAGTGTTCTGGCTTGTTAGGATGTTCAACAGAGGGTTACATTTCTACAAATGTTGAATTTTACTGGGTTTGTTTTCCTATTTACTTACTTAATTAAATGTTGAGGTCTGCAATTTACATACACCTTAGTTAAATACATTTAAACTCAGTTTTTCACAATTCTTTACATTTAATCCTAGTAAAAATTCCCTGTCTTAGGTCAGTTAGAATCACCACTTTATTTTAAGAATGTGAAATGTCAGAATAATAGTAGCGAGAATGGTTTATTTCAGCGTTTATTTCTTTCATCAGATTCCCAGTGGGTCAGAAGTTTACATGCACTCAATTAGTATTTGGTAGCATTGCCTTTAAATTGTTTAACTTGGGTCAAACATGTTGGGTAGCCTTCCACAAGCTTCCCACAATAAGTTGGGTGAATTTTGGCCCATTCCTCCTGGCAGAGCTGGTGTAACTAAATCAGGTTTGTAGGCCTCCTTGCTCGCACACGCTTTTTCAGTTCTGCCCACAAATGTTCTATGGGATTGAGGTCAGGGCTTTGTGATGGCCACTCCAATACCTTGACTTTGTTGTCCTTTAGCCATTTTGGCACAACTTTGGAAGTATGCTTGGGGTCATTGTCCATTTGGAAGACCCATTTGCGACCAAGCTTTAACTTCCTGACTGATGTCTTGAGATGTTGCTTCAATATATCCACACAATTTTTCTTCTTCATGATGCCATCTATTTTGTGAAGTGCACCAGTCCCTCCTGCAGCAAAGCACCCCCACAACATGATGCTGCCACCCCCGTACTTCACTGTTGGGATGGTGTTCTTCGGCTTGCAAGCACCCCTTTTTCCTCCAAACCTAACGATTGTCATAATGGCCAAACAGTTCTATTTTTGTTTCATCAGACCAGAGGACATTTCTCCAAAAAGTATGATATTTGTCCCAATGTGCAGTTGAAAACTGTAGTCTGGCTTTTTTATGGTGGTTTTGGAGCAGTGGCTTCTTCCTTGCTGAGCGTCCTTTCAGGTTATGTCGATATAGGACTTGTTTTACTGTGGATATAGATACTTTTGTACCTGTTTCGTCCAGCATCTTCACAAGGTCCTTTGCTGTTGTTCTGGGATTGATTTGCACTTTTCGCCTAAAAGTATGTTCATCGCTAGGAGACAGAAGGCGTCTCCTTCCTGAGTGGTATGATGGCTTCGTGGTCCCATGGTGTTTATACTTGCATACTATTGTTTGTACAGATGAACGCGGTACCTTCAGGTGTTTGTAAATCGCTCCCAAGAATGAACCAGACTTGTGGAGGTCTACAAATCTACTTGACTGATTTCTTTTGATTTTCCCATGACGTCAAGCAAAGAGGCACTGAGTTTGAAGGTAGGCCTTGAAATACATCCGCAGGTACACCTCCAATTGACTCAAATGATGTCAATTAGCCTATCAGAAGCTTCTAAAGTCATGATATAATTTTCTGGAATTTTCCAAGCTGTTTAAAAGGAACAGTCAACTTAGTGTATGTAAATTTCTGACCAACTGGAATTGTCTGTAAACAGTTGTTGGAAAAATTACTTGACATGCACAAAGTATATGTCCTAACTGACTTGCCAAAACTATAGTTTTTTTACAAGAAATGTGTGGAGTGGTTGAAAAACAAGTTTTAATGACTCCAACCTAAGTGTATGTAAACTTCCGACTTCAACTGTATATGTGTTTTTAAGTCATCCCAAGTAGATGGGGTTGGTCGGGGGGGGACATATTCCTATACCTCCTTTTTTATATATTGTTTTACTATCCTTCAAATATGCAAATAGCATAAGATACCTTAGAACCACCTCAGCCATCTATCAGGGCACGTGGCGAGACCCAAATGCAGACACAGGAGCCAGATGGTAGTGCTCCAATATTTATTATAACAAAGGGAGTGGTCAAAGGCATGTCGGGGCCAGGCGAGAGTTCATAAACCAGGGCAGAGTACAAACGGTACCAGACGATATGAAGTATCGAGGTCGGGCCAGGCAGGGGTCAGAAATCAGATCTGAGTCCAAAACAGTACAAGGGGATATGCAGGCTGGTGGTCAGGCAGGCGGATTCGGAGTCAGAACAGGCAAGGATCGAAACCAGGAGGACTAGAAACAAACAGAGACTGGGATAAAATAGGGACAGGAAATACCGCTGGTTGACTTGGCAAACAATATGAACTGGCACAGAGAGACAGGAAGCACAGGGATATATACACCGGGGATTATAAGCGACACCTGGAGGAGGTGGAGACAATCACAAGGACAGGTGAACCAGATCAGGGTGTGACAGTTTCCCTCCAGAATCCCCTTCCCTAGGTGTAAATGTGATTATGTTTGCCCTGGATAGAACTTTACTGAGGTTTAGTTTAACACAGTAGCATTTTGCTCTAGTCTAGGAGAGGTAGATGCAGCCTACCAACAGGGGGAAGGCCAGCATAGGGGTCCAAGCTTTTCTTCAGGGTATTTTGCTGTTTTTAGCAGTTTTTTAAAATTGTATTTATATTTTATTACTCTGACCTTTCAGCACACTGGCCATGTGATTGTCCTAACATTCATTTCTGATTACTATGACTGCCTAATTCACATACTCTAGGCTCCACTTTCTTTATCAGCTGGAACGTGAAAGGAACTAATCAGGTGGTCAAGCATAGCCGCGTGTATGCTCATCTTAAGTCCTTAAGTCCGGACATGGTTTCTCTCCAAGAGACCCATCTCTGGTCCAGCGACCATGATAAACTAAAGAGAAAATGGGTAGACCAGCAGGGCAGCCATCCTTATCAGAAAAGGTACCTAGCTTGTCTCCACCAAAGTAATTTCAGATACTAATGGCAGATATATTATAGTGATGGGGAAATGGTTTATTCTGGCTAACCTCTATGATCCTAATTGGGATGACGCTCAATTTCTCTGACCTTATCGCAACAGTTCCCGACCTTAACCCTCATCATTTGATATTGGGCGGAGATTTCAAATGTGTATTGCATCCAAGTCTAGACAGATCCCGACCGAAGCCCAACAATGTGGGAGCAAATCCCACTGCTAAACAGTACTCCTTTTTTTCCCTCCAGTCCACGAATCATACTCTAGGTTTTACTTGTTTTCTGTGGGATTGCTCCTCCATGGATCAGACAAATTATAGGATTCTACACTGCATCGCAGTGCTAGCTGTGCCACCAGAGACCCTGGGTTCGAGCCCAAGCTCTGTCGCAGCCGGCCGCGACCGGGAGGTCCATGGAGCGACGCACAATTGGCCTAGCGTCGTCCGGGTTAGGGAGGGTTTGGCCGGTAGGGATATCCTTGTCTCATCGCGCACTAGTGACCCATGTTGCGGGCCGGGCACAGTGCGCGCTGACCAGGTCGCTAGGTGTACGGTGTTTCCTCCGACACATTGGTGCGGCTGGCTTCCGGATTGGATGTGCGCTGTGTTAAGAAGCAGTGCGGCTTGGTTGGGTTGTGTCTCTCCCGAGCCCGTACGGGAGTTGTAGCGATGAGACAAGACAATAACTATTAACAATTGGATACCACGAAATTGGGGAGAAAAAAGGGCTAAACATTTTTTGTATATGATTCTAGAAATGATTACTGTGCCTGATTTTGACAATAAAATTCTTCCTTTTGTAACTAATAGCCAATATTTTTTAATATTTTCTTTCAAAATCAGGTGCAGTAATCAACTAATTTTTCCTGCTGGACAATAGAATTCTTCCTTTTGTAATAGGCAATATATATATATATATATTTACCTTTATTTAACTAGGCATGTCAGTTAAGAGCAAATTCTTATTTTCAATGACGGCCTAGGAACACTGCCTAGTTCAGGGGCAGAACGACAGATTTTTACCTGCTTGGGGATTTGATCTTGCAACCTTTCGGTTACTAGTCCAATGCTAGGCTACCTGCCGCCCCAATATCACAGC
Organism: Oncorhynchus masou masou; assembly: GCF_036934945.1. Classification (NCBI taxonomy): domain Eukaryota; kingdom Metazoa; phylum Chordata; class Actinopteri; order Salmoniformes; family Salmonidae; genus Oncorhynchus; species Oncorhynchus masou. The sequence continues at coordinate 26,782,444 of NC_088214.1, read as the reverse complement.
ATCATTATATCAGACCATAGCTCTGTCCAGCTAGATATCCGCTTTCCGGACAGTACTGTGTCACAATGCGTGTGGCAACTTGACCCACTACTACTATCCTGTAGTGCCTTTAAAAAAATACATATCAACTCACATTGATGTCTTTTTACAGATCAACTGCACCCCTGATGTGTCTCACTCTACTGTGTGGGAGTCGTTAAAAGCATATCTAAGGGGACAAATTATTTCATACACAGCGTATTTTTATTTTACCTTTATTTAACTAGGCAAGTCAGTTAAGAACAAATTCTTATTTTCACTGACGGCCTGGGAACAGTGGGTTAACTGCCTGTTCAGGGGCAGAACGACAGATTTGTACCTTGTCAGCTCGGGGGCTTGAACTTGCAGCCTTCCGGTTACTAGTCCAACGCTCTAACCACTAGGCTACCATGCCAACACACAGCGCACCAAACGCTTATCGGAGCTCTCTCAACTCAATCTAAATGTGGACTACAGATATGCTTCTTCTCCGACTCCTGAACTCTACAAAGAGAGACTGCTACACCAATCGAAATTTGACAATCTTTCCACCAAACAAACTGCTGTTTTAAGTCCAGTCAAAAATTCTATGTCAAGTTGTTATCTCACCAGCTTTGACAATCCGCTGCTAGCAGCACAATACCTTAATTCTGTGTTGCAGCTGATTTAACGTCTACCAATCCCAAAGAAATCAACAATCAATTTAATCAATTCTATTCGGCTCTTAACTCACCAGAGGCTCTTCCTGACACATCTTGTATGCATGCATTTCTAGACAATCTGGACATCCCCTGTCTCAATTCAGATGAACAAACCAACATGGATGCCTCAATAAGTGATGATGAAGCTACTCTGGCAATCCAGTCCATGCAGAGTGGTAAAGCCCCTGTGCCTAATGGCTTCCCTATTGAATTTTATAAAACATTCTCCTCTAAATGATCTCCTATCATCAGCTCAATGTACAATGAAATCCTTTCTAGTCAGAAACTGCCACAGACACTTACCCAGGCGACTATTTAGTTTTTTCTTTAAAAAAACAATCCCCTAGACTGTGGCTCGTACCGCCCTATAAGCCTTTCGTGCCATTTAGAGACAGTGATCCAAACCGGATTTATCTCAGGTAAGCAATATTTCTACAATATTCGCCGGCTATTTAATGTTCTTTATTCTGCCCAGTCAACTCTACAGCCAAAGGTTGTCATCTCTTGATGCTGAATAGGCTTTCGACCGGGTTGAGTGGGAATAATTATTTACTAGAGAGATTTGTGTTTGGCCGCCATTCCTTTACTGGATTAAGATTTTGTACTCGTCCCCAGTGGCTTCTGTTCGCACCAACAATGTTACCTCCAGCTACTTCCCTCTCCACAGGGGGGCCAGGCAGGGTTGCTGTTTATCCCCTTTCCTATTTAATATGGTTACTGAGCCTCTTGCTGTCGCTCTGCGGGCGGAGGAGAGGATTAAGGGGATATTGAGGGGCAACATGACTCACAAGGTGTCCTTATATGCAGACGGTCTTCTTTTATACATCTCTAACACTGTGGAGTCTATACCCCATCTCTTGGACATGCTACAAGGTTTTGGGACATTCTTTGGTTAGAAGTTAAACCTAACAAAAAGCATGCTCCTCCCCATGAATCAGTTAGCAGAAGGAATTGGGTATGCCAATTTCCCATTTAAGGTGGAGCATCAGGTTTTTTCTTATTTGGGAATAAAGGTCACACACTCTGTTTACACATAACTTCAAAACACTCCTGGAGCGCAGTAAGCAGGATTTCATAAGGTGGTCCACGAAGGACGAATCCACGAAATCCACAAATGTTTTTTTGTGACCTATTTGTTGATAACACATTTGTCTCATTTGATACTCTGAGGGTTGACCATAATATTCCCAAAACCCACTTTTTTAGATACTTGCAACTTTGCCAAAATACATTTCCCTTTAATTTCCACTCGAGCCCACAAAGTGTCCAGTCGTGAGGTGTTTAGATCTTAACCCTTATCTGAACGGCACAATCTCAAGATTATACGACATAATACAGGACATTAATCCGCCTTCCTTTGCAAATACAAAATCTGCAATGGAGCAAGACACAGGTGGCAAGCTACCCGGTGATACAGTATATGGCAATAAAGTATTGAGTGTATCCACACATAATTTTGCATAAGGCAATGGCTTATTCAGTTTAAGGTTTTGAACCGTCTCCATTACTCAAATGACAGATTGGCAAAAAATATACCCAAATGTTGACCCCAGAGTCCAGCAACTGTGCAACACATGTTTTGGTCATGCAAATCTTTGAGTGGCCTCTGGGACCCATTTTTGATGCGTTCTCACATATGTGTAATGCAGCTGTTTGCCCCAACCCAGTCACTGCTATTTTTGGGGTACTTCCCCTAGACCAGAATGCTACCACACATCAGGTGAATGCGACAGCATCACTGCTAGCTTGCCACCTTGTCCTCTTTCACTGGAAGTCTGCAAAGCCGCCCTCCTTTATGCAGTGGGTTAAGGAAGTGATGTCATCCCTGCCTCTGGAGAGGGTGAAATACACTGTGCTTGGGTCCCGACAGAAGTTAGACTTAAACTGGTCTCCATTAATACAATACGTGGACAGCCTGTCTTTTACTTAGTGTAACTTGCATAGTTTGGTGAGCAGTCATGTCAGTTCTAGTGGCCATTTGTGCTGATTTTTCCAATGTTTCAGTTTCTATTAATGTTTGTTTCTATTTTTCTTTCCTATTTAACTTATATTTATAGATGCCTTTGTGGGTGGGTGGTTTGGAGGGAGGGATGAGGGGTTGGGGTTGTACTGTTTTTGTTGTTATATCTGAAAATCTATAAATAAAGTTTTTTTAAGCACTTTTGGAAAGCTCATATTCTAGGCTAGACATTAAAAAAGTATGGTACACAGATCTACAGTAAGTGAATCTGAATAACCCTTTAACTGGAAAAGAATATGAAAAAATATGACCTTGTCATCCCGTAATCTGAACCACCAATTTATACATTCTAAATTTGTTCACAGACTGTATCACACTGTTCAGTGTGTCTCCTAAAACAGGTAGGCACATTCCTTCATGTGATGTTGGGAGTGCCCTGCAGTTAAATGCTTCTGGGACAAAGTTACAAAATTAATTTCGAAGTGCATGAATGTAAACATTCAATGCGTTGCATCTACTATGGTACTAAACGATGATAACTCCTTCAATCTCTCAGTCAATCACAGACGATTACTGCGGGCAGGCAGCACTTCCGCAACAAAAAGATGCTGGCTCTTAAGTGGCAAACACCCCACTCTCACAATTCACCAGTGGATACAGTCACTAGTAGAAGTTATAACATTAGAATTATCGACAGCGAGAATGAAAGGTTCTTGTCAAGAAACAATTGAGGCCTGGACAAATTTGCTTTGTGAAGAAGACTCTGTGAAGAATAATCTGAGCTAAAGCCCAACACACACACACACACATATATATATATATGGTAAATATAATACTCAACATAAATATTTCAGGTTACTACAGTATATATATACACATATGTATGTTGAGTATTGTGTTTACCAATAGATGGCAGTATTGATTCAAAACGGGGTTTGCTTTCTGCTATCCGTCGACGTTTAAATGTCTGCAATATATATCGTGCTCGAGAAAGCCTCAGGTAGTTTTACACCAGGTGCATTCCGGTAATGTTATTCAAAGTTACCATTTAAATACTAAAACATACGTATGTGTCCAGTGTCATCAATCTAAGAAGCATCCTAAGATGCTACATATACAGTACCTATTTTCATATTTTTTTATGGGGGGGGGGGTGGACGTAAAAGCATCCTAGGTTAGGGGATATGGGGTAGGGGGCAGGTAGATAGAGATATGGGGGGGGGTGGGGACTGACAACCAACCTGTATTGCCAGGCGGGGTGCTAAGGGGTTGAAAACATATGGGGTAGGGGGCAGGTAGATAGAGATATGGGGGGGGTGGGGACTGACAACCAACCTGTATTGCTAGGCGGGGTGCTAAGGGGTTGAAAACATGGTTTAATAAAACTTTTGTCAAGATGTGTATGTATTATTTATGCTCTACATACAGTATAAATTGTCTGTGTCTGTGTGTCGTCTGACAGAACCCACTCAGGCAGCTGATGTGGCTGCTGAGATGACTGTTCAGGTCAGCCCTGAGCGACCACACAGGCCTATGGTTGAGAAGCCTCGCAGGCCCAGTGTGGAGAGAGAGATGAAGAACAGCCCAGAGAAGTCAGGGAAGTCTCTTCCACCACCCCCAGCACGGAGGTTCTTCCCTTCACTGTCCGGCCCAGGGCTGACCACAGGGAGGTCTGGAGAAGTCATCTTTACTACCAGGAAGGAAGCCACCACCGCCCAGGTGTGCCACTCATTTGTTGGCAATTTCACTAGTCAAGCAGCATTCCCAGACAGCTGTCTTCAACAGGATAACCTCATAACACTGCCAGTCAAATGGTTGTCTTTAGTAGTGTATGCACACATGACCTAGTGGGGGATACAGTGACAATTTATCTAAGCCAGTTTTGTTCTGGCAAGTATTCCAGTGTCCAAGTCAATGTGTTACTATCCCCTTCAGGATGATGAAGAGGCGGTGGTCCCTCAACCCAGTCCCAAACCCACCAGACAGCCCCCAGAGGTCAAGCCCAAGCCCCAAACCACTCCTGTTTTTATAGCCTCAGCTGAGCCAGGGGAAAAGGAGGATGAAGAAGAAGAGGATGATGATGAGGAAGAGGATAAATTCATGAAGGAACTACAGGTAAAAATACACAGTCACATGTAAACCACAAATATGTACAAAGCCTTTGTCTATTTTTTTTTAGCCTTTTTTAACATAAACAGTAGCTCTATTGTATGTGGTCTTATCTTACCTGTATTACTACGAAAACCTCATGGAAATGTGTTCATGTCTCCCTCTGTTGTTCAATGGAGGAAAGGGTTTTGTCTGTGTGAACAAGAATATGCTCTGCCTAATACATCAGTTACTGTGATATTTAACTCAGCCTTTGTTGTACAGTCACAGAGGCCTTGTCATGATATACGATCTGTGATCTAATTGGTGTAATTTGACCTCCTCAGGTGTTTCAGAAGTACACTCTTAGAGATGTAAGCACAAAGTGTGTCATAGACCTTACAAGCACTGCATCTCAAGTCAGACAGATAGAGCCAGAACTCTCTCTCTCACCCAAAGACCCAAAGGTAACAGATGTGGTACCCTTTTTCTAACCCGTTCCGCCCCCATAGGCATGCACTGCTTGTAACTCACTCACTGCTTGTCTGGCCTCTAACACTAATCTGATCTGGGGCCTGCCTGTCTGTTCTGTCTGTGCTTACAGCTTAATCAGCCTCTGAATCTGGTCTGAGCTTGGATCGAAAGCTTGCTTTTGATTGAATATGCTTCTGAACACTGGTCTGACTGCCACTCATTGCTGTATTCAGCTATTGCAGCTATTGCAGCTATTGCTATTGGAATGGCCTGGGGGGCTGGAGGTTTGGTGTTTCTTTTGGTGTTTCCTGTCTGTCATGTTATCAATGCCTTTCAGAGAATTGGCTGATCTCATATAAAAGGTGTCTCTTGGTGTTGGAAAATGTTTGCTCTTGATTTCCAAATGTGATATTATCTTCAATTAATTTCCATTTCCTTCCACTCTGAGATTAGACTTGTCATTCACACTGTGCAGTGTTCTTGCCTGGCTCCGTGAATGAATCTGCATCTGATCATTTGTGGCATATCTCTTATGACATTGTGCTTGACTCTATTTCCCTTAGTTTTCTAAGCATGCCCTCTTGGCTGCCAAGGTTGGTCTCCTCAATGTAATTTGAAAAGTAAACTGAACTCGGAGCTGTTGTGCAATGATGTTATCTCCTAAACTGTCATAGGAGAGTCAGGAGAACAAGGGTAATGAGAAAAGTGTGCTCAACACTGACGAAAACAGATTTGTCATTGTTCCAAAGAGTCCCAGGGTAAGTCTTAACTTCCCCAAATAACCATGTTCCTCAGTCAGAATAGAGTATATTGTATATTTTTGATGTTGATATTCCCCTGATTTTTTTTTTCTCCAGGTCATGTATTATGTCACAGGGCAGTTATCCAATGAGAAGCCTCCATCGGGAAAAACAGACCAATCGGAAGGCAGGGAGGGAACATTGTCCCCCTCACAGGTGGCAAACTCAAATACATTTGACTCCCAGCAGACAGAGTTACTAATAGCATACACAACACCTCTGGTATCATGTAACTCAGTGCTGGAAAGCCAAGATTGTCCTCCTAATATACAGAAGATAGCAGTTGGAGAAGATAGTGGGAAGGAGAGCGTCGTTGATGAGAATGTCCGGAAGGATCCTGTTCAGTGTCAGAAAGTGGGGGTAGTTGAACCTGTGTCTCCTCCAATACCTGCAGAGAAGCAGGACATATCTGAACCCTCTCAGCAAGACTGTTATCTTACTAACAGTAAACCATCATCATCACCACCACCATCTTCACCAGCATCACCACCACTTCCACTATCATCATCTTTACCACCCCCAGTACCAGTAATCCAGTTTGTGAGTAGTACAGGCCAAGAGGTTTCAGGTAGTCCAGGGTCTCCACCAGAGAGCAGGCGCCTGGGTGACAGCCAGAGCCAGCAGGTAGTGTTGAGGTCCTTCAGAAGCAGAACACCACGGTATGTAGAGGAGGGCAGCAGCCTGAGCCCTGACCTCCCAGACGAGGAGGGCCCTCCTCCTCCTGAGAACATCTCCTTCATGATGATCACCAGCAACAGAGTGCAGGCTCTGTCCACTGGGGAGTACCAGGAGATAGTGAATGGTACCAGCATGTCCGAGGTTCAGACCGTCAGTGTGGGGAACGACACCACCAGTATCAGCCAGGAGCACAGTGGCTTCGACAGGAAGCCTGTGATCATCATATTCGACGAGCCCATGGACATCCGGTCGGCCTACAAGCGTATGTCCACCATCTTTGAGTGTGAGGAGGAGCTGGATAGGCTGCTGCACCAGGAGAGCATCAAGGAGGAAGCAGAGGAGGCAAGATCAGAGAAGAGTGTACCTCAGGTAAAGTCTAACACTTATCTACATCAGGCAAACAAGACAGCAGTGACAGGAAATACTGCAACCAGTCACCATAATACTCCTGCTGTGGTTGCGCAACAGAAGAGTACAGCAGAGTGCTCATTACCAGAACAGTCTAAAACAGAGCCCTCAAACACCAGTAAACCAGAGACCAAAAAGAAGTTCAAATTCAAGTTCCCCAAAAATAAGCTGGCGGCCATCAGCCAGGCGATTCGCACTGGGACCAAAACAGGGAAGAAGACACTTCAGGTGGTGGTCTATGAGGACGAGGAGGAGTGGGACGGACACATGAATGAGACCGAAAGGTTTGAGATCAACAGCAGTAGCATACCACAAACTGACTTTAGTCACCTCACCTCTGTGAATAACATCACGTCACCAAGCACTCTCACCAGGTCAAACTCTAAACGCAGGACAGAGGAGATCTGTAAGAATGCCTACGACTCCATAACCAGTCTAGAGGAGACCATTAAACAGCTGGAGATCACTGTGGACAATATAAGCCCAGCAGCGCCTAACACCGACTCCTGTGAAGAGTCTCCAGCCACAGTGAAATCCCAACGAGAGAGAAGTCCCTCCAAGAGGTCTGCCCCTCCTCAGGTCTCAAAGTTCCTGAAGCATCCTCAGAGTAAGAAGTCCAAACCAGAGCTTCCCAGGCCATCCATCACAAGCAGCTCCAAGAAACAGGTCTCTCTTAGAGCTCCTTCCCCCTAACGCTGCACTGGTGGCTGGGTCCCTGTGAGGGCTGGTGGCTGGGTCCCTGTGAGGGCTGGGCTGGTGGCTGGGTCCCTATGAGGGCTGGGCTGGTGGCTGTGTCCCTGGTAGATTCCCACCTTCTCTCCCTCTAACCACTAAAGATTAACATGTTTTTCAGGCGCTGCTGGGGATACAGCTGGGATCTACCTCTGCTTATAAGCTGTCTTTGTGGTGTCAGCTGACATAATTGTTGTCCCAGGGTACCTGGGTTGCTATGACGTGTGTTTGTTTCCTAATTGTGGACTTTGAACAGTGACTGGCTTTATATTGTGGCCATGGTTCCACTGTGCATGCTTTGCTCTCAGTGTTGATGCAGGCGGGTCAGTGGCTCCTGAACTTTAGAAAAAAGACGAGGACCCCTAACTGGACTCGGCAGCTTTCTAGATATACCCAAAGCCTGTAATCACAGGCAATATAACGTTATTACTTTATGAGAACATCTCTGGCATACCGCAACACCATAAATAAATATTATTTGTTTTTAACCATCAATGACAAGGGTGCTAATTTATTCTCAGCTGATAGTAAAATAACTTAATTAGCTTTTACTAATAATGTCCAAACAGCATGTGGAACTATAAGTGCAAACTAAAAAAAGAATACAGCTCAACACAAAATCCCCCATTATAGTCCCAGACTTCCCCCTGGAGCTGGTAACTCTACTAGTAGCTCAGTTTGGGAAGCACAGATCTACTGTAAGCATACTGCCATCTTATCTCTGGATACATGTCTTTTCTGTTGTTGTTGCTTTGGCTCTTAGGTGTTTTCACAATCTGTTCCTAATATATGACTTTTGTCTGTTTTTGAATACTTACAGAATACCAGTGGCTCTCCTTCTTCGAGTCAGATGTCACTTTCTGTGTCTGCAAAGTCCTGGCAGCAACCAGCCGGGTCAGCTGGCAAACCAGGAGGAAAAACTCAGAAGCAGTTTCCACAGGTAGTTTTACTGTAAGATGGCCTGTGTTAGGAAGTATTGGAGAAACTACTTTCATGATTTAGAGAAGTTTACATGAAGCCTTGGAAACTGTACAATTATAGGATCTGTTTGTTGAATCCACTCACTCTCTGTCTTGTTCTCCTACTGTATGTCTTCAAGACCTTTTGACTGTTACCATCTGTACCCTCTTCTTCCCCTCTATATGCTCCTTGAGCATGCTCACTATGTAACTGTAATCCACTTGGAGGTGGAGGCAAGGATAGATTGGCAAGGATAGATTCACTTCACTTTTTCAACGTCTTCAACCTTAAACTAAATCAACTAAACTAAACATATTTTCAAACTAAACTCACCCTCTGTGAACTGTCCAAATATTATTTAACCCTCTTTATATCACCCTGAGAAGCATGATATTTATGTCATAAACACTGCATGTGTGTTATGAGTTGGTGCATTGAATTAGTGAATTAGTGGGCATCATTAACCCTGTAGATAATATCCTGACTTCATATTTTCTATGAATGATCTATAATTAGTGTATTTTAGTGCCACCTCTTTGCTTTCTAACATGATGCTTATTTATCTTTGTATAATAACCCTTCTTTTGCCTTTCTTGACATTCCATATCTCCCGCCATCTTTGTTTCGCAGGCTAACAGAAGTGCTGAGAAAGCTGGTGGGGATAGTAACCATTATTTCCTTGCTTTACCTGCTTCTAAGATCCCAGCCTTTTGTCATAGCTCTGGAAAAAATATGTCATTGCCCGGTCCAAACACTGTGTCTAACCCTATTAAATCACCTTCCTCCTCCCCATCCTCCTCACACAAATCTTTCATCCCGTCTCTTAATCTGAGTCGTCTCGTCCCTCCTAGCCCTTCTCTCAATGACAGACGTCAAATTCTTTCCCTCTCATCACAAACCCAAAATGGCCGACCCAGCCCTTTCTCTCACTGCTCATCTTCCTCTTCCTCCTCCACCTCCCCCTCTTCCAACTCCTCCTCTTTGTCCCCCACATCCACGTCCTCCACCTCCTCCTCCCCTCCCTCTCCATCCCTCCTCTCCCCGACTGCCATGAGTCAAGGTGCGAGGAGTATCCACCGCATTGCTCATATACCCAGCTTCACCGGACACAAGATGCAAGGTGGATACAGCAGTAAAACCACACATACACCAGCAGCTTCATTGTCCAAGGACATATGATCATCTTTTTATATCTATATGTAACAAAGTTAAAAACATACCGTAAACTCATGCCACAGCTTGCTTGAAATGTTGCAGATGGAGCCATCCAATTTGTACATTTTGGATGGCTCAACACATTGGAACATTGTCAAGGAGGACAGTTACGTGTGTTGCGAAGCAGAGGATCACTGGTTCGAACCCAGTATTGGGCAGTCGGACAGTGGAGGAAGCTAAGCTTTTAGCAGCACACAGACCCCTGTTACATAACAGTATAGAGTATAGTTGAGGAAAGTGCTGTTTTCAAGGCAACCTAATACAATTGCAGGGCATTCTCTCATTTCTCTCTAGCTTTGATACATTTTTAATCATGATCAATTTGAGTTCACATACAAAAACAGAGAATAGCGTGAGCTGGTTTTCATTCCATGCTCCCTTTCAGAAAGGGGAACTTTTTTCATTTCTGCCTCAGTTTATGGGTTGTTCCACGAAAATAGCGCCTTTTGCGTCCCTTTGATATTTAAATAGACATTGTGCACCAGTATTGAATTGTAAAAACCTGTTATATTAAATTAAGTGCCCTTTAATATAGACTCCATGGAGAATTCAATGTTTAAAAAAATATATGAATAAAGGTTTGCTAAAGTGCCAATTCAGCATTTTGACATGTTCCTCCATCAACCCTGTCACTTCTAGGAAGATTTCAACCAACTTAATCCAAAGATTCCTCCATAATTTCACCGTCATTGTAAAGCCCGAGTTGTTGCTTTGACAGTCATTTCTGAAAAGTATTTTTTATTTCATGTGATTAGTGATTCATTTAAATCTATCTCTCATTTTGGAGGCAAGAAGTTTCGAGGTTAAGAGCGATGGGCCAATAACCGAAAGGTCGCTGTTTCGAATCCCCGAGCTGACGAGGTGTAAATTCTGCCTGTGCCCTTGAGGAGCCACTTAACCCTAATTGCTCCTGTAAGTCGCTCTGGATAAGAGGTTCTTCTAAAGGACAAAACATTTACATTTTAAGGTCAATCCTGTTACATTAACTGAAATCTGTTTTTAATATGGTGAAACTATTCCTTTAAAAAAAAATCGTAATAAGAATGTAACATAGTCAAATCATAGTGTAAGAGCAGGTGAGCCGTTTCTACTCTTTCTGGCCATTTTCTGGTGTTTTGTGGTGGAAAACTGAATGGGTCGAGCAAAACACATAGATAAGACAGGCTAGAAATGTTTAAGCTATTTCATTGTTTTTGTGAAGCTAGCTTGCATTTAATTGCCACTCCCTGTTGCACACAACAAACGTACATTCCCCCTGTTCACGAGGGGATTAATGGCTGATTTAAGATGAAATGTTACTTTATTTGGCACTTAATAGGGTCTTTTTTTACGTGAATATGTTTTTATGAAGTTAAATGTGCATTTTATGACCGAATGTACAAATTAAGTGAAATCAAAAGGTTTTTTTTTTCTTCCAAGTTACACTTCTCAAAAGGCACCGAATTGGTGGAATGACCCTGTTGTATGATGATAAACATATTCACAAGAACTACTAGCTTTACAAATGATCAACACAAAAAGGTGCAAACATTCTAGAGTTAATACTAATGTAGTTTAGTGGTTCATTTTTATTGATGTGAGAAATCTGTGATTTTAACGGATGGTGTTATATTTTAAACGAATTAGTGACACTTAATAATATAAAGATTTGATCTAAAATAACAATTTATGTAAAGAAATCAAATAATTTATTTACATTTTTATGGTGGATGAAGGCATAGATGCAGACTTTCATCTAGCATCATCAGTCACTCAGATGTCATCTCTCTTATGCAATGATCTTAGATGTGTGGAGTTGTGCAAGTGGAACATTGAAGATCAAAATGCTTGGTGATTTCTCAAGCTTCCGATGCACTGCCAAATCCTTTGAGCTAACAAGATAGGCATTTTAAGGCAGTAGATGTACTAACATGCTTGTACTAAAGTGTTTGGTTTTACAGATCATGTATCTAAGACATGCACTATGTGGACATTGTAATGTTTACCTTTGGGATGGCAACTGACTTATATTCATATTAGTAACTGGTGTTTACATTCATAATTAGTGACAGAAGTTTACATGCAAGTGTATGTATTTAAGAGAGTTTTGTCTTCAGAAAAGTATTTTAACTTGCCAAACTTCACTCCTATGCATGCCCTTTTAGAGATTTATCTGTCATGTTAGAGAACTATTGTTTTCACAACTCTGTAAATATTTTGTGTTCTCTGATTTTGTAAAGCTGTAAACCATGTTGTAAAAAGGTATTGTAGAATTTAATGCTTGTGAGGTTGAGAAACTAATAAAGGGCTTTCTGTTAGTGATTTGCTGTATGCTTTATGTGTTCATGTTATATTAATGTGTGATTGTATGAAAATCGGTTCACTGACATATTGTGGGAATCAATGCAAAGTCTGTTTGCGATTCCTATTATTGCCCAACAGAGGTCAATATACACATGCAATTGTACAGGAAAGAGAGCAGCCAGACAGCAAAACTCAGGTTTGCATACCAGTATTTTTCAAATGTTCTGTAGAATTTACCTAAAATAGCTATACCTAAATGTAATATTATTTGTGTCTATATCAAACACATTTCAAACAGCTCCCCATGATATTGAAGCAATCATTTGTCCAAAAGTCCAAAATAAAATCTGAAACCAATTTAAATGGTCATATGATTAGGTCATGAAAGGATATTGCTATTACAAAGAAAACTACATGAAAACATTACAAATAAGACATTTAGACATTACAAATAATATGTGTTAGTGAATGTCATTAACACATTTCCTGAAACAATTTGTCCATACTGTATATGCACACAGTCCATTGTGGAATCACACTAAGAGAAAAAAACCATAATGAGATATCTCATCCTTTTAATTAGTAAAATTATTAGTAATTAGTTTCATTAAACGATAATTAGCTCATGTAAATTCCAGACATAATGAATCCCAATGCCCATCTACGGTAATTAGCATATCATCATTCTGCATCATATTTAACACAGGAAAGTTGAAGAGAGTCCAGATTGTGAGATGCAACACAGAGGGACGGATGGCTGGTAATTAAAAATAACTCACTTTAGCATCATAGGGTTAATTATGATCTCTCCCAATGCTTTATAGTAGTGTCACATCAACAGCACAAGTCTAGGAGGACATCCACAAACCAACAAGGAACTTTCTGTCAGTTAATCAAAGATGTGGCTCCCTAATTTGCATTTCTAATTGGAATTACTGTAATGAGGGTGTCAATCAGTATGGTTGCCAAATTAGCCAAGTAGTTTTCTGTAAGTAATACTAGAAATGTGAATAAATTTGCCATGTTGTTAGATCTTTAGCAACAGCACAAAGCATGAACGAGGTGAGGTGAAGATGCAAGGATAATAAATATCTACAGATCAACATATCCAGTACCGACAAGATTTACAATGAACAAATTACACCATAAATTATTAGTGAAACAAAAGCAAGTGTTAAAGTGTTGGTATTTGACAGGAACAGAAGTCTACAAACCCTGTAGCTCCTCATGACCCTGTAGCTCTCCATGACCAGTGTTGGTGACCACTGTGGGTAAAAGCATTATTTCCCATATGGTGGGTCACACTCTATGGCCACCATCTACGGTCCTGGCTAAAAATAGATTAGGGGGGAATGTGGTCAAATCTATTGTCTTCATTTTTAACTCTGTTGCCCTAAATCAATGAAAGTGCATCATGTGAGTGCTGTCCTTTGTTGGTATTTAGATAGGTCATCATAGCAACGTTTAGCAGCCAGCACTGCAGAGAGCAAACAAAGAATCATTGGTAACTTTATTATTCATTTCTCGTTAATATTTTATTATTATTTTTAACTTTGCATCGTTGGGAAGGGCTCGTAAGCACGCATTTCACATTAAGGTCTACACCAGTTGTATTTGGTGCATGTGACTAAAATGTATCTTTATTATGGAGTTGCAGGCAGTCTGGACAGTGGAAAATAGCTGTCAGTGTTTGCTCTTTTATCATCTAGGCAAGTCAGTTAAGAACAAATTCTTATTTTCAATGATGGCCTAGGAACAGTGGGTTAACTGCCTTGTTCAGAATGACAGATTTTTACCTTGTCAGCTTAGGGATTTGATCTTGCAACCTTTCGGATGCTAGTCCAACACTCTAACCACTAGGCTACCTGCTACCCCTCTTCAAGGGTCATGGCAAAAAAAAATTTTGGAACTGCTGCAATGCTTTATTACTGAATTGTACATGACATTTTTTTCTATTTAATTAATGAAAGTGGGTGCAATATAGTATTTGTTCAAGTACAGTGGCTTTATGCAATATTTTTTAAGAGAGAACTAATGGAAAGCTCTGGCATATATAGACATTAATTTTAGCTAAAATCTATTCATCATACTGTAGGTCCTGAAAATCAAAATTTTTTGATGCAATGGACTATGGATCTCTCCTCTTGCCCACCTCTGTCAGCAAATGTAACCTATATTTCTGCTAATACTGATTTGGTACGTCCTGTTTGATTATAGAGCCAAGTTTCTTTTCAGATGACTATGAATCCCTGTACAGCACTAGATTTCTTAAAACCCAAGGGTCTCAAGAAAGAGGATCCCCTGTTCATAGTTACCTATGGATCCACTACAGTAGGCCTATCAAGGTTATTAGTAATACCTGTATGGGAAATGAAGGTTATTCAAAATATAGTTCTATGACGTCAGAAGAAGATAACAGCATTGTGCACAGTACATAATATTTAATGACACAAAGCATATTTAGAAACCCAAAATGTTATCCACAATGCAACAACAATGACTTGGTTCCAGTTTTCCAAACTTCAACATCTTTGGTAACGTGATCAGCTCCCCAAAGCATATCTGGCACACGACCTTGGATGAGGCACTAATTCAATTGTGTTTTTGAGGGCATCACCTCAGGCTATTCACCCACCAGAGGGGCCAAGAGATAACTCCAGGCACTTGTCTGACAGCAAGCAATTTTCGATCACCAGTAACTACTTTAATACTTCATTAACAATTAATTAAATCAAGTCTTTGAGGAATTATGTCTTAAAAGTAAGATCAAGAGTAGAGACCATGTTCAATTTGGTAGTTTGGAAAAGTCTGGTATAACAGTAGAATTTGATCATTAAATTATGTTGCTTAGTGCAGTTTGGAAACAAACTGTTTCTTATGTTGTGATTGTAAAATGCCTCTCGGCAGAGTTTTGGCACTGTACCATGAATATCTAAATAGTGAAATTTGCGAGAATGCAAAAAAATTCTCAGATTCATTTCGACAACAAAGTTCTGATTTTATTCCAAAAGTGTTGAATAATTGCTGGAACATTTTGACAATACAATAAAACATGTTAAAATCCATAATTTAAACATTCAGTCCACAAAAATAACATAAATGTATGTATGTATTATTAACGGTTGTTACAAAAAGCTACAAAACGACCGATTATCTATCCACAGTGTACAAAATCTTGCAAAATATCAAGGGTAGTGTGACTGTACATTGCAACTTGTATTTAGCCTTCCTTGCTGCCTCCTCATCTTCACATTCTTGTCTTCGCCATCATGTGAATTTATACGTGAGATTGTTAAGGAAAGTGGTGAGCTGGGCTTTAACAGAAAAACAAAGTGGCTATCACAATCACTACAATCAATTGCCACAATCTTAAAACCCATGTTTCATTTAAAAGGATATGATTCATAATCCATTTTCTGTGTCAATACACCAGTCAATATAAACTCAGCATTGTGAGTGTCTGTTAGGAAGAAACAGAGGAGACAAGAAGTAGGTTTAGGCTAGAGTCAAAACAGGATGTCAAAACAAAATCGGCCACATCCAAATGTGTACGTTTACAGGTTTCTCTTACCAATGTTCTTCAAGAAGTACTCTCTACAGAGATGAAGATCATTCTCACAGGATATCAGAATGATCTCAGCAAGGTTCTGAAAAGAACAGAAAACGTTCCACGAGTTCAGTAATAGAACATCACCTCGGTCACATCCTTCCAAGTACACATTTATAACAATGCTGTGACGACATGGAGAGGACCAGTACCTTGTTCTGCTTGTGCTCCATTATTTTGCGGAAGGAGGGCTGCTTGGGGAGCACCTTGCCTCCTGCGCTCTCTACAATGGCTTTCATAGTGATAAGGCTGGGACAGATCCCAGGGGTAATGTAGAAATACTTGCCCTAGAGAGGGAGAGAAAAACAGAAAGACATGTTTATGAGCCAGTTGGGTATCTAATGTAGGGCTGCAAGATATGGGCAAAAAATGTAATTGTGTTTTTTTTAAACCAAATTTTGCGATTGTGATTTGACTTACACGGAATGTACAAAACATTAGGAATACTTTCATAATATTGAGAGTTGCACCCAGTTTGCCCTCAGAACAGACTCAATTCGTCAGGGCATGGACTACAGGGTGTCAAAAGTGTTCCACAGGGATGCTGGCTCATGTTGACTTCAATGCTTCCCACAATTGTGTCAAGTTGGCTGGATGTCCTTTGGGTGGTGGACCATTCTTGATACACACGAGAAACAGTTGAGCGTGGAAAAAACCCAGCAGTGTTGCAGTTCTTGACACACTCAAACTGGTGTGCCTGGCACCTACTACCATACCCCATTCAAAGGCACTTAAATATTTTGTCTTGCCAATTCATGCTCTAAATGGCACACAGACACAATTGTAACAAGGCTTAAAAATCCTTCTTTAACCGGTCTCCTCTCCTTCATCTACACTGATTCTAGTGGATTTAACAAGAGCCATCAATAAGGGATCATAGCATTCAGCTGGATTCCCCTGGTCAGTCTGTGTCATGGAAAGTTGTTCCTAATGTTTAGTACAGAGTAGCTCAAAACACTTGGGTGACTGTTGGAATCATGGAAATCGAGTGATTCATATTAAGAAAGCAAAGTGGAAAGCACCATCATGCTTGTTTGGAACAATCTGTTGACTGCACATGACAGAACAGCATGCAAACTTATAGTGACCAACAACCGGGCAAACAGCGGTGAGGTGGAACTGCATTGTTGAGTGACGGGTTGGGGCTTGGTGTGTGGGAAGGTGTGTGGGAAGCAGCCGCAAGAGAGGGAGAGCGACGACAAACATAGTAAACTACAAATGGACCTCACATGCGGCTGACTGGCGTTTCAAAATATTGCATGCAATATGGATATTGCACATGTCAATATTGCAATTTCGATTCATTGTGCAGCCCTAATCGAATGCAACCAATCAGACAAATTGACTCGATAACAATCTGACTCGACAGAACAAGTATATACACATTGGTGTCCACTGTCCAGGCAGATAGACAATGGGGATAGATTCCATAAGTGCATTGTTTCACTGACCTTGAAGAGTGGTGCAGTGTGGGCCCTCTTCAGTGACTCTTCCAGACTGAAGCCAAACAGCACCTCTGCCTCTGCATCTCTCAGCATGTAGTTCTGCTCATCTGAATAAACAAACACGTACTATAAGAATACACATACTCTAACGAATAAACACATACTGTAGTCTAAAGCAGGGATCATCAACTAGATTCAGCCAAGGGATGATTTTCTTAAGCAGATGGTCAGGGGGCCAGAACATAATTCCAAGTAGTTTGTATTCTGCAAATTGACAGCAAGAAGTCAAAACAGATCATATTTGACTAAAACATAATAGTTTTATACCTTGCTTAGATTTGTATACGATCACTAAATTAATATCAGTGATTTGCTGGTGTTTTCACACGCTTATGTTCAACAATAAAAACATTTTTTTAAATTTCACTTTTGAAATAAAATCACCCGCGGGCCAAATTCAGTCAGCGGGCCACCAGTTGGGGAACCCTACTCTGAAGAATGTACAAAAACTCAAAAACCAAAACACACTCACTCTAAGAACCCACATACACTCTACAAAGCTACACACAAAAAGTAAGTGATCACAACAGTGTCTCGCAACATGAAACTCCCTCACACAGATCTATTCTCTAATAACTGAATGCATATTTAACGTACCGACAAACTTCTGGCTCTTCCAGCTCTCTTCTAACCACTCAGGGGTGACGATGTGCTTGACGATTGACATGGCTGTGAGAAACTTCACCGTCCTCGTCACCTTGTTGGCCACCAGATGGGTACACTTCTGAGCGCTCTCTGCAATCTCCCCTCCAAGGTTGTGCAGCCTCTGGATAGACAAAAGGAGACATCGGATGCATTGTCAGAGGCTGGTCTGTGAGTGCTGAGAATCAGAAGTCATCCTGTGATACGTTTTGAGAAATATTGGTGATGGATAACAGTAATTATAGACAATGACTGTTTCCTGCAGACTCAGTTGTGCAGAGGCATAAAAAGGCAATTACCTTCATGAATTGTTGGACCTGTGTTGGCTCAAAGCCAGTAAAGAAAATGTACGGTGTCGACTCTGGTGGAAGCTTCTTGGTTGGGGATTGAATCTCCTCAAGTCTACAATTGAGAGAACATTTGGATCATTGGGTGAGAAACTTTAGGTAATTGCGTTGTATCCATATATACATACATACAAATAAATAAATATATAAACTTTAAAAAAATTTTTTAGAAACAAATATTTTTCCTAACACAAATTTTTGCAGATTGACGAATTCAACATGCTGTGCTACGCAACACTGTGAAATTTAGAGTGATGGAGACTCACCTTGGCTTCTTATTTGGAGGCTGGGAGTTTGACTCAGACTGTCTCTGCTTCTGTTGCAGCTGCAATGCTGCCAACGCATCAGGTGAAACCTTCACAGGAGCCCGCCAAGCACCTAAAATCAAACAGAGAAAAATGTATAATCCACACCTGTGTGTAAGAATTTTGTCCATCACCCTCAATTTTTTTAAATGATTATTACCCATATACAGTGCATTCGGAAAGTATTCAGAGCCCTTGACTTATCCCCCCCATATTTTGTTACAATAGTCTTATTCAAAAATGGATTATATTAACAAAAAATCTACACTCAATACCCAATTATCATCAAGAAAAAAAAAATGTTTTTTAGAAATTGTTGCAAATTTATATTTTAAAAAACAACTGAAATATCACATTTACATAAGTATTCAGATCATTTACTCTGTACTTTGTTGAAGCACCTTTTTGTGATCACATCCTTGAGCCTTCTTGGGTATGATGCTACAAGCTTGGCATACCTATATTTGGGGAGTTTCTCCCATTCTTGACTGCAGATCCTCTCAAGCTCTGTCAAGTTAGATGAGGAGCGTCGCTGCACGGCTGTTTTCAGGCCTCTCCAGAGATGTTCGATTGGGTTTAAGTCCGGGCTCTGGCTGGGCTACTCAAGGACATTGAGACTTGTGCTGAAGCCACTCCTAAGTTGTCTTGGCTGTGTGCTCAGTGTCATTGTCCTCATTGGTAGGTGAACCTTCACCCCACTGGGGTCTGGAGCAGGTTTATCATCAAGGATTTCGCTATACTCTGTTAATCTTTCCCTCGAGCCTGACTAGGCTCTCAGTCTCTGTCATTGAAAAACATCCCCACAGCATGATGCTGCCACCACCATGCTTCACTGTAGGGGTGGAGCCAGGTTTCCTCCAGACGGGACTCTTGGCATTCATCAGACCAGAGAATCTTGTTTCTTATGGTTAGAGTCCTTTAGGTGCCTTTTGGCAAACGCCAAGTAGGCTGTCATGTGCCTTTTACTGAGTAGTGGCTTCCGTCTGGCAACTCTACTACAAAGGCCTTTGGTAGAGTGCTGCATACGTGGTTGTCCTTCTGGAAGGTTCTCCCATCTCCACAGAGGAACTCCAGAGCTCTACGAGAGTGACCATTGGGTTCTTGGTCACAGCTCTAGGAAGATACTTGATGGTCCTAAACGTCTTCCATTTAAGAATGATTTAAGGCCACTGTGTTCTTGGGGACCTTCAATGCTGCAGAAATGTTTTGGTACCCTTCCCCAGATAAACACAATCCTGTCTCGGAGCTCTACGGACAATTCCTTTGACCTCATGGCTTGGTTTTTGTTCTGAAATGCACTGTCAACTGTGGGACCTTATATAGACAGTTGTGTGCCTTTCCAAATCATGTCCAATCAATTGAATTTTCCACAAGTAGACTCCAACCAAGTTATAGAAACAGCTCAAGGATGATCAATGGAACTAGGATGCACCTGAGCTCAATTATGAGTCCCATAATGAAGGGTCTGAATACTTATGTAATAAAATGTATCTGTTATTTAAATAAATTTGCAAAAATGTCTAAAAAGCTGTTTTCGCTTTGTCATTATGGGGCATTGTGTGCAGATTGATGAGGATGTTTTATTTTATTTCATCGTTTAGGCTGTAACGTAACAAAATGTGGAAAAAGGTTAGGGTTCTGAATACTTTCCGAATGCGCTGTAAAGTCCCCTTGCCCCCACTAAGACTTCTGAACCCTGTACCCAGTAGGTTCTGAACCAGATGCTGGTTGGGGATGAGTGGTTCCTGCAGGTTGAAGTTGGAGTATCTGTTGTGCTGGATCTGCCGGAGAGCCTCAAAGTTCCCCAGGAGGATGTCACAGAGCCACTGGGCATTGACGCAGGGGATCCTCCACTCCTTGGCCTTCTCATACTTCAGACCACTGGGCCTGAGGAGACAGGGAGGGAGAGGGTTAACACAGGGAATTCCAACAGTAAAGTAAAACAGACATGATGCAGGCATAAAACACACACACACATACAGTGGGGGAAAAACTTATTTAGTCAGCCACCAATTGTGCATGTTCTCCCACTTAAAAAGATGAGAGAGGCCTGTAATTTTCATCATAGGTACACTTCAACGATGACAGACAAAATGAGAAGAGAAAAAATCCAGAAAATCACATTGTAGGATTTTTAATGAATTTATTTGCAAATTATGGTGGAAAATAAGTATTTGGTCAATAACAAAAGTTTCTCAATACTTTGTTATATACCCTTTGTTGGCAATGACAGAGGTCAAATGTTTTCTGTAAGTCTTCACAAGGTTTTCACACACTGTTGCTGGTATTTTGGCCCATTCCTCCATGCAGATCTCCTCTAGAGCAGTGATGTTTTGGGGCTGTTGCTGGGCAACACGGACTTTCAACTCCCTCCAAAGATTTTCTATGGGGTTGAGATCTGGAGACTGGCTAGGCCACTCCAGGACCTTGAAATGGTTCTTACGAAGCCACTCCTTCGTTGCCCGGGCGGTGAGTTTGGGATCATTGTCATGCTGAAAGACCCAGCCACGTTTCATCTTCAATGCCCTTGGTGATGGAAGGAGGTTTTCACTCAAAATCTCACGATACATGGCCCCATTCATTCTTTCCTTTACACGGATCAGTCGTCCTGGTCCCTTTGCAGAAAAACAGCCCCAAAGCATGATGTTTCCACCTCCATGTTTCACAGAAGGTATGGTGTTCTTTGGATGCAACTCCGCATTCTTTGTCCTCCAAACACGACGAGTTGAGTTTTTACCAAAAAGTAATATTTTGGTTTCAACTGACCATATGACATTCTCCCAATCTTCTTCTGGATCATCCAAATGCTCTCTAGCAAACTTCAGACGGGCCTGGACATGTACTGGCTAAAGCAGGGGGACACGTCTGGCACTGCAGGATTTGATTCCCTGGCGGCGTAGTGTGTTACTGATGGTAGGCTTTGTTACTTTGGTCCCAGCTCTCTGCAGGTCATTCACTAGGTCCCCCCGTGTGGTTCTGGGATTTTTGCTCACCGTTCTTGAGATCATTTTGACCCCACGGGGGGAGAACTTGCGTGGAGCCCCAGACCGAGAGGGAGATTATCAGTGGTCTTGTATGTCTTCCATTTCCTAATAATTGCTCCCACATTTGATTTCTTCAAACCAAGCTGCTTACCTATTGCAGATTCAGTCTTCCCAGCCTGGTGCAGGTCTACAATTTTGTTTCTGGTGTTCTTTGACAGCTCTTTGGTCTTGGCCAGAGGAGTTTGTGGAGTGTGACTGTTTGAGGTTGTGGACAGGTGTCTTTTATACTGATAACAAGTTCAAACAGGTGCCATTAATACAGGTAACGAGTGGAGGACAGAGGAGCCTCTTAAAGAAGAAGTTACAGGTCTGTGAGAGCCAGAAATCTTGCTTGTTTGTAGGTGACCAAATACTTATTTTCCACCATAATTTGCAAATAAATTCTTTAAAATCCTACAATTTCTCATTTTGTCTGTCATAGTTGAAGTGTACCTATTAAGTGGGAGAACTTGCACAATTGGTGGCTGACTAAATACTTTTTTGCCCCACTGTATATATAAAACCTGTAACCCATCCACACAAATTCTGAACATGATTACGCCAAACACTGGACTGTGTCTACAACATTTGCATGCCATTCTAAATAGGTGAAAGCATATCAATATCTTCTCGTACTCTTTACAGATGAGCACGGTGTTGCTACGACAGAGGTAGCCTGTGTATCTGGCTCCTGCCAGATAGGCCATTAGCTTCAGGTCATCACGGTCTGAGTCCACAAAGCCAGTCACAGAGATGATCTGAGGAGGAACGAATGTTAGGAACGTCAATGGACTTACTATTGAAGCTATTAACACTACTTCGGAGCTATTCATTACATAGGCCTCGTTCTCCTTGGAATTCTAGTCATTACCTCATCATACACCAATGCAAAATGTATGATTGTACCCATGGGTGTAGTGCTGCCGGAGCAACGCTCTGCCACTTCTCAGAATGCAATGATGCTCATTTAATAAAGTTGAAGTGGAATCAAGTTCACGCAAGATCATTTAATGATGAACCAGTATTCGACATAACAAACCAAATATAATAGCTAGTACAATGTTACTGTTAGACCAAAAAACACATCATTTCGTATAAGACGTCAGGATGATTGTGCTGAATGGTTGCATTTTTTTTTTTTAAATCATGAGGCCAAGACTCAACAGAACGTGCCACTGGGCAAAATATTTGCTTTGACAAACAAAACACAGGGAGGCTAAAGCTTGTGAAATTCATCTGCTCTAAAATGCACTCAAACAGTAGGTTATGTACATCAATCAAGAAGATCTGAAAGCATGTACCCATGAAACTGATTTAGATTCAAATGGTTGGCATACAGCTTGGACGTTTCATCCGTAAAACGTGAAGAATTGTCATCCACGATTGACAGAGATGGTGCCCTTTATTTTTTGGTTTTGGTAGGCCTAATTTGGTGTTTGAGGGTATTAAAAATGGAAACATTTATCTGATCTCATTTGCGGGATGCATTTTATACAGATTTTAAAATGATATCAGGTCTCTTCAATAGGCTACATGTCAGAATAAACATTGATTGCGAAATTATGGGGGGGGGGGAAATAGCACACCACTGATTGTACCGTTGTTCAAAATAAAAACAAATGAAAGCAGTTCCCAACCCATGTTAGATGTTTTGAATGTGGTGAGACAAAGCGGAAGTGATGCATACGTGTTGTGAGCAGGGCTTCGCTCCAGGTGGGAAGGCGAAGGGGAGGTGTAGGGTTCTGTGGGGAGGAACCATCTTCTTTTTTTTCAGGATTGTGTTAAGCCAGTGGGCAGTGACACAGCGTCTCCCCTCCCGTAGGGCCTGAGGTACAGCAACAAGAGAGATGACCTTTAAAACCTAATATAAAACGGACACAGACACACTAGAGTCCTGCACGGATCCGTTTTTTTTGGAGACACATCCGCCCCGGCCACATCAATTCCAAGCCCCACCCAATATACCCTACATCAGGACTGGTTTTTCTCGTAACCCGACACACCCGCATAGAATAGTTCTGAGAGCCGATCCGTGACCCGCCAAATAACATAATAAAAATGGTTCATTAATTAAATAGAAGGCTGTTATTCCCCTTCCCTGGCCTGTATGAATTCATTTGTCTGCATGTCTATTCAACATTTGGATAAAAGGAAACCATGCCATGAATTAAGAACAATATATTTTTATTTTTCACAATGAGATGCGGCACATAGACGACTCAAATCCCTCTGGAAAAAAAGGGCCTTCTAATTAGCCTTCTTAGCTGACATAACTAAACCTTTACATTCAACATTGTTTAGATAATAAAATAGTTTAATTGAAACTTAAACAATTCCCAGAATCGAATATAGGATGCAAAAATACATTTATTTAGTAGGTTATACTCACAACTTCTACCGGGCACACTGGTTTAAACTTGATATGGCCTGTGTAAATCAGTGATTCCCAAACTGTGGGGTTCCCCCCACCACAAAAAAATGTACTCAGTCCGGCATTAAACTTACTCTTGAAAGTTATCATAGTAGAAAGCACAAGGTGCAATTTCAAAATTGGGTAGTGCATCATCAGTTCCTCTTGTCATGTCAGTCATTACTTACCTTAGAGAGCCATGTATAACTTGTCAGAAATGTACATATCAACTAGCTCATGTCAGCTAATGTTTTTTTTCTTCTTTCTTTGCCCATAGATAGTTGTAATTTTGTTCTCACTCAAATAACAAATGAACACACATTAGACATGGCAAAATGTAAAGAATTGCAGGAAATAAGCACAGAATGTTCCCTAATGCTGGAAGGTGTGAAAAAGTTTGGGAACCCCTGGTCTAAATTAACAAAAGCCTGAATTAATGTGCTAATAAACTGAATTGGCCTATTGTAAAGAAATACCTGCTTGCACTTTTTGCAGGCTGTGTATCCATCTACCAGGTTGTTGTTCTTGTCCACAATGATCCTTCCAAACCAAACCAGGGATTTCACCCGCGCAGCACCTATTTTCCCAATTCTGAATTTCATAACCTTTTTATTCTCTGGTTACGTTTGCCCTTTTCATGTGAGCTAGACTATCCATGGAAAGTAGGCCTAAACTTGGCAATGTATTCTCACATGGAGGGGATGAAACATAAGTTTCAACACCACACAAATAATGGACAGTTCCACTGCATGCATGGCTAGTAGCCTATAGGTCTGCCTCACCACTCACAGAATGGAACTCACAACCCAATGCAACACAACAAGCTCCTGGGTTTGTAAAAAAAAAATAGAATCTTGATTTAAAATGTTTCTGACCTACAGAATAATTGTTCTGAACCACGAGCCGACCCGCGGGTTGAAATAATGCTTTCATTTAGAGGTTGACCGATTAATCGGAATGGCCGATTAATTAGGGCCGATTTCAAGTTTTCATAACAATCGGTAATCAGCATTTTTGGACACCGATCATGGCCGATTACATTGCACTCCACGAGGAGACTGCGTGGCAGGCTGACTACCTGTTATGCGAGTGCAGCAAGGAGCCAAGGTAAGGTGCTAGCTAGCATTAAATGTATCTTATAAAAAACAATCAAACATAATCACTAGTTAACTACACATGGTTTATGATATTACTAGTTTATCTTGCGTATCCTGCGTTGCATATAATCGTTGCGGTGCCTGTTAATTTATCATTGAATCATAGCCTACTTTGCCAAATGGGTGATTTAACAAGCACATTCGCGAAAAAAGCACTTGTTGCACCAATGTGTACCTAACCATAAACATCAACGCTTTTCTTATTCCCAGGTAAGAAGTTTTAGGTTGAGGTTATTATAAGACTATTTCTCTCTATACCATTTGTATTTCATATACCTTTGACTATTGGATGTTCTTATAGGCACTATAGTACTGCCAGTGTAACAGTATAGCTTCCGTCCCACTCCACGCCCCTACCTGGGCTCGAACCAGGAACACATCGACAACAGCCTCCCTCGAAGCATTGTTACCCATTGCTCCACAAAAGCCTCTGCCCTTGCAGAGCAAGGAGAACAACTACTCCAAGTCTCAGAGTGAGTGACGTTTGAAACGCTATTAGCGCGCACCCCGCTAACTAGCTAGCCATTTCACATCAGTTACACAAGCCCAATCTCGGGAGTTGATAGGTTTGAAGTTAGAAACAGTGCAATACTTGAAGAGCTGCTGGCAAATGCCCGAAAGTGCTGTTTGAATGAATGCTTACGAGCCTGCAGCTGCCTACCACCGCTCAGTCAGACTGCTCTATCAAATCATAGACTTAATTATAACATAATAACACAGAAATACGAGCCTTATGTCATTAATATGGTCAAATCCAGAAACTGTCATTTCAATAATAAAAGGTTTATTCTTTCAGTGAAATACGAAACCGTTCCGTGGATGCCACCCGTATCTAACGGGTGGCATCCATAAGTCTAAATATTCCTGTTACACTGCACAACATTCAATGTTATGTCATAATTATGCAAAATTCTGGCAAATAAGTTCGCAACGAGCCAGGCGGCCCAAACTGTTGCATATACCCTGACTCTGCGTGCAATGAACGGAAGAGAATTGACAATTTCCCTAGTTTAATATTGCCTGGTAATATGAATTTATTTTAACTAAATATGCAGTTTTAAAATATATACTTCTGTGCATTGATTTTAAGAAAGGCATTGATGTTTATGGTTAGGTACATTCATGCAACGTTTATACTTTTTTTCCCGCAAATGTGCTTTTGTTAAATCATCCCCCGTTTAGCGAAGTTGGCTGTCTTTGTTAGGAAGAAATAGTCTTCACAGTTCGCATTGAGCCAGGCAGCCCAAACTGCTGTATATACCCTGACTCTGTTGCACAGAACACAAGAGAAGTGACAATTTCCCTAGTTAAAAGAAATTAATGTTAGCAGGCAATATTAACTAAATATGCAGGTTTAAAAATATATACTTGTGTATTGGGAATATTGAAGACTCATGTTAAAAGGAACCACCAGCTTTCAAATGTTCTCATGTTCTGAGCAAGGAACTTAAACGTTAGCTTTTTTTACATGGCACATATTGCACTTTTACTTTCTTCTCCAACACTTTGTTTTTGCATTATTTAAACCAAATTGAACATGTTTCATTATTTATTTGAGGCTAAATTGATTTTATTGATGATTTATATTAAGTTAAAATAAAAAAGTGTTCATTCAGTAGTTGTAATTGTCATTATTACAAATAAATAATAAATACATTTTAAAAATTAATTAAACTAAAAATATATTAAAAAATAATAAATTAAATTCTAGTTATTTTTTTAACATATATTTTTTTTTTTAATCGTCCGATTAATCGGTATCAGCCTTTTTTTTGGGTCCGCCAATAATCGGTATCGGCGTTGGAAAAAATCATAATCGGTCGACCTCTACTTTCATTCCACCCGCCAGCTATTTTTTTTGCGGGTCAACCACGGGTATCCGACCCGATGCAGGACTCTAACACACACACACACACACACTTGTCCTTCAAACAAGCCTTTAGCTGAGATGAAAAACTCTTTATAGTGATGCTTACCTGGACATACATGCTGCTAACTTGAGTTTCACAGAGCAGGTGAGTGCAGCGGTTGTTGAGAGAGGAGTCCACAATTCCACCATAGGCCTGGATAATCTGCGATTCACAAAATACAACTCAGCAATGCAAGGGGAAAAACAGCAGTTGATAAAAAATGCAGTTATAACGAATGCTGTTTGCTAAGACACAAGATAAGTCCAAGAAAATAATGAACGTTTTTTTTTTCTTACTCTCTTCCACGTGGCAAGGAGTTGCTTGTCTGCCATCTGCTCTGGGTAGTCAGCAACAGCAAACACACAGCCCACCAAGAAGCCATCTTCAGGAACTACAGCAGCAAACAGAACAAGGTTTGGTTAGTCAAACAAATCAGAACTATAACAATTAAAAACAGCATGATGATCATTGGATGTATATCATCTGATCACAATTGTTTTCGTAATGTATTTTGATGACTTTTTGTAATGACCTGAAACCGAAATTGAAAACTCAATTGTGTCTTAGAGAACTTACTCTCCTGTCCTGGCTCGTGGCCAAACAGCTGGTGCACTTGAGGCGGCTGGAGCTGAGGCTGTAGTGACCCTTGCTGCTGTTGCTGCTGCTGCTGCTGCTGCTGGAGTGGCTGCTGGCTTGGATGCTGCTGCAGCGACTGCTGCTGGCTCTTCAGATGCTGCTGCTGCTGTTGTTGCTGGAGCTGCTGCATGTGCTGCTGCTGCATCTGTTGCTGCAGGAAATGCTGCTGCTGCTGCTGTTGGAGGTGTTGTTGATGGAGTTGCTGTTGCTGCTGGTTCTGCTGCTGTTGCTGCTGCTGCTGTTGCTGCTGCAGCTGTTGCTGGAGCCTGTGCTGCTGGAACTGCTGTAGCTGCTGTTGTAAAGCATGCTGCTGCTGCTGGAGCTGCTGCTGCTGCATTGGTGGCCGCAAGAGCTGCTGCGGTCGCAGTTGTTGCTGCGAGAATGCATGTTGTGGTTGTTGTTGTTGCTGCTGGGTGAAGATCTGTTGTTGGTGGATCTGCTGTTGCTGTGGCTGCTGCTGGATGAACTGATGTGCTTGTTGTTGTGGCAACTGAGGAGGGAAACCTGGCTGAGGAACCTGTGGCTGCTGCTGCTGTTGTTGTTGTTGCTGGTGGTGCAACTGCATGAGTTGCTGTGGTGGGAGATGCTGCAGCATGGGGTGCTGCTGCTGTGGCAGCTGCTGAGGTGGGTGTTGTTGTTGTGGTTGTTGTTGTTGTGGCTGTTGTTGTGGCTGTTGTTGTTGGGGGACCTGATGAGACTGCTGCTGCAGTAACTGCTGCTGTGCTTCGGCTGTGAGCTGCTGCTGACCTTGGGGCTTCGCTTGGTTGAACAGGAGCGGGTTGGGTTGGGCGTTGGGCTGGCCCTGGTTCGTTTGCTGCTGCTGCTCTAATGTCTTCGTTGAGGCAGAGAGACTCTGTAGGATCTGTGGTAAGAAACCAAACAAATGTTGACATTTGATCAATGACATCAACTTTTTCAGTTGATGGCATTGCGCCAATACTTTGCCGCTATGTGACCATAATGACCTGACCTGTGTCCCATATGTACCTGCATTCCATACAGAACCAGGCTAATAATGACTCGCCATATTTTAAATTAGCATGCCCTTGTGTTCTTAGATTGATTTGGATAGATTTACTCAGAGTTTTAAAAAGAAACTACTGGCCCGAATATAAAATCTACTGGGTATTTACATTCTTTTTTTTAACCTTTATTTAACTAGGCAAGTCAGTTAAGAATAAATTCTTATTTACAATGACGAGTGGGTTACTGCCTCGTAACTGCCTTGTAACTGCCTTGTTCAGGGGCAGAACAACAGATTTTTACCTTGTTTCTGTATCAAATCCCGAGCTGACCTTTCGGGTACTGGTCCTACGCTCTAACCACTAGACTACCTGCCACCCTCTCTGTAACTAGAACAACAGTAGTTGCTTTGAAAACTATATTTTTCCCACAAATGCATTTTGAGCAACGGTCATATGCTTCTATGCTTATTAGAATCCATCCCTCTCTCCTCCATGAGCACAGTAGGGAGAGGGAGTGAGAGTGGCTTCACACAGCAGACGACAGCGAAACAGGGGCAGGCAGATACTTTCATATGGTTTATATTTGGTCAAATGCACATAATGGTTTGAATAAATCATGATAACAGCATTTTTTTAAGCAAGTTGTTAACCAAAAAAATTACATGACCAACTCCATAAAAAAATGCCAAGTAAAATGGTTGCAAATGCGAGAGTTCTGGTCGCCGTTTCGAACCCCGATTTCACACCACTACTGCAAAAGAAACCAAGCAAGAAAGAAAGCCTGAGAGAACGCCAAAGAACGGTGTTCTTACGTGTGCAACATTGGGGGGCCTTGTGGTCTGCTGGATGTCAGAGTTGTTGGTGATGTTCCGTAGTGTCCTGGCCGCTGGGCTCCAGCCTGCCATGCCCTCTGTCCTCTCTGCCCCTGGCTGGGCAGCACTGGGTACTAGGGCAGCCCGGGCTTCTGATGGCCCTGCACTGCCTGGCACAGGGGGAACACTGGCACAGAGGTTGATCAGGCCAGAGTCCTTCACTGGCTGCAGTCTGCGTTTGGGACCCAGGGGCGGCCCGGTCATCTCCGCTGGGGTCCAGTTCAGGTTCCGCTCCTCCTTCTCCGTGGAAGAGTCATCCGAGTCATCAAACATGAGTTCGTCTCGTCGCTCAGCTTTGGGCGAGGTCCCTCCTCGGCCACTAGCAGGGGAGTCATCTCTTGATGAGGGGCTGGATCTCCGGGACCTGGGGCCTGGGCGCCTACGACCTGGAGGGCTGTAGCTGCCCTCAGAGCGCGACTCGTACTCGCTCTCCTCATCCTCCTCCTGGTAGGTCAGCCGGGGGTGGTACAGAGCCTCGTCCTTCCTGCTCTTGTCCAATGCGGAGTGTGTGATCCACTCCGGCGTGACGATTTTGACGCTGCTGTGCTTCAGGGCAACCTCATACTTTTCCTGGAAAACACAATTCACGGCGTGAATGTACAGAAATAATACGTTTCAGGTGTATCATGTTCTGTGTACTGCAAAAATGTGTGTTTTGGTATCATCTGACCAACATAGTACAGCTATCAAGATCTTGAGATTAATTGTTTCATTAGAATACAACCTGAAGTAACAAAGACATGTTGTGTTCAGGCATTTCTCAGTGGCCAAGCAAAGACTAGACACTAGACAGCCTATGGGCAGGCTCTACCTCCTGGTGCCTGAGCATAAAGACAGCAGTAAAACAAGACATGCCCTTCCTGCAATAACCATCAGACAGACCAGTGCCAAAGCAAGACTTATAAAATGTCCAACACAAGCAAGGCCTCAGCAGGCACTTCAATAGATCCTAAAAATAGTAACATGCCGACGTTATTTTTCAGAAGACTGTTCCAATTCACCAATTTGTCAATTTTCTCCAAAATGGGTGAACACTTTAAATCGTGTTTTTCCCCCCATATTTTCTTGTGAATCAGAAGAGCATTGGAATAATTTTACATTAGAAAAACACAAACACCACACAAGAATGACAAAACTTAATATGGTGAGAATAGTACTGAAAAATAATTACCCCTTTTGGCTCTGGAACAATCAGGTGAGTACACTTCTTGTTTAGGTTGAGTTGACAGTCACCACCATAAAAAGTGATCAAGGCCCAAAGAGTGTTCAGATCATCTGGTAGCTAAACAAAGAAATGCATGAGAAAGATCTTAACATGATATAAAATATTTATCCTAATAAATCCATAAAACAATATATACGTAAAAGTACATACTTTAGGTAGACATGCCGTGACACCGAAGAATATTTGTCCTGACTCTGGGGAGAAACCGGTGACTCTGAATTATCTTATGTTAAGAAAGTCATTCAACTCAAATGTTCAGCTACTCGTTCAGCTAAAGTGTTACCGTTAAAATATAATTCACAAACATCAATCAATTGTTCATGAAATTCATTTCTATGAAAAGATACGGTAGCAGGTCTCCACATCTGACAGACAAAGTCACCCAAGACGGCTGAAAAACAAGGAAAACAGTTTAAAACGGTTGAACTTTTTCCCTTCACACCACCAAGGCTCCAGGTTTTTTTGTGAATTGTCTACATAAAGGGATATACAGGTACCTGCCAAAATAAAGGAAACACTTGAGTAAATGAGGGATAAAGTATATTGAAAGCAGGTGCTTCCACACAGGTGTGGTTCCTGAGAAATAAGCCATTAACAGCCTATCATGCTTAGGGTAGAGTAATGTATAAAAATGCCCAGTTGCCCATTATTTTGGATGCCATAGCTAGAAGAGATCACAGTGACAGTGGGGTAAAGTACTTCAGTAAAAATACTTTAATGTTTTACTTAAGTAGGTTTTGGGGGTATCTGTACATTACTATTCATATTTTTGACAACTTTTACTTCACTACATTCCTAAAGAAAATGATGTACTTTATACTCCATACATTTTTCCTGACACCCAAAAGTACTCGTTACATTTTGACAAGAAAATTGTCCAATTCACACTCTTATCAAGATAACATCCCTGGTCATCCCTACTGCATCAGATCTGGCGGACCCACTAAACACAAATACTTTGTTTGTAAATTAGTGTGCCCCTGGCTATCCGTCAATAAAAATGTAAAATACAATTGTGCCATCTGATTGGCTTAATATAAGGAATTTGAAATTGTTTATACTTTTACTTTTGATAGTTAAGTACATTTTAACAATCCCATTTACTTTAGATACTTAAAAGTATATTTTAAACCAAATACTTTTAAGACTTTTTCTCAAGTAGTATTTTACAGGGTGACTTTCACTTGAGTCATTTTCTATTAAGGTATCTTTACTTTTACTCAAGTATGACAATTGAGTTATTTTTCCACCACTGCTTAGTGACTTTGAAAGAGGGGTCTCAAAGGAGCATAGATGGTTTAAAGGGTGAAGGGAGATACAGTCAGTTGTACAACAATGCATTCAACTGAAATATGTATTCCGCATTTAACCAGATCTCAACCCAAATAGAACACTTATGGGAGATTCTGGAGTGGCGCCTGAGACAGCTTTCCCACCACCATCAACAAAAAAACCTGGGGTGTAATCATTAGCCAAACAGTTGCAAAACATAACTAAAACGAGAGTTTCTATTGGACAAATTCAGGTCGGTCCCTCCCCTTTTCATTCAATTGACTTCCGTTAAAGAAACGTTTTGCAACCGAATCTGCGTAATGAAGACGCCCCAAATGATGGAATTTCTTGTGGGAAAATGATGTTGTGTCCCTCCAATATACTTCCAGACACTTGTAGAATCTATGCCAAGGCTCATTGAAGCTGTTCTGGCAGGTTGTGGTGGTCCAACGCACTATTAAAACATATTATGTTGGTTTTTCCTTTATTTTGGCAGTTATCCATGTATAATTCACACCCTTACCTTGACAACTGGAAGGTCAAAGACCTCTCGTGACTCCCCAACCTCTGGGTTATCTCCATCCTCTGCTATAATGTGTGTAGCCAAGGCATTGTATGAGACCTCCTTGCCTTTCCCTGCTTTCAGCAGCTGGACAACCTAAAGTGCACATGAAATCACATCAATGAAATAAAACAGAACACCTGGGGGTCGAATGAACCAGTTATATGCACATGATCAAATTAAATCGTATTTGCATAATACAACAGTGAAATGATTACTTACAAGCCCTTAACCAACAATGCAGTTTTACAACAACAAAAAGTGTTAAGAAAATATTTAATAAAATCAACTTTTGTAAAAAAATAAATATGATAAATTATATGATAAATGTGTACAATTACAACCAAAGTGTGATAAGAAAAGGCAGGAGGCATCAAAGACGCGATTCATCAATCATGGAGTGGCCTGTATACTTAAGAAATTCACGTTATCAATGAGCAGTAGAAGATACTGTTGATTATTAGCTAGCTAGTAAGTGACAAAAATATGCACGGTATAGGCCAAATCAATCTCAGTGGGATTGATTATTTGAAACATAGTTTGAAGGAACAATTTGAAAATGTTCGTGATGTATTTAACTAGGCATATACATCGTATGTACACGATAAATCAGATTATAAACACAGGCGCGTAAATTAAAGGCATGATTTGGCAGGAAGTTGCCACTTGCATCTCTACAATGGCGGATTTGTCCTCGCATATGCGCAATGACAGGCGCACAATTCAGCAAACCGACGATGGGCTATCACCTCAATATTATTTTAACGACCCTGGGTTTATCAATCCATCTCGTTCTAGCTATGGTAATCCATACATATACAATGCAAAACATGCCAAATGTATATTTAGTGTATTATTAGCTGCGTTGCAAAATTGGATAACCAAGTCATAGGAATGCCAGGCTAACCTGCACTAGTAGAAAACTGGCTAGCTAGCTAAGCATCCAACTGGCTACGGTCGCTAACGTCAACAAACTAACCTCATCTGGATCAATGACAACTTCATATATATTTGTAAAACGCAATGCATGTATTAGTTTATACACCAAATCTGCAAACAATACGGGTTACAAAAGGGAAATGGAAACACTGGTCGTTAGCGTTTCGCTATGCTAACTGGCTAGTGCGGTAAACGTCATTACTTCGCTAGGTTAGCTAGCTAGCTATATGTCAACAGTGATAGCTTTACCTTTTGGTCAATGTCCCCGACCACGTAAAATTTAACATCTTTAAAGAGATCCTCCGGGACCTTCGGTTCTTCATCCGACATTATTATCCATAAAATGCTAATCAAGATATGTAAAACAAAATCACTAAAAAGTCAAAAGACATTAAAAAGTTATTCCCCTCAAGGCACTAGCGCCAAATCTCACTGAGCGCGCCTGTACCAGAGCGTGACGACAAAGGGGGTGGAACGGAATAACATTGTTTCATTTATGTATTGTTTCTCAGATATAGTGATGTATTGTGTTATACATATTTATTATATTCATTACTAAATGCATCGCCTTACATTCAACAGAACTCTACAAACATTTATCAAATAGAAATGCTACCCCACAACAATTTGAAACATGGAACGTCTATGGGAGGAGTTAAGTAATGACGCAAGGTGGAAAAGCCATGCTGAAGTGCCAAAATACTGATCAGTGCAAAGGTACAAACGGGAGGGGGTATTTTCTTAACTAACTTTATTGAACGTTAAACAGGGATCTCTTTACCAGCTACAGAAAATAGGTATAATGCAGACAGATATAATAATGCAGATAATGGGAGAAGCTTGAGATCATTAATGAACTCTGTTAAAAGCTGGAGATGCCTCAGGGGTCTGGGCCAGTGTCCCCCCAAAAGCAAAACTGTCCTCATGTCAGGCAGCTCCTATGCTCTTAGAAAAAATGGTTCCAACTGGTTATTTGGCTGTCCCCAGAAGAGAACTCTGTTGGGTTCCATGTAAAGGGTTCTACATGGAACCTGAAATGGTTCTTCAAAGGCTTTTCCTATGGGGACAGCCAACAAACCCTTTTAGGTTCAAGATATAGCACCCTTTTTCTAAGAGTGTAGGCAGGGCTTGAAGCAGATGTTGGCCTAGTGATGATGGCCTTTAATTTAGCCTAGCAGTGGAAGAGCAGGAAAAGCGCCATATTATCAGACTGTAGCAGACACAATGTATTATTTAATGAGGCAAGTCATGCAAACAAAGACAGATCATACTGTAAGTGTGGCCATGCAGACTTTTTAAACGGCCTCTCCACCCCATGAAAATGTATAGAAATGGTACTATATTCATGTTTATGGGTGATAACGTGTATGTTAGAGTAGCACGTTTTCCCCTAATGTTACAGACACATGTAATTCACCTTTTCGAAGATCTCATCTACTATGGAATTCATTCCTCAACGGTTCTTAGTTAATTGGCCTAATTGCTTCATTAATTAGAAGGTGTCAAATTGAAGTGCTATCAAATCGACCATAGCAGGGGTGTGTATGATATATCCATAGTGAATTATGGACATCAGTGTGAAAAGACCTTGACAAACTCTGAAATGCATCCAATTAAAGCCATAATTGGATCACTTCACTGACAGCTACATTACGTATGAGAATGTGGCCTTGTGACCTCAGAGTTACAATTTGACATCCTTGATCTGGAGCTTTTGACAAGGTGAAGCAGTTTGATTTAAGTCAATTTTACCCATATGAGCATATTGTCTTTCTCCTTTACAGGTATAGCATGCTCAAGAGGATTATATTAATCCAGCATGACTATCAAGGTCACCCGCGAGCACATTGGTGTAATGCCATTTAATAAATTAAGAATTGTGACCATTATGGCTATATGATTTCATGACAGGGAGTCCATCATGAAGCCACAGCTAACAAACTGTGCCTAGGTCATTGGAAACATTTTGGACAGAGAAAATGATTCAAATTTTGAACATTAGAAACATCTGATCCTTCATAGAGCACATAAATTTAAAACAATGTTGGGTTACTGATTCTCTGGTTCCATAGGCTACCCTCTATGAGGTACATTTGGGTGAATTTTCCATTTAATAATACACCTTATTCTGAATCCACTAAATGTTTTTACCAGGACTCAAAATGACACACAGCATCACAAGTAGACCTTGTAGTCTATTTTTTTTTACATTTTAGTTATTAATTTGAATTACACTGAGACATTCATCTTCTCACTAACAGGACTGCCACCAGGCTCACCAGCAGCAACCATCCTGTATCAGTCCCTTCCCTTCTGAGGCAGCGTCGTACATAGTCCTGGTGGGGGACTGACAGTCAGCCTTCCGCCCAGAGATTTCTGGGAGCAGGGCCAACTTTCCCTCCCTGGATAGATTCCATGGTAACCATTTTGTTTCTTATCCCCAGCTGTGCCTCAGGTTGTGAAGATGATTGTGTTCCATCCAAGAATCGTGGATCACATGTAGCCTATGTTGATAATTTTGTAATGACAATTATTACTTATATTGATATATTTACATAACAGATTGTTAGGGCAATTACCATAAACCAGTTTTTTTGTTTATCATGTTTACATGTTTAAACAGATCTGATAAGTCTTAGTTTTCTTAGATTACAGTTGGAAAATCAACTGAAATAAATGATTTTAAAAGGATTTAATAAAATCCCATGTGCATCCAAAATATCCTAACCCAAATGTACCACTAGATGGAACTGTTTACACTTTCTCTAATACGCTCGTAATTTACAACCACTCAGGACAATGCAAAGAAGAGACCCCTGCTGGAAAGATACAACATTCACTATGAATTGTTTTGCCTCTGACCAGAAATTTAAGAGCTTCTTTCTCGGTGAGAGCTGTGAATGAAATCACAGAAAATCACTCACACAAACATGTGCATTGTGCACACACTTCAAGGCACTTTCAAACAGTTTGTAGGGCAAATAGGTCAAACCACCAACTGTTATGGTACAGTATACCTACTGTACTGTTGAAAGTTCAATATGGGGGTAACATCAATTCAATTATGAACATATTCTCTAAAGTAATAGTGAGCAGATCATCAGGGCTATTACATTTTAATAACATTCTGTTAATTGAAAACCTGAAAATGACCTGCTGGAGCAAAAGGGAAAGAGCCAACATGTCTAATAAAATATCCCTGGGGTCCATATACAGTAGTACTTACACAGAGATTCAATCAGCAAGCTCAGATTAAAAAAGGGAGCAACACATTTTTAATTAGGGCATTGTTCCCCGATATTCTATCAGAACTACTATTTGGTTGATGAAATAACACCACTAAAGTACTGTAAAGGAGATGGCTTCTCAATGTTATTTTATATTAGGTCAAGGTCATAAGGTTATCAATGCATATTCGTTCACGAGACGTTATTGAAAACACTCATATGAGATATTACATGTTATTTAATGGTCAATTATGATGCTGAATAACCAAGCCAGATACACCTAGCACAACACACTAATGGTTTGAGTCTTTGAAAATATCAATATGTCTAACTAAGCCAGTGCCTTTTGTGATTTCCTTTTTTGAACTGAGTACAGTATGGGCTATTGTTCACCAGTATCGGCTATGTTTACCATTCATGCTGACAGAGATTGTCAAATGCTATTTAACATAAAGCAAAAGCATTTACTGCACTTTGACTGAATAAAGTTTTGCACAAAAGTTCTCACATTTCTGCTTTCCACCCTTTTCATCTTCCCTTGTCTCTCTAGCTCTGACAAAGAGTGAAGATCTTAATGAAGTATTCTTCAAATCTATGCTACATGAATATGACGAAATGCATTGTAATGAGAAGTATCTATTCTGTCAAATCCAATGTCACATATATGCCATCAAAAGATGTCATACAACAGTGTAGCATGCCATAATGTATTATACATTCACTATTGAATAAAGTCCACCTTTTATACTTTTTAATATACATATTTGTACAGGGCTAAATTAGTGTACATGACTAAATGAGTGTAAAATCATATATTATAATAGTTGATTGATACATTTTCTATATGGTGATCAATGAACTTAATACATCATTGATTACTGAAGACAAGCAAAAGTTAACTAAATTCCTATTATGCACATGCAAAAACACATGGCTGGAATCCGTATCTCTTTAAATGGTGACATAAACTATGATGGGGAAATGCCATCAGGATCAAGACAACTTTGCTTAGCATTTTCAATTGGTCCTAAATTGCACTGCTGGTGTCAGTTAAATTCCAGTAAATGTAATTAAAGATGCAATTCTTTATATTTCTATAGGCCTATAATCATGTATCAAGTAGCCATAGGCTATTTCACTGAAACACGCTATTATTTATTTCCTGAACTGACCGAAATTAAAACACAATGGACCAAAACCCTTTTTTCCCCGCTGTAGCCTGATATAGGCTATAGTTGCTGCAACCATGGTCACCAAAAAGTAGAGGAAAAGGCTGGGGTTGAGTTGACTGGAGAAATCCAAACTGGCTCAGTTTTCAAACGCCTATTCAACTGGGATTTATCCACGCCAGGGCGATCGGGGGGATTAACCAGTAATTAAACCCCATAAACAATCGTCCCATTGGCCTTTTCA
This sequence comes from Oncorhynchus masou masou, assembly GCF_036934945.1. Lineage (NCBI taxonomy): Eukaryota > Metazoa > Chordata > Actinopteri > Salmoniformes > Salmonidae > Oncorhynchus > Oncorhynchus masou. The sequence continues at coordinate 26,744,110 of NC_088214.1, read as the reverse complement.
ACGTCTTGTTGAGGGAGACTTGGTCACTTTGCACATAAAGGAAAGTGCGGACAGAGGGAGGGACAGTTTAGATCAATGATCTATAAGTAAATAGCAAGCACATCCGAAAGTATTTCAAATGCCATTTATCCAATAAATTACATGTTTATAGAAAAGTATACATTTAAATGACACGTAGGCTATACATTAAAATGAAAATACTGACGGCAATCAGTTGAGTTCAGGATTCATTTCACTGGAATATGACATTATGTGAGGATAAACGAGGTAAACATAATTAACGGGGTATGAGTATAAATAAATTCGCATAAGAACAATTTAAAATGTGTCGGGAGATTACGTCATGCCAATAGATAATCTACATAATCGAACCAAAAGGAAACCAATATGAAAGTTGGATAGGCTATGTCCTGGCCAGAAAAACCTTATCACGGTTGAGACCAGTGTGCCGCACAATTTTCACCAAAAGCTTTCCAGACTATAGGAAGTGGTCAGTAGGCCTAACCTTTATCCTCATCCTCGGGGACCCCCTTAGTGTTTTCTCTCTCCGTTTGTTTTTCAAAGGCCAACAGGAAGCGTCAGGATCCAACATGACCCCTGCATTGTTACAGAGCAGATATCACAGCCATTCAATGGAGCACATCTGTGTGCTGGTGATCTGGGGCTATGATCTGTGAGCTGCAGCCAACGCTATGGCGTTCATTCACAAATCCCTCTGCCCCCGAAGCATAACCCTTTCTGAGGGAAAGTAAAAGACATTTACCGAAATAGAAAGTTTTGACTGGGTTAGGAGAGCTAGGATGAAAGTTCCGAAAATGGGCACCAGATTGCCTAGGCCTATTAAAATTGTCGGTGGATGACTCTGTTAGAATAGGCTAGACTGGAATTATTGGACTCATAATGAAATACTTTTCCAACTGCCAATAATTGGCTATACAGAAATGTGTTTTAGGAAAAGTTGCATATAGGTTGAACTGCGATGTTTTTAAATATGAGCAATTAAGAATAATATAGAAAATATGATTTGGCCTAAGATTAACTCCGTAAAAGAACGATTGAACATTTGCAAACAATATGGCAAATTATATTTATGTTTGACAGACAGTGTTGCAGATTGTGAGAGTTGGGGATGTCAACATGAAGGACAGAAACTTCCGTCAAAATATTTTAAATGGCTAATATTCACATCTCTGCACATTTGTTAATCGTTCCACACGAATTTCAATATTTCATAGGACAAGGTTATGAATGCAATTCATACATGCAATAATATTATTATAAGCCAACTAAATTACACAATAAAGGAATTAGTCACCATTTCAGTAGGCTATCGAATCTGCATGAGCTTGGATTTAACATTTTACAACTTTGTGGTGGTTTATTAATTAGTTACAGTTACTGTTCAAAGGTGAAGTGAATATTTGGACTTTTACTGGTGTAAATCCCCTGGAATGAGGTTAAATAAAAGGTCATTGGAGAGTGGATCTACTTTCTCTCACCTGCCTGATTAAATTGTGGAAAAGTTGCCTAGGCCTATAGAATGTCATTCTAGGATCCTTGTTTTGCCTGAGAAGTTCAAAGCAGGTTAAAATACATTTCGAATAAGTGTGCAGGGAAGGGGGGGGTGGCGGAGTAGGCCGAAATACACCTTCTAAAAAAATAGAAGCTTAACAAAACTCATCTGACATTGCTTGGACCTCTGACAACTTCAAGCTGCATGTATTTTCGATTACAGGGTCCAACTTCACCAACGAGTCCTGGTACGTTTTCAAATAAGCATTGAAGAACAGCGTAAATAATTTAAAATAACGTCAACAAGTCTGCACGTGTTTTTCAGCAATATGGAATTGGAATTTCATTGTTTGCTTCGTCGCATGTAGGCAAGGCACACCTAGTCCACATGCAAAGCTGTCCTTTTAAATGCTTTAGGCATACCGTATGAATAGTCTATATGTCACATTTAATGTTTGATGCAGGTGCACCAAACATTAACAATCAATGTAACAATTAAATGCTAAAATAGGCAGCCTAATATCCTGTATCAGGACTAAAATAGGCACACCTAAACAAAACTAATCACAAAGATGAATTAAGAAGACACTGGGACTACAAAAAACACACATTTAGCTGAACAATTGTATTTCTGGAATATAAATGATTAAAACGTGTATGATTTAATACAGCCATATAACGAATGATTTGACCATTATAAGTCAATATTTCATGAACACATGTCTTTTTTCAGTTTTTGCTATATGCAAAGGTTTTTGTAATCTCTCCGTGATGTTGTCTATAAACCTGTAACCTCTACATCCAACTATAAGGAAAATGAAAAAGGGAAAAGTATAATGAATACTAGATCAGATCAATCCAACTCAATATTCTCAAACAAAAGCCAGTCTTGGTAATTTAATATTTTCTAAGGAGCAGTCCAAAACATTAATTAATAGGCTATTCTTGTGCATTATTTGTTTACAGTAATATTTTGCGGATCGTTGATAACATCTGGAATAACCCAACAATAATGTTCAAACGCTGTGTAATAACACAAAATAATGGATTCAGACATGTTATGGCCAATCCCAACAACTAGGCAACGTCATGTTTTTGGTGATGCCATAGGCACTGCATGACACATAGGCTATCAAATAGAAAATAACAATTTGTTCAATACGCCTGCACTATATATAATGCACACCTAGTTCACCATGTTTAGAGAGCATGATGCGCGCTTGTTGACCTGAGCTCATTTCGCTCATCAATATGTCAAAATATATCCCAGTTTGATTGTTTACGACAGTCAGAAAGTCTACATTTTACCGAAAGACTTGACTGAGGACATCACCCCTATGCATAGGCCACCGAGAGAAGAATAGTCTTCGATTCTTCACCGCAACGTCTGATATCACAGCTGTTTGATGGCATCGCCAATTTTTAAAGCGCCACGGTCCTTTTTACGCGCAAACCGATTTCGGCTATTGACTGGACTAAAGACCAAACAGATTGTCCGCGTCCACTAGAGCGACAATCGTATGATAAAAAGTATAGACTACATTACCCATGCCCTATAGTGGTTATAGATACTACTGGACAACCGGAGACCAATGGATGCCTATTGCGCACCATATTTGATTAGGCTACCTTGACAACATAGGGGAATATTAAGTTGCATTCACATATAATTTGACATAGGGCTACTTCACGTGCAATAGACGAAGAAACGAGTAGCCTAGCAAGTGCACCACCCATCGTGTCCCCCTAGCCAACTATGCGCTACTCTGGGAAACACCGATGGAAACTTATTCAGTAATGTTGGGGACTGCTAGAGCATTTCCGGAGTGATGGCTCATCCCTATTTGGAAATATTCCTCAATCATCCAGAATTTTGGGGGGAAGATTGAGAAACATATTTGAGGTTTCACACCCCTCCCCCATTCGAGGATACCCCATTTTCATGGGCAAGTCTTGTGTGCGCTTTGAACCGAAGAACCAACGAAATGTGGAGATATGTCTATAACAAAAAACTTTTTTTTTTTAAACTCTCAGCAGAAAATAGTTTGTTTTTTATTATAAAAAAACAAACTGGGAAGGCTGACTGAATCAGAAATGGTGTCCTACTTGTTTATGTTTTTTGAATACTACAGCTTTGAGGATTGGGTGAGATGTAGGGGTGCTGTCATCGGTCTTCTAGTATTCTGGAGTCATTAGTCATGTGGTAACATTTCACGAACTCTATTGGTTCAAGGCACGTGTCTTAGATACCGGACTGCAACGTCACTGGGGGGACTCGTAGCCTATTAAAAATAAGAACGAAAATCCATAGTGAAAGTATTTCAGGAGCAGTTAGCGCCTCTTTATCTACTCGTAGTTTAGTAGTTGAAGCATCAAGATTGGATTGGTTCTGAAAGGGGACTACTACTACTCAGTATTTTAAATGGTAGTCTACTTCCTCAACAAATAGATTGATCGCAGCAAGCCGGAAAAATACATTTGAAGTATGTTTTTTCTTTGTGAAAAAGGCAAGAGGCGTGGTTTTATTACTACCAAAACTAGATACTGAAAAAAAAACGGATTTCGTTTTTATTTCCAATTACATTGTATTTAAAAAACGCAGTGGACAAGGAAAGCTAAAACATTCATTCATTGGAATTCATAATTTTGTGTGGGAGAGCGAGAAAGGTAGGCTACCAGAATTGGACATTGAGTATTTCACCATGGAAGAAGATGATAATCGCAATGGAGAGCGTCAGGATTCGGGCGAAGAATTCAACAGAGCTATTCTTCCTCTTCTTCAAGCACCTGGGAACCAGCAACCGCACCGAATCACGAACTTTTACATTGATAATATTTTGAGACCAGACTTTGGACGGCGGAAAGACGGGACTTTTAATTATGATGAGAATCACCTCAATAGACGAGAGAATAGTCCTCGCCTTCCCCCCAAATCTGGGCAGTTAGGTGGGACCGTGGCAGGGGAAGGAACATCGAATTCTCGTTCAGTCGGTGAGCCCAAAAAAGATATTGTTGGAGATGCGCCTCTCAAGTCCGGAGGAGAAATTGGAGATCAGTGCCTAAGCTCCGACTCGGATAGTTCTCAAGCCAATTCTGCACCTTCGTCGAAACCTATGCTCTGGCCAGCCTGGGTGTATTGTACAAGATATTCAGACCGACCATCCTCAGGTAAAGTATAGTATTTTCCTTGCCTTAGTATAAAGTAAGAATAGGAATACCATGAACCATTGGATCACTTGTGCAATATAAACTGACTCAGTGAACTAAATAAGTAAAAATATAAACCTGAAACGATCTCCTGCAGCCGCATTATACAAACATAAAAACTATCCCTTTGTGTAGCCCATTTTCAACTATTTGTCCGAAACTTTTAGGAAATGAATAAAAAAAATTTCGAATTATTTTTTGGTTGCCAAGTAATGTTATTATTATTTATTTTTTATCCATAACGACAAGGAATATTTCGATTGACCTAGAATTCTGATTGGATGATAATGGCGGTTACAAACCAAATATTAGGCATAGGGCCTACTATAGGCAATGTCATCGTATTGTTACTGTTATTATAAGTATCTCCTTAAAAATATTTGTCAAGTCATGCAATTATTATCAAGCTGACAATTCCGTTTGAGTAGCCCTAATAAAGAAAACAATGAAAAGGATGAAAAAAATAGAAAATTCAATACTTTTTGGAGGAAAAAAAAGGTAGTATCGAAGTATTAAACATATTGAAGTAGTTAACTTGTAAAGCAACTTTTAAATCAGTATTGAAACGCAGTTTATCGCCATTGTTCCTCACTCGTCTTTGTTAATATTTAATTAGCATATTGTTTTGACAATGGAGCAAGGCAAAAAGTATTCCATCTATATGCGAAATGACTGAGATGCGTGCAATCAGACTTTTAGAGTGCAACGTTTCGAGAGAAAAATTTGACAGATATTATGAATAAAGACGTTGTTTTATAGTTACTTTTTACTTCCCTCCTCTGCTATATTCAGCCTGTAGTTTATCTTATTCTTAAACTATTCTCATATTAGGATATTAGGCCTGGCATAAGTGTTTATCTACTGCTGTAGGATGTGATTGTCAGATCTTCCATTATGGCCTATAGCCGAATGTTTGTTATATTTTGAGCTTTTTCATATAATGTCGAAGTAAATACACTTCCAAAGTGTATCAAAGTAACAAATATAGATACCGTCTGTTTTCATTTCTAGGCTATTTAATTTCTAGCTAGCATCGTTTCAAATTAACACATTGTTAAACTATATTGGATTATCCATTCAGCTATTTAGAAGCACATGAAGTTAATATCGATAACATGCCATCGTCGTATAACATATATGCCCTATATTATGCATATTGAAATGAATACATTAAATTCTCTGAACAACTCCAAAATAGTAACAAAAGAAAGTTCCATTACGAAACAAAAAAAGTTACCACTGTGCTGTATGTTGGTCTCATAACATAGGTCTGCATGTAACGAAATAAACGGTATAAGAAACTTAAATGCAGGAGTACGGAAAAATATACTTCGATGGAAGAAAAGGGCCTATTGATCATAATAACATTCAAATGCTATTGTGAATCCAATAAACGTGTAGCTGCGAATCGATCTCTTATTTGGTGTAGAACCAGCCAACTCAAAAATAGTTTTATGAAATGTTCACGATAATCATTACATATTTATGAAGCTTATAAATGTAGTTCCTATGGTAACAGCGAGAAAGGGGCGCCTATACCCCCTCCCTCTAACCCCACCCCCATCAACACCCACCCATCATCCTCCCCTATGCACACAAAACCCTGCACCCTTTTAGAATACTTTACATTCGAATACAATTTTAGGTCTACAGCTTATTGTGCCTATACTGGCAATTTAGCTAATATTAATACCACCACAATACTTATTCTGCTACTAAAGGCCCATTGGGCCTAATAGTTGGTTACTACTGATATCCTACTAGGTCTATTCTAGCATGTTAGAGTACTACGAATCTGTTTTGATCGACATGATAATCATATGAATGAGTCAGGCATTAGTGATGTTATTGAGGATGTTGAAGGCATAATTTGTGTCTGTTTCAATGTCTGATCATTGAATGTATTCTAATCTACAGGGCCAAGATCTCGTAAACCAAAGAAGTCGACCACTACCACGACAACGACGACGACCCCAAGCAAGGATGACAAGCGTCCAAGAACGGCCTTCACAGCAGAACAACTCCAGAGACTAAAAACGGAGTTTCAGACTAGTCGGTACCTGACCGAACAGAGAAGACAGAGTCTGGCACAAGAACTCGGCCTCAACGAATCTCAAATTAAAATATGGTTTCAAAACAAGAGGGCTAAAATAAAGAAGGCTACCGGGAATAAAAACTCTTTAGCCTTGCACCTGATGGCACAGGGACTATACAATCATGCCACATCATCTAAGGATGAAAAATCAGACAGCGATTGAAGAAAAGATACAAAGCAATAAATAACTTTAAAGGGCCAGTGTACAAAAACACCAGCAAATATTTAAAACATGAATGAGACAGGATTTTGCAATATTCTGTAGGTATAGTTGTTTTTTTTTATTGTTTTTTAAACTTTGCTAGGTATTATTACTGCACTGTTGGAGCTAGAAACACCAGCATTTCGCTGCACATGCGATAGCATCTGCAAATCAGTGTATGCGACCAATACACTTTGATTTGGTTTAAACCATTTTGTGTTATAAAACTTGCCATGTTCTCCCTGGAACTTTAGAATTGCTTCAGCATCAAAGTTTGTTTTGTTTTTGTTTTGTTTTTATCACATTTGACCGAAATAATGGAAACATGCTGATGTCCAAAGATTTGTTCTGCTGCATTTTGGAAACTGTGAATTTTAAATAGCCTAAATAGTGTTTATCTATGTTTTTACTTTTTTTTATCACACTGTTTCCTTGTACTTTGATGTTCATGTTGAAAATATGTTTTCTGAGGCTCCTTTGTTTTGTGTAAAAATACAGCCTGTCTGAGTTGATATGGAGGGAACCATACGCATTAAATGATGCGTATTATCTGATAACAATGCATTTTTATATTCAAGTGCTGCATTAACTATAGCTATCTCGTGAGCATTAAAAATGAATAAATTCAGTAAAATAATTCAGCTTTGGGTACATGTATTGATATGAAACTGAGATTTGATGAAAAATAAATACATAATATATTCAATAGGCCTATAAATTACTTTAAACTTGACCCAAACTATAGAAATGAGTTGAGTCATAAAAGGAATGTAGCCTAACTTCACTTTCACGAAAGGACCTATCTTGAAATACCCATAGCATATAGTAAGAAAAACAAAAGAGTATTTTATAAACCGAAATATTTGTCTGGTATGCAAACGCGTAAAACGAACTTTCTTGCAAGTCTACCATTGGTTAACAATGCTATGATTCACCCCAAAGTTCAAGTTATGCGCGCGTAGCTCATATCCAATGGTTAAATAGGGAGGAGTGGTGGGGGTGGATGACAACAATGGGAATTGAACAGATATCCATTTGGAATTATAATGGAAATGCATCCGTTTTGGGTCACTTCCACCACCAACAAAATCCAATTTAACCCCGACTCAAATCAGGATTTCAGTGCCATGCAAGGACCTTTAACTTTGTACCATAGGCCTATATGGAACATCTTCACTTCAATCATTATACTCTTTATGAAACACTTCACCGCTGAAGTAACGTCAATGGGCATCATATATAAGTCTACTGTACAAATAATGTATCTCAAATTGTCCATGCATTCCATAGTTTGAAATACAATTTATTGTTATTTGCAAATAACATAATGTTCATATTTATAAACAATACTCAGCGCCCATATTGTTTCTCTAAAATAATGTTTACATAACTTATTTATCTTGCAATAACTTCTTTTTGTGAATGAAACATTTAGAGGCCTTTGCATGAAACCTGCAATTTGTCACCTGTATATCACGAGACAAAAGTTGCTGTATCTACCAAATTGTGGTCTTATGATGTGAATGATCTTTTATTGTCAATCTTAAGTGTGTGTAAATTAAAATCCAAATTTAAAACACACTTTGCCTTAAAAATTCTGTAAATGAACTTTTCTATGAGAACTGTGCTACAAATAAATAACACGTTAAATGTTTATAACAAGAATGGGCTATTGCCATTAAAGATGGTATACAACGTGAATTTACAACAGAATATTTAAGCATATGTATAAAGAAGGACAAAGATTTGGTTGTATTTTTCTGTCAGTATTCTTTGATATGAGACAAATGTAAATAATTTGTATCATACTGTGAAATTAACCAATAAGTAAATAAACCACAAGAATACTAAGACAAGTTTAAATCCTTTATTTTTTTATAGTGATATAAACAACATGTTAGTAATCAGAGGGCTCTAAAAGTACAGGCTGATTAACGTCTACTGTTAATTCACAAACTGCCCCTCTGGGAATCATTTCTAAGGCATAAATGTGATATGGCCAAGCCACATTTATGTTGAAATAACTGAATATCAATTTGAATAACAATTACTGGCCTGTCTTGAAGGTAAATGAGACAGCAAGGAGAATTTAATCGAAGTACAGAACAAATAATGCCACTTAAAAATATTGTCCTCTGATAGGCAATTGGTGGGTTTATGTATGATGCATGATCATTTCCTTGATACAAGGCCTGCCCCATGTCTCTTTCTGGATGGGCTTAGCTCTCAATACACATATTTGTGGACGTGTTTTCTCATACAGGGTAGACTGCATTGTGTGATTTGCTATTTGCAGGTGGTCATCAGCTAAATAAACCTATAAAGAAGAAAACATTATTTCATGCATGGAAATAACGTATTAGACTTGTTTTACAGTCTGCAATTTAAGTGGTGTTTACATAAATTACATGCTGGTAATGACCTAATAGGCCTACTTGCATTCTGGTTTCTTTGGGTTTTATTCAAACAAGCAGCACTTGCACAAAATACCAGGTAGTTATAGTTGTGTTGATTTCTTGGAAGTGGCAACAGAAGTATCCATAGTTACTGTATAATGTCCTTGTAAATAACAGAGAAAATACAAGTGAAACAGTAAATTAAAGTAACCCTACAGTAAAGTAACAGGACTGAAAAGTATTAGTTAAATCACTACAGAGTTCAAATTACTTAAAAAAGTTGCACTTTTCAAGTTTAAGTATGAACAGAATTCAATCAAATTTGGTATGCAGAGAAAGCATCTTGTCCCTGCACCAGGAATGGCATTTTTATTTAAATGACAATGGAAAGGACGACTGTTGGTTTCGCCAGGCAAACACAGTCTACATTGTATTTACTAAATGCAAAATACTAAAAAGAAATGTTGACCACAAAGAAAAGTTACACATAACTTGCACCAAGGTGCACCATGATGTCTAAGTTATATGCAGCGGAGTATATCTCGTTTTAGTTTTACAATTGAGTAGTGGTCGGGTGACCGCCACAACTCCTACCGAAGTCAAAATACAGGTTAACATCTCTGAAGTCATTGGTGTATAATGCTGAATGCAGGCCACCCTATACTTAGGAGGCTTGAATAGAGTTTAAAGAGAAAGCCCAGCATCTCAAAAAGGTAAAGTACTCATTTCTGTCTTCCGAAAAGAGATTATATGTGCAATAACTCTGCAACGATCTCAAAAGTGGTCTAAGAATCCCACGACAGCACTTTTACTCTGTATTCCACTCAGTTGCTATAACATTCACCTTCAAGTAATTTGCTCTGTCAAACATATCCACAGCAGAATAACAAACAGGGAATTAAAAGCTTATGGAAACATTGAAACTAGTAGGTTCAATAGAATACATATCCTCATAAATGAGCCTTTTGAGACTCGTGTTGTTTGGTTACAGAGGAGCTAGTAATCCAGAATGCTGAAGCTTTCCCAGTACCAGTTTCTGACTGGAACAGAGTCTCTCATCATCTCAGTCAATTTCCCCTCACATGCATTGATCAAATCCAGAAAAATAATGACACCTTTTGAATATGATCATAATACAATATACTCATGTGGATTTCAAAACTGCCATGCATAAACAAACACATCAAACTTCAGTCACCAATACAGGTCACAACTTTCTGCAGTCTCAGTATTACCTGATGCTCTCAAACATGTATAGAAAGGCCCCAAAAAACAGAAACAGGATCCAAACACAAAAGGGAGAGCTATCTGTGCGGACCATTCTCAGCATTGACCTGCTCCTCAATGCCCCAGAACCTCATCTGCATTTCTATTCTTGCCCAGCTTGTGTATGTGGAAGTAACGCCCAACGGTCACTGACTTGATGAGCTCTCTGGGTTAGAAAAGCTGGTGCCTTAGACGCTGAGCTGAGCAACTCGGTTAGTTCCTCAATGGAGTCTGTGGCCGGGATCCCCTGATGAAGGTCAAAGCCCTCGGTCACAGCTGCAGGTGGCTCATTTCCTTAAACGCATCACTTCTTCTACACCTTAGAATTCAAAATGTCCCTAAAAAGGAATCTCATTAAATTATGTACATTTCTACAAAAATTCCATCGTCAAAAAGCTTGTACGTTCTCTCCTCCAACTCTCCATAACAGTGATGCATGATATCTTTTGAGCATCAAATACACAAAAAGTTCCTGCATAACTCTTCATGTTGATGAAAGTTGAAGTTTGGATAGAAAGTTCTGCCACAATTTCATTCCCTGCCTCTGGACATGAAAATGAACATGATTTCATCCACAACATTCCAGCCACCACTTTAGTCACGAGACTTTAAGAAGGTCCAAATGCAAATGCCCACAGACAATGAAGAAATAAATAGCCTGCCCTACATCTTAGTTATCATAAGTTCACATATCCAGTGTCATAAAATTTAACCTCTCCAATTGGCAGAGGCAAAGGGCAGTCTGACTCAAAAAGAAAATACATATCAGAAAAGTATTGATGTCTCTTGTGTGTCTCTCAAACAAAAGACCCATCCTGTCCCTTCCCCCCACTGAGTTATTTATCCATAGTTCTTAAACGCTTCCTAGTCAAACTTGAATATGGAATGAAGCGCTCGGGCTTTGTGGCGGAAATATAATTAAGCTGGTGAAAGATGTATAAGGTGAAGAATAGGGATGACATCAGGCCAATTTCACACTTGGCACTCGGATGGCCGGGCCCAAGCTAGGCTCTTGCCACGCAACACAGATCAAAGCACACTACTACTACCAAAAAGGCAAAGGAGGACTTAAGTATGCTAATCTCCAGGACAAATATATTTTAATCTTGTTAGAATACAAGTTAATGCTGCAGATCAGTGACTAAACTTTATAGAGAGTAAGGGAAATATTCACTTTCCCAACATTTCTGAATGAGATGGTATTCCTGGACCATTGAAATTGCATTTAAGAAATTGTACAAATGGTTTATCATATTGTCCTCATTACCTGTGTGAAGGTTGCATTTCATCTGAAAAAAACTCTCCAGGAGTCCACTCAGCATACTGCAAAGGCACTAACATGCGTAGGAAATGAGCATTTAGTGGTGCAGTTTGCCCCTCCACTTTGAGCCCCTTGCCAACAGCACCTTGGTAACCCTTGATCTGTCATGAAGTTAAGCTGAAGCCCTAGACATCCAGAGACAGCTATGCACACAAAGCAAAGCTGACACTTTTTTTTAAGCCAGAATAAACTCCCAACACACAACTTCTAGGAATATACAACAAGTTGAAAACTTTTGTTTTGAAAGAACTAGATGTGCAGTGGGGGAAAATGCTGTAATTCCTGATGATAATCGAAATTATATATCCGGTTAGTATTCAACTTGCCTGCTTCATAGGGTTTATTTTCAGTCACATGTAGTCAGTGGAAGTTTGACCCATACAAAGCTTGACCCATGCATTTGTTCTTCGTTCCTTAGCAAAGGAGGTTGACATTTTTTCCTCCAAAACTGACCTAAATCTTTCCACAAATAAGTGTAGATACATGTTGGGTAAAAATAAGTGTAGATACATGTTGGGTAAAACTCCAAAAATGCTCAATAATATTTAGACCATAAAGCCCCAAAATACACGTGACTATTTGTCATTATTGGATAAAGCTGTGAGGGTCATTATATGAAAAAGGAACAACATTGTCCATGAGGTTTTGCAGTTCCCTGGTATATAGCAGTGTGTTCAAACTGTAGATGGTGAATTTACAACCTCTGTTTTCTGAGATATGTGTTATCACAATTTTGTTGATAATTGACCCGATTTAGGAATTTACACGTTTTTATAGGGAGATAAGCATATCAGGCTGCTTATATCTGCCAAGGCTCTTCTGTACGTTATTTTCCCCCACTTTGCACAGAATTTTTGTAACACTGAAAATGCTGCCTATCGTCGAAAAGGGCTATTTTAGAAAAATTGTTGGATCAATTGTCATAACATTTGACATACTTCCCCATATGTCAGAGCACATACTGGGTGACTGTTTGTTGGAGACAGCAGATGATGGAACGTAAGGGGACTGCCCATTTCAAAATCAAGAATCAACTCCCTCCTCCACCCAGTACACACAGTGCAAATCAAATGCAACCTGGCATGCGGAAATCCACTATCTCCAACAGTTGAATTCTGGACAAGAAATGGCCTGTACAATCAACAGATTTGGAATTCTGTGACATTACAAACAATTCTAAAGCTGATCAGCTGATGAAAGTGAAAGCACAAAAGTGGAAAAAAATGCTCATCTAGATCATCTTGACATTGCTTGTAGGATGCCACGGTATCTTTTTTTGACATGGCTGCTTCCTCACAGTCCCTCTAGGCTGAGTATAGCACTTTTAGTTTTGGTTATGTGTTTTTACACCCATCATATCCTTATTTTGAGTGCTACTTCTTCCTCCTGCATATTTAAGAAATGTATAATTTATTACTTTTTGACAACAGCTCCCAGCTGGAAGTTACTAGGACTACCTCTGAAGAAACACCTGACTTTCTATATCATAATACAATTCAGTGGATTTGACAACCTTTGTAGTATCTCAATTCAAAATAGAAAACTTTATTTATAAGTATTCAAGTTGATTGATACAATATCCTTCAAGAATGATTTCTTCATTTGAAATATATATCTAAACTGGTCCGGTCATCGGCAGCAGAGATGCATGTAAAACTATAGTTCGTCACTCTGGAATTTGGTGCCTTTACAGTGATCTGGAAATGAAATATAGACAAAAATGAGTCCGCCATCTTCTCAGATGGCCTATTGAGAAGAACTATCGATAATTGCAGACATCCAGTAGCAGACACACCATTTACTGCAATGACACCTGCCGAAAAATGAATGACATCATATTGAAAACATACGAGAGATAGGAGCTGTGGTTTCTTTCGGATGATGAATGCCATATAACCCTGATACTCAAATAGCAGCGAAGAGGCCAAATCCGTCCTGACTTTCTTCACATAGCACATTCAAACTATCGGTCTACGACCGCGATCTTGTTGAACAAAAATTGCCCTTTAGCTTCTCTAATGGAGTACTAGTTTCATATAGGTTCACAACATCATCCTTTGAGATGTTAAATTGTTAAATAAACTGTTTCAGCTTAGATATAATACTTGGCCGGTTGAGCTGCTGTTTCAGAACTCTCACTTAACAGGGTTGAAACAAAATGGTGGATCAAAGATGTCAGTTACGTAAGGGGGAAATCATGACACTACAAATTGAGCTGGAATAAAGGTAGTTAGTGTCTGGATGTATACATTTTCATATTCTGTTTTCAGATGCATAATAACCAAAAGTGGTCATGTTTCTATTCCCTGGAAGCAACACGGTACTCTTCTAAACATGTTTAACATCACCAAATGTTGTATTTTGTAGGTCATCTGTCCGCTATTCTTTACAAATCAAAGCTCTTCAATGCCCAAACACCCAGATACAGTGATTATTTGTTCATACAAAAAAAGAGTGATTAGTCATTTTAATAAACTCTAAAAGCAAATCAAAACCCAATGCTGTCATCTATACTCCATTTGGGTAATGATGTGAGTGATAACATAGTTCTAGGTAGTATCATTTGGGTAATGATGTGAGTGATAATATAGTTCTAGGTAATATCTATGCATTAAGGGGCAAACAGGAGGCCTGGTCAGAGAGAAACAACAACATGTCTGAAACCGTACCTGATACTTCATTGCATAACTTGTCAACCACATGGTCTGTCTCTTTGGCAAAGAGAGAGATGATATCATCTTCAAACTCCTCCACAATGCTTTCACACTGTAACAGAAGAAAGGGGATCGGTTGCCACTCGACAGACAGCAAAAACAGGTCCTCCGCACATGAGAGATTCACAAGCATGTAGTTTCACACAATAGTGGGCATGGCCGTGAGGCAGACTGCCATTTTTCCTCTCGCCTTGCCGTTCAGCCATCTTGGATGACTCATGTATCCTAGATAGGCAACACGATTGTTGGCGAATCCACACACACACATCTTTGCGCATTATACGATTTCTTACTTGTGATGCTTAACTTGATCTTAAATATGCGCAACTTACGTGTAAGACCGCAATATAATTGTAAATTAACAAAAGGAAAACGCGTTATTGCCTGCATTTTGGGTTAGAATACAGTACACCCCTGGCACCAAAATGACAAACTTCAATGTTACATTGTAATAACTGAAAAAAAAAAATAATAATAATAATGAAAAATACAAATGCAAGCTTTAATACACATGTTTTCAGATTTCTTGTTATAATTTCAATTAATGGCTTTCTATATTACAGACTACGGTGCATGCAATATATCTTAATTAGAAAGGTCATAAGTAAAGTGGAAAAACAATATCAATGTATGTTTTAATGTTACGGGCCCAATTATCAATAATGTAAATGGATTTTCAGATAATATCAAGCTGTGATATCGAAGGCCAAGGTATAACATTGAGTTCTGTACTTTAAATGACATCAAAGTTTCATCCTGTTTAACAAAACATAATAATCAGTTTCCCTCTGCTACCAATATCTCTATTCAACCTTGAAATACTTAATTAATAGGTGAAAAAAAAGACTTGGAAATGCAGAACATAGGAAAAAATTTCACCTGAACTTTGAAGTATGTACAGCATGAGTGAAAATAAATTAATAAATATGTGAGTAAATTAATCAATTATTGCCACACTTACCACAAATTTTAGGGCATTGGATCCCTCTGGGCCGTCAAACTTGAAATTGTTAAAATCAGGAAAATCCCCAGCATCAGAACTTCTTGGAGCAAATCTTTTGTATTGCTTTATCTTGGTGTCTGGGTCCACATGAAGAGCATAGTCACTCATGCTACCACAAACTCCATCCAGAAGCTCACTCAAGTTGGCCTCAGACCTAGCAAGAGGGACCTGGTGGATAAAAAATAATACAAATTAAACTTAACTGAGTTTGATTCCAGTTCTATGAAGTTGCTTGGGATCCGGCCGGGTCATGTCGGTGACCCCTAACTTCCATTCCCATCACACAAACAACCCCTACTTCCCCTATGCTGGAACTATGACATTTAACCTGTAGAAGTATACCCCTTCCCCTTGGAAACAGGACAACACATGCAATGGTGTCTAGACAGGTCAAGGTGCACCATGCTCCCGCCCCCGTGGCCTCCCCGGAAGGAGAGAGGGGAAAGGGTGACGGGGGGCAGGGGCAGTGAAAGGGCCAGGGAGGGGGGCTGAGTTAAGGAGCAGGGGGAGGCCTAAACAGCAGCCAAGTGCAGGGTAAACAGTTCAGTCTCATCCTTTGGTCCCTTTTGGCGGTTCATCTCCTCCACCCTCCAATGATCAAAGCAGGAAGTTTTCCTTGTCAATCCCGGTCAAAAGGTGCTGGGCAAGGGGAAGGGGGGGCATATTGCAGATGAACTGGATTTTGTGCAATGTAGATATATCCCTGACCCTATTGTCCCCTTTCAGCCTCAGTATGGACCCTTCCGGACCCACTGATTACATTATAGAAGCATTTTCCCCCTCCTCTTTTTTTATATCTGACTCGTAGTGACACAAAGGGGCTTCCGTGGCTCACTGCCATCTGCTCACAAATAAGATAAAAAGGTTTCAGGAAACTGCCTGAACCTTGGTACACATTTCTCTCCTTTTTCAATGTACAGATAGCTAAGTAGTTAACATTGAGGATGGTCTATCAACAACAAAAATGGTTTGACTACTTCAACATTAATGTTTAACTTTTAACTAATAAGTCACTTCAAAATAAAAATTGGAATATCAACCATAACAGCAATTTTTTGCAAAAATTGTAAACCAAAAATGGAGCTATTCTGATTATTATTACATTTTATTACACCATAGGTGTATTTCTATGAATATGTATGATGAGATCTTGACTTGATTGGTCAGAAAAATCTGCCTAAAATGTTTGTTTTTTTAGTTTTTGAAACATACCAAAAACGTCCAGCATGAAAAAGTCCAACGTCAAGCCAAATCCTTATCATGCAATCCTGAAAATGGTGTGGAATTAAATTCCTTCCTTACCAGTCTGACGGGTTTGAAAGGGACCTGTCAATCACACATTTCCTGAAGAATGAGGAGGGGACTAGGCAGACCTTGCAGAGAAAAGGCTTCTCAGGGATGCTATCCTCCATTGAATTCCCATTGGAAAACCAGCCATTATTGGAAAGGGGCTTTCAATTTCTGGTGTGAATAATATGGACCAATGAAAACACACAAATTCATAAAAACTAGAACCTATTAATGCCACCATTTACAACAATGTGTAATATTGTTATAGTCTTCAGAAAAGGAAATATTTGCATAAACACACAGACAAATGATTGCCTCAGTATTTACCTTTATCGTGACAAGACAGAAATGTAATTTAATGAAGAGTGACAAAAAAAAAATGTCATGGTCCAACCAGAAACATTGAAAGCCATTCGCTGAAAATTAATACATTTTTGAAATACAATCTATATACGAATATAAAAACAGAAGACATGAACAACTTCCATCAACTTATTCATCTAAGTTCAATGTCTTTGGCTTAATGATTCATTGTTGTAGGTTTAACTTTGTGGTGTGACTGGTGTCAACCTTCCTTCAGGGAGCCCTGCTGCTTTCTGAGGACAGCAAAGGAGACTTAAGACCAGCAAATCTCCTATGATGGCATCTAAGCTTGAACACCCCTCCCTCCTTGATTCAGACAGGGTCAAAAGCCAGTGGGGTGGGGTGGGGGCAGGGTTTCTTGGATTTATGCTCAGAAGTCAAAACAAGCCAGTGATTAGTGCAAAAGGTACACTTCCATAGGGCAGTAAGTACAGAAGTTGATCAAAAGAGTTGATCAGCCATCAGGGTCTGTTGGTCGTTTCACTTAAAAGTCAGTGTGCTTACCGTTCAGAGCACTGTAAAAACCAGGTACATAATTCAATACTTAACTCTTCTCGTACTAGTATTCATTTTGATTTAGTAATTATAGTGGAGCTATATCATTGCATTCATACACTCTCTCTACTGACAACAACAGGGGTATTGCAGAGGCACACCCCCACAGCTTGAGGGCAAACAAAATGGAATATGAACATGACTCACAGGGGTATAGAAACTGTAATTAGCATTTATTTTCAAATTAACCCTATTTTAGGAAACACTTAATGAGAGCCTGTGAATATGACATACACACCTGATCCATAGACAGCATAATAATCAGGAAGGACGGAGACTGATGGCAAAAAAACTATTCTCATGTAGCAAGAGCACCCTCCAGGAAACCTACACCACCCGATGTCACAGGCAGGCAAAAAGATCATCAAGGACAACAACCACCCGAGCTGCTGCCTGTTCACCCCGCTACCATCCAGAAGGCGAGGTCAGTACAGGTGCATCAAAGCTGGGACCGAGAGATTGAAAAACAGCTTCTGACTCAAGGCCATCAGACTGTTATTAAACAGCAATCACTAACACAGAGAGGCTGCTGCCTGCATACAGACTTGAAATCATTGGCCACTTTCATAAATGGATCACTAGTCACTTTAATAATATTTACATATCTTGCATTACTCATCTCATATGTATATACTGTATGTTATACCATCTATTGCATCTTGCCTATGCCGCTCTGCCATTGCTCTTCCATATGGATATATTCGTATTCCATCCCTTTACTTAGATTTGTGTGTATTAGCTAGTTGTTGTGGAATTGTTAGATATTGCTGCACTGTCGGATCTAGAAGCACAAGCATTTCGCTGTACTCGCAATAACATCTGCTAACCATGTGTAGGTGACCAATGCAATTTGATTTGATTTGAAAAGAGAAGGTAAAGACGATACTTCATGAAAAAATGAATCCAACTCCATGTTTGTTATACTATGCCTATGGAATGTTTGATTTAACTCAAATCTATATGAATGAGAGATAATTAGAGTTGTCATATTAGGAGATATAATATCAGAATCCCTTTTACTTGAAAGTGAACTTGAAATGGCCATGGGGGAGAGGAAAAACCACAAACAGCCTCGCTAAATGAACAGCACGTTACTAGCTATCAATTACCATCAAAAGGGGATTAACCCCTGAGATCAATAGGGGAGCTGACCAGCTAATGACGGTCCCTGGACACTAGTGATAGGACACTGGAACACTACCAGGTCTGACCTCTTCACACCACAACAATGCTTGGTTCGAAAAAGGGGGAAATACAGTGGTTTGAATATTCCAGAGGGAAATACAGTGGTTTGAATATTCCAGAGGGAAATACAGTGGTTTGAATATTCCAGGGGGAAATACAGTGGTTTGAATATTCCAGGGGGAAATACAGTGGTTTGAATATTCCAGAGGGAAATACAGTGGTTTGAATATTCCAGAGGGAAATACAGTGGTTTGAATATTCCAGGGGGAAATACAGTGGTTTGAATATTCCAGGGGGAAATACAGTGGTTTGAATATTCCAAGGGGAAATAGTGGTTTGAATATTCCATTTGGAAATACAGTGGTTTGAATATTCCAGAGGGAGATACAGTGGTTTGAATATTCCAGGGGGAAATACAGTGGTTTGAATATTCCAGGGGAAAATACAGTGGTTTGAATATTCCAGAGGGAGATACAGGTGAAACAGTATTAAAGTGGGTACCAATGCTTACAACCATCCAAACTGAAATGAAGTTACATACTGATCTTTCTTTTCTTCTGCCGGGATGTTTCACAAGACACTAAATTCCATTTCTCAAGGTATGAGATCCAGGAAACCAGGAACTACTATGAAACCACTAGACCTATGCTTTATCAAGTATTGTAAGTATGAATATGCATTCTTCAATGTATGAATGATGCATCAATCTCTTAATCCATAAATCATCAAATATTTTTTGTTCAAGGAAGTTCAATTGATAGCTTTATGTGTACTATGAGATGTTTTGATCTAGAGGAGCGCACTTTGGAATAATTTCCTACTTTTGCAACATGCTTTTACTGAGGTAGGTACCTTTTTATCAGTCAGGCTCCCATCAGGGTTGAGTCTGAAGCCTCCCACATGGATTGTCTTCTTCGGATCAATCTGACTGATTGAATAATTGAGCTCATCAACAATAGCCCTGCATGCTAAAAAAAACAGACATAGATTAGAACAATCCACAGCACTCATTTACTATAAAATAAGTATTTATAGATCCATATTATACCCACAGCTAGCGAAAAGCAAAAGTAAAACTACAATAAAATTATTTCTCATGAAATAAGCTTGATAGAAATGTTTTGATAATACAGGGTGCACACTAGAAACAAAAGTGAATAAGTCATTATGTATGCAGAACTATTGATAAGAAAACATATACAACTCATAATACACTACATATACAAAAGTATGTGGACATCACATCAAATTAGTGGAATCAGCTATTTCAGCCACATCCGTTGCTGACAGGTGTATGAAATCGATCACACAGCCATACAATCTCCATAGACAAACATTGTCAGTAGAATGGCCTTACTGAAGCGCTCAGTGACTTTCGACGTGGCACAGCCATAGGATGACTTTCAACAAGTTAGTTCATCAAATTTCTGCCCTGCTAGAGATGCTCCTGTCAACTAGAAGTGCTGTTATTGTGAAGTGGATAAGTCTAGGAGCAACAACAGCTCAGCCATGAAGTGGGAGGCCTCACACGCTCACAGAACAGGACCGCCGAGTGCTGAAGTGGGTAGTGCATAGAAATCATCAGTCCTCGGTTGCAACACTCACTACTGAGTTCCAAACTTCCTCTGAAAGACAACGTCAGCTCAAAACTGTTAAGGCGGGAGCTTCATGAAATGGGTTTCCATGGTCGAGCAGCCGCACACAAGCCTAAGATCACCATGCACAATGCCAATCTTCGGCGGGAGTGGTGTAAAGCTCGCCACCATTGGACTCTGGAGCAGTGGAAACGGGTTCTCTGGAGGGATGAATCACGCTTCACCATCTGGCAGTCCGACAGACAAATCTGTATTTGGCGAATGCCAGGAGAACGCTACCTGCCCCAATGCATAGCGCCAACTGTAAAGTTTGCTGGAGGAGGAAAAATGGTCTGGGGCTGGTTTTCATGGTTCGGGCTAGAACCCTTAGTTTCAGTGAAGGGAAATCTACAGCATAAAATTACATTCTAGATTATTCTTTGTGGCAACAGTTTGGGGAAGGCCCTTTCCTGTTCCAGCATGACAATCCCCCATGCACAAAGCGAGATCCATACAGAAATTGTTTGTCGAGATTGGTGAGGAAAAACTTGTCTGGCCTGCACAGGGCCCTGACCTCAACCCCATAGAACACCTTTGGGATGAATTGGAATGCAGACTGCGAGCCAGGCCTAATTGTCCAACATCAGTGCCTGACCTCACTAATGCTCTTGTGGCTGAATGGAAGCAAGTCCCCACAGCAATGTTCCAACATATAGTGGAAAGGCTTCACAGAAGAGTGACGGCTGTTATAGCAGCAAAGGGGGGACCAACTTCATGTGAATGCCCATGATTTTGGAATATATATATATATATATATTACATATACAATTAAGTCAAAACTGTACCTCTGCCCCTGTCTTGGTAAAGAACTCAAGTGTAGATTTAGCAGTGTGTTTTAGATTATTGTCCTGCTTAAAGGTGAATTCATCTCCCAGTGTCTGATGGAAAGCAGACTGAACCAGGTTTTTCTTTTTATCCTTAACTATTACAAGCATACCCATAACATGATGCAGCCACCACTATGCTTACAAATATGGAGAGTGGTACTCAGTAATCAGTTGTATTGAATTTGCCCCAAACATACCACTTTGTATTCAGGACAAAAAGTTAATTGCTTTGCCACATTTATTCCTGTATTACTTTAGTGCCTTGTTGCAAACAAGATGCATGTTTTGGAATATTTGTATACTGTACAGGTATCCTTCCCTAGGTTAGTATTGTGGAGTAACTACAATGTTGTTGATCCATACTCTGTTTTCACAGCCAGTCAACTCTGTAACTGTTTTAAAGTCAGCATTGGCTTCATGGTGAAACCCCTAAGCGGTTCCCTTCCTCTCCGGCAACTGAGTTAGGAAGGACGCCTGTATCTTTGTAGTGACTAGATGTACTGATACACCATCCAAAGGGTAATTAATAACTTCACCAAGCTCAAAGAGATATTCAATATCTGCTTTTTTTCTTAACACATCCACCAATGGCTACCCTTCTTTGCCAAAACTTGGAAAATATCCTTGGTCTTTCAGATCTAATTAAGTGCATTTTTAATTTGTCACATGCGCCGAATACAACATGTGCAGACCTTACTGTGAAATGCTTACTTACAAGCCCTTAACCAACAATGCAGTTCAAGAATTAGAGTTAATCAAATATTTACTAAATAAACTAACCTACAAAAATAACAATAACAAGGCTATATACAAGGGGTACAGGTTAGTTGAGGTAATTTGTACATGTAGGTAGGGATAAAGTGACTATGCATAGATAATAAACAGTGAGTAGAGGCAGTGGATGGTGGAGGGGGGTGTCAATGTAAATAGCCCGGGTGGAAATTTCATTAATTGTTCAGCAGTCTTGTGGCTTGGGGGTAGAAGTTGTTAAGGAGCCTTTTGGACCTAGACTTGGAGCTGCGGTACCATGTGCCGTGCGGTAGCAGAGAGAACAGTCTATGAGTTGGGTGACTGGAGTCTGAAATATTTTTGGGTCTTCCTCTGACGTGGTGTCCTGGATGGCAGGAGCTTGGCCCCAGTGATGTACTGGACTGTACGCATTACCCTCTGTAGCGCCTTAAGGTTGGATGCTGAGCAGTTGCCAAACCAGGCGGTGATGGAACCGGTCAGGATGCTCTTGATGGTTCAGCTGTAGAACCTTTTGTGGATCTGTGGACCCATGCCAAATTATTTCAGTCTCCTGAGGGGGAAATTGTGTTGTCATGCCCTCATCACGACTGTCTTGATTTGTTTGGACCATGATAGTTTGTTGGTGATGTGGACACCAAGGAACTTGAAACTCTCGACCCGCTCCACTGCAGCCCCATCGATGTTAATGGGGGCCTGTTCGGCCCTCCTTTTACTGTAGTCCACGATCAGCTCCTTTGTCTTTCTCACATTGAGGGAGAGGTT
The DNA here is from genome assembly GCF_036934945.1 of Oncorhynchus masou masou. NCBI lineage: Eukaryota > Metazoa > Chordata > Actinopteri > Salmoniformes > Salmonidae > Oncorhynchus > Oncorhynchus masou. The sequence continues at coordinate 26,721,028 of NC_088214.1, read as the reverse complement.
GTTGTATTGGCACCACACTGCCATGTCTCTGACCTCCTCCCTATAGGCTGTCTCATCGTTGTCGTGATCAGGCCTACCACTGTTGTGTCGTCAGCAAACTTAATGTTGGTGTTGAAGTTGTGCTTGGCCACACAGTTGTGGGTGAACAGGGAGTACAGGAGGGGACTAAGCACACACCCCTGAGGGGCCCCAGTGTTGAGGATCAGCGTGGCAGATGGGTTGTTGTCTACCCTTACAACCTGGGGGGGCGGCCCGTCAAGAAGTCCGGGATCCAGTTGCAGAGGGAGGTGTTTAGTCCCAGGGTCCTTAGCTTAGTGATGAGCTTGTGGGCACTATGGCATGGGAACAGCATTCTCACATAGGGCAGTGTGGAGAAATTGCGTCATCTGTGAATCTGTTGGGACAGTATGCGAATTGGAGTGAGTCTAGGGTTTCCGGGATGATGGTGTTGATTTGAGCCTTGAACAGGCAGGTTACATTCCCTTTCTTGGACACAGGGACTATGGTGGTCTGTTTGAAACATGTAGGTATTACAGACTCAGTCAGGGAGAGGTTGAAAATGTCAGTGAAGACACTTGGTAATCCGTCTGGCCTCGCAGGCTTGTGAATGATAACCTGTTTAAAGGTCTTGCTCACATCGGCTACGGAGAGCGTGATCACACAGTTGTCTGGAACAGCTTGTGCTCTCATGCATGCTTCAGTGAGCTTGCCTTGAAGCAAGCTTAAAAGGCATTTAGCTCATCTGGTAGGCTCTCCTTACTGGGCAGCTCACCGCTGGGTTTCCCTTTGTAGTTCGTAATAGTTTGCAAGCCCTGCCACATCTAACAAGCGTCAGAGCCAGTGTAATAAGATTCAATCTTAGTACTATATTGACGCTTTGCCTGTTTGATGGTTCATCTGAGGGCATAGTGGAATTTCTTATAAGCGTATGGATTAGTGTCCCGCTCCTTGCAGCCGGCAGCTCTAGCCTTTAGCTCGGTACGGATGTTTCCTGTAATCCATGGCTTCTGGTTGGGATATGTACGTATGATCACTGTTGGGATGATGTCGCCGATGCACTTACTGATGAAGCCGGTGATTGAGGTGGTATACTCCTCAAAGCCATTGGATAAATCCTAGAACATATCCCAGTATGAACTAGAAAAACAGTCCTGTAGCATAGCATCCATGTCATCTGACCACTTCTGTATTGAGCGAGTCACTGGTACTTCCTGCTTTAGTTTTTGAATGTTAGCAGGAATCAGGAGGATAGAATTATGGTCCGATTTGCCAAATGGAGGGCGAGAGAGAGCTTTGTATGCGCCTCTGTGTGTGGACTAACGGCGGTCTAGAGTTTTTTTCCTCTGGTTGCACGTGACATGCTGGTAGAAATGAGGTAAAACAGATTTAAGTTTGCCTGCATTAAAGTCCCCGGCCACTTGGAGTAATTCTTCTGGATGTGCATTTCCTTGTTTGTTTATGGCCTTATACAGCTCGTTGAGTGCGGTCTTAGTGCCAGCATCGGTTTGTGGTGGTAAAACAAATGGCTACAAATAATATAGATAAACTCTCTTGGTAGATAGTGTGGTCTACAGCTTATCATGAGGTACTCTATCTCAGGCGAGCATTACTCAAGACTTCTTTAATATTAAACATCGCACACCAGCTGTCATTGACAAATAGACGCACTCCCACCCTTTGTCTTACCAGAAGTAGCTGCTCTGTCCTGCCGATGCACGGAAAACCCAGCCAACTCTATATTCTCTGTGTGGTAGTTCAGCCACGACTCGGTCCTGTTGGTAGGATAGTCTCGATCATAGATCATCCAGTTTATTTTCCAGTGATTGCACGTTGGCCAATAGAACGGATGGTAAAGGCGGTTTACCCACTTGCCGACAAATTCTCACAAGGCACCCGACCTCCGCCCCCTGTATTTCTGTCTTTTCTTCACGTTAATGATGGGGATTTGAGCCTGATCTCGGGGAAGCAGTATATCCTTTGCATCATTCAAGAAAAAAATCTTCAGACAGTTCGAGGTGAGTAATTGCTTTTCTGTTGTCCAGAAGCTCTTTTCGGTCATAAGACACGGTAGCATCAACATTATGTACAATATAGGTTACAAACAATGCAAAAAACAAAATAGCATAGTTGTTTAGGATCCCGTAAAACGGCAGCTATCCCCTTCGACGCCATTGTCTTTGTGGTTGAATCTGTGTTTGAAATTAACTGCTCGATTGAGGGACCTTACAGATAATTGTATGTGTGGGGTACAGAGATGAGGTTGTTATTAAAAAATAATGTTAAACACTATTATGGCACACAGAGGGAATATGTGCAACTTACTGTGCGACTTGCTAAGCACATTTCTACTCCTGAACTTAGGTTTGCCATAACAAAGGGGTTGAATATTTATTGACTCAAGACATTTCAGCTTTTCATTTTTAATTAACTTTTAAAAACATAAAATAAATAATTCCATTTAGAAAGTATAGGGTATTGTGTGTAGGTCAGTGACAGAAATTCTCAATTGAATCCATTTTAAATTCAGGCTGTACATATAAAGTGGGTAAAACAGTATGTAAACATTACTCAAGTGACCAGTGTTCAATGACTCTATGTACATAGGGCAGCAATCTCTAAGGGGCAGGGTAGAGTAGCAGGTGATAGCCGGCTAGTAACAGTGACTAAGGTTCAGGGCAGGGCAGGGTGGTGACTGTTAACAGTCTGATGGCCTAGAGATAGAGGCTGTTCATCAGTACCTCGGTCACAGCTTTGATTATTTAATGTATTAGTAGCTTGAGAAGTGTTACATAGTCATGCAAGGATGACTCCAAGGTTTGGTAAGACTGCAGTGCTGGGTTCAAAGAAAGAAAATGGTGCTCCAATTAAATGTGATGAGCTGCCTTTTACCAAGTTTAACTTGCCTTTTTAAAACATAATTGCTAAAACTATGTAATAGCTGGAAAATGTTAATTATCATGATGACAAAGTTTTCAATAGTGAACCTTTTTTTATTTTTAGATAAAGAATATTGTAAATTGTCTCTGTCCTTCTACACGTTTGAAATTCAAAAGAAATTGTAATATACACGATGGGAGACAGAGAGTTGGTTTCAAGCGCAGGGTGCAGCAGGTGTTTATTGTAAAGGACCACAGGAGGAGGCAGGTAGCTGGGTCCAGGGGCAGGCAGAAGGTCGTCCAAAAGGGCAACAATACAGGCAGGGAAAAGGCTAGTAACGTAGTCCGGGAGATCAGGCAATAGCTAGATAACAGGAAATCCGATAGGCTAAAGTACAGGCAGGGAATAGGCAAAAGGAGTCGTTAGTGGGGCATGCAAAAACTATCATGCACGGGACAGAGCTCTGAAAGCTGTGTCGCAAAACAAACAATACCTCACAGTGATGGGGTGGGGGCAAAAAACTGAACTAAATTGTGTGTTATAATGACATACAGGTGTGTGAACAGGTGATTAGAATTCAGGTGATTGGGATCTACATTCAGAGGATCCACGTGTTTGAGAGTGTGAGCTGGAAAGTGAGCTATGTTCAGGGGATCTACGTGTTTGAGTTGGAATTGGAAGCAGACGTTACAGAAATATTTTTTTTAAACTGCACGCACAAACAATAAGACCTCAATAGTTTTACTAATATAAGGATTGTCCGAAATTGCACAGTAAAAAAAAAACTCTTGATAATCAAGAAAACAATCAGATGTAGAATAGGAAATGCAGGTGGCAGGTGAAATGATAGGAAACAAGCGTACAATACATTAGTTTGCTTGAGTTAACTTTCACAAAATAATATATTTTATCACAATACTTCACAACCCTTTGCAAATCTATAGTCTGTATTGACTATCAACAGGGGCTGCATTACATGTAGGCCTAAATCCTGAAAAAAAGCATATTGCATAGGTAGAAAAGGACAAAGTGGACAAATAAACATCCCAAGTTACCTGAACAATACAGCACCGTGTCTTTTTTCCCTTCAGTAGTTTCGGTTAAGATACTCATTGCCACCAAGGCAATTTGAATAATCCATGGTGCCATATTCGTACCCTGAGAGAAAGATATGTATAAAGCAGGCAAGCAAAGCCAATTCATTATTCAATTATTTTTTTTAAAGAGCGCCACCCACAGTCTATCTAGCAAGAGTCATATTCTGAAATCCGGTTGAGGCAAATTACTATAGAAGTAGCCTTAATTTAACACAAAACAACAAGAAAACTGATTTCCACAAACTGTCTAGACATAACAGAATGTGTTGAGCGCCAAGTAGTTACATGATCTGTACAGAGCTAGAGTGAAACTGGGTTTAACATGGGCCATAAAACTTAGTGCCACTCCACAAGGGACTTGGCCACAAGTCGTGTTATCTTTAGATCAAATATTCAAACAGAACTTAGTCTACAACTTCACTTGAGAAGTATTGATAAATAGTGAAAGGAGGTGGAACACAAACCGGTGTTAGAGGTCCTTGAGGTTAGTGGTCCTTGAGGTTAGTGGTCCTTGAGGTTAGTGGTCCTTGGTCTAGCAAAAAGTTAAGAGGGTAGTGAATGATGAATCTTTGCAGAGTCTGTGTAGTCTAGAATAGTGGAGTATAAATAAACAAGAGTCCTTTATTCCAGCAAAAATATATATGTTTCTGTCTTTGGTGATATATTTTGATTGGATGGCTAAAGCTGAACACAGTTTGAATGAGAGAAAACATTATTGTGCTGTTATGGGGTTGATAGGCTTGATACTGTTAAAATGTATATTTAACGGTAGAATTAACAAAATGACGTTGCAGGAGCAGCACAGCAGATATTGCGATGAGCAGGAAGCAAGAAGTCGCTCGCACACAGCCACACAAAGTATCAGTGCATGTGCACTTACAATGTGGTAGCTATGGCACCAGTGCCTTCTCTGTCTATACACCGACTACGCACTGTGAGTAGGGCCCTGCAACCGCTAGGGGGCCCCAGACCCAAAAAATGTTTAATTCAAAATAAAATGTTGGAACTCAGTCGGGGTCGGAACTTACTGTTAAGAGTGATAAAAGTAAAAATACACAAGGTGCAATTTAGAAATGTGGTAGTGCATCAGCAGTTATCCACTTGTTATGTCAGTCGCTGAGCACGGTTACCTTCACAAAATAATATGATTATTGTGGATAGTCAGATTAACATAATAGTTCTATTGAAACGTTTATACATGCTTTGTAAGAAGAACACTTTCCTTAATAATCCTGTTTCCATGGACAGATCTGACATCAGTCTACTGAATGCACTCTGATAAATGCAGAAAATCAGCAATCAAAATAAACGTTCTACCACAGCTTCCATGTTATTTTTGGGAAGCATATTTGATTCTGTGTTCGGACATATAAAATGTGTATGTGAAAACTACTTCTAAGACGCACACATTCAGTTGTTTCCGAACTCACTTCATTCGGTCTAAAGAGGGAGGCTCTCGCTGGTGTTTGCACATACACAGATCAAATACACCGCTGGAACACCGATTAAGATGTTTACATGTTCTAATAATTCAAAAGATTTCTCTGAAAACCAGGTGTTTTAATCTGCGTATGCTTACTTCGATTTTGACCTTACTGTAACGGTTTCTTCAGGTGAAAGAGAGTCGGACCAAAATGCGGCGTGGATATTGAGATTCATGTTTAATAAAAATAACTGAACACGAATAAATACGAAAACAACAAACAAACAACAAAGCCTAAATATGGTTCCCAATCAGAGACAACGATAAACACCTGCCTCTGATTGAGAACCACTTCAGACAGCCATAGACTAGGCTAGAAAACCCCACTAAGCCACAATCCCAATACCTACGAAAAACCCCAAGACAAAACACACCACATACAAAAACCCATGTCACACCCTGGCCTGACCAAATAAATAAAGAAAACACAAAATACTAAGACCAGGGCGTGACACTTACGCTGATTAAGATAAGCAGAGTAATGTGTTTACATGACTATTGCATAATCTGCCTACAGCCATAATCAGTTTAATATCGAATTATTACTGGGCATGTAAACGTACTTACTGACAGTCACTCAATTTGCCCATGTCAGCTAAAAATATTGATTGCCACTACAATTTGCCTACCGCTCCAACAGATCCACAGAATATATCATTCCATCGGTATTCACATGGCCGTAACACATCTGGACCAGAGGAACACCCTACATGCTATTCATTGACTACAGTTCTGCATTCAACACCATTGTTCCCTCCAAGGTCGACTGCAAGCTCAGAGCCCTGGGTCTGGACACCACCCTTCGCAAATGGATCCTGAACTTCCTGACTGGCAGACCACAAGCTGTGAAGATTGGCAACACCAACTCCTCAACACTGACTCTTAACACATGGGCCCCCCAGGGGTGAGTCCACTGTACTTCCTGTTCACCCACGACTGCGTACCTCTGCACGACACCAACTCCATCATCAAGTTTGCTGACAACACCACGGTGGTAGGCCTGATAAGAAACAACGATGAGTCAGCCTATAGAGAGGAGGTAAGTGAGCTGGCATTGTGGTGCCAGGACAACCTCTCCCTCAACGTCAGAAAAACAAAGGAGTTGATTGTTGACTTCAGAAAGCAGAGGAGGGAACATGTTCCAATCCACATCAACGGGACTGCAGTAGAGAGAGCCAGCAGTTTTAAGAACTTCAGCGTCCACATCACAGAGGACTTGACATGGACCAACAACACCACCACTCCTGTCAAGATGCCTCAACAGCGTCTGTACTTCCTAAGGCGGCTGAAGAAATTTGGCATGCCACCTCGGGTCCTCTCCAAATACTATCGCTGCACCATCGAGAGCGTCCTGACCGGTTGCATCATGGCCTGTTATGGAAATTGCTCCATCCACAGATGCAAGGCCCTCCAGCGGGTGGTGAAGGCCGCACAGTACATCACTGGGACCGTGCTCCCACCCATCCAGGACTACGTGAAACGGTGCCTGAGGAAGTCACGCAGCATCATCAAAGACCTTACAACACACCCCAGCTACAAGCTGTTCACTACCTTAACGTCGGGGCGACGTCATTGGAACATGAGGCCTAATACCAACAGGCTCAGAGACAGTTTCTATCTACAAACCAATCAGACTTCTGAACACTTGAACTGAACTGACCACCTGCTCTGATTCTCCGCACCTTAGCACACATGGTTTCACTCACGCACACACACACAGCCCCCCCCCCCCCACACACACACACACACTGCTACATAGTGCACAATTTAAACACTTGCCCCCCAATACCCCCTTCACAAAACATGTGTAAATATTGGACTATAAATTGTGCCTTCCTGTATTATACTTATGCTAAAATGTTATGACTGTGAGGGGGGCCCCCCAACCAAATCTTGCTTAGGGCCCCTAAAAAGTTTAGCCTTGCTGTGCTCCAACACTCTTAGTCGTTGTGGAAATAATTGACCCGCTATGCTGTTTACTTTGTGCATCTAGTCATATAACTGACTCTATCTTTAAAATCAACTTCCGGTAGATCACTGTTGAAATAAGCAAAGGCATGTGGTATGAAGAAAGCAAGGTATACTATAGGTTGACTGACCTACACAGACACATTAGTTAAAATTATACCCTCGTTAAAATGCATTGCAAAAAAAAGTTCAACAAATAATTATTTTTTGATAAAAAATCCTGGATGCAAAGCACTGTAAATTGACCACAGCACTGTAAATGTTCCTTTAGACGCCTTGCTCTCATTGACAGCGTTCTGGATGCATCACTGGCGGCGCGTTAAAAGCGGCAAAAACTAAGCTAAATTGAATGCAGCATTCAGCATAGATAAAGTTGTGGGGCAGCCTATTTTCATGTAGCCTACCCTTGTCAAAAACATTATAAAGAGAAAGGCCAAATATGCTACCCTACCATTTTCAAATAATTACACCAGTAATAGTGGATTACAATAGACCCTTGGAACTTACCTGATTCAACAGTCAGGTGAGTAAGAATTAGGAACTTTTCAGCACGGTAGGTTACAGCAGTGAAGTCGGATTCAGACGCGAGGGACAACGTTGTGAATGCTGACTGTACATAAAACAAACGGCTAAAGTGAAGTTCGTTTTTTTAATGTTCGCCTGTATTGAATGAACCATGATCATATCTACCTTACTGTCAGTGGACAGTGTCTACTTACGTGCTTGTTCCAGGCGTTGCCACGTTCAGCCAGGAAGCAGAACAATGACAGCTATGTGAGCCAATGATATTGTAAACTCAGCACAGATATCCAATGACTGAACGCTGCCTCACGGGAATGAACATACTGAGAACACCGGGCGTCGAGTTGCTCTGAGTTGCTTTCCAGATCGACAACAATCACCTGCTTTTGAGCTAACAGTAACTTGATTATGCTTGTTAATGAGTGAGTCGACTATATAGACTCTGCGCAAATTTTCTCCATCTTTCCAAGTAGTTCCTATCCTGTAATACCCTTCGCAGTCGACCCTTGTGAATAAGCCCAATTGCCTAATAGTGCAATATGAAGGCTATGCTGATCTCTTTGTTAAATGACCCACATCATGTGGGCGCATTGCTGCAGAAATGTGGACAGAAGTGTAAGCCAATTTGCCAAGCACCACAATAACACTCACACAATTTATACAATGAGTTATAACGGTAGATTACATATCCTTAAACTATATAAATGAACAATTCTTCTTCTTATAAACCCTTTAACATTCATCAAACAGGTAATGGTCAATACTGTATCCCTACTTTATTGTATAGTAACCATTGGCGTGCTGGTATAATTTTTCTTGCAGGCTTTTAGGATTACCCTTTCACCCCAGTCCATTCTATTAGAAATGAACAATTAGTCATGTTAGCTTAGCTTAATTGTGGTCCTGTGCTTACGGAGATTTAATTGCTTGTGTTGATTTATACATAATTGTTTTGCATTCATGAGCAGTGATGAGATCATGGTGCTCATTTTCTATACATGAACAATTTTTGTCTCTTAATTTTGGTGGTTAGTAATTCAAAGTAGTCAAGCACTACTAGCAAACTAGAGGTGTGCTACAATGACTGTTGGTTTCACATTGTGCCTCCAGCTAGTGACAGGTGGTCCCTTTGAGAGGGAAATTTGACCTGGTTTTCTCACCAGTAACTGCATATTAACCACAGCTCACCTTCTCTTATAAAGGGGGAGTGTGTTTACATTGAGAATTCTCAATATAGATGAGACAATGTGATAGATATGATAGAGCTGGTTCTTTGTGCTGAAAGAAAATGGTTTGATCAGTCAATTATTAGTTAAAATAAACATGATTTTGATACAGTATATTTACATTTATCAATGTGAAGCTTTCTACAGAGCCCCCATAGAATAGATCTTGAAATGCAATTGGACAGTATGTTTTTAAAACCATTCGGCATGTACTGTATATCCTGTAAAATTGTCTGTTAGTGATACAATTCCAATAGTATATTATTGTCTACTTGGTCTCCAGTAATGACTGATAGTGATGACTGATAGTGACGTAATGATAGTGATGTACTGATAGTGATGTACTGATAGTGATGTACTGATAGTGATGTACTGATAGTGATGTACTGATAGTGATGACTGATAGTGATGTACTGATAGTGATGACTGATAGTGATGTACTGATAGTGATGTACTGATAGTGATGACTGATAGTGATGACTGATAGTGATGTACTGATAGTGATGACTGATAGTGATGTACTGATAGTGATGACTGATAGTGATGTGCTGATAGTGATGTTATGATAGTGATGTAATGATAGTGAATGCTGATAGTGATGTAATGATAGTGATGTACTGATAGTGATGACTGATAGTGATGTACTGATAGTGATGTACTGATAGTGATGTAATGATAGTGAATGCTGATAGTGATGTAATGATAGTGATGTACTGATAGTGATGACTGATAGTGATGTACTGATAGTAAATCTTGTGCTGGTATGTCAGATGAAGAGCTGAATGATGACCTTTAGCACAGTAAGCAGGAGGCCCATTTTTCCCCATCTACTGTCAGTGGTAAAGGTGAGTGGTTAGTTGAAAGTTAGCTTTTTTATGACCCAGAGAGCTTCTGGATGAGAACAAGGTCAGAGTAAACACGATGTGTTATCTACTCCTGACAAATCAGCAAACAGGGATTATGTGACTGCGTAGACCAAAATCCTTTTGGAAAATTTAGAACCAGCTTGGTACCACAAGAGCATGGCTGAACAGTTTTCACATGGATTAATAGTATTTTGGGGGGGGGGAGTTAGTGTACATCACTGGAGTTGAATTAGAGCATAATGAAAAGTGGTCAGTGGTGTTCTCCCTCTTCTAGACGGCGCCTAACAGTAGGCCTAAGTATTGATGCCATAGCCAACCTTAGGTCTTCATAGGATCCACATACTAGATGTCTATGTGAAGTGGGGACTGAAGATGGGGGATTCCAGAAAGTGCAGAAGAATATTGAGATGTGAGAACAAGGAGGCAGAGGTGGATGGAGACCAAACTACACACTGAAGGACAAAACGTCCAGGCCAGAGTGAAGCCCACATAGATGACATCAAAATCAATGACTCTCAAGGTAATGAATTTCAAGTGAGTCTTCTTTTCTTTTGAATCTCCAAAGATAAAATGACATTGGCATTTTACAAAAGGTACAATTTCAGATCTATTCTAGTCCCGGGGGATGCATGGAGGGAGGGCTGGAGTTGGGGACGATCACATCTATTATCATTCTCTAGCAGTTTATTTGTCAATCTGTGGCCTGACTGACAAAGTTTGTGCTGACAGCTTGTTTGGCAGAAACTGACGTTCCTCTGTCATCCTTCTTGGTGCGTTCTGCACTGACCTTGGGAGCCGAAGCCCTTTGGAGAGAGATGCATTGTGCTGCAGAGATCCATTGCCAATTACCAGTGACAGGTAATACAACGGCCTCTGTCTACACTAAGACTAGATCTGATAACGTTCTTCTCTGGATAAAAGAGTATTGACCTCTTTAGTTGAATATAATGAGGTCTTGGATGTGATAGGATAATTGTTGCTCCTCTCACTTTGTTTTCTACATTCTCATGAGACACTGGATTACCTTGCTGCTGTTGGAGTGATACCTCTCCAGTGTGGTTGATTTTCTGTTACTTGCACAGAATGTGGTGCAAGGACACTGTAGAAAACCCTGTCTCTTTATCTACACCACAGATAAAGATGTTGCTTCCTGTAACGTCGCGGGACACTGCAGCAAAGTTCTGTAATGCTTTTTGAATCCCGGTAGGCAACCACATAATAAGTTCTGACTTATTTTATGACTTTATATTTAGCTAACAGTCCTAACCATAGACTGTGTCTTGACATACTGTAGAATTGAATCATATACCGTGTCTATGACGTTACCCCTACTTTGATTAATCACCGTTTTTTTTTTTTATGAAACTGACGACTCATTGTCACCAGTCCATCTTTAAAAATGACCTTTTGTTACTCACTGATGGACCTCTTTTAGTGACGGACTCAAGAGTCCTGATAAACAAGTACAGATGGCTTCCTCTGTGAGATCCACAGTATGGTCATGCTGCAGGCTCTATGCCAAGCTAGTTTGCCATCATCTATAGCAGGGAGCCACATTGTTTGTGTCTGGAGTGGGGAACAAAAGGGCAGGGAGAGGGGGATTTTGGGGTGGGTGGTGATGCATGGAAAGAGGGGGGGTAGTAGGGATGGGTCACAGAGGGAGATAGGTCGCTATACAAATGTGATAGGCACATTGCTGTTGTTGACGCACTCTGTCATCTTTACTTTTAATGTTTACACTTATGTTGATAACTATTTAAATACATTGGGCTGACTGTTTTATCATTCACTGATCAGTGAGAATGAAACCCAGATGTGCCATTTTTGTCTGAAAATGCACTATGATGAAACACAGGATCACCTCTCTGGATGTAGGCAGATGAAATATTGTGTTAACTCAGAGTATGTCTTCAGAGGAGCCAAATGCAAATGTTATTTCTATTTTGTCATCACTTTTGACTTTATGTGACAGGTTTTGTATCGGTTGGAAGCACTCCAAGCCCACTGATTGGAGATGTCATCTGAAATCATCTTATTACGGAGGGGTGGTGGAATTAATCTTGACATTAAGTACCAGAGAAATAATTGATGATTCACAGTATTAAAGGAGATTGCCTGTCAGGTTTAATAATATGGTATGTTTTTACTATGTATTAAAGCTTCCATCTACAATTCAAGGCCTATTCCTATTGAACCAGGTTATTTTCACAAATTGTCTGTGTTATTGATTTGAACAGTGATGTGCGGTGGCGTTGTGGCTGGGTAAGCATGGGCTATTCTCAAATCTAGATTTACTCACAAATAAACCTTGATGAAGCCCAAGTTCACATATGACAGATAACTCCTACAAACCTGAGTGACATAGGCTATTAACCTAAATTGACAAAAACAAAATCTAATGTAAATACCAATGTAGCCAAGATACACTGAGTGTACAAAACATTAGGAACACTTTCCTAATATTGAGTTGCACCCCTTTTGCCCTCAGAACAGCCTCAATTTCATTCAGGCATGTACTCTACAAGGTGTTGAAAGCGTTCCACAGGGATGCTGGCCCATGTTGACTCCAATGCTTCCCAAAGTTGTGTCAAATTGGCTGGCTTTACTTTGGGTGTGTTGGACCATTCTTGAAACACACAGGAAACTGTTGAGTGTGAAAAACCCAAAAACATTCTAGGTTCTTGACACACTCAAACCAGTGCACCTGGCACCTACTACCATACCACGTTCAAAGGCACTTAAATATTTTGTATTGGCCATTCACCTTCTGAGTGGCACACTTACACAATCCATGTCTCAAGGCTAAAAATCCTTCTTTAACCTGTCTCCTCCCCTTCATCTACACTGATTGTGGCATCAATAAGGGATCATAGATTTCACCTGGATTCACTTGGCTAGTCTATGTCAGGGAAAGATCCTAATGTCAGGTGTTCCTAATGTTTTGTATACACAGTGTATAATAAATAAGATTCTAACGAAATGTCCATATCAAGAATCAGAATGACTGAAACATGCATTTCAAAATGTAGCCTAACCTACACATTTGCAAAAGAAAAAGCATTTAGGTCTACCTTTATTTGTAAATTAATTCCATTGGTCTGTCCTTCAGGGTGAACCTCTTTGTGTCCACGTTGTAGAAGTCAGCATAACCCCATGTCCATTATTTTGTTCTGCATGCACATAGCAGGGCTAATCATATGGGAGGCGCATCCCCAAGGCGTTCCATTTTCACAGTAGCACAAACAGTACTCCCCATTCCCATTACTGTCCACAAAGCAAAAGTAAATGTCCAAAATGTATAAAAGTCTGGGTAAAAAATATTTTAATTGCTAATGACATGACGTTTCAGACATTATGCTCAAGTGTTCAAAATGTGTCTTTCAAACCTCAGGAGGTGGCACGTTATTATGCTTTTTTCCCAGCCATTCAAATCGTTGAATTCCTGGCCATTCCTGACTACAGTCACTGATAATAGACAGCATCAGCATAGGCGTCGTTGTTTTGCCTAGCTAGAAGTAGTGTAATTTGTTGCATATCAAATACAAGTTTATTGGTTGCGTACACAGTTTAGCAGATGTTATAGAAGGTGCTCTCATATCTCATAACCTGGGGGTAAGCGCTGCACATTTGGGACGTGTCTACATTATTTGCCGTTTGCATCCCTTGAACTGAACGAACTCGAAACTTGCTAGCTAGCAAAAACAATCTGACAAATGGACACTAATACTGCACCTCAAACAATTGTCCAAGTTGGAATAATTTAGTGCGCCATTTGGAGGGTTCGAAGAGTAGAACGTCAACTATAATTCAAGTTAAAACCAGACAGAGGCAGTATACAGGAGCTCTACAAATCAATATGTGACATGACAGGCAAGTGAACAGTGAGTATTGGACGGTCCACTTGTCTGAGGAACCACCTGAATGTTTTAGAAAAAAACATTAGATAACAAAAAATAATTACATATTTTTTTAGATCATTGTATTTTTTATTTGGCTTTTAATAACAGCTTTTTTTTAATATAGGTTATGCTTACCCTTACTGCAAATCCCTGGATTTCAATAGTATTAGTATTACTAATACTTATAGGAAATATCTTCTCCTCAGAAGCTGATTTCTGAAATATTATAGGCACTTCTCTTTCTCCATCATGTTTTTCCTACAGTATTTTAGAATGTATATTGGTGTGTGAAGCTGCAGGAACAGATATGGATGCCCTTATATTTGTATCTCAGCCTCACCATGTTTATGTAGTGGCTGTGTTTGCCATCTTCACTGAAGCTGTTTATGATTTTCAGGTAGCTTCTACCCTTCTTTTGACATGTCCTTGTGGGTGTAGTATGAGTTTGCTTTAGAAAATGACAATTAAACCAAGTAATTTGCTTCTCTTATCCATGTTGATACATGGATTATGTTAGATGACTTGGCAGTCGTCCATTGTGTGAGCACATGACATTAAATTAAATGTGTGCTTTCCCTGAGATTCAGCATATTGTTCCTTGTTTTTAGGATTTTAATTAAATATTTGTGAGAGCTAAGAATCTAAAAGCATTTAAATTAATAATACAGTTGTCTACCATAAATGTCCATTTCATAGTCCCTTTAATCATACTCTGAGTTTTCAGGTGGTGTGTAAGAGAGGTAGTCTTGTGAAAGCAGAGTCAACGGGAGGAGTAACAGCATGGATGAACAGTCAACATCTTTATTCACTGTTGAATAATACTGTACACTCCTCATCTACTGTGGAATTTCTCAGTCTGTTGACGGGTACTTGTATGTGAAGTATTCATGTACAGTATATGGAGCATGTCAGGGCTGTTGGCTTTCTTCAGTGCTCCAGCTGATGTTCACTAAAAGGATGTCACAGGGGATTCAACTGTAGGCCTACAGTAATTGATCTTTACACCACTGCTGTACAACGTATAACTTCCACAGACAGTTACATGTTCATTCTAGTGTTGGCGCCAAAAACAAGCAAAATACAAAACATACGGTATGGTATACCGTTTCACAAGCGATGAATATGCTGGTCCATTCATCCTTGTGTTTTGTTACCTAAATGAAGCTTTGCCAATGTATTTAGCTAGTCGCTCATTCTAAATAGTTGGGTGTGTAATATCTGTCCCTCCGTCTAGGTTGTGTTCTACACGGATGGTCCACTGATGAGTCATTATTATCTGGCGTTCCTCCTGAGTATTGTCCTGCTCCTGGTTTCAGTTCAGGCCTTGTCTCCAATCACAGATTTAATATACACAGACAGCCGAGGGGCTTGTTCCGCACGTCAGGCCAAAATGTGCCCCCGCTCCCTCACCCCTCGACAGGCTCAATTTAAGCATGGGGTTGTGTTCTCCTCCTACCTGCCCCGGGGTATTTCACATATTTGATGTCCTATGTGTTCCTCAACTAAATATGTATGATCTGAGTGTGGTCGTAACGATGAGGAATAACGTTTGTGCTGTTATTTCACCACACAACACAGCACACAGGCATAAACTATGTGAAATGTGTTTTGGGAAGAGGTTGCGTGGGATAAAGTTGAAATGTGAACAAAGAATATGAAACGCCTAAAAATGGACGGAAAGGGAAGGATGGAATGGGACAATATTGGAAAGATATTGGATTATAATGTTGAGATATTGAATGAATAGAATTAAGTGTACAAAACAAAGTGCTTTCTCCCCAGGACCTAGTTGACACTGCTCTGTTACTAAACAGTATTACATTCACAAAAAACACATTTATACAATCAATATTCTAATGTTAACCTCTGCATCAGAGGACTGTACATCCTGGGCTTACCTCGCTGCCTCTCAGGTGAAATGGAAGATGTCTATGTAGGCCTATAGCTACTACAGTCCCTATGCTTTCCAGAGAGAAAGAGTTCTGTTCATTGTCGTTGTATCGAATGGTCTCCTTCCTCTCATTGGTGTGCCCTTGATGTGCTCACAAACCAAACACAAGCCTGCTGTGGGTCCCCAGAGACACCCAGAGAGTAGCAGCTGCTCGCTCTTTCTCCACAACAACATGGGCAGCACACACACAGGGCGATGGGGTGGGGGCGGTGGATGAGGGGGTACTATTTAATGCTCCGCCATGGCTAAACACGGTTGGAGAATCGGTAAACATTGATAGGCATCCTTGCACAACTGGAAATGTTTGATATGAGTTTCAGGGATTTCATTATTTATTTAATTTAGAGGGCGAAGGGTGGGGGCTTAGTTTTGCTGTGAAGGATGAAGGATGCAGTCATGGGTTTAGCATATCAAGCTGTACCTCAATGATGGAAATTAAAAAGAGGTTCTAAAAAAGTGTTGTTTTCATGTATCACTCTTTTTTGGCTGTCTGCCTATGAGCTTTAACATATATGTCTAAAAAGTGGTGTGGACATAAACTTTGGATTGGTGAAATTGTCATCAAAGTTTAAAAATATATATATTCTTGAGCTATCCCTGGTTCAGTAAAGTGATTCATTATAACGTTATAAAGAGTCTGAACAGGCTGTGGAGATCTGGCATCTAGCCCCCTCCAGCGTGCAGTAGGCTCGGCGGCATCTCTCTGGTATCAGGTGGCTCTGATTGACACATTGTGGGGCAAGCTTATTAATGCTAAAGGTAGCTGGAGAAAATGAGGTTCCAGTTTGGGTCACAGCCAGGCTATGTATGCCAAGCCAAGGCATTCACACATCTCAGGGATAAGGGGATGTTCCCTCACTTTGAGCATTTTATTTCCCATATGTGCAGTTGAAGTCGGAAGTTTACATACACTTTGGCTGGAGTCATTAAAACTAGTTTTTCAACCACTCCACTAATTTCTTGTTCACAAGCTATAGTTTTGGCAAGTCGGTTAGGACATCTACTTTGTGCATGACACAAGTAATTTTTCCAACAATTATTTACAGACAGATTAATTTACTGTATCACAATTCCAGTAGGTCAGAAGTTTACATACACTAAGTTGACTGTGCCTTTAAACAGCGAGGAAAATTCCAGAAAATTATGTCATGGCTTTAAAAGCTTCATTTAAGTCAATTGCAGGTGTACCTATTTACGGCCTATTTACTGCCTATTTATTGCCTTACCTCCCTAATCTTACTTTATTTGCACACTCTGTGTATATACTTTTCTATTGTGTTAGTGACTGTACGTTTGTTTATCCCATGTGTAACTCTGTGTTGTTGTTTTTATCATACTGCTTTTCTTTATCTTGGCCAGGTCGCAGTTGAGAATGAGAACTTGTTCTCAACTGGACTACCTGGTTAAATAAAGGTGAAATAAAATAAAAAAAACCTGTGGATGTATTTCAAGGCCTACCTTCAAACTCAGTGCCTCTTTGCTTGACATCATGGGAAAATAAAAACAAATCAGCCAAGACCTCAGAAAAAAATTGTAGACCTCCACAAGTCAAACGTCTGAAGGTACCACGTTCATCTGTACAAACAATAGTACGCAAGTATAAACACCATGGGACCACGCAGCCGTCATACTGCTCAGGTAGGAGACGCGTTCTGTCTCCTAGAGATTAACGTACTTTAGTGCAAAAAGTGCAAATCAATCCCAGAACAACAGAAAAGGACCTTGTGAAGCTGCTGGAGGAAACAGGTACAAAAGTATTAAGAAAAATTATGTGGATATATTGAAGCAACATCTCAAGACATCAGTCAGGAAGTTGAAGATTGGTCGCAAATGGACAATGACCCCAAGCATACTTCCAAAGTTGTGGCAAAATGGCTTAAGGACAACAAAGTCTAGGTATTTGAGTGGCCATCACAAAGCCGTGACCTCACTCCTATAGAAATGTGTGGGCAGAACTGAAAAAGGGTGTGCGAGCAAGGAGGCCTACAAACCTGACTCAGTTACACCAGCTCTGTCAGGAGGAATGGGACAAATTTCACCAAACTTATTGTGGGAAGCTTGTGGAAGGCTTCCCAAAATGTTTGACCCAAGTTAAACAATTTAAAGACAATGCTACCAAATACTAATTGAGTGTAAACTTCTGACCCACTGGGAATGTGATGAAAGAATTAAAAACTGAAATAAGTCATTCTCTCTACTATTATTCTGACATTTCACATTCTTAAAATAAAGTGGTGATCCTAACTCACAGGGACTTTTAACTAAGTATTACATGTCAGGAATTGTGAATAACTGAGTTTAAATGAATTTGAATAAGGTCTATGTTAACTTCCGACTTCAACTGTATGTAAGTGAAGCTGGTAGTACAGTGACTGTATGTTGATTCCTGGGTAGTGAAAGGAAGGCATGACAGCCATTTATTGCTGTCTGATCAGATTGTGAAATTAATTATGCACACAGCATCAAGCTCAATTGCTGTTAATTTCTCTCCAAATGCAAGCCAATTTCAAGATGTGAAAGATTTGAGAGCACTGCTCTCATAGAAACCATCCTCTCCATACAAATTGCTTGTGTTTCCACTGCCCACCCACACCTCATTCCATAGAGTCCCATTGAACAATTTATCTTTTTGTAAATGGAGGATTAGCCATCAGGAGAGCATGCTTGGTTATCATATTTTCACAAGCAGCTCCTTCCTGTATTGTTGTGGTTATTTTAATTAAATCCTACTGAGGGTTGGAGCGGACCTTTTTAGAGGGGATGATTAAGCCCATAATGGTGAGGTGCACCTCGTGTCTGTCTGGTGCTTAGTATGGATGATTAACTGAGTCTGTTAATGGGGACGAGGCTTGACATTGGAAGCAAGATTTGTTCAGTGGAGGTGTTTTCTTCAATCACCAGCGCAGATCACATTCCGAACCTGCCTGCTGGACTGTAGGTTCCTTAAGACGAATAAGGCCAGTTCGATTTGGTGTTTTATAGCATGTCAGATGATCACCTTTGCCTTTCCTGTTGTTTAACAAAACTGGTTGTTTTCCTCAATCCGTTAAATATGATTTTTTTATCCGTCACAAACAACTGGTCACTGTTTCACTGTATTCTAGTGTTGTTTGGCTTTGTGGAGCCATGCATATATTGATCTCCTGCTGAGTGTTGTCCTGCACCCAAGGTGCAACAGAAGTAGAAATGTCACATTAGCTCAGCGGAAGTGTATCAATATGGCGCCTCATGTTCACTTCCCCTCTTTTTATCTTTTCCGGCATTCAGAGAGCCAAGGTTCCCAGGACAGCATATGTTTGATCAGCAGACCCCAGCTCCACTCATGAATAGTAATGTCCGCTCTCTGGCCATGGTCCCATATAGCTTTTAGCCAGCCTGGGACTAGGGTTTTACCCACAGGGCCAGCCCCCATGCTCCGTAGGGACACTGGGAGGCCTCAGTTTCCTGCCGAGGAGGCCCGTCAACATCAAGCCCACTGTCTGCTGCATGGAGCCCCAGTCTGAGTGGGACTGGTGTGGCCAACCCCAGGCACTGTCTCCACCTAGACACAGTAGCATGCACCCCCAGCCAGGCCTTACCTTATTTCTCACAGCACAGGATCACAGGCAGAGGTAGTGAATGACCAGTAACTCTGTGTTATTCTCATGTATCAGTACTCTATGTTGCTTACAATACATGTTGATGTAGGAGTAGTTGACACAAATGGCGCAAGTGTGACAGATATGTAGAGCATAGGGATTACCATATTGAGGTACTCAATTGAGTTTCAAGCTATTTTAAATTGTTACCTTCAGGATATTGTGATCCATTTTCTAAACATGATCCATGTTTACAACTTTATACTTGTTTTCAGTGTATTGCTCTGTTCAGATAAACCATAATCTAATCAAATGAAACAGTATGTTTAAAATGTAATTGTGTCTTTGTATCACAAACATAATAAATGCCTCATAGCTGGCTAAGAGCTATACTGCCCTCTAGTGCTGCCTTGAAACAAATGTCTATGCTATTTTACTGAGAGAAAGGTATTACAGTAGTAACTTTTTAAAAGAGCCGTAGATATATTACAGTGTCTCATCCTGCCCATCACCGAAAGTTTAGCTATCTCCTTTTTAAACCCTGCTATCTCTGAACAAGTGTTAGTATTGTATCCTGAAGGGTTGAGCTCAACACAACAACAACAGCAGCAGCAAGAGTTTGCCTTGGCTCTGGCGAAGGTGAGAGCCAGTTACACTTAAGCTCCACTATGCAGACTCCCTCCTACCCTCCTGCCTGGCAGGCCAGGCCCGTTGCCAGGCCAGACCACGGTCGTTGCCAGGGGAATGCCCATTACTGGACAGAAGCCCTCCACCCACGCCATAGCCCTCTGCCAAGGCGCTAGCTGTCAGTGCCCAAAGTGCCAGAGTGGAATTGGGTTCAAAAAGTCAAGGAGGAGGAGTGCCTGTCCTCTTAACAACCTCAAGCGAGACTAACCATCTATGCCATCCTCCGTGTTCCGTGAGAATACATTTTTATGTTTGTTTATGTTTAGCATGAAACTGTGAATTGTAATGCAGTGATAGGTCACTCATAATAGCCTTTTTTCCCACCACATTCTCTTACCAATGAACAGTGTAAAGTAACAAGTATTTAGGCATAAGAAACAACGTTTGGTTTTCTCAAAATATCAGCTAATAGCAGGGTAGACCCTGTACCTCTCATTCGAAGGTGTGAAGAAGATATCTTCTTCCTACAAAGCAAGCCAATGAGAGAGACATGTATTCTCAGCACATAGACTTATTGCTCAAGGTCAAGAGGATTCAATGAGAGCTTTTCATTAGAGACAATTATTAGGTCTGACAATGTGTTGGAAACAGATCAATAGCCCTGGTCAAAGGGAGGATCTTCCAATCAATCTCTCTCACTGCCAGATACACCTTTCTCCCTTTTGATGTTGGAAATTGATGCAACCCTTCTAGACCATAAATCTGTATAAATATATGTATGTTTCCAGTCTGTGAAGGACTGTGTTTTTAGGGAGAAGGTTTTGAAGAAAAGTTATTGCGGAGTGTTACCTATATTAGCATTAAAGCCAGTCCCACCGAGTGTGGAGGAGTGGGCACACCCTAGAAGAGCCCTGGCACGGCAGTATGTCCCAGGCCAGCATGACAGTGCCCTCTGGCATCATCATGGTTATTATATCTCAACCCAACCCTAAGGCTGGCTGAGGGGACCCCTCTCCCCACCCATAGAGTATCTTGATTAATGCATTTCAACAATATTCAAAGTGGTCCTTCTATTCGAGTCTTTTACGATGCAGAATATACTAAGTTATAGATTAAATGAGGTATAGATGCCTTTAGGGTAGTGTATCAGAGTGGGAGAAACAGGAAATGGATGGGCATTGCATTTAATGCAAACATTTTAGGTATGTAATCTGGAAATTTTGCCCCTGCCCTTCCCATTCCTAATGAATGGAACAATTCTCTCTCATAGGTGGGAGAAAAGATGTTGATTATCATATGCATGTTGAATTCATTCCTCGGCTCAATGCAATCATTCTCAAATTAACCGCCACTCTTGCCAAATAGAACGAAGAATGAAGGCAGCGACGGGCTGCGTGCTTTTGACTGGCAATGAAGATAACACAGAGTCGGTCTTCAGATTGGTAGAGGTGGATGTCTGTGCACAGGGAAATATCTGCAGACAGCCAAATCAATGGGGTTTCTTTTGACATGATGGTGTAGGCTTGCTGAAAGGCAGATCTGTGAGATGCTGCTACCTTGGGACATTGTTCTCCTGTCAGTCTCGGCAGCCTAACAATGTAATCTCTCTCCTCCTCTCCTCTCTTCTTCTCCTCTCTCCTGAGGAGCAAATATCCTTCAGGTAAACGGCAATACATGTCACCCCCTGAAGATGTGCAATTAATATTTTATGTGCGTGTGTGTCTGTGTGTGTGTGTCTCTCTGCCTGCCTGTATGTCTGCCTGTATGTCTGTCTGTCTGTCTGTCTCTGTCTGTCTGTCTGTCTGTCTGTCTGTCTGTCTGTCTGTCTCTGTGTGTGTGTGTGTGTGTGTGCATACTCAAGAAAACAGCTGCCATTATGGTGGCTTTGGATTGAAAGGCTTAAAGCTGCAGATAAGGGAAATTAATTTTTCATCAGGAATAATATGAAGCTTACAGAAGGCACAAAGCGTAGGTGGAAGTGGACGGGGAATTTGTCAAGTGTTGTCCATCCAGGATAATACTGCTTAGCGTTTGATTGGTGTAATCAAGAGGTGTGATGTCTAAGGCTGGGGGATTAAACCAGTTTTCATTGGGCTGATTGGGAACCGGTTGAATACTGGTGTTTCACAGGAATTTTGATCAGTCTGCTTTTAGTTATGTCTCTGGACATGTTGAAGTATTTCCAACAGATGTAATTGTCAGTTTATCTTGATGGTTTGAACTATAATGTTGAACATAACATATGCATCTATGCCTTTTCATTGTATGATTTAAGATGATAACCCGTATAGAGGCTGACAAATGTAGTCTCGGGTAGTCTACTATGAAAGGAAATGATCAATCTATTCCAATTACTTTATAGTCCATCTTTTTTGTTAAGATTCCTGTTGCTGTAGTTTACTGTAAGCCTACTGCCCCTGCAGTGCCAGTGACCAGTCTCACCTATGCTCTTTCTCAAATTCATTACCTTAATATCTCCCTTGATGTTTTCAAATGGAGTCACTAACCTGTTCAGTGGTACAGTGTGGCACAGCGTGGTGTGGTGGGTGGATGCTTTACATGGAGTCCTCTCTAATTTGTTTCTGCTCCAAGGGTTCTCATTATGGATCTGTGGTGGGAGGGCTCACAGTGAGAGGAGGAGAGGCCGTGCAGCTAAGGAAGGTCACAAGGACAACAGTATATTCAGATTACTGGTTGTACGGTAGCTCGACATAGGACACCGCACATGAATGCAATGCATCTATTGCATTCATGTGTGGCATCACACATAAGGCTACTTGTACAGATGTGTCCTTAATTGCACTCTATTCCCTATATACTGTAGTGTACTACTTTTGACCAGAGCCCTATGGGTCTTGGTTAAAAGTAGTGTACTATAAAGGGAATGGGGTGCTATATGGGTTGTCTCATCTCTGCGCTTTCTGTACCTGCCTACAGTGACCACCTGAGGGCAGAAAACACCACAACCACAGGAGCTGGAATGCCAAACAGTGAGAACCCCAGAACCTCCTACATTAACATGTATTGTAAAACTTACAGGAGCAAATGCAATTTGAATTGTTCATCTCACCTCTCTCAACGAGTGTCTCAATAAAAAGTCATTTGAAAATGACCTACAAGAATGTGGATTTTTTTGTTGTTGCCCGTTTCTTATCTCCCATGTATTGAAACATCACGAGACACCAGAAGGGCAAGCTAAATTGGTTGGCTCAGCATACTCCTGGCTCTCGCGGCAGGTCTTTGTTCAGGGGCGCGGCAGTGCCGGAGCGGACCAGATGGGCCGTTGCCGCCTGGTGCCAAACAAACAGAGTGAGAGCAAAGGGAGGAAGCAGCGGACATTCACCTGTCCGCCGTGTCAATTGAAGGGCTTTCTTCGTCAGCAGCTGATGTCCAACTGAAAAACCTGCTGATGTCAGTCGGACCCACTCAGGTAGGTCAAACCTGCTCTGAGCATCATGCTGTCAGCCTGTCTTTTTACTCGAGAAGGTTGATACGATCAGTGAAATTTACTGTGAAACAGGTTAACCCTTCTGAGGAAGGATCTCATGTTTGGGAATAGAAAGAGATTCCCCTGACACCTGAAACACAGCCTATCTACAGCCACCATGAAAGCTGTATGTGTGTGTGTGTGTGTGTGTGTGTGTGTGTGTGTGTGTGTGTGTGTGTGTGTGTGTGTGTGTGTGTGTGTGTGTGTGTGTGTGTGTGTGTGTGTGTGTGTGTGTGTTTGTGCGTGTGTGTGTTTAGGTGCTATTTTGGCCTGCTCATGTAATGTGTTGAATATACTGTACAGTGTATTCGGAAAGTATTCAGATCTAGCCTTATTTTAAAATTGATTAAATAAATTGTATTCTCATCAATCTACATACAATACTTCCTAATGACTAAGCAAAAACAGGTTTTCCAAAAATTTTCGAAAAAACAGAAATAGCTTATTTACAGTCCTTTTGCTATGAGACTTGAAATTGAGCTCAGGTGCATCCTGATTCCATTGATTCCGTTTCTACAACTTGATTGGAGTCCACCTGTGGTAAATTCAATTGATTGGACATGATATGGAAAAGCACACACCTGTCTATATAAGGTCCCACAGTTTACAGTGCATGTCAGAGCAAAAACTAAGCCATGATGTTGGAGGAATTGTCCGCAGAGCTCCGAGATAAGATTGTGTCGAGGCACAGATCTGGAAAAGGCTACCAAAACATTTCTGCAGCATTGAAGGTTCCCAAGAACACAGTGGCCTCCTATCATTCTTAAATGGATGATGTTTGGGACCACCAAGACTCTTTCTAGAGCTGGCTGCCCAACCAAACTGAGCAATCGGGGGAGAAGGGCTTTGGTCCTGGAGTTGACCAAGAACCCGATGGTCACTCTGACAGAGCCCCAGAGTTCCTCTGTGGAGATGGGAGAACCTTCCAGAAGGAGATCAGCACTCCACCAAGACGGAAGCCACTCCACAGTAAAAGGCACATGGCAGCCCGCTTGGAGTTTGCCAAAAGGCACCTCAAGACTCTCAGACCATGAAAAACAAGACCTTCCAACAGGAATTCGACTCTAAGCACATAGCCATGACAATGCAGGAGTGGCTTCGGGACAAGTCTCTGAATGCCCTTGAGTGTCCCAGCCAGAGCCTGGACTTGAACCCGATAGAACATTTCTGGAGGACCTGAAAATAGCTGTGCAGCAACGCTCCCCATCCAACCTGACAGAGCTCGAGAGGATCTGCAGAGAAGAATGGGAGAAACTCCCCAAATGCAGGTGTGCCAAGCTTGTAGCGTCGTAACCAAGAAGACCCGAGGCTGTAATCGCTGCCAAAGGTTCTTCAACAAAGTACTGAGTAAAGGATCTGAATACTTATGTAAATGTGATATTCCCGTTTTTTTTATTTTTGTTGCAAAGATTTCTAAAAACCTGTTTTTGCTTTGTCTTTATGGGGTATTGTGTGTAGATTGCTTTGTCTTTATGGGGTATTGTGTGTAGATTGCTTTGTCTTTATGGGGTATTGTGTATAGATTGACGAGGGGGAAAAAACGATTTAATTTCTTTTAGAATATGGCTGCAACATAACAAAATGTGGAAAAAGTAAAGGGGTCTGAATACTTTCCAAATGCACTTTATGTTATCTGTCTAGGGATTGTTTTGTACACTAGGGACACTTTCACATGGGGTCATTGGTCACATGTATAGGTAACTGCCAAAATAAATGAAACAACAACATACATATAGTGTTTTAATAGGGCATTGGGCCACCAAGATTCACCAGAACAGCTTCAATGTGCCTTGGCATAGATTCTACAAGCAAGGGTGTAGGAGCCGGGGGGAACAAGGGGGACATATCCACCCCAATGTTAGAAGCAGTTAAAATGGCCCCCAATAAAAGAAAATATGAGTCACTTCCCCCTGAATTTCTCTAGGAACGTGAGTCACTTCCCCCTCAACTTCCCCTGGAACGCGAGTCACATCCCCCTCCCGCACTGACTCCTTCATTCTCACACTCGGTTGTTAATTACCTGGTTAAATAAAGGTGAAATAAATAAAATAAATAAAAATACCATGACAGTGTGTGAGTGTGAGAAAAAGCACCACGATCACTACTCACAACACCGGGTAAAGTAAATATAGTAGGCAACAACAGTGTATGCATGTGAATAAACTTTGGTATGTTAGAAAAAATGTGGCAACTATAAGCCTTCTCCTGACAAGTAGCTAGTTAGCTTTACATTTACAGTTTAGTCAGATTTGATCTAACTAGCTAACGCTGGGTAGTTCTGGCTAGGGATGGGCACGGTTATTCAAATTTTCGAATATCCATACAAACATAAAGATTTGAATACTTGAAAGAGTATTCATGATTTTCATTTTATCATAGTCCAATTTTAACAATGAAAATCTTTGTCTCAATGACATATAATTATCTAAGCAACATTGCTGCACACAAGGATATACCATGACATTTAAAATTCTTAGTTGAGTAAAACAACAAACTTTTTAATGTAGTTTGTATGACATGTGCCCCATAAAAAGACATACCGTATAGCCTACACACGTTTTATGTGTGTAATTTGTTGTTATTATCTGCCAATAAAAGTGGCTCCATGAGTAGCAACATGAAGTGGGAGATCTCTAATAAATGGAATTAAAATTATGTAATTATGTTAGCTAAATGAGAAGGAATAGGTTACAACGAGCAATCGACAGGCAGGATGTTGTTTAATCTGAATGGAGTGGTTCTAGATAAGGACAGAGAGAACAGCAAACATAGCCTCAGCTTGTCTAGCTAGCTAGCTACCTGGCCAGCTAACATAGCTAACTGGCTATCTTAGCTAGCTTCTTTTCATCGTTTTGATGCAGTAAAGACATGCCAGATGGGAGGATAGATAACCTATGGTGTTTACAAGTTTGCGTAAGTCAATGGCTACTTTTTCTCTCTCTCCCTCCTGTGTCACACACACCAGACCCTGGCCATCCCCTGCAGCAATGTGCACCGTCTCTTCTGAGTCATGCAGGCAGCGCAGTAAGCAATTGTCCAAGTTTAAACAAAGTTACAAAAAAAACACATGTACTTTGACTGTCCAGATATCCCCCAAAATGTATGATATTATTTGAATAGTGAAATTATTTAAAATGCTCATCCCTAGTTCTGGATGTGTGAAAAACAGATAGTGAATGTTCTGAAGCCAAGAATACAGGCTAGCTACAGAAGTACTTGTACAATCACAAGCCTCACTAAGCTCATAGAGTTAATAGACTGATTGATTCACTCTATGACAAATAATCTGAATGATCATATGTTTCAGGAAACTAGGCGTATGTCACGCATCACTACTACACAGGAGAGCCATTTGAACGTGAACTTTAAAAGAAAAAAACCGAAATGCGCTTTTTGGCATAAATGCCTGTTGGAACATGTAAACTTTCATGTGCCTTAATAACAAACTTGTATGCCATTTGTAAATATGAATAAAATTGTTAAATTACGAACCTAATTGGTTTAGCCACAGAAAAAGTAAAGTAACCTTCCTGCTAGCCATGATTGGCTGGGGGTGGACATGCCGAGAGATGAGTTCGGATTGGTCTGCCGTGTAGCTCGCTTCTGTCTATAATATGCGCTGGTCAGTATGTGTAGGTAATCCTTTCTAACACAGCTTTTTTGAAAGATATTACATAGTAGAACTGCATAAGTGTTGCTCTCCATTTTCTGGAGGACTGAGTTTTGAAATCAATGGAATTAGAGTATGATAGCTAAGTAGATGGAGAAAATTCTGGCGTTTGATTGCAAATATGCAGACAGAGTCGAAAAGAGAACACACAGAAGGCTATTGTAAAACACCTGTCTCCGGATCACATCTTCAAACTAAGGGCAACCATGGCATCCGTGACAGAGAGGTAGAAGCATCCATCCATGTATACAGGTAAGAGAGTCTCGCTAGCTTTATTTTCAGATATTACACGTTTCAAATTTAGTCAGAAAGTCATTAATTCAAATTAAAGTGTACTTCTAGCTATACAATCTCTGATAAAATGATAGCAGTGTAACGAGTGCGCTGGGAGTCGGGAAGCAAGTACAGGGAGTGAGTGTTTTAATAAATAAACAAAACAATAAACACAAACAATGCACCGACATGAAAATGAGTCAATAACAACTCAGGAAAAAACCAAGGGGAGTGACAGATATAGGGAAGATAATCAAGGAGGTGATGAAGACCAGGTGAGTGTCATGAGGCGCTCGAGCGCTTGATGATGGTGACAGGTGTGCGGGATAATCAGCAGCCTGATGACCTGGAGGCCGGAGAGAGAGTATCCATGACAAGCAGCTTAAGTCTATAGGGTGTATTGCATGTGTTAATTAACTTTAAAAAAAATTAAAACAGCTTTTAACTGTGCATGTTGCTAGTTATTATTACAGTACAATAACTGTACTATACGTTGAAAATATTATGTTAAGTTTCAAACCATACATTATGTAAAGCAGTAGTAGTAACAACCTGACAGGGAAAGTGAGAGAAATACTAAGAAATTAATCTTACAGTAGCAGAGAAAGAGTAGAAGATGTTTGTTTAATTGAAAACTTCTACATTTATTTTATTTTTATTTCACCTTTATTGAACCAGGAAGGCCAGTTGAGAACAAGTTCTCATTAACAACTGCGACCTGGCCAAGATAAAGCAAAGCAGTGTGACACAAACAACACAGAGTTACACATGGGATGAACAAATGTACAGTCAATAACGCAATAAAAACATGTATATACAGTGTGTGCAAATGTAGTAAGATTAGGGAGGTAAGGCAATAAATAGGCCATTGTGGCGAAATAATTACTTTTTTACAACTAAACACTGGAGTGATAGATGTGCAGAAGATAAATGTGCAAGTAGAGATACTGGGGTGCAAAGGAGCAAAAAAATAAATAACAATATGGAGATGAGATAGTTGGGTGGGCTATTTACAGATGGGCTGTGTACAGGTGCAATGATTGGTAAGCTGCTTTGACAGCTGATCCTTAAAGTTAGTGAGGGAGATTTAAGACTCCAGCTTCAGTGATTTTTGTAATTTGTTCCAGTCATTGGCAGCAGAGAACTGAAATGATAGGCAGCCAATGGAGGAGTTGGCTTTGGGGATGAACAGTGAAATATACCTGCTGGAGCACGTGCTACGGGTGGGTGTTGCTATGGCGACCAGTGAGCTGAGATAAAGCGGGGCTTTACCTAACAATGACTTATAGATGACCTGGAGCCAGTGGGTTTGGTAACGAATATGAAGCGAGGGCCAGCCAAGGAGAGCATATGGGTCGCAGTGGTGGGAAGTATATGGGGGTTTGGTGACGGATGGCACTGTGATAGACTACATCCAATTTGCTGAGTAGAGTGTTGGAGGCTATTTTGTAAATGACATCGCCGAAATCAAGGATTGGCGATGGGTATGTTTGGGGGTATGTTTGGCAGCATGAGTGAAGGATGCTTTGTTGCGAAATAGGAAGCCGATTCTAGATTTAGTTTTGGATTGGAGATGCTTAATGTGAGTTTGGAAGGAGAGTTCACAGTCTAACTAGACACCAAAGTATTTGTAGTTGTCCACATATTCTAAGTCAGAACCGTCCAGGGTAGTGATGCTAGACAGGCAGGCTGGTGCGGGCAGCGATCGGTTGAAGAGCATGCATTTAGTTTTATTTGCATTTAAGAGCAGTTGGAGGCCATGGAAGGAGTGTTGTATGGCATTGAAGCTCGTCTGAAGGTTTCCTAGCCTCAGTGCAGTGGGCAGCTGGAAAGAGGTGCTCTTATTCTCCATGGACTCCAGTGTCCCAGAACATTTTGGAGTTTGTGCTACAGGAAGCAAATTTCTGTTTGAAAAAGCTAGCCGTTGCTTTCCTAACTGCCTGTGTATATTGGTTCCTAACTTCCCTGAAAGGTTGCATATCACAGGGGCTATTCGATGCTAATGCAGTACACCACAGGATGTTTTTGTGCTGGTCAAGGGCAGTCATGTCTGGAGTGAACCAAGGGCTATATCTGTTCTTAGTTCTACATTTTTTTATTTGGGGAATTGTTATTTAAGATGGTGAGGAAAGCAGTTTTAAAGAATAACCAGACATCCTCTCCTGATAAAATGAGGTCCATATCCTTCCAGGATACCCGGGCCAGGTCGATTAAAAAGGCCTGCTCCCTGAAGTGTTTTAGGGAGCGTATGACAGTGTTGAGGGGTGGTCATTTGACGGACGCAGGCAATGAGCCAGTGATCGCTGTGATCCTGGTTGAAGACAGCAGAAGTGTATTCAGAGGGCAGGTTGGTCAGGATGGTATCGATGAGGTTGCCCGTGTTTACTGATTTAGGGTTGTACCTGGTAGGTTCCTTGATAATTTGTGTGAGATTGAGGGCATCTAGCTTAGATTGTAGGATAGCCAGGGTGTTAAGCATATCCCAGTAGAGGTCACCTAACAGTACAAACTCTGAAGATAAATGCGGGGCAATCAATTTGCATATGGAGTCCAGGGCACAACTGGGGGCAGAGGGGGTCGATAGCAAGTGGCAACAGTAAGAGACTTATTTCTGGAAAGGTGGATTTTTAGAAGTAGAAGCTCGAACTGTTTGGACACAGACCTGGATAGCATGACAGAACTCTGCAGACTATCTCTGCAGTAGATTGCAACTCCACCCCCTTTGGCTAGTTGGGGATGGAAATTTCAGAATTCTTGGTGGCCTTCCTAAGCCAGGATTCAGACACGGCTGGAACATCAGGGTTGGCGGAGTGTGCTAAAGCAGTGAATAAAACTAACTTAGAGAGAAGGCCTCTGATGTTAACATGCATGAAACCAAGGCTTTTATGGTTACAGAAGTCAACAAATGATAGCGCCTGGGGAATAGGAGTGGAACTGGGGTCTACAGGGCCTGGGTTAACCTCTGCATCACCAGAGGAACAGAGGAGGAGTAGGATAAGGGTATGGCTAAAGGCTATAAGAACTGGTCGTCTAGTGCGTTGGGGACAGAGAAAAAAAGTTGCATATTTCTGGGCGTGGTAGAATAGATTCAGGGCATAATGTACAGACAATGGTACGGTAGGATGTGAGTACAGTGGAGGTAATCAAATCTAATTTCAAGTCAAATGTATTTATAAAAACCTTCTTACATCAGCTGATATCTCAAAGTGCTATACAGAAACCCAGCCTAAAACCCCACACAGCAAGCAATGCAGGTGTAGAAGGACGGTGGCAAGGAAAAACTCCCTAGAAAGGCCAGAACCTAGGAAGAAACCTACAGAGGAACCAGGCCATGAGGAGTGGCCAGTCCTCTTCTGGCTGTGCCGGGTGGAGATTATAACAGAACATGGCCAAGATGTTTAAATGTTCATAAATGACCAGCAGGGTCAAATAATAATAATCACAGTGGTTGTCGAGGGTGCAACAGGTCAGCAGCTCAAGAGTAAATGTCAGTTGGCTTTTCATAGCCGATCATTCAGAGTATCTCTCCTGCTGTCTCTAGAGAGTTGAAAACAGCAGGTCTGGGGACAGGTAGCACAACCGGTGAACAGGTCAGGGTACCATAGCCGCAGGCAAAACAGTTGAAACTGAAACAGCAGCACGGCCAGGTAGACTGGGGACAGCAAAGAGTCATCAGGCCAGGTAGTCCTGAGGCATGGTCCTAGGGATCAGGTCCTCCGAGAGAGAGAAAGAAAGAAAGAAAGAAAAAGAAAGAAAGAAAGAAAGAAAGAAAGAAAGAAAGAAAGAAAGAAAGAAAGAAAGAAAGAAAGAGAGAGAATTAGAGAGAGCATACTTAAACTCACACTGGACACCAGATAAGACAGGAGAAATACTCCAGATATAACAGACTGACCCAAGCCCCTCCCCGACACATAAACTACTGCAGCATAAATACTGGAGGCTAAGACAACGCCTAATCCTAGGCGTTGAGTGATGATGAGAGAGGTTTCGTCTCTGGAGGCACCAGTTAAGTCAGGTGAGGTCTCGTGGGGTGGGGTGGGACAGAAGAGCTAAGACATTTTGAACGGGACTGAGGGCTCTACAGTGAAATAAAACAATAAGAACTAGACAAGACAGTAGGTAGACAAGGCATATTGACATTAGAGAGAGGCATAATGCAATCACAGGTGTTGATCAGGAGAGCTAAGACAATAACGGGTAAATGGCGATGAATGGGCAGAGCGGGTCAGTTAGATAGGGCTGTTCGAGGCTTGGGCTGATACGTAAACAAAATTAGGTACTGTGTTATTGAAACAGTCCAGGAGACATCAGCTGTGTAGCCAAGTGATCATAAGGTCAAAAGAGCAGCTATAGGTGAGTCAGGGTGCCGTTCAGAAGTCACTACTACACTAGGTGAGCAGGGGACACAGCGTTCCAAAAAAAAAACAGAATAAAACAGAATAAACTTTTGAGACCACATCGGGTGGTCATGTCGGCAGTCTAGTCGTGACGGATCAGCGGGGCTCTGTGTCAACAATAAAGGGTCCAGTTCAATTGGCAAAGGAGGAATTGTATCCCTAGAATTAGCTGTTATATGGGTCTAACCCGAGGTTAGCTCAAGGCTAGCTGGTGCTTGTTTCGGGACAGAGGCGTTAGCTAACAGTAGCCACTCATTTGCAGCTAGCAAGCTGCGATGATCCGGTGTAATGATCGAGAGCGGCAAGAATCCGGTGACGTGGTAGAGAGAAGCAGTCCGACATGCTATGGGTTGATATCGCGCTGTGCAGACTGGCAGGTGTTGTCCAAGCTAAGGCTGGATGGTGACTGAGAGAAAGGTGAAGATCGCTAGCCGTTGCAAACAAAGACTGGAAGCTAGTTAGCTGGTTAGCTCCTGATGGAAGTTCCAGTTATAAGGAAATAAAATAGAAGATCCATTCCACATTGGGTGAGGTGGATTGCAGGAAAGTATATTTAGTTCGTAGATAGAAAGTGAGATTAAGATAATACGAGAAAGACCGGTTATTTACACGGGATAAGACAAAGACAAACACACACGTCTTACTGCAACGCCATCTTGGATCAGATTAACAGTCACACTGGTATTTAGTACAGTATAGTGTTACTGCTTTCACATAGGATCTATGGTATTTTGGGTAGAAGGGTAGAGCTGCTGCTTTCAAGGAGCGGGACACTAACCCGGAAGGTTATAAGAAAACCCGCTAGGCCCTCCGACAAACCATCAAACAGGGAAAGCGTCAATACAGGACTAAGATCGAATCGTACTACACCGGCTCCGACTCTCATCGGATGTGACAGGGCTTGTAAACTATTACAGTCTACAAAGGGAAGTCCAGCCGTGAGCTGCCCAGTGACACGAACCTACCAGAAGAGCTAAATTACTTCTATGCTCGCTTCGAGGCGAGTAACACTGAAACATGCATGAAAGCACCAGCTGTTCCGGACAACTGTGTGATCACGCTCTCCATAGCCGATGTGAGTAAGACCTTTAAACATGTCAACATTCACAAGGCCGCAGGGCCAGACGGATTACCAGAACATGTACTCCGTGCATGCGCTGACCAACTGGCAACTGTCTTCACTGACATTTTCAACCTCTCCCTGTTTGAGTCTGTAATAGCAACATGTTTCAAGCAGACAACCATAGTCCCAGTGCCCAAGAACATGAAGGTAACCGGCCTAAATGACTTCCGACCCAGAGCACTCACGTCTGTTGCCATGAAGTGCTTTGAAAGACTGGTCATGGCTCACATCAACACAATTATCCCAGAAACCCTAGACCTACGCCAATTTATGTACCGCCCCAACAGATCCACAGATGATGCAATCTCTATTGCACTCTGCACTGCTTTTTCACACCTGGACAAAAGGAACACCTATGTGAGAATGTGTCGGGGCGGCAGAGTATCCTAGTGGTTAGAGCAGTGTACTAGCAACCCGAATGGTTGCAAGTTCAAACCCTCGAGCTGACAAGGTACAAATCTGTCGTTCTGCCCCTGAACAGGCAGTTAACCCACTGTTCCTAGGCCGTCATTGAAAATAAGAATTGGTTCTTAACTGACTTGCCTAGTTAAATAAAGGTAAAAAAAAATACAAAAAAAAATAAAAATAAAATGCTTTTCATTGACTACAGCTCAGAGTTCAACACCATAATGCCCTCAAAGCTCATCACTAAGCTATGGACCCTGGGACTCTAAACACCTTCCTCGCAACTGGTCCCTGGACTTCCTGACAGGTCACCCCAAGGTGGAAAGGGTAGGTAACAACACATCCGCCACGCTGATCCTCAACACGGGGAGCCGTCAGGGGTGCGTGCTAAGTCTCCTCCTGTAATCCCTGTTCACCCACAATGGTGTGGCTCCTGAACAGCGTCTACCCCCAGGCCAAAAGACTGCTGAACAGTTAACCAAATGGCTACCCTGACTATTTGCACTGTATTACTATTTCCTTTTATTTATTTGTATTTATCCTTTGTCTTACTTTTTAACCCTGCATTGTTGGGAAAGGGCTTGTAAGAAAGCATTTCACGATAAGGTGACAAATAAAACTTGATTTGATTTAAAAAGGTCCTATTTACCAATATTTCAACAAAGACAAGCGTTGTATGAAATATGTTGAATTTGCAGCTCTGAAACAATGTCAGGTGTTCAACCTTTAATCCATTAAAAAAATATAAAATTTTTATTGATTTCTCTACAGCTATTGATTTGGTCTCCCATCCACAGTTTTAACCAAGCCCAGCTTGGATATTTGTCACTGACTACTACCAATGTGCTATTGTGAGAACGATTATTGAGAGATGTTTTGAGAACTAAACATATTCACTGTTGCTATTGAAGTCATTCCAAAGGGTCGGTTTAACAGAGCAAATGGAACGTAACCATACGTTATACACTGAGTGCACAAAACATTAGGAACACTTTCCATGACAAAGACTGACCAGGTGAATCCAGGTTAAAGATATGATCCCTTATTGATGTCACCTGTTTAATCCACTTCAATCAGTGTATATGATGGGGTGGAGACAGGTTAAAGAAGGATTTTTAATGCTTGAGATTAAAGAGACATTAATTGTGTCTGTGTGCCGTTCAGAGGGTGAATATTCAGAGACTAAATGTTTAAGTGCCTGTGAATGGGGCATGGTAGTAGGTGCCAAGCGCACCGGTTTCAGTGTGTCAAGAACTGCAACGCTGCTGGATTTTTCACACTCAATAGTTTCCCATGTGTATCAAGAATGGTCCACCACCCAAAGGATATCCAGCCAACTTAACACAACTGTGGAAAGCATTGGAGTCAACATGGGCCAGCATCCCTGTGGAATGCTTTTGACACCTTGTAGAGTTCATGCCCTGACGAATTGAGGCTGTTCTGAGGGCAAAAGGGGGTGCAACTCAATATTCAGAAGGTGCTCCTAATGTTTTGTACACTGTGTAAGTCATATATCATCAATAATACTATTTACGCCTATATAGCATTTGCAAAGTCATCAACAGCTTTTGTTTTTATTCAACAATCTAGGGTTCAACTAAAAATAGACAATACAATTGACCTAGAGTTTCAATCTTTGGTTGATTTCAAATGTAATCTTCAAATGAATCATTTATATGTTGAATTTACATCTCCATCTCAACCAAAAATCCAAGTTATTAAAGAATAGGACTAAATTAACTAACTTTATTTAAAGTTTGATTAGATTTAGTCTTATTCTTAACATAGATTTTTTGTTGTTGAGATGAAGACATGAATCCAACAAATAAATTATTAACTTGTCGATTACATTTTGAAATCAACCAGAGTTTGAAACCCGATGCCTGTATGTATTCTCTATTTTTAGTTGAATTCTGGGTTGAAATCAAAAAATATCTCTTGATGACTGCGTAACTGCTGTATAGACCTAAATAGCATCATGGACGATATACTGTACAGTATGATTGATCAAGTGTGGTGGTAACAGTTAATATCCTCTGTTAAACCGACCCTTTAGAATGACTTTGACAGCATCAGTGAATCTATTTAGTTTTGAGGTGGACATCTCTCTATCATAATTCTCACGATAGCACATTGGTACTAGTGAGTGACAACTATCAAAGCTAAGCAAGGCAGGGCTTAGTTAATACCCTGCATGGGACACTGAAGAGATAGCTGTAGAGAAATCAGTTCTCCAGTAGGAGGTGCTGGTCAGCCTATAGTTTTGTTCTGATAGTGGATATAACTTTGAAGGTCTGACGCTATTTCAAAGGCACAAATTCAACCTATTTATACAAGGTTTGTCTATGTTGAAAATTGGTTACCATGATGACATAATCCTGTTTTTGAAATTTCACACTCAAACAACTGACTTTTTGCAAATCCGATGTATTTTACGTGTAGAACAATACGTTGACAAATTACATTGAAACAACGTAGATTCAACTAGTTTGTGTCCAGAGGGAGGTCTCCAGGAAATGTTAGCACAGGTGAGAGGAGAGAGCATATGGTTCTTGTTATATGCAAAGTTGCTTCATGTTACTTGCTTTTAATATCTTCAGTAAAGATTTTACGTCTGGAAAGCGTCATGAATTGCTCTCGTCCTGTGCCAGTGGAGTTTCATAGGGAATTCAGGAGCCAAAGGGGCCTTCCGTCATGCCACAAGGAACTTCAAATCACGAGACTGGTAGGCCATAAACATCTCAAGATAGAATGGCTCCTGAATAGAGCAGGTGGACAGGTGGTGAGAAATGCAGCTACTGGGGGTGTTTTTATGGTGCTTGCTTTTGATAAGATAATAGGCCTACATTCAGTGCATTTATTTTTCAGTGACCAATGTCCTCGTGTAAGGTGGCCCAACACTTCCATGCCATGTAGGTGTCAATTACACAGACGCCAACATTTCTCCCTGGACAAGTTTATGTTTAGTGCATAGCACCACCTTGTGGGCAAGGCTGCATGGTACTGAATGAAACACAAAATAAAGGTAAACTCCAACCCTGCTGGTTCACATTCTGAACAGAGAAAAAGTTTTATGAAAAATGACACATTTCTGCAAATATGATATTTGATAGGCATACTACCTTTGCCCAGTCATCCACTGAAGGCATTTTAGGGCATTCAGATTCTTTCTAATCTGTCAAACTCTGGACCCAAGAGAGGATTAAGGTGACGGTTGTTTTCTCAGTTCCCGGAATAACAACTTTCTACTCTGAAAAGGCCATTACGCTGCTCAAAAATCTATGCTTTGCTCTATAAAATGACAAATATAGTGACTGTAGTGACTTTAATAGTTGTTTATTTAGCTCTGTCATAGTCACAGTAACATACAGTGCATTCGTGAAGTATTCAGACCCCTTGACTTTTTCCAAGATTTTGTTACATTACAGCCTTGTTCTAAAATGGATTAAAATAGTTTTTCCCATCATCAATTTACACACAAAACCCCATAATGACAAAGTGAAAACAGTTTTTTATAAATCAGAAATACCTTATTTACATAAGTATTCAGACCCTTTGCTATGAGACTCGAAATTGAGCTCAAGTGCATCCTGTTTCAATTGATCATCCTTGAGATGTTTCTACAACTTGATTGGAGTCCACTTGTGGTCAATTCAATTGATTGGACATGATTTGGAAAGTCACACACCTGTCTATATACAGTTGACAGTGCATGTCAGAGCAAAAACCAAGCCATGAGGTTGAAGGAGAGCTCAGAAACAGAATTGTGTTGAGGCACAGATCTAGGGAAGGGTACCAAAACAGTTCTGCAGCATTGAAGGTCCCCAAGAATACAGTGGCCTCCATTATTGTCACGAATATTACCGAAGGTGACTCCCCTTCTTGTTCGGGTGGCGCTCGGTGGTCGTCGTCGCCGGTCTACTAGCTATCACCGATCCGTTGTTCTGTGTTCCTTTGGTTTTGTCTGATTGGTATCACCTGTTTCTTGTTTGGTTGTTAGGGTGGGGTTATATATAGTTTGTTCAGCCCGCTTCTGTTTCGTGCAGGCTTGTTCGTCTGTTCTATGCTTGAGTGTATTTTGTTTGTATTTTGGGTTTCGCGCTGTCCGTTATTTTTTCTGATCATTTGTTTCCCTACTTTTGTTCATGTTATTTTTCCTGGACATTAAAGCGTGTTTTTTCCCACATCTTTTGCTCTCTGCGCCTGACTCCACACCTCCTCACTCATTTGCCGTAACAATCATTCTTAAATGGAAGAAGTTTAGAACCACCAAGACTCTTCCTACAGCTGGCCGCCTTGCCAAACTGAGCAATTGGGGTGGAAGGGCTTTGGTCAGGGAGGTGACCAAGAACCCGGTCTGATGGTCACTCTGACAGAGCTCCAGAGGTCCTCTGTGAAGATGGGAGGACCTTCCAGAAGGACAACCATCTCTGCAGCAATCCACTAATCAGGCCTTAATTGTACAGTGGCCATATGCAAGTCACTCCTCAGTAAAAGGCACATGACAGCCCACTTGGAGTTTGCCAAAAGGCACTCTCAGACCGAGAGAAACAAGATTCTCTGGTCTGATGAAACCAAGATTGAACACTTTCGCCTGAATGCCAAGTGTCTGGAGGAAACCTGGCACCATCCCACCGGTGAAGCATGTTGGTGGCAGCATCATGCTGTAGGGATGTTTTTCAGAGGCAGGGACTGGGAGACTATTCAGGATTGAGGGAAAGATGAACGGAGCAAAGTACAGAGAGATCCTTGATGAAAACCTGCTCCAGAGCGTTCAGGACCTCAGACTGGGCCGAAGGTTCACTTTCCATCAGGACAACGACCCTAGACCCACAGCTAAGACAATGCAGGAGTGGCTTTGGGTCAAGTCTCTGAATGTCCTTGAGTGGCTCAGCCAGAGCCTGGACTTGAACCCAATCGAACATCTCTGGAGAGACCTGAAAATATCTCTGCAGCAATGCTCCCCATCCAATCTGACAGAGCTTGAAAGGATCTGGGAGAAACTCCCCAAATACAGGTGTGCCAAGCTTGCAGCATCATACCCAAGAAGCCTTGAGGCTGTAATAGCTGCCAAAGATGCTTCAACAAAGTACTGAGTAAAGAGTCTGAAAACTTATGTAAATGTATTATTTCAGTTTTTTATTTTTAATAAATTTGCACAAAAAAAAACAAAAAAAACAGTTTTTGCTTTGTCATTATGGGCTGTTTTGTGTAGATTGATGAGGGGGGAAGAAAACAATTTAATCCATTTCAGAATAAGGCTGTAACGTAACAAAATGTGAAAAAAGTCAAGGGGTCTGAATACTTTCCGAATGCACTGTATGTCAAGATGATCTTGAATAATGATACAGTATAGAGTTATGTGTAGCATATTTGACAAGTCTGTGTTGAGACAATAAACATGGATAATCACTCATATTCAGTTTTTAGTGATTTCTGTCGGTTAAGGAATTGTGTTTGCCCCTGTTTTTGTGAAGCATGTTGGAGGTGGGGGTTGATGAGAATAGACTAAGCAGTTATTGATTAAGTTGTGTGATTCAGTTCTTGACATGACATCTGTTTGACCAACTGCCAAGTGTGTCAAAGTGGAGCAGTGTTATTGTGAGTAGCCTAAATTACCATGGTTGCTTAGGGAATGTAACCTAGGCCTGCACGTGGGGCCAGGGGTTGAAGAAAATAGTCAACGTCTTAATTGAAGGAAATAGTCTTAAAGTTGGGCTAAGGGCTCTCTGATTCATTCTCTCGGCTTTATTCATTCAGTATTTCAGAGCCATTATGAAAGACCAAGAAATGAAGTGAGAATATGATTGACTAAATGTAAAATAGAACTAATATCGGAAGGCCTACTACTCTTATATAGAACAGGTGCTTTCTTGCAGGGTCAAAGTGGTAGCTTTGATCAGATCAGATGATATAGGTGGTTCATGGCCACCAGAGGCTCCAGTTGCTCCACGGTTTGATTGAAAAGAATCAGGAACAGATATATTTCTGACAGTGCCCAATTCTGAGTGGACAGAAGTTAAGATGCATATAGTGATATTGAATTCTAAACAATTCATAATCTGAAACGTATTTGGCAAAATAAGCCTAATGTAGGCTATTATATTAAAGACTTACAAAGTTTGTTGCACTTTCTGAATAAGTCTAATCGTTTTTAGTCGGCTATGGCATTTATGGGTTTACAACCATAAAGGCACTTCTTTCATATGATTACTAATTTCTCTGTTGCTGAACTATGTCCATTTTAGAAAACGAAATGTGAGAATGTTGGCTATTTGTTCAGGTTGACATGCAGGCTACATGTTTCAGTGTATAAAAACATAATTTATTGAGGCAACACTATGTTCATCCAAGAAAATATAACAGTCAATTCACATTTACACATAACGATCATTTTCTCAAATGTTTAGAAATAAATTATTCACAGATTGTTCACATTATCCTAGACGACTAAATTTGACTGGTTCTTGACAGGAGGAAAACAAGAGAATAAATAAGAATATACATGTATGGCTCCAGTGCCCAAAAGTATTTCCATCTTTAAGAGCATTCATTTGTGTCTTTGAAATGGACAAATAAAAACGACTCAAGTCTCAGCTTTGGGGCATTCCTAGAGGATGAAAGGAGTTTATGTCCAGCAGCAATGTCCCTATGTGGTATAGAATGTCTGAGTACCAGTGTATTCCATCTCTCTGACGTATGTCCTCGCTCTTTTTGACTAGATCTGTGAAGGACATCAACGCGTGCCCCAACCGGACTGGCGCAAAGGCCCAGTGCGCCCATTTGTGGTCCTCGATTACCGCGTAACAGCTCGCCAAAACATGGTCAACTATGATGGTCCCTTGTGAGGTTACTGGGGCATAAGATCCCTCGTATTCTTCCACGTAAATCCTTTCCACAGTGACTGCCTTCAGGTGGTCTACTGCCTCATCCACAACAAACACCTGTTGCCCAGGTTTTACATTACTGGCGAACACTGCAGTCATATCGGCATTCGTAACGTTACTGGTGATGAAGACCAGGTGAGCCGGGGTCAGTCTTAACTTTCGGTTGGGCTTCTCTGTTTCAAAAACATAAAATTCGCGTTTTGACACTGGATCTTTGTCCAAGAACATGAGGAAATCGCTGGACACAATATTTCCTTCTATGTCTGCTGCTAACACCTTGTCGCCCACCTCCAGTTCTTTTACCAGCTTGCTTCGACCATCCTCGAGGAGAACTGAGGCAGATCCAGGGAAGCAGCCACCCGACTTTGCAGCAACTGAATTTTCTGGAGAAGAGCAGACAATAAAGAGTAAATAAATAAATACTTTGGACCAAGTCACTATTGCCATATAATTCTAAATATAAACTGAATGACATGGACAAATATAGGGCTTACTGATCTAACAAATGGGATAGGACAGTTGACATTGCAACATGGGTTACAAGTATTGTCTTATAACTGTGTAATAACAAGGGACTGCACTAGGCCTATCGAACAAACCCTAACAAATAAATGGTTTTCTTGACATAGCAACGTGCGTAATAAACAGTGCATGAACGGTTGAGGAAGTAATTTATACTCTTTTTTTTACATTTGAAATTTACATAAAAATATATTATTATTATTGTTATTACTATTAATTGTTCGTTCGTTGTGTTTACCTGCTTTCACAGAACAATGAATATGGGCTTTGGATTCATAATTGACCCAGTCGAATCCCGCCTCCACCGCGAGCCGGGATAACATCCCATATTTGCTCTTATCTCTGTCAGAGGTGGTGATATCCACAGCCCTTCCTTCATAGTGTAAAGATTCTTCGAAATGGTGTCCATCCTCGTCCCAGCCTTCTGTCACGCGCAGCTTCACACCCGGCCATTGATTCATGACTGAAATAGCCAAAGAGTTCAGTTTGTCCTTACATCTCTGAAAAGCATAAATAGATAATTGAGATGTCAGGAAACACAAGGGGTTAAATTGGAGGGTTACACACACACACACCCACCCACACACACACACACACACACACACACACACACACACACACACACACACACACACACACACACACACACACACACACACACACACACACACACACACACAGACACACACACACACACGTATATAGCATGCAGCTAAAGACATGGCTTTATTGATTGTATATAGACGCATCTGTTCCAATATGTTTTTATTTATGTACATTTTTCGATATGAAAAGAAACGAATAAACATTTTATTAATGTTATAGATGGTTATGGATTATCGAGTGACGCTGCTAATCTAAATTAATTAATTATCCCTAGTCGATCTCTCTCTCTCCCTCTCTCGCTCTCGCTCTCTCTCTCTCTCTCTCTCTCTCTCTCTCTCTCTCTCTCTCTCACTCTGCGCTCGTGTGTGTGAAAGAGAGAGATAGAGAGGGATGGGAGGGGGGGTGGGTAGTCCATAATACAAGTTTATCATAGCCTAACATTAACTGTCTAGAACCAGCCCCTTTCATAAGTGGTAGCAGTC
Source organism: Oncorhynchus masou masou (assembly GCF_036934945.1). NCBI lineage: Eukaryota > Metazoa > Chordata > Actinopteri > Salmoniformes > Salmonidae > Oncorhynchus > Oncorhynchus masou. The sequence goes on along the minus strand of NC_088214.1, from coordinate 26,679,082 downwards.
GTGCGCATGGCATCCATAACGACTTGTCTTAATTTTCATGCTCTGATAAGCCCAACTGGAGACACAGGGTAGAACTGTCCATAGACAAAAAGAGTCCGATATGGTGCACAGTTTGTTTGAAATTGTTTAAAATCTATATTATACATAGGTATGCATAGTAACCATAAAGGCAAATCAGAAATATTGAACAACTGTCACTTCAAATTGAGCGTCATTCATTGTTCTCGTGCCAAATGATCATTCAGGACCCACAATATACATCTTCATGCGCTTTCTCACTATAGCCTACCTGTGTCATAAGTCTGTCAGCATTAGTGTTTTCCTCATCTTTGAAAATAATGTCAGGATTGTAGTTTGGTGTCAGGTCTTTAAATCTTTCAGAGTTCCTTGTGATCTTCCCTTCGTATTTGCCACTGGCCCCAAGGGTTTTCTCCGCCACGTTGGGAATGAACTGCTTGTAAGCCAAAGGCTTTAGTTTTTTCGGATGTCTTTGTTTTCCATATCCCTTGCCTGGACCACAGGCCAACCCAGCGGATGCTAGAAACAGGCAGATGAAGCCCACGAGCGCAATTCTTATCAGTAAAAGCATCACGTCCATTGGATTAATTGTTTTGAGGTCCCTGTTGTGTAGGCTGGCTATATCCTCTCACTTATCTCGCAGTCTCTCACACTCTACCCTGTATCAGTGTCCTCGTTTTTCTCTCTCTACTCTAGGAGGCTATCAAACGACCGCTACCAAAGCAGGTGCCGTAATGACAGTTTGATGTCGCTGCCCTCAGAGCACATTGGAGCTGTGTTACTGCTGCTGCTTGAGAAAACCAGTCCAGACGCATATGAATGGGTTTCCTCCATTCTGTTCTATACTAGTGCTCTATATTAATGATAGCTCATCAATGTATATCAAATAAAGAACGTGATTGGCTCCACTTGACAAACCGTTTTTTTCTCCAGGCTATTCAAATAGCAGGTTTGACAGTGTCAATCAGCCACTTATTAGCAGTAATTCCTGAAACGTTTACTTACTTTCTTTTTGAGAAATGTATATTTCAATATTTCACGTGTCTGTATTTTCTTGTAATCATAAGAAGTGGCATTCAGGCAAGTCAAAGAAAACATTTGTTTTAGTGCTGGTCTGGAATAAATGTTTGCATACACTTTAGCTCTGCAGGACCAAGGTTGATGACCATACAATTTGAAACACATGAACTGTAGACATAATGGTCTGGATAGAAATGTCTATGCAGGTTAGTTGCACCAAGATGGTATGCAATTCACAATACGTTAAGCTAAGGAGGGTGTGAAGTGAGAGAGACAGTAAGAGGATGCGTCCCAAAATGGTACCATATTCCCTATATAGTACACTACTTTTGACCACAGAGCCCTGGTCAAAAGTACTGCATTATATAAGGAATAGGGTACAGCTATTGACCAGAGTCCTGGTCAAAAGTAGTGAATTATATAGGGGATAGGGTGGCATTTGGGACGTGGACAGAATGTTCCTCAATGGGGATTAACATGTAGGAGAGTTTATTTCTATCTCCTATTCTCTCGTCAGAGAGAAAGTTTTTTTCCCTGCTACTGGACTACTGTGCCTATCACCACCAGTCTTCACATGGCAAGCATCTGTAGTCTAGGGCCAGCTGAACTCTATGGGTCAGAAACTGCCCTTCCACTAATGATATCTGCTAATTGCAGTGTGACAGTAGAACAAGTGAATGGGATTACTATGATCATCTCTATGTGGTTGACATTTCAGAAGTCTTCTTGCCCCCAAGTTCATGTGTGTAAAATAATAAGCCCCACATCATTTTCTCATATGTAGTGGATTTGTTGAACAGTGTACTTTTTGCCCCTTGTCCCATTGCTGACATTTGCTTGGTCGTGGTTTGCATTGATTGCAGAAAATTGGCATGAAAGTGAGTAAAAATTCACCCACTTCTCACATTACAGAGCAAGACCCTCACAGGAACTGCACTCATTATACAGAAATGTGTTCATGAGTAGTGCAAAATGTGGCTTAGCAGTGCAAATCAGGAAATGGCTACAAGGTGAATACATTTGGCTGCATGTTAAGGCCATAGAGTAGTACCAGCGGGCCTACATACTTCTATTAATTTAAAAAACTATCCAATAGCAGCAAGGCATTGTATTACTGAAACACACAATATATAACACACTGTAATATCTCAGTATTTCTCAATTACATGGTGTTTATGTTTTTTATTCAAGTGGCAGGGACGTAATTTGAGGCAATTAAGAGTCAGAACTCCGGAATGAATTGTTAAAATGTTTGGATTAGAATTAACATTGAAATGCTAATCCTGATCCTCAAACTATGTTAAGAGTCTTAGAAGGACTCAAAATACTCAAACCGTAATATTTTCAAATGGGGAGACTCTTTGGTATACTGGTGGTGGTACATAAAAACACATGGGAAGAAGGTCAAATAAAATAAATGTAAGAATTGAGTGCAAGGATCTCAAGCATTCTAGGTTGGATTCTGCCTATGGAATCAATAGAATGGTTGGGAACATTTCCCTTATACCATGACATCCTACAGACACATACAGTTCCTTGGTCATTCAAACTCAAGTCTGCCTTATAAAAGTCTTTTAGCATGAGGTAAGTCATACTACATTCTTGTCGCCACTGTTGGCACTAAAAAAACAGGTGAAATCAATCTCGATAAAAGATTAAAGAGGACAGCCTCAATTTGTCGGAGCATGGACTCTACACGGTGTCGAAAGCAGTCCACAGGGATACTGGCCCATGTTGACTGCAATGATTCCCATGGATGTGTCAAATTGGCTGGATGTCCTTTGGGTGGTGGACCATTCTTGATACACACAGGAAACTATACCATATCCTGGTCAAAGGCACTTCAATATTTTGTCTTACCCATTCACCCTCTAAAGGGCACACATACACAATCCATGTCTCAAATGTCTCAAAACTTAAAAATCCTTCTTTAACCTGTTTCCTCCCCATAACTGATTGAAGTGGATTTAACAAGTGGCATCAAAAAGGATCATAGCTTTCACCTGGATTCACCTGGAGTTTATGTCATGGAGAGAGCAGGTGTTCATAATGTTTTGTACACTCAGTGTATAATCCCTTATGTATATTGCTCTAAACACTGGATTGCATTTAAATGTAACCATGGGCCCAAAAATTGAAATATGAAAGACTGGAATTGTCATACTGTAGGTCTACTACAGTAGGTTGGTCTGTATCGTAGTTGGTTTGTTGGCAGATGAGACATACAAGACCCACTTAGATGTGGGTTCTCCAAAGCTGCTCCAACTCGGTGAAAATACAATTTAGGAACAGACTACAACCCAAATGGAACTACTACAGATGTCGGATTTTAAATTGAGCCAGTTTGATACAGCAGGAAAATAATCCTGCAGCAACACAAAATGTGAAATATGATGTGGATAATAATTCATGGACATTGTGTAGGGTTCATACATTTTTCGTAAGGGAAAATCAAGACTGAAATATCAAAGTGAAAAGTACAACATCAGAATGCTTTTTAAAACTCAAATAACTTACTGCATTGCAATAAAGTTCTCCTGCAACAAGGTGATCAAATTAAGATCCTACAACCTTATATAATAGTCCAGTCCTTTAAAAAGCATCAACGCGGAATATGCAGCGCTCCTTTCCATTGCTACTGGTCACATGTATCCATCATGGACCAGGATGAAAATGAACACATCTATTTTAACAGAATGAGTGCACACTATGCAACACCACCAACAGAACAATGATGTTTAACAGCCACAGCAAACTGTGAAATTACAAAAGTATCCTTAAAATATCTTGGCAATTTATCAGTAATCAACCGATCATGTTTTGAAACTACTTCATCCTTTCTTTTAGTTAAGTGTAGAATTCCACAGTGTCTGTAACCCTTATTAACAGGTCAAAAATGTTAAGCTGTTTCCATGTTGTTTTTTCCTTCCTTCACCATAATCCTGTATCCAAATGAAAGTGCAAGTGCTTGAATATGCTCAGTAACCAAAATACATTCTTCTGCATTGGTAGATTGACACTAGCATCTCCAGCTTCAAACATCTAATTAACAATTTCTCCCTATCTAGTTGACTAATATCTCTAATTTTCACTTCAGTGCTAAATTGCCCACTGGGAGAGAGAAAGGTTAAGCTGCTGCAAACATGTAGTCTTTTTGTTAGGCAATAAAAAAAGGCTTAGAGACAATTTGTGTCACCAGGAAATCCGAGTCGTTCTTTTCAATTAGCAGAACAACATGTGAGTAAATGGTCTTCCTGAGGTCAGTCTACATCTGTCCTGGGGGTGAGTCCAAAATGGCACCTTATTCCCCAGTAGTGCACTATAAAGGGAATAGGGTGCCATTTGGGATGTAACCCGGGTCACATGTGATGTGGCCCTTGGTGGAAAAACATCCTTCTCTTGTCCATTATTTTACAATCTCATTACTCATTAGCAGGATAATAAGAATTGTTACAAATTAATGGTAACCTCTTTGAGTGACACAGCATTGTGCTTTTTTTAGGCCTTTTTGACTTACAGGTGGGTCATTTGAACATTTCTTTGTATTGTAGTATTTGTAAAGAAATCCTTCTCACTCAGGTCTCAACCCACTGGGCACAGATTCAACATCTATTCCACGTTGGTTCAACTTAATTTCATTGAAATTACGTGGAAACAATGTTAGTTCAACCAGTGTGTGCCCAGTGGCAATAGTCCTGAGTTGTTCTGGATGCATATCAAATGCTTCGATACCCTTTCTGGCTGTTCCTTTCTCATTTCATCCTCATGTTGTCCTTTTCCAAGCAAATTAATGTTCAGAACCATTCATCCAAGCCAACTGCAATTAAGAGAGGAGACATTGAAGTACTATTTTCATCAATCAGAACTTGGGTCTGTGGTTAGATCGAACAGTCTATTGCTATAGCAACCACTCTTTGCCATGGAGGAAAGTGGCAGTCAATTCCGCAAGGTGAAGGAAAAGACCAGTGTGAGGTGGGTAGGATAGACAGAATCAATAAGGCAAAGGATAATGAAGATTAACTGTGACTTCAGCCTTCCTCTGAGAGATGTCTCCACCTGAACCACAAATAAGGCAAATAGAAAGTGTATGTTCAGTTGGCCTTTAGTCTAGTTAAGTTGTTCCCAACCGGGGTACTAGGACACCTAGGGGTACTTGACCTATTCATAGGGGGTATTGCAGAAGACTCATGAGACAATAGACCTACTGGTAAAGTGCACATGATGGGGTACTTCAAGGGTGCTCCGGGAAGAGCGAAATTCAGTTGGTGGTACAGTAGCCGAAAAGGTTGGGAACTACTGATCTAGGTGATATGTGAAAATTATGCCAAAGAGCCTATTACAACAACTAATCCCTTTGAAAACGGCCCATGTGACATCGATAAGTCAGAAACACTTATTTTAATGTCAAAATTGACACAAAGTAGTCAGAGTGTAATGTCAAAGTAGGACAAAAATATAAATATTTTTAAAAAAGGAAAATAAAACACTAATATACAGTGGGGCAAAAAAGTATTTAGTCAGCCACCAATTGTGCAAGTTCTCCCACTTAAAAAGATGAGAGAGGCCTGCAATTTTCATCATATGTACACTTCAACTATGACAGACAAAACGAGAAAAAAAATCCAGAAAATCACATTGTAGGATTTTTAATGAATTTATTTGCAAATTATGGTGGAAAATTAATATTTGGTCAATAACAAAAGTTTATCTCAATACTTTGTTATATACCCTTTGTTGGCAATGACAGAGGTCAAACGTTTTCCGTAAGTCTTCACAAGATTTTCACACACTGTTGCTGGTATTCCTCCATGCATATCTCCTCTAGAGCAGTGATGTTTTGGGGATGTTGCTGGGCAACACGGACTTTCAACTCCCTCCAAAGATTTTCTATGGGGTTGAGATCTGGAGACTGGCTAGGCCACTCCAGGACCTTGAAATGCTTTTTACGAAGCCACTCCTTTGTTTCCCGGGCGGTGTGTTTGGGATCATTGTCATGCTGAAAGATCCAGCCACGTTTCATCTTCAATGCCTTTGCTGATGGAAGGAGGTTTCCACTCAAAATATCACGATACATGGCCGCATTTATTCTTTCCTTTACACAGATCAGTCGTCCTGGTCCCTTTGCAGAAAAACAGCCCCAAAGCATGATGTTTCCACCCCCATGCTTCACAGTAGGTAAGGTGTTCTTTGGATGCAACTCAGCATTCTTTGTCCTCCAAACATGACGAGTTGAGTTTTTACCAAAAAATTATATTTTGGTTTCATCTGACCATATGACATTCTCCCAATCTTCTTCTTCTAGCAAACTTCAGACGGGCCTGGACATGTACTGGCTTAAAAAGGGGGACACGTCTGGCACTGCAGGATTTGAGTCCCTGGCGGCGTAGTGTGTTACTGATGGTAGGCTTTGTTACTTTGGTCCCAGCTCTCTGCAGGTCATTCACTAGGTCCCCCCGTGTGGTTCTGGGATTTTTGCTCACCGTTCTTGTGATTATTTTGACCCCACGGGGTGAGATCTTGCGTGGAGCCCCAGATCGATGGAGATTATCAGTGGTCTTGTATGTCTTCCATTTCCTAATAATTGCTCCCACAGTTGATTTCTTCAAAACAAACTGCTTACCTATTGCAGATTCAGTCTTCCCAGCCTGGTGTAGGTCTACAATTTTGTTTCTGGTGTCCTTTGACAGCTCTTTGGTCTTGGCCATAGTGGACTGTTTGACTGTTTGAGGTTGTGGACAGGTGTCTTTTATACTGATAGCAAGTTCAAACAGGTGCCATTAATACAGGTAATGAGTGGAGGACAGAGGAGCCTCTTAAAGAAGAAGTTACAGGTCTGTGAGAGCCAGAAATCTGGCTTGCTTGTAGGTGACCAAATACTTATTTTCCACCATCATTTGCAAATAAATTCATAAAAAATCCTACAATGTGATTTTCTGGATTTTCTTTTCTCATTTTGTCTGTCATAGTTGAAGTGTACCTATGATGAAAATTACAGGCCTCTCTCGTCTTTTTAAGTGGGAGAACTTGCACAATTGGTGGCTGACTAAATACTTTTTTGCCCCACTGTATCTTGATTAGATAAGTATTCAACTCCCTGAGTCAATACATGTTACAATCATCTTTGGCACTGAGTCTCGAAGAGCTTTGCACACCGGTATTGTACAATTTTTGGCCATTATTCTTAAAAAAATATTAAAGCTCTGTCAAGTTGGTTATTGATCATTGCTAGACAGTCATTTTCAAGTCATGCCATAGATTTTCAAACCGATATAAGTCAAAACTGTAACTAGGGCACTTAGGAACATTCATTGTCGTCTTGGTAAGCCACTCCAGTCTATTTTCTACCATGTATTTTAAGTAATTGTCATGCTGAAAGGTGAATTTGTCTCCCAGTGTCTGTTGGAAAGCAGACTGAACCAAGTTTTCATCTAGGATTTTGCCTGTGCTTAGCTTTATTCATTTTTATCCTAAAAAACTCTCTGGTCCTTGCCGATAACAAGAATATCCATAACGTGATGCAGCCACCACCATGCTTGAAAATATGTGGTACTGAGTGGTACTCAGTGATGTGTTGTGTTGGATTTGCCCCAAACAAAATGCCTGGTATTCAGGACGAAAAGTTAATTTCTTTGTCACATTTTTTTCCCAGTTTTATTTGATTGGCTTATTGCAAACAGGATGCACGTTTTGGAATGTTTTTGTTCTGTACAGGCTTCCGTATTTTCACTCCGTCATTTACGTTAGTATTGTGGAGTAACTAAAATGTTGTTGATCCATCCTCAGTTATCTCCTATTACAGCCATTAAACTCTGTAATGATTTTAAAATCACCATTGGCCTCATGGTGGAATCCCTGCGTGGTTTTCTTTCTCTTCAGGCAAAGTGAGTTAGGAAGAAAAGGGTGCCTGCATCTTTGTGGTGACCGGGTGTATTGATACACCATCCAAAGTGTAATTAATAACTGCACCATGCTCAAAGGGATATTCAACGTCTGCTTTTTCTACCAAGATGCCTTTCTTTGCCAACCATTGGAAAACCTCCCTGGTCTTTGTGGTTGAAGCTGTGCTTGAAATTCACTGCTGACTAAGGAACCTTATAGAAAATTGTATGTGTGGGGTACAGAGATGAGGTAGTCATTTAAAAATCATGTTAAACACTGTTATTGCACAGATAGTGAGTCCATGTAATTTATTATGTGACTTGTTCAGCACATTTTTACTCTGAACTTATTTAGGCTTGCCGTAACAAAAGGGCTGAATACTAATTGCTTTTAGTTTTTTATTAATTTGTAAACATTCCTAAAAACATAATTCCACTTTGACATTATAGGGTATTGTGTGTAGATCAGTGACACAAAATCTTAATTTAATCCATTTTAAATTCAGGCCGTAACACAACAAAATGTGGAAAAAGTCAAGGGGTGTGAATACTTTCTGAAATATTAGAATGCTGCCATGTAGTCTGTTTCATATGTAAGGCTCCTTGCAGACAGCCTACTGTACAAGGCAGAATCCCGATTTCGAAGCATCTGGCTGTTATTGGATCTGATCAGCCTGCCAGGAATAAAGGATCAGATATGCATCTGCCTATAAAGCACCTTGACAGATAATCTGCCTACAAGGAGCCTTACCTATAAACAGCCTACAAGGCAGCACCCTGACTTATCAGCAACTGAGGCTGATATTGAATCTGATCAGCCTGTCAGAAATGGAGCTCACCTACAGTAAATTTAAATATTATCTACAAAACATGGTGTCCCTTATAATTATACACATTTCAGTTATGCAAGCTAACAAGTCTACCGAGCTACCTAGCTAGCTCACAAGACTAGCCAAGTTAGCTGCATTGTTCCTTGCATGTGATTGGCTGTGGTCTTGGGGGCAGCCTGTGAGACAGGGTTGACTCTCGGGCTTCTTTTAGGGTTTATATGCCCAAGAGTACATTGCAACGCAGCCACAGGGCTCCTTAATGAGGTGGTTATTGTGCAGCTGAACAAATTAATGAAATGTGTGGTACTTTTGATTATCTCGTGATCTCGATAAAACAACTTTTATAATGTCGTGGTCAGAAGAAAATGATCTTGGGTTCTCGACAAAATAACTTTTGTTATGCAGTGATCATGAGATAAATAAGTTGTGATCTCAACATAACAAGGGAATTGATTTATTTATTCATATGTCCGTCTGGACCTGTGTACAAACCAACCCAGGGTCACAGAGAATTACGTCACAGTTGGTTGCATAGTGTAACGGTGTCATCGGCCTGAATATAATCCAATCTGGAGCCAGTCACTCTTCATCTGTAAAGCCTAGAATTCACTTCCAAATGAGATTACCTTATTTCCCGAGCTATGTTAATAATTGAGGGACGATGACAATTGTTGACCCTGTTTTTCTGTTCGACCAAAGGGAAAAGTTGGGTGCCAGACTGATCCCCTGATCATGAAGGGATGCCGGGAACTACCAGAAGGAGCAAAGGTGGGCAACATAACATGTCCAGAAATGTGATTGCAATGGTTTAGCGACCTCCAAAAATAATTTTGTTCAGTGTTCACTTGCTATTTTCACAGCTTGTCAGACAAGACCTCAGAATAAAAGTGTGTCATGCGACACAAGTACAGTTGTAAGCGCTGTGTCTCCCACTTGCCAAGCGTAATACTGACTACTGAATGGCTCCCTGACTCACCTATTGCTGCTCTTTGGACCCTATGATCACTTGGCTACACAGCTGATGCCCCCTGAACTGTTTCAATAACACGGTACCTCATTTAGCTTATCTATCGTTCCCAGCCTCAAATTCAGGTCCTGTATGTACCTAACTGACCCACTCTGCCCATTCATCACCATTTACCCGTTGTTGTCTTAGCTCTCCTGATCAACACCTGTGACTGCTTTATGACTCTCTAATGTCAATATGCCTTGTCTGCTGCTGTCGCGGCATGTCCCGCGCAACATTGTTTTATTTCACTGTAGAGCCCTCAGTCCCGCTCAACATGCCTTAGATAGATATTTTGTTCCACCCACATTTACATTTTACATTTAAGTCATTTGGCAGACGCTCTTATCCAGAGCGACTTACAAATTGGTGAATTTACCTTATGACATCCAGTGGAACAGCCACTTTACAATAGGGCATCTAAATCATTTAAGGGGGGGGGGGTGAGAAGGATTACTTTATCCTATCCTAGGTATTCCTTAAAGAGGTGGGGTTTCAGGTGTCTCCGGAAGGTGGTGATTGACTCCGCTGTCCTGGCGTCGTGAGGGAGTTTGTTCCACCATTGGGGGGCCAGAGCAGCGAACAGTTTTGACTGGGCTGAGCGGGAACTGTACTTCCTCAGTGGTAGGGAGGCGAGCAGGCCAGAGGTGGATGAACGCAGTGCCCTTGTTTGGGTGTAGGGCCTGATCAGAGCCTGGAGGTACTGCGGTGCCGTTCCCCTCACAGCTCCGTAGGCAAGCACCATGGTCTTGTAGCGGATGCGAGCTTCAACTGGAAGCCAGTGGAGAGAGCGGAGGAGCGGGGTGACGTGAGAGAACTTGGGAAGGTTGAACACCAGACGGGCTGCGGCGTTCTGGATGAGTTGTAGGGGTTTAATGGCACAGGCAGGGAGCCCAGCCAACAGCGAGTTGCAGTAATCCAGACGGGAGATGACAAGTGCCTGGATTAGGACCTGCGCCGCTTCCTGTGTGAGGCAGGGTCGTACTCTGCGGATGTTGTAGAGCATGAACCTACAGGAACGGGCCACCGCCTTGATGTTAGTTGAGAACGACAGGGTGTTGTCCAGGATCACGCCAAGGTTCTTAGCGCTCTGGGAGGAGGACACAATGGAGTTGTCAACCGTGATGGCGAGATCATGGAACGGGCAGTCCTTCCCCGGGAGGAAGAGCAGCTCCGTCTTGCCGAGGTTCAGCTTGAGGTGGTGATCCGTCATCCACACTGATATGTCTGCCAGACATGCAGAGATGCGATTCGCCACCTGGTCATCAGAAGGGGGAAAGGAGAAGATTAATTGTGTGTCGTCTGCATAGCAATGATAGGAGAGACCATGTGAGGTTATGACACCCCCGACACATGCGGAGACCTCACCTGGCTTAACTGTTCCCACCAGAGACGAAACCTCTCTCATTGTCACTCAATGCCTAGGTTTACCTCCACTGTACTCACATCCTACCATACTATTGTCTATACATTATGCCCTGAATCTATTCTACCATGCCCAGAAATCTTCAACTTTTATTCTATGTTCCCAACCCGAAAATAATCGAAAACTTCAACAAGCATCTCTCAACGGCTGGCCATGCCTTCCTCCTGGCTACTCCAACCTCGGCCAACAGCTCCCCCCCCCCTCCCCGCAGCTACTCGCCCAAGCCTCCCGGCTTCTCCTTTACCCAAATCCAGATAGCAGATGTTCTGAAAGAGCTGCAAAACCTGGACCCATACAAATCAGCTGGGCTTGACAATCTGGACCCTCTATTTCTGAAATTATCCGCCGCCATTGTCGCAACCCCTATTACCAGCCTGTTCAACCTCTCTTTCATATCGTCTGAGATCTCCAAGGATTGGAAAGCTGCCGCAGTCATCCCCCTCTTCAAAGGGGGAGACACCCTGGACCCAAACTGTTACAGACCTATATCCATCCTGCCCTGCCTATCTAAGGTCATCGAGAGCCAAGTCAACAAACAGCTCACTGACCATCTCGAATCCCACCGTACCTTCTCCGCTGTGCAATCTGGTTTCCGAGCTGGTCACGAGTGCACCTCAGCCATGCTCAAGGTACTAAACGATATCATAACCACCATCGATAAAAGACAGTACTGTGCAGCCGTCTTCATCGACCTGGCCAAGGCTTTCAACTCTGTCAATCACCATATTCTTATCGGCAGACTCAGTAGCCTCGGTTTTTCTAATGACTGCCTTGCCTGGTTCACCAACTACTTTGCAGACAGAGTTCAGTGTGTCAAATCGGAGGGCATGTTGTCCGGTCCTCTGGCTGTCTCTATGGGGGTACCACAGGGTTCAATTCTCGAACTGACTCTTTTCTCTGTATATATCAATGATGTTGCTCTTGTTGCGGGCGATTCCCTGATCCACCTCTACGCAGACGACACCATTCTGTATACTTCTGGCCCTTCCTTGGACACTGTGCTATCTAACCTCCAAACAAGCTTCAATGCCATACATACCTCCTTCCGTGGCCTCCAACTGCTCTTAAACGCTAGTAAAAACAAATGCATGCTTTTCAACCATTCGCTGCCTGCACCCGCACGCCCGACTAGCATCACCACCCTGGATGGTCCCGACCTAGAATATGTGGACATCTATAAGTACCTAGGTGTCTGGCTAGACTGTATCTCTCCTTCCACATTCATATCAAACATCTCCAATCTAAAATCAAATCTAGAGTCGGCTCTTCCGCAACAAAGCGTCCTTCATTCACGCCGCAAAACTTACCCTCGTAAAACTGACTATCCTACCGATCCTCGACTTCGGCGATGTCATCTACAAAATAGCTTCCAATATTCTACTCAGCAAATTGGATGCAGTTTATCACAGTGCCATCCGTTTTGTTACTAAAGCACCTTATACCACCCACCACTGCTACCTGTAAGCTCTAGTCGGCTGGCCCTCGCTTCATATTCGTCGCCAAACCCACTGACTCCAGGTCATCTATAAGTCTTTGCTAGGTAAAGCCCCGCATTATCTTAGCTCACTGGTCACCATAGCAACACCCACCCGTAGCATGTGCTCCAGCAGGTTTATTTCTCTGGTCAGCCCTAAAGCCAACTCCTTCTTTTGCTGCCTTTCCTTCCAGTTGTCTGCTGCCAATGACTGGAACGAATTGCAAAAATCCCTGATGCTGGAGACTTACTGTATGGCCTATTTATTGCCTTACCTCCCTAATCTTACTATATTTGCACACAATGTATATAGATTTTTCTATTGTGTTAGTGACTGTACGTTTGTTTATCCCATGTGTAACTCTGTGTTGTTGCTTTTGTCGCACTGCTTTGCTTTATCTTGGCCAGGTTGCAGTTGTAAATGAGAACTTCTCAACTGGCCTACCTGGTTAAATAAAGGTGAAATTAAATTTGAAATTACAATAAAATCATGACACATCTGATCTTTACCCGAGTTACTGCCCTGATGACACAGGTTAATCAACAAAGGCAGGTAATGTATGTTATGTGAAATGTTCCAAGTAGATACATCTAGTAGGGTCATTTTGGTTGTGAAGTGCATTAGCCAAAAGCTTTGTTCTTCCTTTTGAACCAAATGGAATTTACCATTTGGTTGTCTATAATTTCACCCTGTCAAAGGCCCTCCTAGTCAACACCACCTCATAAGATGGCCTGCTGCAGTTTTGTATTTGTATTTATTATGGATCCACATTAGCTAAGGCAGCAGCTACTCTTCCTGGGTCTAGAAACATTAAGGCGCTCCGAGGACCTAGACTTGGTGCTCCGGTACCGCTTGCTGTGAGGTAGCAGAGAGAACAGTCTATGACTAGGGTGGCTGGAGTTTTTGACGATTTTTAGGACCTTCCTTGACATCGCCTGGTATAGAGGTCCAGGATGCCAGGACGCTTGGCCCCAGTGATGTACTGGGCCATACGCACTACCCTTTGTAATGCCTTGCAGTCGGAACTTGAAGCTCTCAACCTGCTCCACTACAGACCCGTCGATCAGAATGAGGGCGTGCTCGGTCCTCCTTTTCCTGTAGTCCACTATCATCTCATTTGTCTTGATCATGTTGAGGGAGAGGTTGTTATACTAGCACCACACGGCCAGGTCTCTGACCGCCCTCCTATAGGCTGTCTCATCGTTGTCAGTGATCAGGCCTACCACTGTTGTGTCATCTGCCAACTTAATGATGATGTTGGAGTCCTGATGATGATGTTCAGTCCTGAGGCTTTGCCTGTTTGATGGTTCGTCTGAGGGCATAATGAGATTTCTTTTAAGCGGCCAGGTAAGAGTCCTACTCCTTGAAAGCGGTAGCTCTACCCTTTAGCTCAGTGCAGATGTTGCGTGTAATCCATGGCTTCTGGTTGGGGTATGTACATACGTTCACTGTGGGCATGACGTCATCGATGCACTTATTGATGAAGCCAGAGACTGATGTGATGTACTCCTCAATGCCATCGGAAGAATCCCAGAACATATTCCAGTCTGTGCTAGCAAAACAGTCCTGTAGCTTAGTATCTGCGTCATCTGACCACATCTTTATTAATAGACTCACGGGTGCTTCCTGCTTTAGTGTTTGCTTGTAAGCAGGAATCAGGGGGATAGAATTGTGGTCAGATTTGCCAAATGGAAGGCGAGGGAGAGCTTTTTACATTTCTCTGTTTGTAGAGTAAAGGTGGTCTAGAGATTGTTCCCTATTGGTTGCGCATTTAACATGCTGGTAGAAATGAGGTAAGACAGATTTAAGTTTCCCTGCATTAAAGTCCCCGGCCACTAGGAGCGCCACTTCTGGATGAGCTTTTTCCTGTTTGCTTATGGCCTTATACAGCTCATTGAGTGCTGACTTAGTGCCTGCATTGGTTTGTGGTGGTAAATAGACAGTTACGAAAAATATAGATGAAAACTCTCTTGATAATAGTGTGGTCTACAGCTTATCATGAGATACTCTACCACAGGCGAGCAAAACCTTGAGACTTCCTTAATATTAGATTTCGTGCACCAGCTGTTGTTTACAAATATACACAGACAGCCTCCCTTGACTTACCGGAGGCAGTTGTATTTTATCCATGTCGTCGTTCAGCCATGACTCAGTGAAACAGAAGATATTACAGTTGTTGATATAAATACAAGTAGTGATGAAGTCAATCTCTTCTCCACTTTGAGCCAGGAGAGAATAGCATGCATATTATTAATGTTAGCTCTCTTTGTGCAGATCCAAGGGCCAGCCGGGCTGCCCTGTTCTGAGCAAATTGCCATTTTCCCAAGTCCCTTTTTGTGGCACCTGACCACACGACTGAATAGTAGTCCAGGTGCGACAAAACTAGGGCCGGTAGGACCTGCCTTGTTGATAGTGCTGTTAAGAAGGTAGAGCAGCGCTTTATTATGGACAGACTTCTCCCCATCTTAGTTGAGGTTTAGGGTTTAGTGAATGATTTGTCCCAAATACGGTGCTTTTAGTTTTGAAATATTTTGGACTAACTTATTCCTTGCCACCCACTCTGAAACTAACTGCAGCTCTTTGTTAAGTGTTGCAGTCATTTCAGTCGCTGTAGTAGCTGACGTGTATGGTGTTGAGTCATCCGCATACATAGACATACTGGCTTTACTCAAAGTCAGTGGTATGTTGTTAGTAAAGTGGCCTAGACTGCTGCCATGGGGAATTCCTGATTCTACCTGGATTATGTTGGAGAGGCTTCCATTAAAGAACACCCTTTTTGTTCTGTTAGACTGACTTGCCTGGTTAAATAAAGGTTAAATTAAAAAAAGACAGGTAACTTTATCCACAATATTGCAGGCGGTGTAAAGACATAACACATATGTTTTTCCAGCAGGAGACTATGATCGATAACGTTAACAGCCCCCACAATATTTTGGGGTCGAGAGATGTCCAGTTTGAAGCCGAACATGCAGCATAAAGAAGACCATCAAGGGGGCCCTCATGACCATCATGCAGACATGCCCTCACTGTGAGCATTCCTATGAATGGAGCAGTCAGCCACATGTTGGCAACTATCCGGCCAGCAAACTTCACCTGTCGGCAACAGCTTTCACAGGCTCATCATTTATACAAGTACAGAAGGTAACTCACTTCATTAGTTTGATACGTTTGATAACCCAATTGTGAAACATCATTTTTGTAAACTGACCTTATGTGCTGGTTATTTTCTACTTCTTAGACGCATATACTGTCCAAGACATAACCTAGCCTGGTAGAACCAGCCTGATGGCTGTGTTCACCATTCTATTTCACTTCAGATATCCTTAAATGTGAAGTGAAATAGAATGGTGAACACAGCCATCAGGCTGGTTCTACCAGGCTAGGTTATGTCTTGGACAGTATATGCGTCTAAGAAGTAGAAAATAACCAGCACATAAGGTCAGTTTACAAAAATGATGTTTCACAATTGGGTTATCAAACGTATCAAACTAACGCAGTGATCAGGTTGGTTCCCCCAGGCTAATCATAGCCACCATTGATAATATGTAATCAGTGCTCTGTGTGTGTGTGTGTGTGTGTGTGTGTGTGTGTGTGTGTGTGTGTGTGTGTGTGTGTGTGTGTGTGTGTGTGTGTGTGAGTGTGCGTGTGTGTGTGTGTGATTGACAAATATTTTTGATGAGGGGCCAGGAGCTGATCTACGCTGCTGTGCCAATCAATGGAGCTCTGGCAAAGACCTCACCTCCAGCCTCACTTCTTGCCTGTGCACCAACAATCTTCATTTTTGGTCTCAATCAAAGGTTCAGGTTAGGTATAAGGTTAGCAGAGCGGTTAGGGTTAGGGTTAAGGTTAGGGTTAGGTTTACAATCACATTATATGATGAATAATTTAAGAAATAAGCATAGTGTATGACTTTGTGGCTGTGGTAACTAGTGACGAATCTCCAAAACACCTCCTGCCCAAAGCCAGACAACACATGTTCTTGTGTTCATATCTGCTGAACCAAACACGATAACACAGAAAAGGTAATGTCTACGGCTATGTTTTGATGGTCAAGGATTACAATTGTGCCAAGCACAACATCATAAAGTTCAAATTATTATATAATGGTGAACGAGGGTAAGCCATTGATTAAGAAATCCAATTAAATCGTTGTTTCTGACAATGCACACAATATAATGTTTTTTAAATATTATATTTTTGGAATTGAATCTAATGCTGGAAAGTGAATCTCAATTTGGGGGTAATGCCATCAACTATTTTTTAATAAACCATTTTTTATTCTACATCACCAAAAATGTACAGAGTCAGCCATTGACACCAAACTAAAGAAGGAGCAAGCAGGATTCTGAACTTCCCAATTCTCACTTCATAGACTTCAAGGCTTTTGGTAGTATACATGGTGACACTCTCTTGAAGATCTTGAGATCTGATTGAATACAGTTGAAGTCGGAAGTTTACATACACCTTAGCCAAATACATTTAAACTCAGTTTTTTTTCACATTTCCTGACATTTAATCCTAGTAAAAATTCAGTTAGGATCAGCACTTTATTTTAAGAATGTGAAATGTCAGAATAATGTTTATTTAATTTATTTTTATTTCACCTTTATTTAACCAGGTAGGCAAGTTGAGAACAAGTTCTCATATATAATTGCGACCTGGCCAAGATAAAGCAAAGCAGTATGACACATACAACAATACAGAGATACACATGGAGTAAAACAAACATACAGTCAATAATACAGTAGAAAAATAAGTCTATATACAATGTGAGCAAATGAGGTGAGATAAGGGACATAAAGGCAAAAAAAGAACATGGTGGCAAAGTAAATACAATATAGCAAGAATGGTAGATTTGCAGTGGAAGAATGTGCAAAGTAGAAATAAAAATAATGGGGTGCAAAGGAGAAAAATAAATAAATAAATACAGTAGGGGAAGAGGTAGTTATTTGGGCTAAATTACAGATGGGCTATGTACAGGTGCAGTAATCTGTGAGCTGCTCTGACAGCTGGCGATTAAAGCTAGTGAGGGAGATAAGTGTTTCCAGTTTCAGAGATTTTTGTAGTTCGTTCCAGTCATTGGCAGCAGAGAACTGTAAGGAGAGGCGGCCAAAGGAGGAATTGGGTTTGGGGGTGACCAGAGAGATATACTGTACCTGATGGATTGCGTGCTACAGGTGGGTGCTGCTATGGTGACCAGCGAGCTGAGATAAGTGGGGACTTTACCTAGCAGGGTCTAGTAGAGAGAACAATTTATTTCAGCTTTTATTTCTTTCATCACATTCCCAGTGGGTCAGAAGTTTACATACTCTCAATTAATATTTGGTAGCATTGCCTTTAAATTGTTTAACTTGGGTCAAACGTTTCGGGTAGCCTTCCACAAGCTTCTCACAATAAGTTGGGTGAATTTTGGCCCTTTCCTCCTAACAGTAACTGAGTCAGGTTTGTAGGCCTCCTTGCTCACACACGCTTTTTCAGTTCTGCCCACACATTTTCTATGGGATTGAGGTCAGGGCTTTGTGATGGCCTCTCCAATACCTTGACTTTGTTGTCCTTAAGCCATTTTGCAGCAACTTTGGAAGTATGCTTGGGGTCATTGTCCATTTGGACAACCCATTTGCGACCAATCTTTAACTTCCTGACTGATGTCTTGAGATCTTGCTTCAACATATCCATATACTTTTCCTCCCTCATTATGCCATCTATTTTGTGAAGTGCACCAGTCCTTCCTGCAGCAAAGCACCCCCACAACATGATGCTGCCACACCGTGCTTCACGGTTGGGATGGTATTCCTCGGCGTACAAGACTCCCCCTTTTTCCTCCAAACATAACGATGGTCATTATAGCCAAACGGTCTATTTTTGTTTCATCAGAACAGAGGACATTTCTCCAAAAAGTATGATCTTTGTCCCCATGTGGAGTTGTAAACCGTAGTCTGGCTTTTTGTGGGGGTTTTGGAGAAGTGGCTTCTTCCTTGCTGAGTGTCCTGTCAGGTAATGTCGATATAGGACTCGTTTTACTGTGAATATAGATACTTTGGTACCTGTTTCCTTCAGCATCTTCACATGGTCCTTTGTTGTTGTTCTGGGATTGATTTGCACTTTTCGCACCAAAGTACATTCATCTCTAGGGGACAGAACGCGTCTCCTTCCTGAGCGGTATGACGGCTTCGTGGTCCCATGGTGTTTATACTTGCGTACTATTGTTTGTACAGATGAACATAGAAGAGATAGAAGATGAGCCTTGAAATACATCCACAGGTACACCTCAAATTGACTCAAATGATGTCAATTTGCCTGTCAGAAGCTTCTAAAACCATGACATCATTTTCTGGAACTTTCCAAGCTGTTTAAAGGCACAGTCAACATAGTGTATGTACACTTTTGACCCACTGGAATTATGATACAGTGAATTATAAGTGAAACAATCTGTCTGTAAACAATTTTTGGGAAAATGATTTGTGTCAAGCACATAGTACATGTCCAAACCGAATTGCCAAAACTGTAGTTTGTTAACAAGAAATTTGTGGAGTGGTTGAAAAACTAGTTTTAATGACTCCAACCTAAGTGTATGTAAACTTCCGATATCAACTTTATACTCAGTTTGTCACTCCAACCTCCTACTCTGTACACCTAAAGAAGGCTCCTTCCATCTTCACCTTGCCACATAACTGCTGCTTGCTCGTTGGGGTCTGGGCCGAGTTGTTGTAAAGCACTCTGTGACAATCGTTGTTGTTAAAAGTGCTATATAAATAACATTTGTGTTCATTGATTTTGATGTGATGCATATTGAGCTTGTTCGATGTTATATCGACTTCTCGTGCAATCACGCTATTCAAATGTATGAAATGTGTTCAGTGTTTTCACTGTGAACACAAAAATATCAATAGTTCAGATTTACCACCACTTAGACCTACTTCCACCACCCATCCAAAAGTATACAAAATCATTGAAATGACACTAGTAAGCTTGACAAGAACCATAATGATGAGCAACCTATTCAAATGTGTCAACGTTGACACAAGTTCCTCACACTCACACACCCAAAACTCACAACCACAGGATTTTTACTCAGCTATAGTATAGCAAGTATTCCACACCTCATTCCTCTGTTGAGTCTTGTCTCATGTTCTAGAGCAGGAAATATAACGCTTCCACCAAAGTAAAACAATTTAGACAGAAAAAACCTTTCAGCAAACCTTTTCTCCTTTCTGACTGACACCTGTGGTCATGGCCCTTCCATGATGTAATGGTATATGTATTGTATGAGAAAACATATTGTGCTAACGACTTTACTGTTGCGGTTCTCTTTAACAAGAGATGTATTATGCTCGGATCCTTGTATTTTAGGAAGTATAGAAATAGGAGGAAAGTGAAGATTGTTATAATAAATCCTCCACACAAAGCTCATTCATGGGGTACTTTTTATTTCCCCTTTACTGTCGATATCTCGTTGAGTCAGTCACATTCTCTAGTGCTGAAGGGGAAAAAAGGTCACCATATGTTCCAGATTGTTCTCGATAAGCCTTTTGCAACAGTTACAAGGCAACCTGAGGCAATAATTTTGCAAATCCACAACAAGGTTTGTTGGATAATCAGTGTATTTACATTTCAAAAAAATATTTGTCTTCACTGATAAATGTGATAACCCAGCCCAACAACCACATAAGTTGTTGATCTATTTAGTCTAGATGCTAACATTAAGGAAACATCTGAGTTAATTGTTGGAAATTGGATATCACTAGAAATGTGGTTGAAATTGTGTTTGTGTGGAGTTTTCTAACATGGAGCTGCAGGATAAAATGACTCTCATCCTATTTTACAATGCAAGCAACAACTAGACAATGTCATTACAAAAAACAAAAATAACGCAATTTTACAAACATTCAAATATATTATGTAATCCTGTTTCGGTCAAAACCACTCTCTCATCGGGGGAATTTAGGGCCCTTTAAATGGCCCATTAGAGAGAACAATATGGAGTGTCAGCACTGAACAACTAACAAAAGAGGATTTTATGGGAAATGTGTACAGGAATTATCAATAATTCTTGCCACTAATCTTTTTCCCAGCCACCACTCAAAGGATCAGCTTATGAACCTCGTAACCTTTCACGTTGACATCATCAAACATACATCAACCAGTGTTAAATCGATCAGTTCTACCAACAAATTGACAATTCAATCATATTTGAATAGATTGACATGCTTTTGTCAATCGTAAGTGGATTCTTGTGTTTGTTACAAGTAAGGATATGTGGTGTGAGGTGCCTTTGCTACACTTCAGCAGCAAACATGCCTCACTAGACATGTGCATAATGATTGTTTGGTTTGAAAGTAGTATTTGGCTAGTCTGGCTAAAACCTAACTTGTTTGGAATGGCTCTGTGATGTTGTCGGCACAATGCGTTGATAATGATGGGTTTTTTGCTTTTGGCTATCCTCTGTATCTTTCTCACTCAAACACCCACAGCCACACACAGCACCCGAACACCACCCCCTTCCATTACAAAGGTTGGATTTTAAAATCTCAACCCCAGAGGAGGAAAAAAACGAACATTTGAGAGAACCAATCAAACCTATTGCACAATTTCTGAGCAAATTCTGCGTTAACAAATGGCCTCCTATCCAGACCAGTTTGTCACAGCTATCCCTGCGCTGTGATCACATGGGCCGCATCAGCCAGGCTTGTATTGGGCATCTTTCAGGGCATGAGTGCCATAAGGAACTGGGAAATATCAAACAAAATGGCAGATCGATAACTCCTCAGGCTGTAATAAGCTCTGCCACATATTGTGATATGTGGAGCTTTCTGTCATCTTAACCACATACAGATTTATTGAAAATCCATCTTTAAGACGAGAGTTTGACATGACGTAGCACTTAGTAAATTAAGTAAAACCTAAATGTAGGATTTGTATTTAATTCTGTTTTTTTTTCTCTAGCTTATGTTCCTCTTGAGATAAAAAAAAAAAAACATGGCAACATCATCTCCAAGAATTAATGAAGGGCACTTTAGATCTTCTCTCTGAACCAAATGATCTAATTCAGTTTAACATTAAGATCTAGATCCAGTCTATTACTGGTAATCACTTTTGCTTTGTTTGTTTACTTTGCAGACTGAATGTGGCACCATGGGAGGCTGTGACTTGTGTGTGATAAAACATAAGAGCGCAATAATATTGACAAATCTGAGAAGTATGAAAACATATACCTTCTTATTACTGGTGAAACAAAAAGCAAAGGATAATACTTTAATGTTACATCCATTACAGTACAAGACCCCATCGAATGGAACAAAGCAGCTGACTCAACTTGACTGCTTTATAATCAAATAAGTGATTGGCACTGAAGGCCCAAGTCTCTCTGTTAGAATACACTGACTGCACTAATGATAAATCTGCTGAGGTGTACAAAAATTGTGATAAGCAATAACTACATACAGCCTGTAGGGAATACAGCGTAGAACTGAGGGCTCTTATATGACATTGATTTTCCTACAGACAATAGCCATCTATTACAACTACAGGTAAATAATCATGTATGTTTTGATATGGTTTCCTTTTAGGATACATGGGTATTACAACCAAATCTTACAATATTGCAATAATGTTTTGTGAATCACTTTTCCTCAATTGTAAAACTCTTTCTCTTAGGAGCCCTTGGTGTCCTTGGTAGACCATAAAGAAGCTAAGGTCAGCAATTATTTAAATATTCATACCGTGACATTTTTTTACAACAAAAAAAGACCACTTGGAATAGAGAGCAGCAAGCTACACCTTAAAGTATGAATGGACCTATGGTTTTTCTTGATGTTCCTTCTTTCTTTTCTCTCCAAAACTCTTGAACGTGCCGTCCTTGGCCAGCTCTCCCTCTATCTCTCTCAGAATGACCTTCTTGATCCAAATCAGTCAGGTTTCAAGACTAGTCATTCAACTGAGACTGCTCTTCTCTGCATCACGGAGGCGCTCCGCACTGCTAAAGCTAACTCTCTCTCCTCTGCTCTCATCCTTCTAGACCTATCGGCTGCCTTCGATACTGTGAACCATCAGATCCTCCTCTCCACCCTCTCCGAGTTGGGCATCTCCGGCGCGGCCCTCGCTTGGATTGCGTCCTACCTGACAGGTCGCTCCTACCAGGTGGCGTGGCGAGAATCTGTCTCCTCGCCACGCGCTCTCACCACTGGTGTCCCCCAGGGCTCTGTTCTAGGCCCTCTCCTATTCTCGCTATACACCAAGTCACTTGGCTCTGTCATAACCTCACATGGTCTCTCCTATCATTGCTATGCAGACGACACACAATTAATCTTCTCCTTTCCCCCTTCTGATGACCAGGTGGCGAATCGCATCTCTGCATGTCTGGCAGACATATCAGTGTGGATGACGGATCACCACCTCAAGCTGAACCTCGGCAAGACGGAGCTGCTCTTCCTCCCGGGGAAGGACTGCCCGTTCCATGATCTCGCCATCACGGTTGACAACTCCATTGTGTCCTCCTCCCAGAGCGCTAAGAACCTTGGCGTGATCCTGGACAACACCCTGTCGTTCTCAACCAACATCATGGCGGTGGCCCGTTCCTGTAGGTTCATGCTCTACAACATCCGCAGAGTACGACCCTGCCTCACCCAGGAAGCGGCGCAGGTCCTAATCCAGGCACTTGTCATCTCCCGTCTGGATTACTGCAACTCGCTGTTGGCTGGGCTCCCTGCCTGTGCCATTAAACCCTACAACTCATCCAGAACGCCGCAGCCCGTCTGGTGTTCAACCTTCCCAAGTTCTCTCACGTCACCCCGCTCCTCCGCTCTCTCCACTGGCTTCCAGTTGAAGCTCGCATCCGCTACAAGACCATGGTGCTTGCCTACGGAGCTGTGAGGGGAACGGCACCGCAGTACCTCCAGGCTCTGATCAGGCCCTACACCCAAGCAAGGGCACTGCGTTCATCCTCCTCTGGCCTGCTCGCCTCCCTACCATTGAGGAAGTACAGTTCCCGCTCAGCCCAGTCAAAACTGTTCGCTGCTCTGGCCCCCCAATGGTGGAACAAACTCCCTCACGACGCCAGGACAGCGGAGTCAATCACCACCTTCCGGAGACACCTGAAACCCCACCTCTTCAAGGAATACCTAGGATAGGATAAGTAATCCTTCTCACCCCCCCCCCCCCCCCTTAATGACTTAGATGCACTATTGTAAAGTGGCTGTTCCACTGGATGTCAGAAGGTGAATTCACCAATTTGTAAGTCGCTCTGGATAAGAGCGTCTGCTAAATGACTTAAATGTAATGTAAATGTAATGTTTTTTCATTTTAATTGCAAGAGAGAACCAGACATAGAATGTCCATTAAGACATCGTATTTCCTTTTTATGGGTGGTAATGATTGCCCACCATAAGCAGCTCAAGGACATCACAGACAACTGACGTTATCTATCTTTCATGTGAAGTACCTCATAACGGTACCCATAGGCGACCATCAAACTCGCACAATCGTGTACGTCTCTCTGCAATTAGCTGGTCTGAGACAGAGGGTCACTCAACAGTCACCTTGCTATATGACAGGTAATCCAAATGAACTCGTAGGAAAAATAGTAGTTTTAAGAGTGACTATAAATCTGACATGTGCCAGTAGACTGTGTTCCCAGTACTGCACCAAGATACTTGTACTATTTAATTGAGACATGTTGAAAAGGAGATGCTATAATCCTTATCTTGACAATTGGAGCTTTTCAGCATTTCAGGTTTTTCCAGATTTCCTTGCTTGATTTACTATTGACAATGAGCTGAAACACACTGGCAAATAACACGTGTGTGAAGTGTGAAAGCCTGACAGGGTGGTACTGTAGACACAACGTGAGAAGATCATGTAGGCACAACATGAGAAGATAATGTAGGCACAACTTGAGAAGATAACGTAGGCACAATGCGAGAAGATCATGTAGGCACAACGTGAGAAGATAATGTAGACACAACGTGAGAAGATCATGTAGGCACAACGTGAGAAGATAATGTAGGCACAACTCGAGAAGATAACGTAGGCACAATGCGAGAAGATCATGTAGGCACAACGTGAGAAGATAATGTAGACACAACGTGAGAAGATCATGTAGGCACAACGTGAGAAGATAATGTAGGCACAACGTGAGAAGATCATGTAGGCACAACATGAGAAGATAATGTAGGCACAACTTGAGAAGATAACGTAGGCACAATGCGAGAAGATCATGTAGGCACAATGCAAGAAGATCATGTAGGCACAACGTGAGAAGATCATGTAGGCACAACGTGAGAAGATCATGTAGGCACAACGTGAGAAGATCATGTAGGCACAACGTGAGAAGATCATGTAGGCACAACGTGAGAAGATAAATGTAGGCACAAGGTAAGAAGATACGTAAGGAAGTGTGAAAGTGTGCCCATGAAGCCATTGGAGTAAACCGAGTAATTGAGTCCACTGTACAGAATTAAAAACAAATGCTTCAGGTTCATACAGGGATTTTAGTCAATCGTCATACACCCGGAATATAGTACCTCACATTCTCCAATGTCAGAAATATATTTCGCTAACATGGAGGAAAATATATGGAAAATCCATTCTAAAATGATACAGTGACAAACAACCTTGTTTAATTGTAAAATATTGATCTAGGTTTTATGACAAGTTAACCTCCCATGGATGGGTGTTAATAGATTTTGAAACAGCCATTAATAGCACATAAAACATGTTTGGTTCTGAGCATTTCAGTTTTCAAATAAATTATTTCTTTTTTCAATGGCAGAAACTATATTTATTTTTTCATAGGATTAGACAAATACGGTAGCTATTGGCTGCTGTAATGGCAGAAACTATGATTGAATGTCTCAGATACCATGTTCCTTGGAGCTATATTGATTGTTCATTGTCTTGGAGAAGGAACAGGTTCCAGTTTCTATTGCTTTGAGGGAAATTATCATATATTGAAAATTTTATTTATATTACTACACTCAGTAAAAATGTTGGTACAAATTCTGGTTGGTATGCCACACAACACGTTCTTTTTCATGTCCTTCAAGCCGAATAGGGATAATTATCATTTTAACATGATACCCCCCGGCAATATCCATGCCTACATGTGATGTAAGATACAGTATGTTAGTGTGATTCCGGAGTGGCTTTTGCTATGGAGCTCAAAAGGCAGGAAAAGTCTTTGGGAAGGAGGTGATGTATAGATTTCCCAGCGTATTCATGAGCTGGTGAAAGTTTATGGCCAAATGTGAAAACTTTGTTTGTGTACTCCAGTAGAATGAAAACTCAATTCTCTAAAAATGTATTTATTTACTTTTCACTTTACCTTTATTTAACCAGGTAGGCCAGTTGAGAACAAGTTCTCACTTACAACTGCGACCTGGCCAAGATAGAACAAAGCAGTGCGACGCAAACAACAGAGTTACACAGAGTTACACATGGGATAAACAAACGTACAGTCACTAACACAATATAAAAATCTATATAAAGTGTGTGCAAATGTAGTAAGATTAGGGAGGTAAGGCAATAAATAGGCCACAGTGGCAAAATAATTACAATTTAGCAAATAAACACTGGAGTGATAGATGTGCAGAAGATGAATATGCAAGTAGAGATACTGGGGTGCAAAGGAGCAAAAAAATAAATAACAATATGGGGATGAGGTAGTTAGATGGGCTATTAACAGATGGGCTATGTAGGTGCAAAGATCGGTAAGCTGCTCTGACAGCTGATGCTTAAAGTTATTGAGGTAGATATAAGACTCCAGCTTCAGTGATTTTTGTAATTCGTTCCAGTCATTGGCAGCAGAGAACTGGAAGGAAAGGTGGCCAGAGGAGTTGGCTTTGGGGGTGACCAGTGAAATATACCTGCTGGAGCGCGTGCTTCCGGTGGGTGCTGTTATGGTAACCAGTGAGCTGAGATAAGGTGGGGCTTTACCTAGAAAAGACTTATAGATGACCTGGAGCCCGTGGGTTTGGCGACGAATATAAAACGAGGGCCAGCCAAGGAGAGTATACAGTTCGCAGTGGTGAGTAGTATATGGGGCTTTGGTGACAAAACGGATGGCACTGTGATAGACTGCATCCAATTTGCTGAGTAGAGTGTTGGAGGCGATTTTGTAAATTACATCAAGGATCGGTAGGATAGTCAGTTTTACGAGGGTATGTTTGGCAGCATGAGTGAAGGATGCTTTGTTGCAAAATAGGAAGCCGATTCTAGATTTAATTTTGGATTGAAGATGCTTATTGTGAGTCTGGAAGGAGAGTTTACAGTCTAACCAGACACCTAAGTATTTGTAGATATCCACATATTCTAAGTCAGAACCGTCCAGAGTAGTGATGCTGGATGGGCGGGCAGGTGCTGGTAGCGATCGGTTGAAGAGCATGCATTTAGTTTTGCTTGCGTTTAAGAGCAGTTGGAGGCCACGGAAGGTGTGTTGTATGGCATTGAAGCACGTCTGAAGGTTTGTTAACACAGAGTCCAAAGAAGGGCTAGAAGTATACAGAATGGTGTCGTCTGCGTAGAGGTGGATCAGAGAATCACCAGCAGCAAGAGCAACATCATTGATGTATACAGAGAAAAGAGTTGGCCCAAGAACTGAACACTGTGGCACCCCCATAGAGACTGCCAGAGGTCCGGACAACAGGCCCTCCCTCCGATTTGACACACTGAACTCCATCTGAGAAGTAGTTGGTGAACCAGGCGAGGCAGTCATTTGAGAAACCATGGCTTTTGAGTCTGTCATTAAGAATGCAGTGATTGACAGAGTCGAAAGCCTTGGTCAGGTCGATGAATACAGCTGGACCTCAATAATTGGACCTCATGCTATTGAAAATACTGTCAAAGTCAACAGTAATGGAGTATTTTGAGAAAAACTCTCATGACAAGTTTGCTCCTATGGGAATATAATGTTAATGCCATTGCATCATTCATTGGCACTAGTTTTTCTCTGAAAGTGAACCTGCCAGGCTACCCTGCATGCCCACGCTGTCTGCCTCAGCTGCCAGACAGTGCCCATGTACACAATGCCAGTTTAATTAATGGCATCACTAAAAGGTTTAGCCCACTAAAGTTTGCATCTTGTTTAATATCCTAAGTGCCTCTGTACCTCTCGCAATCTCCCAAAGGTACAATATGAAGGAAGTCAATCAATATTAGCTAGGCCTAAAGCGCCATGCTACCAACAACAGCATTAGCAGCAGCTCCTCCCCTCTCCCAAATAAGTTGAAAGCAAATCACCTAGTTCTTACCCAAAATTACAATGCCAGCACCAGCTTGAGAGAATGACAATGTGCATCAATTTGGTTCGGGTTATTCATGAAGTCGCTGATACAATGTTCACGCTTATGATCACCATGTTTCACCATCCTATATCTGGAATATAACTATGTGTGCTAGTGGGCTAAACTCTTTCTACATGGGCTGCAGTGTAATACAATGCAGTGTCACAATGTGAAATTCAGTTTAATCACATTTGCTTTCCCCAGTGCAGTCTGTCAGGCTTAATTGGAAGTACTGTCACAAGACTCTAATCTGACTCCATTGCTCATTGGATGCAATTAATTCAAGGCATTGTCTTTAAAAAGCCTATGACTCTCACTCCAGTCTCATCTTCTCCTGCATGCCCTCTCTCTCTCTTCCCAAACCACTGAATGAATAAGGAATTATGAATTAGTTAACACAAACCTTCATTCACAAATTGTTGAATGGGAAAAACACTGACAAATCATTTGTTTTATAATAAACCTACCATTTTCACTTGGTCTATGTAAGATACAGGCCTAGACAATAGTTTCAGATAAGTGTGTTGCTGAGTTACTTATATCTCTTTAGAGTCATAGAGGGGTTCTTTCCTGTGAACTATTTCTAAGGTGTAATCATCAGACAGGTAATGTGTAAGTCTTTGTTTAGTTGCATGCAGCCCAGTGTTTTAGCAAACCAAGGTAATCAGGAGTAGTTATTTTTACAGAAGGTCTAAGAACCTTATTCACACAGCAAATTCATTCTAATCAGTCCCTCTCCTACTAATGCAGCACCAGGCCTGGCTCTATTTATAGGACTGCGAGCGACTGAGGATGGCAGAAACAATTATTCAGACTGACTCTGACTCTACATACTTGTGAGCTGTTATTTAATGACTAGAGATATAAATAGAGATAGAACCTTACTTGAGGAGCTGAGGGAGGGAAGGAAGGAAGGGATACACTTTTGAAGGTTGGAGAGGGTTATAATTTGCTTGGTTCATCTATAATTGGTCTTCAAGAAGAAAATTATGCTGAGTGTGGGTAACAAGGAGAGTTATAGAGACAGTAAATATTGTTGAGAAGCAATGATCATTTGCCAGAGGGCAAGGATGTGTTTGGCCTAAACGGTTTTCTCGTGGCAAAATACCCCCCCCCCCTTCCTGTTCACTTCTGTTAATCAGACATGGTAGACAAATAAATACATGTAAATAAAAATAAGGCAAATTAAGGTTGTGCAAATAATTTATATTGAAGTTAAGAATGAACAAATACGCTTTCATCTTCTGTTATTTTACACAGTTATTTCACAGAATTTGCCGTTTTTACATTGGTTATACCCCCAGCTTACTTAAAAAAATAGGGGGCGATGTTGCGCCGACTGACAGTCTGGTCGTCATCAAAAACACCAAAGAAGAAGAGAATTCGCTAACCGGATGTTACGTAAAACTACAAACAACCTAAGGCTGTTGAATTGTCTGGGGCAAAGCAGCATTTTCTTGAATAACCATAACTGGAAAACGATAATAAATCATTACTGGAAACTTATCAGGCTATAGAAGAAAACTGGGACGGCTGAAGAGCTAGGTAATTTGACCAAGTCTTTGTTTTACCAGTGACACATTCCTTTGATGCTGGGCTTCATCACAAAAACATTAGCTAGCTAGTTAGCTTGCTAGCCTGTTGGTTGGCATTAGTTAGCTAGCCAGAATGATAATTTTGACAGCAACGCAAGTTACTGCAAAATGTTGATGTTGGCTAGAACACTCAGTATGATCTTTAGCTTTGGTATGATTAGTTTTGAGTTGCTAGGTGATGTGTAATGCTAGGAGGCACAGGACGGCGAATAGAACTGGATATGCTATTGAGTTAGCAATCTTCTAGCTAACGTTAACATAGTGAGCATTATGCACGCATTAGCTAGTAGAATGCAGAGTGACATTTCAAAGATATGGCGGAAAGAGAAAAAGATGAGACTCTGCGAAATTGTATGCAATTATTTCCAACTGATAAAATCGATAGTTAAACAGTAGCTAGCTAACGTTGTATACCTGACTAACGCAGCCGCAGCACAAGGATTAATGTCCCCACTAGTACATGTTAGT
This sequence comes from Oncorhynchus masou masou, assembly GCF_036934945.1. Taxonomy (NCBI): domain Eukaryota; kingdom Metazoa; phylum Chordata; class Actinopteri; order Salmoniformes; family Salmonidae; genus Oncorhynchus; species Oncorhynchus masou. The sequence continues at coordinate 26,649,091 of NC_088214.1, read as the reverse complement.
TACCTAGATCAGGAGCTTCAACATACGGACAATTGTGGCATTGCCCCTGTGGTTGACCCAGGGTTGTCAATCAGGCCTGGTTATTGTGAAATTGCACCAGGGGGTATGTTCTACACTGATCCAGAATGTGACCTCTTTGGACGATAAAGCGTTGACCTTTATGGGATGTAAGCCCCCATCCTCCAGATGTCACTCATGCATGCCAATTAGTTACCAGGCAACTGCCAGTCCAGTCTGGGGAGGATAAAGTAATTTAAGACATAGATTATCCCATATTCAAGGTACTGCTGTACTTGCATTTTTTGTTCCCTGAGGCCTGGTAAATAATTGCCCATTTACACAATAGTTTGTATAAGATGTGCACTCCTGCAAATTTTACATTACTGTTTCCTATTCACACAGGTTGGAAAAAGTTTATACAAAACCATGGTGGAATATTATCACATTTTAGGAGTCCTAAGAAATGCATCTCAAGAAGACATAAAAAAAGCGTAAGTAGTCTTGTCAAGTTTAGCGTATGTATTCCAATAGATAGACTGGCACTAGATGTATATGAATGGATTTTCAGAAGTTTTAAATGTTTGATATACTGAGATAATAAGCTAGGCTTACATTTCAAGTCCCCTTGAATTGCTGTTTAATGCATTTCTCTGCTTTCAGGTACAGAAAATTGGCACTAAAATGGCATCCTGACAAAAACCCAGAAAATAAGGAAGAAGCAGAGAAAAAGTTCAAAGAACTTTCTGAGGCCTATGAGGTTCTGTCAGATGGTAAGTCATACATTTTGAAAGGTGTTTGAAGCCAAGAGAACACAGTATTTATAATATATGAACAATAACTAATGCTCTGATATCTGCATCCATGACACGTAAAATACATCTAACCAGAATAAGTTATTTTCAAGGAATCTGTTTGTTCACATACAATAGCAGCATCCACAACTGTTATGCAATTGTTAAATTGTGTGTTAATGCGATGTGAGTAGTTGAGGTTGCGAAAGATTATATTTGATTCCTTCTGAAATTCACCTTAATAATCCCATAAAGGCTGTATATGCTGATCTGTATGTACTTACCCAGTGTCATGTCCCTCTGAACCCTTGACAAGCATCCAGTGTATCTCACTTGTTATCATCCTGTTTATCATTTTACTGTTTTTTTTTTTTTTGATGTGAGTTCACGTTTTTATATTCTGTTGTAGCCAACAAGAGGAACATGTATGATCGCTATGGTAAAGCAGGCCTAACAACAAACAGTGGAGGAGGTGGTAAGTCCTTTCTTTATTAGGCTCTTGGCGGATGTCAGAAATGTATACAATTCATTTGTGGACGGTTTAATTGTTAGTTACTCTATTCATCTGTAATTAACAATCATAACACTTATTATTATTTCCACTGACCATATTCATCATTTTTGTTTTCATTTAGTTGGACATTACCACAATGGTGATCACTTCAACGAAGGGTTCACGTTCCGCAATCCTGAAGATGTCTTCAGAGAGTTCTTTGGTGGTCGAGATCCTTTTGCGGATTTCTTTGGTGAGCATTTTTTAGCTCAATTGCCCTCAGCTATGTTTAGACTGTTGTTGTTCATGTTTGCTGTGTTCGAGTGTACTATGGAATATATTGCTTTCTTGTTCTTGACACTTCTCCTAGTCATATTTAAGGTTAGAACTACAGTTCTAGGCATTCTGATACTTCCAGCTTGGAGTTTACATTTTTGATAACATAGCTACAGTATTTCACTTTGTGTGTATAGTATTGCTTACTAGGTGTGTCCAATCAATTTTGTAACCAGTCCCTCTTTAAATTAGGGCTAATTGGAAAAGCTGTTTTAAAAGAGGACATTGTATTATTTCTTTGTACTCCCTGACGAAGGCCATGCAGCCGAAATGTGTCAGTTTCTTTTTGATGACCAATTCACCCCGTTTACCAAAGAGCACCTTCTGTCTACCAAAATGTACTATTGTGTACCTTAATAGCAGTTCCTTTCCTCCTCTTTCTACGAGCATTGGTTTTTGACTATTAGTAATACATTGTCAACAATATATATGTTTTAAAGCTTTTACAGAGAGCGCTGCAGACGGAAGAGGGGGACAATCAGTAGGAGATAGGAGAGCACAGAGATGAGAGGCAGGCAGAGATGAAATGGGCAACCAGAGAAGGAAAGTCAGTGATGAATGAGGGAGCCCAGTCGTCCTTTATGAGGATCATGTTGGGTTGGTTACAATAGAATCAGTATGCTTATCCCAGAAACTAATAATAAAAATCATTTAGTTCATAGCATCTACTAGATTGGAGATTTACAGTCAGTAAATTGCATTATATTCACTTTCTGTGCGTAGGTCTATTTATCTGAAAGCATGCAGGCTATTTCTCGTTGTTTATAACTTCAGCTGTCACCCAGAAACTGAACACAGTCTCTCTTATCTTCACACGGTTTCTTCTCTTCTCCTGCAGGAGGGGATCCGTTTGGGGATGAGTTCTTCGGTGGAGGGAGGAGGCACCACAGGGGAGTGAGTAGGAGTCGAACGGGGGGACCCTTCTTCGGGGGATTTGGTGGCTTCCCACCGTTTGGTGCAGGCTTCACAGCGTTTGACCCAGGTCAGGAAACACATGTCCCAGATATACAGTACCAGTCAAAAGTTAGGACACACCTACTCATTCAAGGCTTTTTCTTTAATTTTACTATTTTCTACATTGTAGAATTATAGGGAATACATCAAAACAATGAAATAACACATATGGAATCATGTCACCAAAAAAGTGTTAAACATATTTAAATAGATTTTATATTTCAGGTTCTACAAAATAGCCACCCCTTGCCTTAATGGCAGGTTTGCACACTCTTGGCATTCTCTCAACCATCTTCACCTGGAATGCTTTTCCAACAGTCTTGAAGGCGTTCCCACATATGCTGAGCATATTGGCTGCTTTTACTTCACTCTGCGGTACAACTCATCCCAAACCATCTCAATTGGGTTGTCTGGTGATTGTGGAGACCAGGTCATCTGATGCAGCACTCCATCACTCTCCTTGGTCAGATAGCCCTTACATGGCCTGTAGGTGTGTTTTGGATAATTGTCCTGTTGAAAAACAAGTGATAGTCCCACTAAGCGCATACCAGATGGGGTGGTGTATCGCTGCATATTGCTGTGGTAGCCATTCTGTTTAAGTGTGCCTTGAATACTAGATAAACCACCTACAGTGTTACCAGCAAAGCACCATCCCTCCTCCTCCATGCTTCATGGTGAGAACCACAGAGATCATCCATTCACCTAATCTGTGTCTCACAAAGACATGGCGGTTGGAACCAAAAATCTAAAATTTGGACTCATCAGACCAAAGAACAGATTTCCACCAGTCTAATGTCCATTTCATGTGTTTTTTGGCCCAAGCAAGTGTCTTCTTCTTACTGGTGTCCTTTTAGTAGTGGTTTCTTTGCAGCAATTCAACCATGAAGGCCTGATTTACGTGGTCTCCTCTGAACAGTTGATGTTGAGATGTGTCTGTTACTTGAACTCTGTGAAGCATTCATTTGGGCTGCAATTTCTGAGGTGCAGTTAACTTTAATGACCTTATCCTCTGCAGCATAGGTAGCTATTGGTCTTCCTTTCCTGTGGTGGTCCTCATGAGAGACATTTTCATCATAGCGCTTGATGGTTTTTGCAACGGCACTTGAACAAACTTTCAAAGTTCTTGAAATGTTCCGCATTGACTGACCTTCGTGTCTTAAAGTAATGTACAATGTAAAAATAAAGAAAGCCCTTGATTGAGTAGGTGTGTCCAAACATTTGACTGGTACTGTTCATGTTAAATCAAAACATCCCAAAGAAACAAACATGTATGTTATTTATCAGTTCACCTTCTAATTTCTTAGGAAACACCTGGTCCTGTCTGTACTGTCAAATAAAGTGTAAAGCTATCAATCCAGAATCACGTTTCCTTGAAGCAGTTTAATGATGTATTTTGTTGATGCGTTTAGAGATGGGATTGTTATGGATCTATAAGTGAATGTCATCTCTCTGTTCCCTGACAGGCTTTACCTCTTTCGGACACATGGGTCACATGGGCCATATGGGTCCTATGGGCCATATGGGTCACATGGGTCATCTGGGAGGAGGAGGAGGAGGCCATGGTGGCTTCACTGCCTTCTCCTCCACCTCTTTTGGCGGCGGGGGTGGAGGTGGAGGAGGCGGGATGGGCAACTTCCGCTCCGTATCAACCTCCACGAAATTCATCAACGGCAGGAAAATCACAACAAAAAGGTAGATTAGTAGCTCTCTAACCACACAGTGAAGTTGATATCATTTTGTTTAGTCTTTAATTGTTATGCTGTCAAGCGGAAAATGCAACTAGTTAACTACTTTTCTATTAGGCCAGATAGCCTCTGATGATAGTGTATCCTTTAACATTGGTTCTTATTGAAGTGCATTGATTTAGAAAATGATTTGAATCCCCATCCATACTTTAGAATTGTGGAGAATGGACAGGAACGCGTAGAGGTGGAAGAAGACGGACAGTTAAGATCACTAACCGTCAATGGTAAGGAACAACTACTGCGACTGGATAACAAGTAATCTCCTGGAGCATTACCAGCACAAACTTGAGCTCAAAAAAACAATGTTATGTCATTGTTTGGATGTTTGTACTTATGTTTGGTTTTCCCTTGTTAGAGTTTGTAGGTCAGTGTCCATTGAGTAAATTCAATTTTCTATGCATTTTGTTAATGTATTTATGAATTCGAGCTGTCAACAATTTGGCTCAGGATGGAGTGTTATACTTGCGTTTGGGACCATGGTGTAAGTAAGTTAGGATCAGAGAACTTCTGTTTGTACTGTCTTTCTGTATGCACTTCTTCGCTCTATTGCAGTCTCTCTCTGATAGTGTTTTGGACAAGGAACACTTTGTGCATTTGGATAAAGCATGACTTTGCTTTTTCATCTGGATATTAATATGAGTGTTAACTGGAAAACGTAACCCTGGCTTTAAAACCCTGTTTACGACCTGATTGCTTATCTAACCTTTGTTAGTAACATTTCTTTTATAAATGCTGGTAGAAAGTGTTAATATGCTGTTTTATTTGTTCTAATACAAGTGTTTTTTAGTTGTTTTGTTCATTTCAGCATGTATGCCAATAAATGTTGTTCAGTCTTAATGTTATGATTGCATAACCATGCACAAATTAACGATTCATTATATAAATGATACATGAATATACAAGGAATTTTGTGTACTTTGTAAAACAATTTAAAATCAATAAATATGAATTTCATCCTTTTTTGGGGATTGGACAGACAGTCTTGAGTGGCGTGGTGTGCTGTTTCTTCTAGCAGAACAAGCAGTTCATCCTTCTATACTGCTGCTTTGCTTACAGAGGATTGATCCCTTTGTGTGAGTGCATGCTACTGTACTAACTGCACGAACAGGCTTTCTATCTCCTAGATATCTTTCTATGTGCATTCTATTGTCCTATTTTTGCATGACATTTCTGTCTTGTCATTTACTATGTTTTCATGGTGTGAAAGCATAATCAATGGAGGATATTCTTGCAATGTACATGATGTCAACTGGTCAGCTGAGTCCATAATAAAGTAGCATGGGAGCTACTTTTACCATAAGAATCACTTTATTGTAGTGTTAGGTATAGTTGACTTGACAAAGTTGCATGCATCTTGATTAGCCTCATTCACATTTATGTCTGCTCATCTACAGTGTATTTGAAAAGTATTCAGACCCCTTGATTTTCCCCCCACATTTTGTTTTACGTTACAGCCTTGTTCAAAAATGTATTAAATTGTCCACCCCCATCAATCTACACACAATACCCCATAATGACAAACCCAAAATTGTTTTTAGAAATTTTTATGGGTGTATTACATTATTTTTTTTTAAAAACATATCATTTACATAGGTATTCAGACCATTTTACTCAGTACATTGTTAAAGCACCTTTGGCAGCGATTACAGCCTTGAGTCTTCTTGGGAATGACGCTACAAGCTTGGCACACCTGTATTTGGAGAGTTTCTCCCATTCTTCTATGCAGATCTTCTCAAGCTCTGTCAGGTTGGATGGGGAGCACCGCTGCAGACATGTTCGATTGGGTTCAAGTCCGGCCTCTGGCTTGGCCACTCTAGGACATTCTGAGACTTCTCCCGAAGCAACTGTCTGTTTAAGGTCGTTGTCCTGTTGGAACTTTATCCTTCGCCCCAGTCTGAGGTCCTGACTGCTCGAGCAGGTTTTTATCAAGGTTCTCTCTACTTTGCTCCGTTCCTCTTTCCCTTAATCCTGACTAGTCTCCCAGTTCCTAAAAAAATCCCCACAATATGATGCTGCCACCACAATCCATCACCGTAGGGATGGTGCCAGGTTTCCTCCAGACGTTACGCTTGGCATTCAGGTCAAAGAATCTTGGTTTCATCAGACTAGAGAATCTTATAGAAACATCTCAAGGATGATCAATGGAAACAGGATGCACCTGAGCTCAATTTCGAAGTCTCATAGCAATGGGTCTGAATACTAATGTAAATATGGTATTTCTGATGGATGAGGGAAGAAAATCAATTATTAAATTTTAGAGTAAGGTTGTATATCAAAATGTGGAAAAAGTCAAGGGGCTTGAATACTTTCCGAATGCACTGTATGTGAGATTATTAAATCCTCATTTTCTATGTTCCACTCCACGCCTCCTCTTTACTGGAAAATGTTTAGAGTTATTGCAGATAGAAAGATGCGATATAGAACAGACTGTGTTCTCTCTCTCACACGCACACTCTCCTTTGTTTATATGACCCAGAATAATACACCCTATTGAAAAAGCATCAACTTTCATTCATAATATGGCATTTTTGAGATTTCACAGCATTTTTCCTCTGTCCCTTTTATGTATTTAGCAATTAACTGTTCAGTTCAACATGATCCATCTGATGGTTACACCTGTTTAGGTTCAGTCATTTACCTACTGTACGTCTGTTCTGATCCATGCATGGAAATCCAATGGAGCGTTTCCTATTGAAGACCGTATGTATTGTAAGGGGTAACTGGTGTCACCCCTCACTTCTTACAACACCGCGTTCCTCTCCCCAGGGGTAAAGCCTATTGCCACAGTTCAAGCAGTCCAACAGGAGGAGTGCAGACAAACTGTTACTGCACACTCTTCCAGTGCACATGCTTCCCGGTCCTCTGTTCCCCGTCCTCCTTGTCATCACGTAAAGACTTCCCCCCACAGGCCCACTCCAGACAGAGAGGAGGGAAGGAGCCCAGCTTCAGGTTAGAACCACGTTCAACACATGATCCCTAACATTCCCATAATAGTACAGTGGGCAATATGTTTTTTGTTTTTTTATAAGGTACTTGGAAACATGTGCAGGGATTCAATTCTCAATCAAAGTGGAATAATGCGTTTTTTGTTTTCATACTGTAGTTTTGGGCCTATCAAAAGAGTAGTAGTTGTGATCTAGTATCAATTTAGCCTTTTAAATCATAATGAATAAGACAAGGAGAGATCTCATCCTAGATCAGGTTTCCTGCTCTGAGACGCAATGTGAATATGGGCCCTGGACTCATTGGATCCACAATCAAATAAGCTGTCTTTTTCTTATGCATCTCTCTCCAGTACACAGTGAAAACAAGAGGAAGAAACCCATGCCTGAGCCCACAGAGGATGCCAAAAAGAGAAAAACATGATCCAGTACACACAGATCCTTGTCCTCCTAGTCAGCTACGGAAACAATATGTTATTGATACACCTCTAACAATGAATATTGTTTTAAAGGACACTTAAATATGGGGTCCTCAAAGCGCTTTAGCAAGAATGCACAGATACTGTAAATGTATAATCCTGACTCGTTTTATATTATATATCCTATCTTACGCCCATACGAAAATGTGGGGTGCATCCGACTAAATAATTCAGAAAACCATGCAAAATACAATTGAAATGAGTTTAAATCATGACACTTGTCTTCCCTTACATCCAGTAATATACATTACTAAAGGAACACTGTCGATTAGTTTAGCTGAAATATTGAATGGGTGATGTGCAGGGGTTGACTTGTCAGTCCATTATAATATATGTGATGGATGTTACTTCCTAGCTCCCAGTGCCCTCAGCAGAGGGTTCCATTTGCTCTGGGAGGGGAGGGACTTGTTCCCGTAGCCCTGGAACAGCTGAGGACCATCATGCTCCTCCTCCACCTCCGAACTGATCTCCATCTTCTGAACGATCAGCTTCAGCAGGTTGTGCTGCTTCTCGATAACATTGGACATCTCCTTCAGCCTGGGTAAATAATATATAATCTATTTTAATAGTCTAAAAATGTGTGTAGTATTGAAGCGCTTAAAACAAAATTGATAGAATGCACTTTAAATACTGATAAACTAAATACTGATAAACAATATCATGTTAATACTTGTGCATTGCTCTGCTGTTGTATTTGAATAAGGTCAAACAAACCACTGGTGTGAACTAAGTCCTCACCTGTACTTCTGTTGACTGATTTCCTGTTCCATAGGTGTAGATGGAGGGGAAGTGGGGCTGAGACGGGTTCTCTCATGCCCCATACCCAGCATTGCAAAGAACATTTCTCTCTGTTAAAGGAGATTTAGACTATTCATTATTACTATGTTGTTTACCAAACATCTATACCAAAAACTAACAGTGTCCTGTGGTGGGCTTGGACACCCTCCATGTCTCTCCATAAGTATTTCCATGCAGAGTATTAGTTGATTAAACAATCCTTTAAACTAACTGATTCTCAATTTTTATAGATCAATAGATAAACTGAAGAAAGTACACGCCTTCGAAAGGATCTCAAAATATTTGTTCTGTTTTTCAATTTGAAAGCCCTTCCATTTTACACAAACATTCAAAGGGCAGTTAACATATTATTTTAAATACGACCACTTGTAGAAAGGACACACCTTTCTGCCGTAGGCTCTGTTAGGGTACTCAGTGAGAGAGGCCTGGTCAACCCTCTTCATTAACCAGTACGGCATCTTCTCTTCTAGACTAGTGTGAAGCTCAATCTATAGAATAATGGTTTATAATACATGCAGATTTTTTTTTTAATCCTGGCCGTCAAACACTAGTAAAGAGTTTGAAAATTCTTTATGAGTTTGAAAAAGCATGACAAAGAAATCAAAACACACCTGCATTCCCATTTGCTTCAGCACAGCATTCGCCTGTACTTCTGCTATGTCACCAACAGCCAAGCCAATCTATGTCACACAAAAGATAGTCATGTAGATGCAATGAAGCATCCGTAGTTGATAATGGGAGTGTAAGAAAATTGCTTCCTGTAGGATTTTAGTACTTACCATTAGGTTCATGAGGAGAATGGGCACAGCGAAAGTAAACATAACAAAAATGGCATAGGTCAAAGAAGGGAATGGCAGAATCCCGTTCAGAAATGGCTTCAGGATATTTTCTTGGTAGTTGAGTTCTCCAACCATCATGAAAAATACTTGCATGATTGCTAGCAGCATGCTAGATCCACTGTCAACAACGTTCTGGGAACAAAGATGCATGTAGTCATATACAGTGAACTCCAAAATTGTTGGGACAGTGACACATTAGTTTGTTGTTGCTTTGGCTCTGTACTCCAGCACTTTGGATTTGAAGTGCAGACGGTCAGCTTTCATTTGAGGGTATTTTCATCCATATCGGTTGAACCATTAAGAAATTACAGCACTTTATGCGCATAATCCCCCCATTTTAGGGAACCAAAAGTATTGCAACAAATTCACTTACAGTTGAAGTCGGAAGTTTACATACAACTTAGCAAAATACATTTCAACTCAGTTTTTCACAATTCCTGACATTTAATCCTTGTAAAAATTCCCTGTCTTAGGTCAGTTAGAATCACCACTTTATTTAAAGAATGTGAAATGTCAGAATAATAGTAGAGAGAATGATTTATTTCAGCTTGTATTTATTTCATCACATTCCCAGTGAGTCAGAAGTTTACATACACTCAATTAGTATTTGGTAGCATTGCATTTAAATGATTTAACTTGGGTTAAACATTTCGGGAAGCCCTCCACAAGCTTCCCACAATAAGTTGGGTGGTTTTGGCCCATTCCTCCTGACAGAGCTGGTGTAACTGAGTCAGGTTTTTAGGCCTCTTTGCTCGCACATTCTTATTCAGTTCTACCCACACATTTTCTATGGGATTGAGGTCAGGGCTTTGTGATGGCCACTCCAATACCTTGACTTTGTTGTCCTTAAGCCATTTTGCAGCAACTTTGGAAGTATGCTTGGGGTCATTGTCCATTTGGAAGACCCATTTGCGACCAAGCTTTAACTTCCTGAGTGATGTCTTGAGATGTTGCTTCAATATATCCGCATAATTTTCCTGCCTCATGGTGCCATCTATTTGGTGAAGAGCACCAGTCCCTCCTGCAGCAAAGCATCCCCACAACAAGATGCTGCCACACCGTGCTTCATGGTTGGGATGGTGTTCTTCGGCTTGCAAGCCACCCCCTTTTTCCTCCAAGCATAACGATGGTCATAATGGTCAAACAGTTCTATTTTTGTTCATCAGACCAGAGGACATTTCTCCAAAAAGTACGCTCTTTGTCCCCATGTGCAGTTGCAAAACGGCGGTTTTGGAGCAGTGGCTTCTTACTTGCAGGTTGTCGATATAGGACTCGTTTTACTGTGAATATAGATACTTTTGTACCTGTTTCCTCCAGCATCTTCACAAGGTCCTTTGCTGTTGTTCTGGGATTGATTTGCACTTTTCCAACCAAAGTACGTTCATCTCTAGGAGACAGAACGCGTCTCCTTCCTGAGCGGTATGACGGCTGCGTGGTCCCATGGTGTTTATTCTTGCATACTATTGTTTGTACAGATGAATGTGGTACCTTCAAGAGTTTGGAAATTGCTCCCAAGGATGAACCAGACTTGTGGAGGTCTACAATATTTTTTCTGAGGTCTTGTCTGCTTTATTTAGATTTTCCCATGATGTCAAGCAAAGAGGCACTGAGTTTGAAGGTAAGCCTTGAAATACATCCACAGGTACACCTCCGATTGACTTAAATGATGTCAATTTGCCTATCAGAAGCTTCTAAAGCCATGACATCATTTTCTGGAATTTTCCAAGCTGTTTAAAGGTACAGTCAACTTAGTGAATGTAAACTTCTACCCCACTGGAATTGTGATACAGTGAATTATAAGTGAAATAATCTGTCTGTAAACAATTGTTGGAAAAATTACTTGTGTCATGCACAAAGTAGATGTCCTAACCGTCTTGCCAAAACTTTAGTGTGTTTACAAGAAATTTGTGGAGGGGTTGAAAAACGAGTTTGAATGACTCCAATCTAAGTGTATGTAAACTTCTGACTTCAACTGTATATGTGTATTAATTGTATTAAAGAAGTCAAAAGTTAAGTATTTGGTTCCATATTCCTAGCACGCAATGATTACATCCAGTTTGTGACTCTACAAATTTGTTGGATGCATTTGCTGTTTGTTTTGGTTACGTTTCAGATTATTTTGTACCCAATAGAAATGAATGGTAAATAATGTGTTGTGTCATTTTGGAGTCACTGTTTCTACCATGATTATGGATAATCCTGAATAAATTGTGAATTATGGTGAGTGAGAAAGTTAGACACACAAATATCACCCCCCCTCCCCCCCAAAAAATATATATGCTATCCTCTCCTATTATTGTAATGGTGAGAGGTTAGCATGTCTTGGGGGTATGATATTTGTGCATTTTGTAACTTTCTCACTCATCATTATTCACGATTCATTCAGGATTATCCGTAATCATGATAGCATCCTCATTAATATAGTAGTGTTAGAAAGATATTATATTCTTATTTACAATAAAAGAGACTCCAAAATGACACAATACATTTCTTACCATTATTTTCTAATGAGCACAAAATAATCTGAAACCATCAAAAATGCATCCAACACATTTGTAGAGTCACAAGCTTGCTGTAGTCATTGCATGCTATGCATATGGGACCAAATACTTCACTTTTGACTACTTTAAAATACATTAGTTCATTTGTCCCAGTATTTTTGATCCCCTAAAATGGGAGGACTACAGTATGTACAAAAAGTGCTGTAATTTCTAAACTGTTCACCCCATATGAATGAAAATACCCTCAGATTGAAGCTGACAGTCTGCTCTTTAACCTCATAGTCATTGCATCATTTAAAATCCAAAGCGCTGGAGTACAAAGCCAAAACAACAACAAATGTGTCACTCTCACCAAAGCTTTCGGAGCTCACTGTAACTGTGGAAATGCATTATACAAATACAGGTACAAGTTATTGGTCATTTTTAACAGATGTTCACAGACAAAACATTCAGCTACATACATTACACAACACAATGTTCTTCACATAGAGATTAAACATTTTTAAATCTCTATGGTCCTGTGAACATACCTGGTCTTGTATCAGGGCATAAAAAGCCAATGCAAATGCAAGCAGCAAGAAGAAGAACAGTACAATGATGCTTAAAAGAGTTTTTGCAATCTCTAAAAACATCACCACGTAGATCCCAACACGTTCAAACCTGTGGACCAATAGTGATTTCATTTCTTAAAATTGCTTTTGTTGATAAAAATACATTTGATCAGTTAATATAAATAAGTGTTTCTTCAAAGATGAATCTCAGTAAACCTACACTATTTTATGTAAAAAAAAAACATTCAGTCTCCATACCGTTGGAAATAGAGGAGAAAGTTGATCCAGGATAGAAGAACTGCCACTACCCCAGCCTCCCAATGCCATGTCTCCTTGTAGTCCATCAGTAAAGGGATCACAAACAACAGAGAAGTGACGGCAGCACCCCAGTCTAATGCATTGGTCACATCACGGAAGTACTTTGAACCCTTGAATAGAAACACATCAAATTAACGTCTATTTCAAAATTGTAACGAATTCGGGAGGTAGCCCCGAATGGGTCTCGAACCCGGGTTCAGCGACTGTCAACCAACCACCTTAAACTTTATACCAAGTTATCCAAACTCTTTGACAAGGTTGCTAGGTGTTGGGTTAACTTCGCTACAATATATTTAAAATGATCAAATCACACTACCAGATAAATCACATACCATGGATTGAGGCTGCAGTATTTAGAACAGCTTTAGATTTCCATGATTACCTGCTGAACTATCTGCACCAGCTCCTTGCCAACTGTGTACAGATTCATGGCAAGAATCAGGAACATGCAGGTGGTGATAAAATAGCATTGCTGTGAAGATGGAGGAGTTGTTATTGGGTTTCTGAGACAAACAAATACACTAGGAAAGAAGTCTAATGTCTTTGCTGTGGATGTAATCGGATCTCATACGGCACCTTGTCAAGGGAGGTGGTCACCATGCTTACTGATGATGATGGTGATGTAGTATGGGTGACATTGGTGTTGAGGATGGGCTTCAGAGTATGAATGATGTGTGTCAGAGGCCCCAGACCAAGTGAGTAGACAGCCAGATTGAGCAGATGCACTTTGATACCATAGGCGTTCCTAAATAGATATAAGAAACCATTTGGTGAGTATTCGCAGGCGACTGTTCACTAATATATTTTGTATATAGCTTACTATATACTATAGCTTGGCATGACTTTTAATTTGATGTTGTCAATATTTACAGTGTTGGAGACAGTAGTGTCATGTTAATATTTACAGTGTTGGAGACAGTAGTGTCATGTTAATATTTACAGTGTTGGAGACAGTAGTATCATGTTAATATTTACAGGGTTGGAGACGGTAGTATGATGTTAATATTTACAGGGTTGGAGACGGTAGTATGATGTTAATATTTACAGGGTTGGAGACGGTAGTATGATGTTAATATTTACAGGGTTGGAGACGGTAGTATGATGTTAATATTTACAGGGTTGGAGACGGTAGTATGATGTTAATATTTACAGGGTTGGAGACGGTAGTATGATGTTGATATTTACAGGGTTGTAGACGGTAGTATGATGTTGATATTTACAGGGTTGGAGACGGTAGTATGATGTTGATATTTACAGGGTTGGAGACGGTAGTATGATGTTAATATTTACAGGGTTGGAGACGGTAGTATGATGTTGATATTTACAGGGTTGGAGACGGTAGTATGATGTTGATATTTACAGGGTTGTAGACGGTAGTATGATGTTGATATTTACAGGGTTGGAGACGGTAGTATGATGTTGATATTTACAGGGTTGGAGACGGTAGTATGATGTTGATATTTACAGGGTTGGAGACGGTAGTATGATGTTGATATTTACAGGGTTGGAGACGGTAGTATGACGTATTATGATAAAGGTCATGCAGTGTCACTCACCATTTCATTTCTAGATACTTCTTGCAGACAGGATGGGTCAGAAGCTCTATGCAATTAAATTGCACCATGGACTAGTAAAAAAATAACAATATAAACACTTTGAATACATATCAGATAATTATGTTTTCCTTTTCACTATCCAACAATGTTGTGTTGTGGGAATGGCAAATACATGCAGTGCCTTCAGAAAGTATTCCGACCTCTTGATTTTTTCCACATTTTGTTACGTTACAGCTTCATTCTAAAATTAATTAAATATTTTTTTCCCTCGTCAATGTACACAAAATACTCCATAATTACAAAGCAAAAACAGGTTTTTAGAAATGTTTGCTAATTTACAAAAAATAAAAAAATAAAAATATCACATTGCATTCAGACCCTTTAAGCAATACATTGTTGAAGCACCTTTGGCAGCGATTACAGCCTTAAGTCTTCTTGGGTATAATGCTACAAGCTTGGCACACCTGTATTTGGGGAGTTTCTCCCATTCTTCTCTGCAGATCCTCTCAAGCTCTGTCAGGTTGGATGGGGAGCGTCGATGCACAGCTATTTTCAGGTCTCTCCAGAGATGTTCGATCGGGTTCAAGTCCAGGCTCTGGCTGGGCCACTCAAGGACATTCAGAGACTTGTCCGGGAGCCACTCCTGTGTTGTCTTGGCTGTGTGTTTAGGTTCACCTTCCTGTTGGAAGGTGAACTTTCACCCCAGTCTGAGGTCCTGAGCTCTCTGAAGCAGGTTTTCATCAAGGATCTCTCTATACTTTGCTCCGTTCATCTTTCCCTCAATCCTGACTAGTCTACCAGTCCCTGCTTCTGAAAAACATCCCCACAGCATGATGCGGCCACCAACATGCTTCACCGTAGGGATGGTGCCAGGTTTTCTCCAGACGTGACACTTCAGGCCAAAGAGTTCAATCTTGGTTTCATCAGACCAGAGAATCTTGTTTCTCATAGTCTGAGAGTCTTTAGGTGCCTTTTGGCAAACTCCAAGTAGGCCGTCATGTGCCTTTTACTGAGGAGTAGCTTCCGTCTGACCACTCTACCATAAGGGCCTTTTGGTGGAGTGCTGCAGAGATGGTTGTTCTTTTGGAAGGTTCTCCCATCTCCACAGAGGAACTCTGGAGCTCTGTCAGAGTGATTGCTCAGTTTGGTGGTCTTGGTGGTTCCAAACCTCTTCCATTTAAGAATGATGGAGGCCACTGTGTTCTTGGGGAACTTCAATGCTGCAGACATTGTTTGGTACCCTTCCCCAGATCTGTGCCTCGACACAATCTTGTCTCGGAGCTCTACGGACAATTGCTTCGACCTCATGGCTTGGTTTTTACTCTGACATACACTGTCAACTGTGGGACCTTATCTATACAGGTGTGTGCCTTTCCAATCATGTCCAATCAATTGAATTTACCACAGATGGACTCCAATCAAGTTGTAGAAACATCTCAAGGATTATCAATGGAAACAGGATGCACCTGAGCTCAATTTTGATTATGTAAGAATATTCAAAGGTAAATACACAATGCAGAGGACTAAAGGTCAAGAGGGGAACTGAAGATTAATGGTTTAGGGACACGGGAGGAATTTCAGTCCAGGACTCATATTTCCTGTTTTTTGACCATTGGCCCAATTTTGCTACAAGGAATTCTAATTGGTCAACTGCAGGCTAGGGTTGGGGTATAAACTACATCCTGTCTCTTTGTTCAGTGGAGAAATCATTGAGGACAGGGTAGAATGAACATCTGTCATCTACTTTCCAGCATAACAACTATGATTTGTTCTCTTTGAATAAATATATTTTTCTCCCCCTGATTTGCTTTGGGGTCTGTGTTATTAGAGAATAATATCAACTGCTCACAATTCTCATAGTCAAGGGTCTGAATACTTATGTAAATTTGGTGTTTCTGTTTTTATTGTTAATACATTTGCAGAAATGTCTAAAACCCTGTTTTCGATTTGTCATTATGGGATATTGTGTGTAGATTGCTGGAAGTAAAAAAAAAAAAAATCAATTTAAGAATAATGTTGTAATGTAACAAAATGTGGGAAAAGTCAAGGGGTCAAATTACATTCCGAAGTCACCGTATATGACCTGTTTCTGATATTGCACTCTTTTGCTTTAAAGTGTCAGTTGGGGAAACTTCAAGGCCCTTAACCCTAGAGACAAATTCCATGTTAGAAAACAGTGCAGTTCAGTTTACAGTAGTGTTTCACAACCCTGGTCCTCCAGTACCCTCAACAGTACACATTTTCTTTGTAGCCCTGGACAAACACACCTCATTCAACTCATTGAGGGCTTGATGATTAGTTGACAAGTTGAATCAGGTGTGCTTGTCCAGGGTTACAATAAAAAGATGTACTGTTGGGGTACTGGAGGACCAGAGTTGGGAACACTGCTCTACAGTATTGCAGTGGGTACTAACGTTTAGTGCAGTGAGAGGCTGGAAGTAGTAGCTTTTGTCTGTTTTTGCAAGCTTAATGATATGAATGGGAGCTTGGAGCCATTTGAAAGTGTACTCGATCTGTTGATAAAAGACATATTAGTTTACAACACGCCCAAACTGGAATGTTTTTGTGAATTTGATTAAGCAATAATGAATCTGAGTTTCAAGAAGGTAATACCAAATACAGAATAGAGAGAACAGACGTACAGAGTAGTTGTAACTATTTACGTCATCATCTGACTCCTTCACACAAGTGTCCAAAAGATGCTGTGGAGAAACACTGCACCATTAATGTTTTCTAATATGCTGACTGAGAAATGGGAGATTTGTATCCATTTACTTTATGATAGTTTCCTTTATGCATAGTGTAAAAATAAAATAAAACTAACTTTGAATGACTCAGGCAGGAACTCTATCATGTCCATGACAACACATCGCTTAGTTGACTTCACTTCAAACAATAGCATAGCCTCAGCACATCTGAAACAAACAGATTATATTGTACATGTCAATATGGCATTGTCCTGCAATCCAACTGAATACCAATAATCAAACACATCACTGTACTGTCAAGGCATCGTAACAGCACATAGATAAAGTATCCACTGTATCTTGCAACAGTGGCCCAACCTCTCATTGTGGATGACAGCGAAGGCAACGTCTTTCCTGCCGTTGAGAACAGCTTCGTGGAGGAAGGAGGCATCACTCTTGTTGAGCGTCATCTGGGCCCCTCTGCCCAGGAGCAGTGTCACTGCAGCCGCATGGCCCTCCCTGGCAGCCAAATGTAACGCTGTGTTCTGGACCAAAAGTAAAACATAGCACTTCGAAATTAGAACAGAGGATTGTATATAACGGCAACAATAACCTTTGGATTTCCTTTTTCAGAAAGAGGAATGATATCTATTTGGGGAAGACTTTCTCAGTATATCAACATAGACATCTTACTCCCTCAAGCTAAACAGAAAGGAAACAGATAAGATGAGCCCATCTCATGGTAAGGGAATGTGAAGATGAGCCCACCTCAGAGTAAGGGAATGTGAAGATGAGCCCACCTCAGGGTAAGGGAATGTGAAGATGAGCCCACCTGAGGGTAAGGGAATGTGAAGATGAGCCCACCTGAGGGTAAGGGAATGTGAAGATGAGCCCACCTCAGAGTAAGGGAATGTGAAGATGAGCCCACCTCAGGGTAAGGGAATGTGAAGATGAGCCCACCTCAGAGTAAGGGAATGTGAAGATGAGCCCACCTGAGGGTAAGGGAATGTGAAGATGAGCCCACCTCAGGGTAAGGGAATGTGAAGATGAGCCCACCTGAGGGCAAGGGAATGTGAAGATGAGCCCACCTCAAGGTAAGGGAATGTGAAGATGAGCCCACCTCAGGGTAAGGGAATGTGAAGATGAGCCCACCTCAAGGTAAGGGAATGTGAAGATGAGCCCACCTCAGGGTAAGGGAATGTGAAGATGAGCCCACTTCAGGGTAAGGGAATGTGAAGATGAGCCCACCTGAGGGTAAGGGAATGTGAAGATGAGCCCACCTGAGGGTAAGGGAATGTGGAAAATGAGAGGACCCAAACCATGTCTTCATCTGTTTTGTCCAGCAGTTTGATATTTGATTGCAGGAGTATGATCATGGTCTGGGTATATCCCTCTCCTGCAGCGTGATGTAGACAGGTCCAACCTTTAGAATCACTGCAATGGCATATAGTAAACATTCATTAGTACTGCAGCTGATTCAAAATGGAAAATCTAGTAAAAATATAGACATTGTTTTCCACTGGTTTGGGCAATAATGGTTCACCTCACTTGGATTAACGTCGAGTTTGAGTGAGTGTGTGCGTAGCAGGTCTGAAATACTGTCAGTGGTGTAAAGTAATTAAGTAAAAATACTTGAAAGTACTACTTAAGTAGTGTTTTTGGGTATCTGTACTTTACCACTTTACTTTTACTTCAGTACATTCCTAAAGAAAATGATGTACTTTCTACTCCATACATTTTCCCCGACACCCAAAAGTACTCGTTACATTTTGAATACTTAGCAAGACAGGAAATTTGTCTAATTCACACACTTATCAAGAGAACATCCCTCCAGCCTCTGATCTGGCAGACTCACTAAACACATGCTTTGAATGTAAATGATGTCTGAGTGTTGGAGCATGCCTCTGTCTATCCGTAAAAAAAGAAAGAATGAAAATGATGCCACCTGGTTTGCTTTATATAAGGAATAAAACATTATTTATACTTTTACTTGTTATAATTAAGTATATTTTAGCAATTACATTTTCCTTTAATACTTAATGTTATTTAAAACCAAATACTTTTGGACTTTTACTCAAGTAGTATTGTCACGACTTCCGCTGAAGTCGGTCCCTCTCCTTGTCCCTCTCCTTGTTCGGGCGGCGTTCTGCGGTCGACGTCCCCGGCTTTCTAGCCACCGCTGATCCACTTTTCATTTTCCATTTGTTCTGTCTTTGTCTTATCACACCTGGCTTTGCTTAATCAATTACTTGCTTGTTATTTAACCCCCTGTTCTACATGTTGTATTTGTGAGTGATTGTTTGTTCTATTGTGTGTGTATATTACGTGTTATGTTTGAATTTTTGAGTAAAGGATTTTATTACTCATATCTGCTGTTCTGTGCCTGACTCATCTCACCAGCTACACACAGACGCCTTTACAAGTATTTTACTGGGTGACTTTCACTTTTACTTGAGTCATTTTCTATTAAGGTATCTTTACTTTTACTCAAGTATGAAAATTGGGGTACTTTTTTCACCACTGAGTACTGTACCTGTGGAACAGAGCTCCTTTCCGCAGCAGTAGCTCCAGCACTTTAATATGGCCGCCTCGGGATGCCAGGTGGAGGGGAGTCATCCCCCTCTCATCTCCCTCGTTCAGCAGCCTGGTGCAGGTCATCCACTCCAGGAGTCTGTGGCAGGTGTTTATCCTCCCATACCTGGAATAGAAAAGATTGATCATAAAAAGTAAGTTATCAAATACAACTAATGCTAAACTGAAAACCAGCCAAAATAGCAAACAGTGAAATTGTTCATGTTTATGGGGTATAATGCGTCTATTGACAACTCAATGAGTCAATGTAGAGATTTATTCAGAATTATAAACTTGGTGGGTCGAGCCCTGAATGCTGATTGGCTGACAGCCGTGGTATATCAGACCTTATACACTGGGTATGACACAACTTTTACTGCACTAATTACGTTGGTAAGCAGTTTATAATAGCAATAAGGCACCTCGGGGGTAAGTGATATATGGCCAATATACCACGGCTACGGGCTGTGTCCACGTTGCGTCGTGCCTAAGAACAGCCCTTAGCCGTGGTATATTGGCCATATACCACGTCTTACTCCTTAAGTTACTCACTCGGCTGCGAAATGCAGTGCAGATTTCTTCTGCTTAGACTTCTGATCAAGTGAGACGTTGAGTCCGAGCATGTCCGTCACTGACTCTGGGATTCCCAGTCTGCAGGCGTAATGTAGGGGAGTACAACCCTCATTGTCCTCCGCACCCAGGAGCTCTTTCACATTGCTGCACTGTGTGGCAAAAGACAATATGATAACATCCGGGTCTCAAGAGTCAAACTAAGTGTTTACTGCAAACTTTATTCAAAATGATTGTACATGTCAATCCTACTGAGACAGTCACAAGAAGATATATGGGTTTAATAATGAACCTTGTTTAATACAAAGGCTAACACTTATGATCCTGTGATCCTACTTCTTCTTCGTGTGTTGGATTTGCTTCAAGTTCTCAACGCTAGGTGGCAGTAATGCACTACGTGTTCGTTCTTACAAGATCCCTCACTAGAGCTCATTAAAACATACTGTATGAGCTCATTGCAATATTTAGAATTTATGACGTTGCCTTAAAATTTTAACATGGATCTCAGCGTAATTTTGGAAGCTTCATCATTGCTATTGAAACTTCAAGCAGGTATGTTCATTATAGAATGTTACCTGTAAGACTTCTGGAGAAAGGTTTTTCAGACCTTTAGGCTGCAAGATGGCAAGGTGAAGGAAATTGCAGTCATATTTGTCTTTTATTTTCAAATTAGCCCCTAAAATAGGAGAGGATGAACAGGATCATGACAAACCATCCAATAGTATAAACTACATGTGAGACATATGCTTCTCTTTGAGAAACTTACCATGTGTAAGAAGAAGGCCCACTGTTTTCCATGCACTACAGCTTGTTGCCAGAAGCAGTGGCGTATGACCCTTACAGTCAATGGAATTAATGTCTGCACCCTGTCAAAGAATAAATCTGAATATGATAAGATCGTGAAACACTGGAAATATTCATATTTTTCTCTTGGTACTTTTCTTGTTTTGTGTTCACCTTTGAAATGAGGTACTCAGCCAATCCAACATGGTCAAATATTGTTGCCCTGTTGGTGAAAAATATGAGAAGAGAGTAGGATATAATTTTTTACCTAAATGTCTTGTCCAATGAAAATGCATACAGTAAACGGTGTACTACTTATGCAGTGGAGTTTGGCTAGCTCCATCTGGGATATTGATGACATCACAAACTCTATCATATGCCGATAGCATGAGTTTGACGGCCTCGAATGCTCCCTGGGTGCAGGCAAAGTGGAGGGCTGTGGATTTGTCACACTGTAAAGAGAAGCACAAAGACATGACAGAGGTCACAATGACAGACCAGTTTGAAATGATGTCAGGATATTACAGACACTGGTCCGTTCCCCTTGATTAGATTTAGAGTGGATTTGGTTCTTCCGATGTCTTCCGATGTCTCTTGGGTGTAACATGAACTGACAATGTACCCATTATTAGTGGATGCATAATAACTCATTGTTGCTTACTGTAACACATTGTAAAAACCTCAGTTCTAAGAACCTTTCAAATGAATGCCTGTAACGGGAACTGTTTTATATTAGAAGAAAAGGATAATTAAGGTTCATAATTGGTCTTTCCTATTACTCAGAAGCCTTCTGTCACGCCCTGGTCTTAGTATTTTGTGTTTTCTTTATCTATTTGGTCAGGCCAGGGTGTGACATGGGTTTTTGTATGTGGTGTGTTTTGTCTTGGGGTTTTTTCACAGGTATTGGGATTGTAGCTTAGTGGGGTGTTCTAGGTTAGTCTATGGCTGTCTGAAGTGGTTCTCAATCAGAGGCAGGTGTTTATCGTTGTCTCTGATTGGGAACCATATTTAGGCAGCCATATTCTTTGAGTGTTTCGTGGGTGATTGTCCTTGTTTCTGTCGTGTGTTAGTTTGCACCAGTATAGGCTGTTTCGGTATTCGTGTTACGTTTGTTGTTTTCTTATTGATTCGTGTTTTTTCATTGTTTCATTAAAATATGAATCACAATAGCCACGCCGCATTTTGGTCCGACTCTCTTCCACCTATAGAAAACCGTGACACCTTCTAAATATATGTGCTTTTGTCTATGGTTCTGAGAAAGAATCAAAGTTATTTTTGTGTTAGATTTTGTAATCCATATATGTGAATATACGGTATATGATATTTGTAGGTGCAGTTTGAATGATTATTTACATATGCACAGAAAAAGCTTCTTAGCGTCATCATCACCAGCTGACATACCTGTTTTTGGTCAATTTTTGCTCCCTGTTCTATGCAGAGTTTGATCGCCTCCAGGTTTCCTCCATGGACGGCCAGATGAAGAGGAGTGCTGAATGATTTGTCCACGTAGTTGATGTGCGTTTCAGTTGAGAAACCCATCTCCTCACCTTCAGCAGAGAAAATTAGTGAGTAAGAATTGTTTGAGTACCAAAATGAGTATTTGATTACTGTAATAGGAAAGCAAATGTTTCTTATTTACTTACCTTTCTGAAGAACCACCAGCATTGATTTTTTAGCCCCCGCAAACGCTGCTGCGTGAATTGGATACTGCCCCAGCTTGTTCTGTTGACATAGTCTGGCTCTGTATTTAAGCTGAGAACAGCAGGTGAAATTAGTGTAGTTACATTACAAAAACCTCATAGGACATCACTAACGATCAATGAATCACACACGTCTCCTTGTTCAAACATCAAGAACACACAATTTGACAATTATACAGTGGCCATATAATTAATATTCACACACAAGTAGACGAACAGCTTCATGGTTATCAACCGAGCAGGCCAACATTAGAGGTGTGTTCCCTTGGCCTCCCATCAGGTTGGCATCCGTGTTGCTGTGAGACAGTAACAGCTGTGGAAAAACATAATTATTTATAATATCATGTCATACTGAATGATATCATATCTTATTATGTCATATATCATCATATAATATCGTAGAATATCATATAATATAAACTCAGCAAAAAAAAAAAACTTTTTCAGGACCCTGTCTTTGAAAGATAATTTGTAAAAATCCAAATAACTTCACAGATCTTCTTGGTAAAGGGTTTACACACCGTTTCCCATGCTTGTTCAATGAACCATAAACAATGAATGAACATACACCTGTGGAACGGTCGTTAAGACACTAACGGCTTACAGACAGTATGCAATTAAGGTCACAGTTATGAAAACTTAGGACACTAAAGAGGCCTTTTTACTGACTCTGAAAACACACGAAAAAAGATGCCCAGGGTCCCTGCACATCTGCGTGAACGTGCCTTAGGCATGCTGCAAGGAGGCATGAGGACTGCAGATGTGCCAGGGAAATAAATTGCAATGTCCTTACTGTGAGATGCCTAAGACAGCGCTACAGGTAGGCAGGGCGGACAGCTGATCGTCCTCGCAGTGGCAGACCACGTGTAACAACACATGCACAGGATCGGCACATCGGAACATCACACCTGCGGGACAGGTACAGGATGGCAACAACAACAGCCCGGGATACACCAGGAACGCACAATCCCTCCATCAGTGCTCAGACTGTCCACAATAGGCTGAGAGAGGCTGGGCTGAGGGCTTGTAAGCAGTTGTAAGGCAGTTCCTCACCAGACATCACCGGCAACAATGTCGTCTATGGGCACAAACCCGTCATCACTGGACCAGTTTATCGTCTAAGGAATGAGTGTTACACCGAGGCCTGTACACTGGAGCGGGATCGATTTGGAGGTGGAGGGTCCGTCATGGTCTGGGGCGGTGTGTCATAGCATCATCCGACTGAGCTTGTTGTCACTGCAGGCAATCTCAACACTGTGCAGTGTTCTGCCATGGCCAGCGAAGAGCCCGGATCTCAATCCCATTGAGCACGTTTGGGACCTGTTAGATCGGAGGGTGAGGACAAGGGCCTTTCCCCCCAGAAATGTCCAGGAACTTGCAGGTGCCTTGGTGGAAGAGTGGGGTAACATCTCACAGCAAGGACTGGTGCAGTCAATGAGGAGGAGATGCACTGCAGTACCAGATACTGACTGTTACTTTGGATTTTGACCCCCCCCCCTCTTTGTTCAGGGACACATTATTCCATTTCTGTTAGTCACACGCATTTGGAACTTGTTCAGTTTATGTCTCAGTTGTTGAATCTTATGTTCATACAAATATTTACGCATGTTAAGTTTACTGAAAATAAACGCAGTTGACAGTGAGAGGACGTCTCTTTTTTTGCTGAGTTTATGTTATTAGACTGAATGAATAATAGTACATGGAGGTGCATTAGCTGGAAGTGTAGAAGTATAATATAGGTGTATTAGACCAGGGGTTTGTTTTGCGAGAGAGAGACGAGAGACCGCAACCAACCAAGCCATCTCGCACTAGAGCAAACTAATAGCTGCCATAGCTAGGTTCTTTATCATGGAGCTCTGCTCCTAGTGGTTTTCCCTGCTACCTAGGCAGCGAATAGCCTGAGAGAAAAATATGCACAAACCTGCAGCCAATGGGAGTACAGGTGTCCCTAAAGAAGGGGATTCTTCCCCTCAATCAGTCTCCCATTATCTTCAGCGACTGGACTGGACTGACTGGCCAAGTAGAGAAGAGAGAAGATAAGTCTCAGGACGAACCAGCTGTCGATCTCCAAGTCTGGACGTTGTCCTTGTAAAATGAGCACGTTTTTTCCACCCAATCCAAAAGCTCTTTGAAGAGATCAGTGTCGCTGCTCCACCATGGCGTGGACTCACATAACCTATAACCTAGGATCACAGCACACTAGGGGAGGCCTCACAGATCCCCGGAATGACCTAGCTGCTCCCTCCTTTCATTAAAGGCGAGGAAGCAGCGGTGGGCATTTTTCAGGGAGGAGATCCCTCTAGCAGACGCTATGTCTGTGCTAGCCTCAGGTTCTGAGGCATCATATGATGCCACCTCTAGAGAAGGCGAGGATATTGGGAAGCTTGTGAATTTTTCTCCGCAACGATCCACTCCATAGACTGAGGTTGAACCCCCCCCCAGGCTCTGAGTTCTCTGCTGTCCCCTCCTACGCAACGACCTCTCTGCCCTCCGATTTTCCAGGGTTCATTGAGCGGGCTGCGAGACGGCTGTATATCACGCTTCCCCCCACTCCCTCCAACCCGGAAGTGGATATGATGGTGGACGACCCATACTCTAAACCAAGAAAGACGGCTCTGCGGTTGGCACCAGCCTTGCCCTCGACGGCCAGAGAGCCGGCAAAGGCGTACACCCCATTCAGCAGAGTGGACGACAGAAGGCCCCAGGAAATCCCAAGGCTCGCGGACGCCTTGGCTGCATACCTCGTCCCGGGTTTGAGCTCCTGGCCGTCGTCCAGAAAACCCACTCTACCTACGACCAATGACAGGCTCACAGCTCAGCTGATAGAGAAGTCCTTTGCTCTGGGTGTCCAGGCTGTAGCAGCAGCAAATAATATTGCCCTCCTAGCAGCCTCTCTTTCCCGTCTCACCACGGGTAGGACTGAGCTGTTGGGAGAGGAGATAGAGGAGGCGTGGAGGATTTCTGGCGCCATACTCCATGGCCACTTCAGTGGTCGCGGATCGACACCGCTGGCTGTCTTTGATGGCCAAAAAGCTAGAGGAGGACAGAAATCAGCTATCTAGGCAACTGCCTTTAGCAGGAGGGGCTAGAGCATCTTCCAGAGAGCCTCCCAGCTTCACCTTCTCTAGTAGACCTGGGTCCACTCCACCGACGAGAGAGGTGGTCGTGACGTCACCCTGGCGACACCCTAGGGGCGGCCAGAAGAGACGGCGACCATGATGGAATGAGGGGAGAGGACGGGAGAGAGCGCAGCGCCTTGTGCCATGACGCCCACTGTTCCCCCCACCCTTGCAAAGGGGGTGGGGCAGAGTGATGAGGGAAATAGTACTGTAACTAGTCTTACTTTACTATTGGACCGGTCACAAATTTTGATAGAATATTGAGGTATCATCTATCTGCTGAGACAGATTAGTATGGCCGATATTCTGTCATCTGCCCACAAATCATTGGCTTTGGCCTATGGATTGAGTGTTGCGGGTTACACTGAGGAATCAGTGAGTATGTCTTCCAAATTGGTTCAGCCTGCACTCAGAATTGCTAGAATGACTATATGGCATGAGGGTACATTAGAATACATTAGAGTCATGTATTCTAACCTGCCCACAAGTCTATGACTGTGTTTGGGTGGAAGGATGAGGGATATAGCTTCTGTAACTGGTATTACAGTACTATCAGACTAATCTTTTAATATTGACAGAATATTGAAGTATAATCTATCTGGTTGTACAGATTAGTATGGCTCATATTCTGTTTTATCTGCCCAATAGTCATTGACGATGCCTCTAGACTGAGTAGGATGGATTGGACCGAGGACCTAGTATATTGTGACACAGTGTGTTACAGTACTGCAGGATTTGGTCGCAGCCACGGCTGAGCCCGGCCTTTTCATTAAGTTGAATGTGTTAGGCTCTGCCTTAAACCACTAGGAGCAGAGCTCCCCTATGGGGCGGAGCTCCACGATATAGTTACCAGAGTTGTAACTCCAGTTCTATGAGTGGAGTGGAGCCCCATAGGACTTAAGGCCCTGCCAGTCAGGATCAGTGAAAACCTCTCGTTGCAACAGAATACCATCATGGATACCATTTTTTATGTCTGCATCCAGTATGAAGTTAGAGGTAGTTTCACGAGCCGAAGCTCGATGGCGTTAGTACAATGACTCGAAGTCTACAAGAACAATTACCATGCTAGCTGTTCCTGTTCATCAGACTCTGGGAAAGTAGATAAATAGCTTCATTGCTAAAATGTCTCAACTTAGAGGAAATTCAAGTCATTGGAGCTAAGTACAGTTTTTTTCTGTATAGAAAATTATTGTCGTAAATTCTAGAATATGGACATTCAGGGCACATGCCCATTGATATTACTAAAATGTTTGAGCAGAGAAACAGAGCATTACCTCTGCAAAATGCATAGAAATTAGCTTGAAAACTGCAAAATTGTCTCTCAGCTCCATGCCAAAATATGTACAATTGCTGGAAATTAGCCTCAAATTTTTAGAATTCTCTCAGCTCAATGGAAAAATTGCAGAATATTTGCTTTACAACAGCAACATTTTCTCTATGACACCAAGATACCTTTCTATCTAATTGACTATGTTAGAGTGTACACTTCCTCTTCCAATGAACTGTTGGGAGGTCTATATAATGAAACTGCCCACCAAACCTATTACATTTCAAATGTTGATTACTGTACTTGCTATTATCATTCACCTGATGATAAGACAAGACATTACTTTTTTTGTTTGTTAACCTATGATGGGGCAGGGGTCCTTGGGCAAGAAACATGTGAAAACCCCTGTACTAGAGTAGAGCTGAATGGGGGGTCAGGTAGGGTCGGACCTCAACGAGAGGGTTGTGTCCGAGGCTGACAGCCAGGTGTAGGGGAGACATGAGGCGGAGGTTGAGGATGTTCGAGTCTGCCCCCAGGTCCAGCAGGCAAGCACAGCTCTCTCTCTGGGTCCTCTGCACAGCCCAGTGTAATGGAGTGTTGCCCTCCTCATCACGGGCATTCAGTTCTTCACAAAGGTCACAGATAGAGATTTTTGTATTCTCAATACATTTAAATATATACATCAATATCACATGACTGATAAAACAAACAAAAAATATGATTTTGGCGACAATATAAAAATGGCAAACAATAATGATGTTTCAAGGAAGATATATACCACAGCATAACAGTAAATAAATACCTAAGTAAATACGTCTTACCATCTGGACCAGTCAACTGCACAATGAGCTGTATGGTGCTGATGTGCCCGTGTGAGGTGGCGTAATGCAGAGGGCTGGCATTGGCTTGGTCACGGACTCCCAGCAGGGCTGAGTGCTCTCCCAACGCTACAGAGTCACCTTGCAGAGCCCACTATTATCATAGTGTGGAAAGACCATATCAATCCTGCATTATGTTCTGGTTTACAGTAACACATCTGTTCAAAAGACTATTATTATACATACTGGATTCTGTTACTGTTCAGTTGACAGTGAAGTAAAACATCTTAACTAAAACCACAGAAAAATGGCCAAAGACTCCAGGCACCCAAGCCATAGACTGTTCACTCTGCTACCGTCTGGCAAACGCTACCGGAGCATCGGCTCTCGGACCAACAGGCTCCGAGACAGCTTCTACCCCCAAGCCATAGACTGTTCATTCTGCTACCGTCCTACCCCCAAGCCATAAGACTGTTAAATAGCCAGACTGCTAAATAGTAAATGAATGGTACTCAAACTATTTGCACGGACCCTACGCACCCTCACTAGACTATATACATGTATACACACCATACACACCCTACATTGACACTCCAACACATAACGCTCACACATTCACATACACTACATAGGCACACACACACATAACACACAGATATTGACACCACACAAACACACATACATACCCATTACACACACAAGCACACATACACACACACTTTTATACTCATCATTTGCTGCTGATACCCAGTTCTTTATTTGACTTATTATTATCTATTCTGATGCCTAGTCACTTTACCTGCCTTCATTGAGATTGTTTTGTTGTCACTGGCCTACACACAATATCCCATAATGACATCACAATACCCCATAATGACATCACAATACCCCATAATGACATCACAATACCCCATAATGACATCACAATACCCCATAATGTCAAAGCGGACTTATGTTTTCCAACATTTTTACAAATGAATTCAAAATGAAAAGCTGAAATGTATTCAACCACTCTGTTATGGCAAGCCTAAATAAGTTCATGAGTAAAAATTTGCCAAACATGAATCCTGTTTGCAACAAGGCCCTAAAGTAATACCGCAAATAATGTGTCAAAGTAATTTACCCTTTTGTCCTGAATACAGTGTTATGTTTGGTGCAAATGCAATACAACACATTATTGAGTACCACTCTCTAGATTTTCAAGTGTAGTGGTGGCTGCATCATGTTATGTGTATGCTTCTAATTGTTAAGGACTGGGGAGTTTTTCAAGATGAAAAGAAACGGGATGGAGCTAAGCATAGGCAAAATCCTAGAGGAAAACCTGGTTCAGTCTGCTTTCCACTAGACACTGGGAGATTAATTCACCTTTGAGCAGGACAATAACCAAAAACACAAGGCCAAATCTACACTGGAGTTGCTTACCAAGAAGACAGTAACTGGTCCTGAGTGGCCAAGTTACAGTTACATTTAAAAAACAAAACAATGTATGGGCATCCAGGGCACATGCCCATTCATTTTATTTTAATGTTTGAGCAGAGGAAGACAACATTAGCCATGGCTAAATTAAAAGAATTGCAGGAAATTAGCTTTAATACTGCCAAATTGTCTCTCAGCTCCATGCCAAAACATGTACAATTGCTGGAAATTGGCTTTAAAACTGCCAAATTTTCTCAACTCAATGGAAAAATGTGTAGAATTTAAGAAAATTTGCTTTACAACAGCAACATATTCTATACGCTGCCAAGATATCTTTCTAGCTAATAGACTATGTTAGAGTTAAGATTTCCTCTTCCAATGAACTCTGGGGAGGTCAATATAATAAAACTGTCTACAAAATGTCAGGACCCGGTTTCGAACCTGGGTCTCCGGAGTGAGAAACAGTCACTTAACCAACTGAGCCACGAATAGACAGCAGAACCCAGAAGATGAGGCAGACACAGCAGTACTTAAGACGGTGTATTTAATAAAGAAAAAATCCTAAAATACAAAAATGGCAAATCCAAAAGGTGGTAGGTAAAACACAAAAGAACTCAAAAGAAACTCACCAAAAATAAACAAAAACAAAAACAAAAACCAGAATACCACAAGAACGTCACCCGGAATCGACAAGAGCACACAGAACACTAGGGCAGGGTGCTAACATACAAACACAGAGCACAGAACTGAGGGAAACAAAGGGTTTAAATACAATCAGGGGAAACGAGACACAGGTGCAAACAATAATGGGGATCAAGGGAAAAACACAGGGACAAAAAGCACAATGGGGACATCTACTGACAAAAACCCGGAACAACCCTGGCCAAATCCTGACAGAATCCCCCCCCTAGGAACGGCTCCTGACGTTCCTACCAGCTCTCTCAGGGTGGAGAACCCTGAACTGACGAATGAGGTCAGGGTCCAGGATGTCTTTGGCAGGAACCCAGGAGCGCTCCTCAGGACCGTAGCCTTCCCAGTCCACCAGATACTGCCAGGACCGCTGCACCCGGCGGGAATCCAGTATCCGGTGGACGGTATAAGCCGGCTGGCCTCCAATGACACGAGGCGGAGGGGGAGGTCTGTCTGCCGGGACAAGGGGAGAAAAAACAACAGGTTTTAACAATGACACATGAAATGTGGGATTAATCTTAAGGGATCTGGGTAAGTGTAGGCGATAAGAAACTGGGTTAACTCTCCTGGCAACCTTGAAGGGACCGATGTATTTTTGGGACAGCTTGCGAGACTCCACCCGTAGAGGTAAGTCTCTTGTGGAAAGCCAGACTCTGGCCGGGGCGCAGGGTAGGCCCGGGACGGCGACGTCTGTTGGCTTGTTGTTGATACCTCTGTGAGGAACGCATCAGATTAAGACGGGTCTTCCTCCACATAAGCCGACAGCGTCTGACGAACCTCAAGGCTGAAGGCACTCTGACTTCTGCCTCCTGGTCCGGGAACAATGGAGGAGCATAGCCAAACTGACACTCGTGCGGGGACATACCAGTGGAGGAGGAGCGCAAGGTGTTGTGCGCGTATTCGGCCCAAACAATAAAGGATGACCATGTGGACGGGTTGTCACGAGTCATACATCGGAGGGTGGTTTCCAGCTCTTGATTCATCCTCTGTTTGGCCGTTGGACTCCGGATGATACCCTGAAGATAGACTGGCAGAAGCCCCCATGAGTTGGCAGAAGGCCTTCCAAAACCTTGAGGCGAACTGGGGACCTCTGTCAGAAACCACATCTTGAGGAATGCCGAAGACTCGGAACACATGATTAATTACCAACTCAGCCGTTTCCTTGGCAGAAGGTAACTTAGTCAGAGGGACGAACCTGGCCGCCTTTGAAAACCTGTCGATTATGACTAGGATAGTAGTATTGCCATGGGATGGAGGAAGTCCAGTAATAAAGTCCAATGAGATATGGGACCAGGGTCTGTGGGGAACAGGTAAAGGATGAAGGAGTCCTTGAGGGCGGAGGTGAGAAGATTTGCCCTGGCAGCACACGGGGCAGGCATTGACGAAAGTGGCAACGTCTTCTCTTATGGTAGGCCACCAGAACTTACGCTGGATGAACTCCAAGGTGCGACCTACGCCCGGATGACAGGTGAGGCGAGAGGAGTGCCCCCACAGAAGGACCTGAGTCCTCACTGCCTTGGGGACAAACAACCGATTGGCAGGGCCTCCTTTAGGGTCCGGTTCGCTAGCTTGAGCACGTCTCACGGTATCCTCAACTTGCCACGAGATCGGAGCCACAATCTTAGCAGCAGGAAGGACAGGCATGTCCGTGTCATCTCGAATGGCAGGAGCGTAGACTCGGGACAGGGCATCCGGTTTGAGATTCTTCGACCCGGGCCGATAGGTGAGGATAAACTGGAATCGATTGAAGAAAAGAGACCATCTAGCTTGTCTAGAGTTCAATCGCTTCGCCTGCTGGATATACTCCAGATTTTTGTGGTCCGTAAGCACTTGAAACGGGTGAGAAGCCCCCTCGAGCCAGTGTCTCCATTCCTTCAATGCCATCTTAACCGCTAGGAGTTCACGATCCCCCACATCGTAGTTCCTCTCAGTCGGGGTAAGCCGGTGTGAGAAGAAAGCGCACGGATGAAGCTTCTTGTCTTCACCCCTCTGAGACAGGACAGCTCCAACACCAACCTCTGATGCGTCTACCTCCACCACAAATGGTTCATCCGTAGTCGGTAGTATCAGGATGGGAGCAGAGAGGATGCGCTGCTTGAGTCCTTGGAAGGCCGTCTCAGCTTCTCTTCCCCAAAAAACCTTGCATTGCCACCTTTGGTTAAAGCTGAGAGAGGAGCTGCCACCAAACTGAAGTTCTTGATGAACTTGCGGTAAAAGTTTGTGAAGCCCAGGAAACGCTGAACATCCTTAACGGATTTGGGGGTGGGCCAATCCGCTACCGCCCCTACCTTCCTAGGGTCCATTTGGATTCGACCGGGTTCCACTACAAATCCCAGGAATTGTACTCGGGATGAATGGAATTCACATTTTTCCGGCTTAACGTACAGATGGCTGTCCAGGAGGCGTTTGAGTACTTGTCTGACATGCTTAGTGTGTTCTTGAAGGGAGCTCGAAAAGATGAGGATGTCATCCAAGTAAACGAACACAAATATGTTAAGCATATCCCTAAGCACATCGTTTATGAGCGCTTGGAACACCGCTGGGGCGTTGGTCAGGCCGAAGGGCATCACCAAGTATTCATAGTGACCAGTAGGCGTGTTGAAAGCGGTCTTCCACTCGTCACCAGGTCTGATCCGCACAAGATGGTATGCGTTCCGCAGGTCAAGCTTAGTGAAAACAACTGCTTCCTGGAGCAGCTCGAAGGCTGTGGCCATAAGGGGTAGCGGGTAACGGTTACGGACGGTTATGTCATTGAGTCCCCGGTAGTCGATGCAAGGACGTAACCCACCATCTTTCTTGGCCACAAAGAAAAACCCTGCTCCCGCCGGGGAGGTTGATGGACGCATGAGGCCTGCTTCCAGAGAGTCCTTGATGTAGGTATCCATAGCAGCTCGTTCGGGTGGAGATAGGGAAAAGATCCGACCCCTGGGGGGCAAGTGCCCGGAAACAGGTCGATGGGGCAATCGTAAGATCTATGGGGTGGTAGCATGGTGGCCCTCTGTTTGCTAAACACCAGTTTGAGGTCATGGTAACACTCGGGAACTCGGGTCAGGTCGATGGATTCTAAAGACTCGGGAGTAGAACTCGGGAATTCTGGAAAATACAAGTAGCTTGGCACGTAGGACCCCACTGCTTGATAGTGCCCACAGACCAGTCGATGTGAGGGTTATGGCTGTGAAGCCAGGGGTAACCAAGGACGAGAGGGAACTCGGAACAGGAGATCAAATGAAAGTTCATCAATTCCTGGTGTTGTGAAACTGAAAGTCTCAAGGAGGTAGTGACATGAGTGACAAGTCCAGATCCCAAAGGGCTTCCATCCAATGTAGTAACCCTCATGGGATCACTTAGAAGTTCAGAGGGAACACCATTCTCCTTCGCCCAGACACCATCCATGAAGTTACCTGCGGCTCCAGAGTCTACCAAGGCTTGAAGGTGAAGCTTGTGGTTGTCCCAGGAGAGGGTGACTGGAATGAGCAGACGGGAGTTGGACGGATGGGAGGAGGTTATGTTTCCCGTTACAGTTCCCCCCGGTCTGTACGGGACAGAGCGTTTCCCTGGAGCCCGGGACACGTGGAACGGAAATGGCCCGGTTTGCCGCAATATAGACAGCGTCGCTCCCTCATCCGGCGGTCTCTCTCAGCCTGGGAGATGCGTCCAATCTGCATGGGTTCCGGTGGAGCCAGTGATGATAAAGGTGGGGACTCGGAGCTGGGACTGATAGGAGCTAGAGGTCTACGGTTGAGTTCTCTCTCTCAGACGCTGGTCAATGCGTGAGGCCAACTTGATCAGGGACTCGAGATTGTCCGGTGGTTCCCGAGTGGCCAGTTCATCTTGGATAGTGTCGGAAAGGCCTTTCAGAAAGCACACAGTGAGCGCCTCGTTGTTCCAGCCACTCGCTGCTGCCACCGTGCGGAACTGGATGGCATAGTCCGTCACGCTGCGCCAACCTTGATGGAGAGTCAGGAGCTGTTTGGCTGAGTCAGAACCACTGCTTGGGCCTTGAAACACTTGTTTGAATTCCTCAGCAAAGGCAGAGTAGCTGGCACAGCAGGAACTATGGGCATCCCACACAGCAGTAGCCCAGGCCAGGGCTTTTTCCGACAGCAGGGTGATGATATATGCGATCTTAGACCGGTCGGTGGGAAACGACGAGGGTTGCAGCTCAAAGGAGAGAGAACATTGAGTGAGAAACCCTTTACAAGCACTTGGATCACCTGAGAACCGTTGGGGAGGTGGAAGACGAGGTTCAGCCAGGGGTTAACTGCCATGGGTACGTGAACTTGAGGTACTGGGACGGGAACTGTTGCCGGGGTAAGTCGATCAGATATTTGCTTAATGGAAGTCAGCATCTCCGACAGAAGATGAGAATGTCTAGCCATTAAGGCCTCTTGCTGAACCAGGGCGGCTTCGTGGCGTTGGACAGTCTCCTGGTGGTGGGACAGCGTGGCAAAAGGTCCTGGGAACTGGCTGCCTCTGGGTTCATTTTTGGCTCTGTGTTTCTGTCAGGACCCGGTTTCGAACCTGGGTCTCCGGAGTGAGAAACAGTCACTTAACCAACTGAGCCACGAATAGACAGCAGAACCCAGAAGATGAGGCAGACACAGCAGTACTTAAGACGGTGTATTTAATAAAGAAAAAATCCTAAAATACAAAAATGGCAAATCCAAAAGGTGGTAGGTAAAACACAAAAGAACTCAAAAGAAACTCACCAAAAATAAACAAAAACAAAAACAAAAACCAGAATACCACAAGAACGTCACCCGGAATCGACAAGAGCACACAGAACACTAGGGCAGGGTGCTAACATACAAACACAGAGCACAGAACTGAGGGAAACAAAGGGTTTAAATACAATCAGGGGAAACGAGACACAGGTGCAAACAATAATGGGGATCAAGGGAAAAACACAGGGACAAAAAGCACAATGGGGACATCTACTGACAAAAACCCGGAACAACCCTGGCCAAATCCTGACACAAAATCTATTCATTTTCAAATGTTGATTACTTCTACTTGCTACTATCATTCACCTGATGATAAGACAAGACATACATTTTTTTAATGAATTCACCTTTCAGCAGGACAATAACCTAAAACACAAGACTTAAATCGGCTTGAAAATCTATGGCAAGACCTGAAAATGGATGTCTAGCAATGATCAACAAACAATTTGACAGAGCTTGAAGAATTTTAGAAAGAATAATGGGCAAATCTTGCACAATCCCAGTGTGGAAAGCTCTTAAAGACTAACACAGAAAGACTGTCAAAGGTGCTGCCAAAGGTGCTTCTACAAAGGGTTGACTCAGGGGTGTCAATAATTATGTAAATGCAATATTTCTGTATTTCACATTCAATAAATTTTCAATCATTTCTAAAAACATGTTTTCATTTTGTCATTATGGGGTATTGTGTGTAGATGAGTGAGAGAAAATATACTTTAACCATTTTGAATTCAGGCTGTAACACAACAATTGAGGAATAAGTCAAGGGGTATGAATATTTTCTGAAGACACCGTAGCTCCATTTTTGTGTATTTGATTTTATTCCTCTTGTGTTGCTATTTTTATTTGTATTATTATTTTTAAACTCTCCATCATTAGGAAGGACTCGTGAGCAAGAATTTCACGGTTGTATTCGGCGCTTGTGACCAATGTATTTTTTACTAATCACAAAATCATATTAAAATAGTTTATCATATTTGCTAATAATAAGTAAGAATTGAGAAGTAATAAACTGTACATGCAATAATGACATTAAAAAAGGAATTGAATATCTGCTAGATCTGTTTTCCAAATGACTTACTTCAAATATTTTGGCAGAAATCTCTGTAGCATGATCTCCATGAATCATAGACAGGTGGTATGTCTTGTTCTGCATCAGGTCGGTCTTTGAAGAGCTCATCAGGCTTTTCTGTTCATGTCGACATTTCCACAAGGTCTTAAAAGTTTCATGCGGTTTGGTTTGTGACCGAATGTGTAGATTAGTAGTATGTTCTACAATTGGTAAGAGCAGAGAAGTTACATTTCAACATACATTAATATCTATAGTGAACAGCTGTCAAAGTAAAATCACTAAGTGTACATAAAAAACATACAGTAATGAAAACAAAGACATCCAGTAGGCTGCATAACCGGCTGTAAAATATTATAATGTCAACCAATGAGTCTAACCAGTAAGATGTAATACATCATCTTACCTTAATGTTTTCTGGGTGTGAGATGAGCTTTCTAGTGTCTTCTGGTGTTAGCGAGAGAGGGGGGTTATATAGAGATTTGCCATTTGCCAAACAGATCGAATTACATTGCATCTTGGTTGGTCAGACTTTGGACTGACAGTGGAGAGGCTTAATATCCTAATGTAAATGCATTGGGTCCATTGCCAAAGACCAGAAAAGTTAATTGGACAAACAGTCCTTCCTGAAAAACAACATTAGCTGAAACTGAGGGGTAACTTTGTGGTTTAGAGTAAACCTATGAGATTCACAGGCTCATTACTGCACTATGGTTCTATGATTTTCCAGTAGTAAACTAAAATCAATAATTCTCTCTTTGTTCTCAATTATGTAATGACCACAACGGAATGGACCTATTCACTTATGTAACATACAGCTGAGGATCATTTCCAATCATCTTATAAAACATCCCTTTACAATAAACAATTATTAAAACCAGGAAATGGCATTATTTCTGTCATGGCTGATATTCAATTTACATGCTTTGTCTTAAATTTGCCAATCAAACTCTGTGATCGTAGTTGTTCCAAAACTTTACATTTAGAGTAAAATACCACATTCACAATGCTCACTCTCCTCTGTTAAAAAAATACACCTCCTTTATGCACAAATCTTTTGTCATTTATTGACTAAAGCGTTCAGCCCTTTTATTCTATTATTTTATGAGTCGACTTTCACAAGGCATTCAGGTTTTCTGTTGATAACAATGCTCTGTGGGAGCCCGAGCAATGAACCCTTTATATGTTCATGAATATTTTCAATAAAGATAGGGACCTCCATTGTTGAGTCGAACCAGGGCCAATATTTGTTTGGTTAGCATTAGAGGGGCAAACATGGTGTTATATTTCATAATGCTCCCTTGCCATCATCTGATAAGCATCTGGTTTATTGTTGTATTTTGAATTAAAGTATAGTGTTCATACCCCTTGACTTATTACACATTTCGTTGTGCTACAGCCTGAATAAAACATGGATTACAAGCCCCATAACGACAAAGTGAAAAGTGAAAACATGTTTTTAGAATGTTCTGCTAATTTATTGAAAATGAAATACAGAATATATAATTTACATAAGTAGTCACACCCCTTAGTCAAAACTTTGTAAAAGCACCTTTGGCAGTGATTACAGCTGTGAGTCTTTTTAGGTAAGTCACTAAGCGCTTTACATCGGGATTGAACAATACTTGCCCATCATTTTTATTTTTTACAATTCTTCAAGCTCTGTCAAGTTGATTGTTGATCATTGCTAGGCAGCCATTTTCAAGTTTTGCCATAGATTTTTAAGCCCAATTTAAGTCAAAACTGTAACTTGTCCACTCAGGAGCATTCAATGTCATCTTGGTAAGAAACTCCAGAGTTTGGGTTATTGTCCTGCTAAAAGTAGAATTAGTCTCCAAGTGTCGGTTTGGAAGCAGACTGAACCAAGTTTTCCACTAGGATTTTGCCCGTGCTTATAGCTGTATTCCGTTTCTTTTTATCAGAAAAAAAAATCCTAGTCCTTGCCGATGACAAGCATACCCATAACATCATGCAGCCATCACCATGCTTGAAAATATGAAGAGTGGTACTCAGTGATGTGTTGTGTTGGATTTGCCCCAAACATAAGGTTTTGTATTCAGGACAAAAAGTGTATTTCTTTGTGACATTTTTTGCAGTATTACATAAATGTCTTGTTGTATTGTTGCAAACAGGCTGCATGTTTTGGAATATTTATATTCTGTATAGGCTTCCTTCTTTCACTGTCATTTGGGTTAGTATTGGGGAAGTAACTACAATGTAACTACAATAACTGTAACTACAATGTTGTTGGTCCATCCTCAGCTTTCTCATATTACAACCATTAATCTCTGCAACTGTTTTAAAATCATGATGAAAACCCTGAGCGGTTTCCTTCCTCTCCAGCAACTGAGTTAGGAAGCAAGACTGTGTCTTTGAAGTGACTGGGTGTGTTGATACACCATCTAAAATGTAATTAATAATTTCACCATGCTCAAAGGGATATTCAGTGTCTGATCTTTGTATTTTTACAAATCGGTGCCCTTCTTTGCGAGGCATTGAAAAACCTCCCTGGTCTCTGTGGTTGAATCTGCGCTTGAAATTCCCTTCTAGATTGTGGGACCTTACAGATAATTATACTTATGGGGTACAAAGATGGGGTAGTCATTCAAAAATCTTGTTAACCACTATTATTGAACACGGAATGAGTCCATGCAAATTATCATTTGATTTTTGTTACGCACATATATTTTTTACTCCTGAACTTATTTAGGCTTGTCTTTGCAAAGGGGTTGAATACTTATTGACTTATTTCAGCTTTTACATTTTTTATTAATAAACAAAAATTGTCTACAAACAAAATTCCACATGGACATTATGGGGTACTGTGTGTAGATACTGTAACGGGTTTCTTTAGTTGAAGGAGAGGCGGACCAAAACGCAGCGTGGTGGTTATTCATGATACTTTAATAAAGACATTATACATGAATAAACTAACAAAAACAATAAATGTGAAAAAACCAAAACAGCCCTATCTGGTGCAAACACAGAGACAGGAACAATCACCCACAAACACACAGTGAAACCCAGGCTACCTAAGTATGATTCTCAATCAGAGACAACTAATGACACCTGCCTCTGATTGAGAATCATACTAGGCCGAAACATAGAAATACCCAAATCATAGAAAAACAAACAGACTGCCCACCCCAACTCACGCCCTGACCATACTAAATAATGACAAAACAAAGGTCAGAAAGTGACTGATACTAAATCTCAATTTAATGTTTTTTTTTATTAAGCTTGTAACACAACAAAATGTGAGAAAAGTAAAGTGGTGTGAATACCTTCTGAAGGCCCTGTATGTTAATATGTTTGATTGATTTCCAATATACAGTGCATTCAGAAAGTATTCAGACACCTGGACTTTTTCCACATTTTGTTACGTTACAGTCTTATTCTAAAATGGATTAAATAATCAATTTTCCTCATCAATCTACAAACAATACCACATAATGACAAAGCAAAAAAAGGTTTTATTGGCAAATTTATTAAAAATAAAAAACAGAAATAACTTATTTACATAAGTATTCAGACCCTTTGCTATGAGACTAGAAATTGATCTCAGGTGCATCTTGTTTCCATTGATCATCCTTGAGATGTTTCTACAACTTGATTGGAGTCCGCCTGTGGTAAATTCAAATGATTGGACATGATTTGGAAAGGGACACACCTGTAAGGTGTTGTTGACAGTGCATGTCAGAGCAAAAACCAAGCCACGAGATCGAAGGAATTGTCCGTAGAGCTCCGAGACCAGGATTGTGTCGAGGCACAGATCTGGGGAAGGGTACCAAAACATTTCTGCAGCATTGAAGGTCCCCAAGAACACAGTGGCCTCCATCATTCTTAAAATGTAGAAGATTTGAACCACCAAGACTCTTCCTAGAGCTGGCTGCCAGGCCAAACTGAGCAATCAGGGGAGACGGGTCCGTATCAGGGAGGTGACTAAGAACCCAATGGTCACTCTGACAGAGCTACAGAGTTCCTCTGTGGAGATGGGAGAACCTTCCAGAAGGACAACCATCTCTGCAGCACTCCACCAATCAGACCTTTATTGTAGAGTGGCCAGACGGAAGCCACTCCTCAGTAAAAGGCACAATGCAGCCCGTTTGGAGTTTGCCAAAAGGCACTTAAAGAACTCTCAGGCCATGAGAAACAAGATTCTCTTGTCTGATGAAACCAAGATTGAACTATTCTTTGGCCTGAATGCAAAGCTTCACATCTGGAGGAAACCTGGCACCATCCCTACGGTGGAGCATGGTGGTGGCAGCATCTTGCTGTGGGGATGTTTTTCAGCTGCAGGGACTGGGAGACTAGTCAGGATTGAGGGAAAGATTAACAGAGCAAAGTACAGAGAAATCCTTGATGAAAACAGCTCAGGACCTCAAATTGGGGCAAAGGTTCACCTTCCAACAGGACTACGACCCTAAACACACAGCCAAGACAACGTAGGAGTGGCTTCAGGACAAGTCTCTGAATGTCCTTGAGTGACCCAGCCAGAGCCCCGGACTTGAACCCAATCGAACATCTCTGGAGAGACCTGAAAATAGTTGTGCAGCGACACTCCATCCAACCTGACAGAGTTTGAGAAGATCTGCAGAGAAGAATGGGAGAAACCCCGCAAATACAGGTGTCCCAAGCTGGTAGAGTTATACCCAAGAAGACTTAAGGCTGTAATCGGTGCCAAAGGTGCTTCAGCAAAGTACTGAGTAAAGGGTCTGAATACTTCTGTAAATGTAATATCCATATACATTTTTTTGTAATACATTTGCAAAAATTTATGAAAATCAGTTTTTGCTCTGTCATTATAACGTATTGTGTGTAGATTGATGAGGAAGAAAACAATTTAATACATTTTAGAAAAGGCTGTTACATAGTCAAGTGGTCTGAATACTTTCCAAATGTACTGCAGTTAAGCTATAAAATGTCCCAACACATATAGAGATATTAGTAATAACTGTCATGAAATATTGCTTTTAAATTTATGAAATAATAACATACAGTATAAATAATAATGTAAGGGCCTTTTTAATAGAGAGGAATTTTCTTCTCTCATTTAATATTTTACTGGTGCAATGCAAGAGTCAATGCTGTTTCAATGGATAACTGACTGATTTCTTTAGTAGTAATGTAAGTAGTCCACTGGATTCAATGTCAAACTTTGTCATTGCAAAATAATGTTCTTACAGAAAGCAGTATTATTTTATACTGTATGCTTTTGTGGAACACCTTTTATACAATGAATGAGCAACCTACCCCCTCTTGTGGTCACCTTTGATACAGAAATGTATTTTACCCATGATGAAGTCATATACTGTATGTCCCCATCTCGGGCAAACAAGATCTTTAAAAAGAACACATACAGTGAATTCGGAAAGCATGGGATCATGGCATCTGTGATTTAAATGGTAGAACCTCAACAAAAGTATTTGGCAAATAATAACAAAAATCCAATGTCCCCAGAGCGTACGGCAAGTAACCGAAAGGTAGCTGGTTCAAATCCCTGAGCCAACTAAGAGAAAAATCTACTGATGTATCCTTGAGCAAGGCACCTAACCTTAATTGCTCCTGTAAGTTGCTCTGGATAAGAGTGTCTGCTCAATGACTAAAATGTACAAGTATAAATCCCCAGTTTGTTCCCAAAAACAGGCTTTCCCTTTGTAGCTTGGAATGTGTAGTGAATAATAATACAGCATAAATAACTACTTTCTCTGCCAGAGATGGCCATTATCAGCAGTTCCAGCTAAATATCTCATGC
Organism: Oncorhynchus masou masou; assembly: GCF_036934945.1. Classification (NCBI taxonomy): domain Eukaryota; kingdom Metazoa; phylum Chordata; class Actinopteri; order Salmoniformes; family Salmonidae; genus Oncorhynchus; species Oncorhynchus masou. Next base: position 26,607,622 of record NC_088214.1, on the reverse strand, counting down.
TAGAGGTTTATTCTGTAGGCTATTTATTGGTGAGCAGCCAGATGCTATCTGCTTGTGCCAACTCCAGCCAAGGGGAGAGGGTCCTTGCTGTGCTTATTCCTACAGTTCAGGAGCCCCCATGATGTACTCTTTGCCACCTGGCAGGGCCCTTGTCTTCAGGGAGGGTTCGAAGTGTGGATTTTTTCTTTGTTTTGTTTTAATTTGTTTTATATTTTCTTAAATTACCAAATTGGATATAGGCATCCAGTGTTATCTTGACTCTGTAGCAGGTTGCTGGCAAGTTAATCTAACAATTCCACAACTACCTAATACACACAAATCTAAAGGGATGGAATAAGAATATGCATATATAAATATATTGATGAGCGATGACCCAGCGGCGTAGGCAAGATGCAATAGATGGTATAAAATACAGTGTATATATACAGTATGAGATGAGTAATGTAAGATATGTAAACATTATTAAAGTGGCATTATTTAAAGTGACTAGTGATCCATTTTTTAAAGTGGCCAATGATTAGAGTCTGTATGTAGGCAGCAGCCTCTCTGTTTTATTGATGGCTGTGTCATGATGTTAGCCTGGGGGTAGGTTTATGACCGTCATAAATACCTCTTCCCCCCTTTTCTCTCTCTACCCTACTGATGTTACATTTGCAAACCCATTTGGTTAACATAGAGATTCTGGGAACATCAGGAGGTGGGGGGAAATGAACTATATTCTGGTAATCCGACCAATTGAACATATGCGGTGGTACTTAATGAATATGATGTCAGTTCGGTTGTCATCGGAGACATTCTCATCAATGATAAGATGACATAAACTCTACAGTGGAAAGTATACTCATCAGAGTCGGATTCACATGGAATTGTTGTTCAATTTAAATGTTTGAATATGAAATTATTCGTGATGGGAGTTATGATATCATTTAGGACCTTGAGCGTGGCTGCACCCATGACCAGCTCGGAAACCAGATTGCATAGCTGAGAAGGTGCAGTGGGATTCGAAATGGTTGGTGATCTGTTTGTTAACTTGGCTTTCGAAGAACTTAGAAAGGCAGGGTAGGATAGATATAGGTCAGTAGAAGTTTACTTCTACTGAGTGTTTGAAGAGTGTTTGAAGAGGGGGATGACCACGGCAGCTTTCCAATGTTTGAGGTTCTCAGATGATATGAAAGAGAGGTTGAAGAAGCTAGTAATAGGGGTTGCAACAATTTCAGCAGATCATTTTAGAAAGAGATGGTCCAGATTGTCTAGCCCGGCTGATTTGTAGGGGTCCAGATGTCGCAGCTCTTTCAGAACATTGGCTATCTGGATTTGGGTGAAGGAGAAATGGGGAGGCTTGGGCGAGTTGCTGTGGGAGGTGCAGGGCAGTTGACCGGGGTAGGGGTAGCCAGGTGAAAAGCATGGCCAGCCGTAGAAAAATGCTTTTTGAAATTCTCAATTATCGTGGATTAATCGGTGTTGACAGTGTTTCCTAGCCTCAGTGCAGTGGGCAGCTGGGAGGTGGTGCTCATTTTCTCCATGGACTTTACAGTGTCTGTCACGCCCTGACCTTAGATTGCTTTGTATTTTTCTATTTTTCTTCAGTTGGTCAGGGTGTGATGTGGGTGGGTATTCTATGTTTTGTTCTATGTTTGAAATTTCTATGTGTTTGGCCTGGCATGGTTCCCAATCAGAGGCAGCTGTCAATCGTTGTCTCTGATTGAGAACCATACTTAGGTAGCCTGTTCCCACCTGGTGTTTGTGGGTAGTTGTTTTCTGTCTTTGTGTGTCTGCACCAGACAGAACTGTTTTGTTTGTTCCGCTTTGTTGTTTTTTTGTTCTAGTGTTCAGTTTCTTTATTAAATTTACCATGAACACGTACCACGCTGCACCTTGGTCCTCTTCACCTTCTTCCACCTACGACAACCATTACAGTGTCCCAGAACATTTTTTACTTTGTGCTACAGGATGCAAATTTCTGTTTGAAAAAGCTAGCCTTAGCTTTCCTAACTGCCTGTGTATATTGGTTCCTAACTTCCCTGAACAGTTGTATATCACGGGGGCTATTTGATGATAATGCAGTATGCCACAGGATGTTTTGGTGCTGGTCAAGGGCAGTCAGGTCTGGAGTGAACCAAAGGCTATATCTGTTCCTGGTTCTAAATTTGTTGACTGGTGCATCCTTATTTAAGATGGTGGGGAAGGCACTTTTAAAGAATAACCAGGTATCCTCTACTGACAGGATGAGGTCAATATCCTTCCAGGATACCCGGGCAAGGTCGATTGGAAAGGCCTGCTCGCTGAAGTGTTTTAGGGAGCGTTTGAGAGTGATTAGGGGTGGTGAGGGGTGGGTTGACCGCAGACCCATTACGGATTACTCTGTCATTACCCATTAATGAGGCAGTGATCGGAATGAAGACAGTGTATTTGGAGGGCAAGTTGGTTCAGATTACATCTATGAGGGTGCCCGTGTTTACGGATTTGGGGTTGTACCTGGTAGGTTCATTGATAATTTGTGTGGGATTGAGGGCATCAAGTTTAGATTGATGGCCGGGGTGTTACGCATGTCCCCGTTTAAGTCACCTAGCAGCATGAGCTCTGAAGATAGATGGGGGCAATCAATTCACATATGGTGTCCATGGCACAGCTGGGGGCAGAGGGTGGTCCATAGCAAGCGGCAACGGTGAGAGACTTGTTTCTGGAAAGGAGGATTTTTAGAAGTAGAAGCTCAAATTGTTTGCAGGTTACCTCTGTAGGCTATCTCTGCGGTAGATTGCCACTCCGCCCCCTTTGGCAGTTCTATCTTGTCGAAAATGTTCTTAGTTAGGGATGGAAATTTCAGGGGTTTTGGTGGTCTTCCTAAGCCAGGATTCAGACACGGCTAGGACATCCGGGTTGGCAGAGTGTGCTAAAGCAGTGAATAAAACAAACTTGGGGAGGAGGCTTCTAATGTTAATATGCATGAAACCAAGGCTTTTTAGGTTACAGAAGTCAACAAATGAAAGCGCCTGGGGAATGGGTGTGGAGCTAGGCACTGTAAGGCCTGGATTAACCTCTACATCACCAGAGGAACAGAAGAGGAGTAGGATAAGTGTATGGCTAAAGGCTATAAGAACTGGTCGTCTAGTACGTTCAGAACAGAGAGTAGAAGGAGCAGGTTTCTGTGCACGATAGAATAGATTCAAAGCATAATGTACAGACAAAGTTATGGTAGGATTTGACTACAGTGGAGGTAAACCTAGGCATAGAGTGACGATGAGAGAGATAATTGTCCCACTAAGCACAAACTAGATGGGATGGTGTATCGCTGCAGAATGCTGTGGTATCCATGCTGGTTAAGTGTGCCTTGAATACGAAATAGACAGTGTAACCAGCAAAGCACCCCACACCACCAAAGCACCCCCACACATCACACCTCCTTCTCCATGCTTCACTGTAGGAATTACACAGGCGGAGATCATCCTTTCACCTACTCTGCATCTCACAAAGACACTGCAGTTGGAACCAAAAATCTCTAATTTGGACTCATCAGACCAAAGGACAGATGTCCACCTGTCTAATGTCCATTGCTCATGTTTCTTGGCCCAAACAAGAATCTTCTTCTTGTTGCTGTCCTTTAGTAGTGATTTATTTGCAGCAATTTGAGCATGAATGCCTGATTCACACAGTCTCCTCAGAAACAGTTGATGTTGAGATGTGTCTGTTATTTGAACTCTGTAATGCATTTATTTGGGCTGAATTCTGAGGTTAACTCTAATGCACTTATCCTCTGCTGCAGAGGTAACTCTGTGTCTTCCTTTCCTGTGGTGGTCCTCAATGAGAGCCAGTTTCATCATAGCGCTTGATGGTTTTTGCGACTGCACTTGAAGAAACTTTCAAGTTCTGGACATTTTCCGGATTGACTGATCTTCATGTCTTAAAGTAATGATGGACTGTTGTTTCTCTTTGCTTATTTGAGCTGTTCTTGCCATAATATGGATTTGGTCTTTTACCAAATAGTGCTATCTCTTGTATACCACCCCTACCTTGTCACAGCATAACTGATTGGCTCAAACACATTAAGGAAAGACATTCCACATATTAACTTTTAACATGGCACACCTGTTATTTGAAATGCATTCCAGGTGACTACCCCATGAAGCTGGTTGAGAGAATGCCAAGAGTGTGAAAAGCTGTCAAGGCAAAGGGTGTTTACCACTTTTTTTGCTTACTACATGATTCCATATGTGTTATTTCATAGTTTTGATGTCTTCACTATTATCCTACAATGTAAAACATAGTAAAAATAAAGAAACACCCTGGAATGAGTAGGTGTGTCCAAACTTTTGACTGGTACTGTATATTTTTTCTGATTTATCAATGGCCTAATACTTGATACTTTATTTGTGTCTTGACCCCTGGTGGAGTCAGCGTGTACACTGCTAGGTAAATAGTTTAAAACAATGGCGTAATGTACTTAAGTAGATATACTTTAAAGTACTACTTAAGTAGTTTTTTGGGGTATCTGTACTTTACTATACTATTTATATTTTTGACAACTTTTACTTCACTACATTTAAAAAAAAATGTACTTTTTACTCCCTACATTTTCCTTGCCACCCAAAAGTACTCACTCGTTACATTTTGAAGGCTTTGCAGGACAGGAAAATGGTTCCGATTCACGCACTTATCAAGAGAATACGTGGTCATCTCTACTGCCTCTGATCTGGCGGACTCACTAAACACAAATGCATCGTTTGTAAAATTAGATCTAAGTGTTGGAGTGTGCCCCATTGTCACGTCCTGACCTTAGTTCTTTTATTTATGTCTTTGTTTTAGTATGGTCAGGGCGTGAGTTGGGTGGGTTGTCTATGTTCGTTTTTCTATGTTGTGTTTTGAGTTTGGCCTGGTATGGTTCTCAATCAGAGGCAGGTGTCATTAGTTGTCTGATTGAGAATCATACTTAGGTTGCCTTTTTCCAACTGTGTTTCGTGGGTGTTTATTTTCCTGTTTAGTGTTTTTTTGTCATTCACCTTACGGGACTGTTTGTTGGTCGTTTATTGTTTTGTTCAAGTGTTCTATTTCTTAATTAAAAGATATGAACATTTACCACGCTGCGCATTGGTCCTCCGATCCTTCTTACTACTCCTCCTCGTCAGAAGAGGAGGACGAGAATCGTTCCACCCATGCTATCCATACATTTTAAAAATAAGACAATTGTGCAGTCTGCTTTGCTTAATATAAGAACTTTGAAATGATTTATACTTTTACTTTTGATACTTAAGTATATTTATAACCAACTACTTTTACTCAAGTATTTTACTGGGTAACTTTTACTTTTGTAACTTTCTATTAAAGTATCTATACTTTTACTGAAGTATGGCAATTGGGCACTTTCTCCACCACTGGTTTAAAATAGCTATATGGCACCTCGGGGGTTTGTGGTATATTGCCAATATACCAAGGCTAAGGGCTGTATCTAGGCACGAAACACCAGGCACTCCCAAGTTGCGTCGTCGTCATACATAAGAACAGCCGTTAGACTTGGTATTGTATTATTGGCCTTATACCAGACCTCCTCGACCCTTATTGCTTAATTAACTACATGGGGAACGGAAATATATTATTTTCTGTTGCATTCTATTCAAAAAGTCGACATTTCTAACACAGACACATATTTTCATTCAATCACAAGTGTTTTTTTCTTTTCAGAAAAACGTTGCATGCTTGACTAGCAGATGCGACTTGACACTTGTCTAGAGCATTACAACATGCAGTCTACCTCGTTGACAAATGTCTCGCACTGAGTACGTAGAGGGCTTGTTCTCGTTGATCTGGAGCTGTCCTTGGTGATGTACAACTCAATCCAATTAGCTTTCACCTCTGGGCTGTGTTGCAGCCAGCGGGTGGAAAGAACGCTCAACCCTTTTAGTCGATCATGTGTGTCTTGCTATGCAGATAGCCCCATGGTGCGCTCATCCGTTTATTTCTACATGTTCGATATCCGAGGATAGGTTGCCTCTTTTACCATATCCCCATGGAGTGTGAGATCTGTAGTTTTACTACTGGTAGTAGTATTTCCTCTCCTCGAGGACGATATTTCTCTGTTTATTTCAAAAATTGATCAAGATATGTGGAAGACTCCAGTTACCGACGGCTTGCGGTACTAGTCTGATGGGAGGGTAGCATAATCACGAATAACCTGCCTCTTCAATTATTTTCGGGGGAGAGGAGTTTGGTTTGAAAGGTAAAGTGATACAAAAAGGTAGGAGACGGATTGTTATTAGCCTATATTATACTGTTTGAAAAAAATCTGAAATGTTCACCTTTCACGTTTTTCTGAAATGTTTAAAAATAATATATCATATTTTAGCCTATCTACAGATCTATTATTTAATGATAGGATGTGTAAAATCAAAAGAAAACATGTTAATAAATAGCCTAAATGTGAAATAGATTGCTTGATTACAGGGAAATACAGGATCAGTCAGAATGTGATTATTGATAAGATGCTTGAAAAGTTAAGTTTACTGAATTAATATGGTATATTGTGTAATATAACCAATCATATATTGGTTCCATTTGATCTTCAAAGCAGTGTATTACATAAGTAACCTTGGGGTGATAAAGTACAATTATGTGACCTCTATCAGGATTTACCCTAGGCTATGACCATCAATCACAACCACAGCCTTATCAAGACCTACAGTATCACGATGAGGTTGGGTACCATTTGCCCTCCATGTGATACATCTACTGTAAGTTTGTGCAACTGAGTGCCCTAGAGCTTCCTGTATAAATAGCCTGGAGGCTATTATCAAGTCATGTACAGTAGCCTAGCTAAGTGTAATAGGCTAGCATACTTGCAGTGGGATTTGTGGTTGACTTTAGCCTACACAATCACGTTAAAGTGTAGGCCTATTGCCTTCAATGCTGTAGTGCAACTGAATCGTTTTTTATTTTATAAAGAATAACTTTTTAGGATAGTTCTCCAATACCTTGAGCTCACATCCCATTTATTTAATTGGATTGGCTATACTGTTCTTCAATCCTGGTCTTGGACCACAGGGTGTGTAGGATTTTGTTCCACTAGGATTTTGTTGCCCGCTAAGGAGTTGAATTCAGTCTGGATTTTCTTGCTATACTAAGAGACCTGATAGAAATAATCAAGGGTGTGATGATTAGTTGAGGCCAACTGGGCTGAAACAAGCCTGCACACCCTGTGGGTCCCCACGATCAGGATAATGCATCCAGGTGCACATTTGTCATCAACTGATGGGTAAATTAGTGTTCCTGTTGTTTTTTTCTCTCAGTTGAAGCCATGGGGCAACCGGTTTGAAGTTGATCTCACATTCAAAGTTGGTGTGCCCATTCCTAACTGAGGGGTCAGTGGATTTGACCTGACCTCCTCCTGACCTATCAGAACACCTGAACTGTGACCATCATGGCGGAGAGAGCTGGCTTTGGGATCCCCAAAAGCAACTTACGTCCTGTAGGCTCACTCCCACCAGAGCCTATCGATATCATCCGTACCAAGGCCCGATCCAGAAGAGTCCGCATCAATGTTGGGGGTCTTGTCCACGAGGTCCTATGGAGGACACTGGACCGTCTCCCCAGGACCAGGCTGGGTAAACTCAGAGACTGCAATACCCACGAAACCTTAATGGAGATCTGCGATGATTACAGCTTGACTGATAACGAGTACTTCTTCGATAGGCACCCAGGAGCGTTCTCCTCCATTCTGAACTTTTACAGAACAGGGAAGCTGCACATGATGGAGGAGATGTGCGCCCTGTCCTTCGGCCAGGAGCTTGACTACTGGGGTATAGATGAGATCTACCTGGAGTCCTGCTGCCAGGCCAGGTACCACCAGAAGAAGGAGCAAATGAACGAGGAATTGAGGAGGGAGGCTGAGTCGCTCAGAGAAAAGGATGGGGAGGAGCCGGAAGAAGGCTGCTGTCCAGACAAGAGACAGAAGCTGTGGGACCTCCTTGAGAAGCCTAGCTCTTCTCTTGCTGCTAAGGTAAGACCAAAGCATTGACCTGGGTTAAGTTTAGGCCTACTGACTGTGGGTCAGTCCAAATCCATCCCATCCCATGGTGTCATAGCTGATGCAGGAATTTCTCTAATTTATCGATTTAAACATAATTTATGATCTTGGATTTGCCTCATGGCAAACATCCTAAAGTGGCTACTGTGAAGTAGTGGAGTACTATAGAGCCTTTGCTCTTAACCCCTTTTCAACTCCAGCTCAGCTGCTGGAAAAACTCTGAATGAAGTAGATCTCAATATATCAGGGATTTGATATATGGAATTTGATCAGTTAGTTTTATTCAGAGATCTTGTGTTCCACATTGAGTTTTTCTTTAGATACCTCCTTCCTTCCAACTCAGGAGGAGAGTATTGGGCCCCCAGCAGCTTAATCCTCCTTTAACCTATGAAGTAATCAGATAAGAAAGAACCCAGAAGATTATGGTGCATGTGTGATTAGTGCATACTGCTCTGTGTATTGTACAGATGATATGATACACTTAAAAATATATATTAATAATATCACACATATTGATACACAGTATTTTTCATCCTTAAATACATTTAGTTCATTTCAGTATAGGGTGATCAGTTGCTTAATAAGGGGTGAATATGAACTAGGGCACTAAATGCCTAGTGTTCGGTTAGGTATTATGGTTTGGTATTCATGTTCAAGTTAAATCAAATAACTATGTCTCCAGGACTAGGCTATTATATGAATCTGTCTAATGTGAAATATTATGTTGCAGACAGCAACTTAATTCCTTGTCTTGCATACACACTCCCAATGGTATACCATGTGTACTGGGCTTCCCAGAATTCAGGCCAAGGAAAGTAGTCAACCCATTAGTAACAGCTTTAATGTGCATGCTTTTATCTTCTTTTTTTTCTAGAGTGGGGAAGTGTAATGCATTGTATTCCCACAATTGCACATTTGTCCTCTCTATGGGCAGAATCTAAAACATCTAATGGTTCACACAGATGCTAACCTCAAATGGTATATACAGTACAGGAGGTTTTCTGAAGGACCATGCTGGAGTTTTATGGAGAGTAGTTGGGAGGGATGAGCAGAACATTTAGTTTTGCTAAAAAACACAAGTGATACCGTAAAGCGCAGTGTGCAAGTTTTTAATTTATTCAATAACATTTAGTCACCTAATTCTGGAGGAGGTGCAGAGAGTGTCTTATAGGAGTAGGCCTGATAGGAAAGCGTTTTAGGAGGAGGTAGTGAAGGTAAGAGGACAGATGGTCAGGGGAACCCACTGTTGGCTCACACAAGTACTGGTCAGTCCCCATTATCCTGCCTCACTAAACTGGCAGGACACTCAACAGACTGCCAATTGGGCAATCCTTTTGATTTCACTTTGTCCCTGTGTAATATTTGAGCCACTATGAACATCATGTAATTCAAGCTGATGGGCTCCAAACCCTGAAACATGTCCTCCTTCACATACCTGTACTATATTTACATTGAAACCTGACTATCCAGAGATGGGTATAGTAGCACCAAACTAAATGTGTTTGTTAATTAGCTTGGTGATTTGTAATGATAGAGTGAACAGTGAAGTAAGAAAGGGCATCCCTTACCCCTCCTTTATGGGCACTTGGCTTGCAGAAGGAAGCATGGGGGTAGCATTAGCTAGCACATGGGGATTAGGGAGTGCTTAAAAGCACAGAGGTGATCCCAGGGTGTGCTGCCCCCTTTGACCTGAGAAAGACATGGAAAAGCAAAAGGCACAGGGAAGGACAGTGGCTGTGTGCACCGCCAAATCCTTCTAGGTGTGATATACTGGAGGAGTGGCAATGGGTTGTACCTGGCCTGTCACAACAGTGCAGTATGTTTTGTTTGGCTCCCAGTCAATCATATTTTGCGAGTCAGCACAGTGACACAGTATCCACTCAAGCGCTTGTCATTACATCACCCACAACTGCTGACAGGAATGGAAAGGGGCCTTGCATTGACCATATCAAATTACCTCACGGACTACTCTAGAAGTCATAATTTTGTGAGGCTTCAATGGATGTTCATTAGTGTAAAATGTTATTCCAGTTTATTACTTAGTACAGTATTTGATTTGGTATATTTATCAAATCTACATTTGTATTATTAAATTATTGGAAACAAATTTACCACGGGTGTCAAAAGTTTATTGTGTGATTTTCAATGATACAACCAAACATTCGAAACTTTTGTGAATATGAGTAATTTCTTGACACAGAACATGTGAAACTTCCATGTGAGTGCTTACAGCTTGCTGTGTCCTGGGCATACTGGTCATCAACTCCTTCATTCTACACACCGTTCTTAAATATCTGTCAGTTTTAACATACTTTTATATGCTATAAAAGCCATCAGGAAATCATACAGGTAGGCCTACTACATAATGGTATGTGTCCCTAGTTTTGCTGAGGCCTGGTTGTACGGCTCAGTACTGTAGGGAGTGATGGAAGTGAGACTTAATCTTCTTTGGGGGTTTTACCCTGGCTGCTTCTGCAAATAGACTGTTGCGAAGGCTGCACACCGTCTGGCTCACAGTGAGCTAGGTTTGCAATATGCCGGTCGGTCCGGGCAGGGGTCACGTGTGCGGTAGAGCTGTTAATCAATTACTGGAGTTGGGTTTGCTGCTGCTATAAGATTAACAAATGAAGTACAGGTAGTCTCCTTCTCGCTTCATGATGAGTTCCTTCAGTACTTGGTTGAGGGTCCCCTGGTTAATTTGAGTTAATGACTGTGAGATTGTGCATATGGCAGAAGCCTGTTTCTTTAGCACACTCAATTTACTCTTGAAGAATGCTTAAAAAGCTTGAGTTAGTTAAATTTGTCCATTTGGCAGGTTAGACAGAATGCTTGGATAGCAGAATTGTTTTTCCCAATTGTGTTGTTGATGCGTATCCTTTTTAAAATTCTTTCACCCATTTACATCGATTGACCTTCAATTGGAGCTGATAATGTCATATGGGTCAAAGGGCATTGTTCTCAAAGAAAGGTACAGGTTTTTCACTCTCCCATGTGGCTCAATTGCTGTGGTCTGGAACATGCACTATAGTAGTACAGGGTTATCTTAGCCTGGGCTAGATTGGAATTTTGTGCATGGTAAAACTGTATTCCAACATTTTATCTTTTTTGAGAGATGTCTTTCAATCCACCTCAATTTACCCACTGGTTAGAAAGGTCACAATTTTGACATGGGGACCTGATCAACTCAGAGCATTTATTTAAGGGGCCTTTCTATATTCAGCAGCCATGGGAATATATTCACAGGCAAAGTTGAATCATTATTATACCAAGGATGTTATCCTATTATTGATATATGGGATGAGGGATTTTGAGTCTTGGCAAGTAAACTGCGCCTCTCAGCATAATCCATTTTGCCTTCAGTTCGTATAAGCATGGCAGTTCAGTTTGTATAAGCATGGCAGTTCAGTTTGTATAAGCATGGCAGTTCAGTTTGTATAAGCATGGCAGTTCAGTTTGTATAAGCATGGCAGTTCAGTTTGTATAAGCATGGCAGTTCAGTTTGTATAAGCATGGCAGTTCAGTTTGTATAAGCATGGCAGTTCAGTTTGTATAAGCATGGCAGTTCAGTTCGTATAAGCATGGCAGTTCAGTTCGTATAAGCATGGCAGTTCAGTTCGTATAAGCATGGCAGTTCAGTTTGTATAAGCATGGCAGTTCAGTTTGTATAAGCATGGCAGTTCAGTTCGTATAAGCATGGCAGTTCAGTTCGTATAAGCATGGCAGTTCAGTTTGTATAAGCATGGCAGTTCAGTTCGTATAAGCATGGCAGTTCAGTTTGTATAAGCATGGCAGTTCAGTTTGTATAAGCAAGCATGGCAGTTCAGTTCGTATAAGCATGGCAGTTCAGTTTGTATAAGCATGGCAGTTCAGTTCATATAAGCATGGCAGTTCAGTTCATATAAGCATGGCAGTTCAGTTCGTATAAGCATGGCAGTTCAGTTCATATAAGCATGGCAGTTCAGTTCATATAAGCATGGCAGTTCAGTTTGTATAAGCATGGCAGTTCAGTTCATATAAGCATGGCAGTTCAGTTCATATAAGCATGGCAGTTCAGTTCATATAAGCATGGCAGTTCAGTTCATATAAGCATGGCAGTTCAGTTCATATAAGCATGGCAGTTCAGTTCGTATAAGCATGGCAGTTCAGTTCGTATAAGCATGGCAGTTCAGTTCGTATAAGCATGGCAGTTCAGTTCGTATAAGCATGGCAGTTCAGTTCGTATAAACATGGCAGTTCAGTTCGTATAAGCATGGCAGTTCAGTTCGTATAAGCATGGCAGTTCAGTTCGTATAAGCATGGCAGTTCAGTTCGTATAAGCATGGCAGTTCAGTTTGTATAAGCATGGCAGTGCGAGGCGCAGGAAAATGTCAATTGCATCTGTGTGGTAATGTGCCACCCTTTATATAACTGCTTGTCTCATCCCTCCTCCCATCTCCTCTATCTGCAACTACCTCAATATTAAAAGCTGTAAACAGGAAAAAATAAGCCCATCAATTCTCATCCTGTGTCACTTAATACAGGCACATGCACAGATCGGGCTCTACCTGTGCAGAGCACAGCACCTTTTCCCTTCCTGTCTCTGAAGTGTCCTTTTGTTGCTGTTGTTCTGATCCCACTAACTGCAAGTTGTCGTAAATATGTGTGTTAAATATATGACATTTAATTAGCCATTAAGATATGGCCATCTATTGTTTTTATGTAACTTAATGATGAAAGTCATAACTGCTCAACAAGCCTTAAACATTATTAAACAAATGTTGCACCTGCCCCCCAAAATATCTTTCCCCGGCCCTGACTTCATATATGCATTGTGTTGCTAAGTCATTTCATTTAAAATGTCCTTCACATTCCACTATAGTAGCCAGTTGTTAAAATTCAAAGCATGAGCCGTCCTTTTACTTTTTAGAAACTGCTGGTTATCTTAGATTTATATCAACTTTGAGAGAATTTCATTCCATTATGGCAGAGGGTCCATCTGGACCTTTTTTAGAGCTCGACTTAATCATCAGTGACACTGAGGTTGTTCAATATTACTCAGTTGCCAAACAGTGTCTTCTCTCTCAGGTTAGTCTTAAAGGTGAAATGTTTTGTCGTTTTGTTTTTCCTCATTTTTGGAGGTGTACAGATTGAATGAGTCTGTTGATCCTCAACAATAAACACTTGAAAGTCAAGATCATGCGATCGATTAAACGTACTTTAAATGTAATCTTTTTTGCTTATTTGTCATTCTTATTTGAGAAATCATACAATTGATTGCGGGGCTTGAGGGTGGGGAGTGTGATATGATTTATTTGACTGCAGTTGGCAGGCTGTAGGCCTACAGCACAATGGCACATGAAAGGAACTGGGCACTCTACTATAGTTGGAAATCATTGCCCTGAGTTGAGTAGTCTATTTATGGAGTGGGCGGCAATCGAATACGCAGTAATATGCAAATTAGTTCTGCATTAGCAGATGACATACGCATGTTGTTTTTTTGTTGTGATGCATAAGTATGCTGTGGCAGTCTGCTCTTCTCCATTCAATGCAATACTGTGCGGTGAGCATGTGGCCGTTGCAACATCCAATGTTTGTCCCTAAAACAGAATACCTTGGACATAAATATCAGTTCAGTTTTCATGCTGTGTTGAAGTACAGGTTGCCACTCATCACGTTGTCTGAATCTATGTCACATGTTCATGTCACCTAAATAACCAAGCTTTTGGTTGGCCTGTATATCGTGATGACCAACCAGGCACACGTATTTGACTAATTACTATAATCGTGGCCTTCTCCCTTCTCCCCTTACACAAAGAGACACCATCACACCCTCACCAACAAACTGAACTCAATCCAGTGGGCTTTGGTCTACATAGATCACAGCCAGGGACCATCGCCTGAGCCAACATGGTCTAAATAAAACCTATTCTGTGGGGTAATAGCATGGTGTCTTTGACCATAGTAATGAACTGTGAAATCTATACAAATTCCCTTCATACTGCAATGTTATATTGATACATTTTTGAGAGTCTATATGCATTTTCACTGTATATTGATAATTGAGTCATTGCATTGCTAAGAAACACTGATATATTTGGTTTCCAATCCAGTGGTACATCCCTCATCAATAGTGAATATGTACACACACATATATACACAAACACACAAGGCTTGATATTGGTTAAGTTATGGTCTTATGTAGGTTATATAACCATTTTCCAGTTGCTATTGTTGTACTATGTCCTGAAATGCCACTCCTCCGCTGTGCCCCTTACTCAGCAGAATCTACGTGACAAATGTGGTGGGTTGGCTCCAGCTACATCTCACCTATAAAAACACTGCTAATCCAATATATCCTACATCACTTTCCCATAAATACCCCCTGACATTGATCAATATGTTCTTGAGTTTCCGTGCTCAGTTTGTTTCCCCTCCGAGACATTTGTCAGATGAAATCTAACCTTCAGTCCTTACATCCTATGCATTGAGATGGTATTTTTTTTGGGGGGGGGGGGGTTAAAGCATGTTGTTTGTCTTGCTGCTTTTTGTCTTGTTGTCCATCAGATGTATAAACTGTGAGCTCTTTGCTGTATGACAAGTATACCCCAGAGGAAGTAGGCTCTGTAGGTCAGCCATTTTGTTATTGGTTCAGAATATATATTTCATATACTGTAGGATTCATTTTTGCTGGCTGTATACTGGCATACATTTTACAGGCATACTTTCATATCATTAATTATTTTAGTAAATTACATTTTGCCTTTGGCAGTTATGATCACGATATTGCTACTGGACTTGAGGTGAAGTTGGTTTGAGGTGAACTGTAATACTGTTTGACTGATGGATTTACTGTTATTTGCACATCATTTTTACATGAAATTTTACAAGTGGTGTTTCTCTTTTATGTCATAACCATAACAATTGTGATACAGTCATTATTTTGATGAATATTCCCCTCTAACAGCTGTGTCAAGCCACAGTTCTCTGCCTTCCACACGTCTTAATTTCCTCTCCGATGTCGCTGTAAATCCAAACTCCTGTCGCAGATTATAGCTGGAACAAATCCCTGTGTTCTGCCAGATTGAACCTCTACAAACAATCTTCCCGGGACAATGTTTTGTGCATTTCCTGGGAGCCTTTGTTTAAAGTTTAGCAGCAACCCAAGAGCTAAACGTAACTGAGTGGGAGGAAGGCACTGGCCAGGGCTTAATGAGGGAAATCCAGATCTTTCAATTAATCTGCTTACCTCTCAGTAGCCAGATGTTCTCAAGGACTGCACCATGCCGGTCCAGGTCACACATGCATGCAGCCTGGTGGGGACAGAGAGAAACACAGCTGAGGCAGCTCAGCCAGCGTACTAGCCCCATTGTCCAGCGGTCCCACCTCTCACATACTGTATTGGATATCTCCGCCACTCATAACCATAGAGCATCATGCTCAGGGTTATGTTTTGAGGGATTTCTGTGTATGAATAAAGGGATTTATTGTCAAAGAATATTATAATGAAAATGTGGATTATCAGGGTATAATACTCAAAGCTCTTCGACTGGGTCTCCCAAATGGATTCCCTTGTTGGATTTTAAAATCTCCAAAGGGCATTTTCTAAATACAGAACATACCTATATCTACAATACCAGTCAAAAGTTTGGACACACCTACTCATTCAAGGGTTTTTCTTTATTTTTACTATTTTCGACATTGTAGAATAATAGTGAAGACATCAAAACTATGAAATAACACATATGGAATCATTTAGTAACCAAAAAAGTGTTAAACAAATCAAAAAATATTTTTGATTCTTCAAAGTAGCCACCCTTTGCCTTGATGACAACTTTGCACACTCTTGGCATTCTCTCAACCAGCTTCACCTGGAATGCTTTTCCAACAGTCTTGAAGGAGTTCCCACATATGCTGAGCACTTTTTGGCTGCTTTTCCTTCACTCCACGTTCCAACTCATCCCAAACTAGCTCAATTGGGTTGAGGTCGGGTGATTGTGGAGGCCAGGTCATCTGATGCAGCCCTCCATCACTCTCCTTCTTGGTCAAATAGCCGTTACACAGCCTGGAGGAGTGTTGGGTCATTTTCCTGTTGAAAAATAAATTATAGTCCCACTAAGCGCAAACCAGATAGGATGGTGTATCACTGCAAAATGCTGTGGAGCCATGCTGGTTAAGTGTGCCTTGAATTCTAAATAAATCAGACAGTGTCACCAGCAAAGCCCCCTTACACCATCACACCTCCTCCATGCTTCACGGTGGGAACCACATATACAGAGATAATCTGTTCACTCTGTGTCTCACAAAGACATAGTGGTTGGAACCGAAAATCTCAAATTTGGACTCATCAGACTGCACAGGAAGAAACGGTCAAAGTTCTTGACATTTTCCGCATTGACTGACCATCATGTCTTAAAGTAAGGATGGACTATCCTTTCTCGTTGCTTATTTGAGCTGTTCTTGCCATAATATGGACTTTGTCTTTTACCAAATAGGTCTAGAGGGAACTTTTTTTTATAGTTTATAGTTTCTTTTAGTTTATATGAAAATATATATGATCTATATGGAAAATAGTCAATTGTTATTGCTGTGAAAAATATATTTTCTGTAGACTACAGATGAATCCTGAAATACTCTAGAATATCTCTTGTAGATTCCCATAGCGATATCCGTCTTGAGAAAGTAATGAAGGTGACATACTGTACATTGTCTATTGATACACCTTATTATTTCCTTTTTACATATTCAATAAAAATACAACATATGTGCCTCAATGGTAATTGCTCCACTCCACTGAGAGCTCCATGGCCAAAGAGAAAGCTCTGTCATTTGCATTTATTTAATTCATGAGAGCTTTGTCAGACTGTGCTCTTTTAGTGGGTAAAGATTGTCTGTCAGGACTGTTGGGGGATAAAACCACCCAGAATGTTTTGCAGGAGAAGAACAATACGGGTGTTTTATGACTATTACACAGCGTATCAAAGAAGACTCTTACACCTTAGCCATGAAGGGGCATTCTTGTGGCTGAGTATCTGATGATCCGTTGGCTTTCCCTCCCTGTGTGTACACGCATGCCCTGCCCTGGAATGATCTCAAGACGTAGGCTAGCTATTTCTCTGTATCCAGATCACTGTTCATGTAATTAAGTTGGTGCAGATCTAAAGATAAGGTCAGGAGGAAGCTAATCCTGCTCATTCCACCCCCACACCCTCACCAGCAATGTCTGTCTACCTGGACTATATCTATATGCACCACACGCGCACAAGGCCCGTGAGTGAATTACTCTGTATTAAGTGCTTGGGTAGTATATCACACAGCAATGTGAGGGTAGAATCTATAGAGTGTTTGCTGAACAAGGCACAGTGGTCTCAATGAATGGTGTAAATGCCATGTCGTGTCATAGACAAGATAAAGACACATGGTAGTGGCCCACTAGTGTGGTTTTCACAGAAAAGTTCTGTAAGTGTATAATGTTGAATACTGACTTCAGTGTCCTGCCTGTGAAAAAGTCCAACTTTTCAGCATAGTCTTTGCCATTGTGTTGTTTCTTCATGTACAGAGCAACTCAAGTCACTCAAGGCTATCACTAATTTCCCTGTGAAATTTCTACGTGAAGCAGCATGAATTTAGATTAGACCAAAGTGGAAAGATGCAAAGGTCAAACCATTTGGCAACTATTACGCCACTTTAGTGGATGTTGCACTTGCACTTTGACCCACCTGGTGGGTGATAATTCAGGTCACAGTTGACCAATGAGACCTCAAGAAGCTCTGCCATCACACCCAATAGGCATAATGCAGGATGACCATTGACTTGACCTCAGCAACCATGACTGTAGCCTGAAGGGTTGTTCATCCTGACATGCCCGAGACAATCCCTGCGTCACGCAATTCCTACAGCCAAGGCTTTTCAGAGGCTTTGTCTTATCCCTCCCTACACTCTTAGAATAAAAGGTGCTATATAGAACTGTGCCCTTTCCTGCAGTCAAATGACCAAATCTCCCTCTAGAGGCCTCATGGGTAGAATGTTATTAACCCTTGGATTCGTATGGTCACACATTTGTGTCTTCACAACTCTATTCCTCAATTTCACCATTTATTGTAAAAGATAAATGCAAACATCATCCAAGCATCATACGGAACACATCCACAGCCAAACTCATTCCATAAACCAATCTAAATAACAGGTTGCATTGACAAAAATACAATACTTAAGGTAGCGACCGAACAGTTAGACTTGTTAACAATGTACCACATATCTGGTGAGCACAAGGGAGAAATGTAATATTGTTTAGAAAAGAGACACGTATCAGCGAAGCTAACAGCAGCTAAATTCTTTATGATGGCAGCCATGTTTGACAAGAGAACTCCCTAATCCCAGAATGTCATTCACTATAAGATGCAAATAAACTAAGTCAAAGTCAAAGATGGCTTCACCCATTGCCCGAAATATATGAACTTAGTTTGGCCACTTTTTGAACGGTCATCCAACTCAGAATTCCAACTCGGGAACTTTGGCCTCTTTCTAGAGCTCTGACATTCCGACCTGAAGATCACTGACGTCATGATTTGACCTCATATTCTTCAGAGTTCCCAGTTGTCTTGAAAGCACCATAAGTCAGTCAATTGAACCATCTCTTCACCTTGATGTGTTATAACATCTTTGGTCTGACAGATACGTATGTCAAAAACATGGTTCTACACATAGCCTCTGACAATAACATCGACGTACAGAAATACGCTGACTCAGTGAGCGAGTTTATAAGGAAGTGTATAGGAGATGTTATATCCACTGTGACTATTAAAACCTTCCTTAACCAGAAACTGTGGATTGATGGCAAAACTGAAAGCACTTACCACCGATTTAATCATGCCAAGGCGACTGGAAACATGCCCAAATACAAACAGTGTAGTTATTCCCTCCGTATGGCAATCAAACAAGCAAAGCGTCAGTATAGAGACAAAGTGGAGTCGCAATTCAATGGCTCAAACATGAGACATATATGGCAGGGTCTACAGACAAGCATGGATGACAAAAAGAAAACCAGCCCCGTTGCTGACACTGACGTCTTGCTCCTAGACAAATTAAACAACTTCTTTGTGCGCTTTGAGGACATTACAAAACCATCTACACGGCACACTGCCAAAGACTGTGGGCTCTCCTTCTCCGTGGCCGACGTGAGTAAAACATTTCAACGTGTTAACCCTCACAAGGCTGATGGCCCAGACGGCATCCCTTGCCACGTCCTCAGAGCATGCGCAGACCAGCTGGCTAGT
Organism: Oncorhynchus masou masou; assembly: GCF_036934945.1. Classification (NCBI taxonomy): domain Eukaryota; kingdom Metazoa; phylum Chordata; class Actinopteri; order Salmoniformes; family Salmonidae; genus Oncorhynchus; species Oncorhynchus masou. The sequence continues at coordinate 26,588,359 of NC_088214.1, read as the reverse complement.
GTGTTTACGGACATATTCAATCAATCCCTATCCCAGTCTGCTGTCCCCACATGCTTCAAGATGGCCACCATTGTTCCTGTTCCCAAGAAAGCTAAAGTAACTGACGTAAATGACTATCGTACTGTAGCACTCACTTCTGTCATCATGAAGTGCTTTGAGAGACTAGTCAAGGATCATATCACCTCCACCCTACCTGTCACCCTAGACCCACTACCAATTTGCTTACCGCCCCAATAGGTCCACAGACGATGCACCCTGTGCAAATGGTTCCTGAACTTCCTGACGGGCCGCCCCCAGGTGGTAGGCAACGACATCTCCACTCTGTCACTCCACAGTGACATGGGTGACTCCTCATTAATTCTTATGTGAATTAATGAGGAGGCTGAACACACCTCAATTCAAACTGTTGTTGCAAAATAAAACCTGTTAGAAAATAATTTGAAATTGGACTAATTGAAACAGCCTATAGATAATTAGCAAGCAGCGTGCCTTGGTTAGAGGGCAGCGCGGGTTAACTGTCCTAATGCTTAACGATCACATTTTGAAAAAGTGAGTGGATTCTGACATCACCTGCATTAAAAAAAACTCATGCTAAGGCGACCATTACATGTTGACGACACCGGGCACGCGCGTATCCGCGTGGGCTTCTTGATTTTGTCCATCCACACCAGATGCAATCAGGACACGCAGGTTGAAATATCAAAAAGAACTCTCAGCCAACTGATTCATTTGGGGACAGGTCGAAACACATATGAAACATTCATGGACATTTAGCTCTCCTCCGACAATTAATCCACAATTAAATCTAATAATCTGTCCTAGTTCAATCTTCTTCTGTGAATTTTATATGACGTTGGCAACCAACTTTAAGATGCATTACTGCAACCAACTGGAATGGAGTGTGGACCTCCATCTTTCAATCACCCAAGTGGGTATGTGGGTATGTGCTCCTAAAAACCAATGAGGAGATGGGAGAGGCAGGACTTCCAGCGCGTCAAACATCTAGAATAGAACCAAGTTCTATTTTAGCACATGGCTATGCAGATGCTCATGAGCAGTTTGGTTGAAATTATTGAATAACATGTATTTGTACATTTATTTTTCAATGCTCGCGCACGCAACACTGCCGGTGTGGTCAGCATGTTAGAGATATTTGGAATTCACGCGTGAAAAGGTTACTATAGTATTTGTCATAAATTCGTAATTAATACACTTTTTTTATAAACGCTGAAAATTCAATGTTTCTATGTCAAACAGTTTTGTTATTTTTCAGTCTTCTGTGATATTTATATGTATATAAAGTGTAATATTGGGATGCAAACTCAAAATTGAATACATTTAAACTCTATATCTGACATGGTACAGGTGCCTTCTTTTTCTTAAACCCAAAACCATGTGTGTGAGGTGGATACTTTAGTTTCAAAGTAGATGTGTTTAAGACTCCCAAGAAACACTCTGTGTGACCCTGATTTAGCCGACTGCAGTAAAATGTAAAGGTTATTTGCCTGTCCCCATATGAAAACCCCTTGAAGAAGCCTTTTTGGTTACAGGTTTTGATTGCAGGGTTCCATTTAGAACCGTCTCTACAGAGGGTTCTACATGGAACCCAAAAGGGTTCTACCTGGAACCAAAAAGGGTTCTCCTATGGGGACAGCCGAAGAACCCTTATGGAACCCTTTTTTCTAAGAGTGTACCACTGCATCACATAATGACAGACTCTCTCTACGTCTCTCTCTGTAAAGCTCTATAGCAAGCCACCTTTCTTTAATGTGTTCTCAGTTGAACATTTGTATATATTTTTTAAGTTTTGAAATGTTCCTACATCTGATATCTTTCCAATGATTTGGGTTATTTGGGATTTACTTATGTAGTAACATAGTTGTTACATTGTTCTGGCATATTAACCTTTTCCACCTTATTAATATTAAAACCAAGTACAAATATCATTGATACTAATTGTAGGTAGCTACTGATTGTGTTGAATTATACATTATTTTCATTAAGTAAATAACAGGTAAACACCTGGGAGTACAGCAGGCCAACCCATTTCTACTTACCACATAATTTCTTAGTAAGAATCTGTCAAATACCATCTAAAACAGCACTGTAAAATAAAAATAAACATGACCAATACTTGTATGGATCATGGTACTTTATAAGTGGAACCAACATATATATTATGTTTTACCACCAGTTGTGGCTCATTTATTTCTTGCCTCGTCTTGGCAGGAGGCTTTCTCAAAAGTAGCTGGCAGCAGATGCAGGCGGTTGTCAGCGACTCACGTGGCATCAACAGGCTGTCACAGCTATGGCCACTCTCCACTATAAATCACCTTATGTGCTCTCCTGGACATTTTTTATTTTTATTATATATTTTTATCACTTTATATGTAGATGCAGGTATAATAAGTCAATATAACACCCCCTGTCCTCCAGAGGGCCATAAGTATAGGAGCTTCTGCATGTGCTTGCGTTGTCTTGTCTCTGTGAGGAGGACATTTCAGGATAATTATAATAGGATTTGGTGGCTATCTATAGTAAGGATAGAGAGAGGTTAGAAATGGTTACTCATTCTTTCCTCAACAGGAAGAATCAACCAATAATCTGATACTTCTTCTTCAGTCAACGTTGTAATTCTAAACACCCCCATGGAAACTTTCATTGAAAAATGCCAGCCAGACAGTGTATTGTGTATAGAAAGGTGATTGTGTATAATAATTGATTAATGAAACTCATTGTGATCCATACAGTATGGTTGTATGGCTATGGGCTATGAGTAGAGACTCAAAGTTAGCATGTATTAGCCTATACATATAATATTTATGTTTCAAATGAGAAAGAATACATGACAGTTAATAAAGTCTATAATTGCATTTGCTTCATGGGATGATGGAAACCCTCCAGAAAGGGATTTTTCTGTGTAACCATCTCTCACAAGGCCAAGAGTCCCATCGTTAGCTCTCCAAGCCAGTCAATAGCTCTCCCCCCAAAATCTTTCTGTGCTAAATACTACAGTATGGCCTGGCCTGTTTGGGATATACCAATATACACTGACCATACAAAACATTAAGAACATTAATCTCTTTCCATGACATAGACTGTCCAAGTGAATCCAGGTGAAAGCTATGATCCCTTATTGATGGCACTTGTTAAATCCACTTCAATCAGCATAGATGAAGGGGAGGAGATAGGTTAGAAATACATTGTTAAGCCTTGAGACAATTGAGACATGGATTGTGTATGTGTGCTATTCAGAGGGTGAATGGGCAAGGCAAAAGATTGCCTTTGAACAGGGTATGGTAGTAGGTGTCAGGCACAGGTGCACCGGTTTGTGTCAAGAACTGCAATGCTGCTGGGTTTTTCACGCTCAACAGTTTCCCGTGTGCATCAACAATGGTCCACCACCCAAAGGACATTCAGCCAACTTGACACAACTGTGGGAAGCATTCGAGTCAACATGGGCCAGTATCCCTATAGAAATGATTTTGTCACCTTGAGGGAAAAGGGGGGGGGGAGGGGTGTTCTGCTAGGAAATGTTACTGCTAACTCCTAACTGCATTATCTGCAATGAGGGATCTGTCTTTTTACGTCATTAGTTCTCCCATTCAAACACCTGTGCATCTTTTAGATGAGTTGAAATTAAATTGCCAACTGTCTGTGTGACTGAATCTCCAACAGACAATACTGTATTTAGGGTTGCAAAGCTCCTGTAATTTACCAAAGTTACTGGAATCTTCAGTATTTTTGGTAATTAACAGAAAATCTATGGCAATCTATCGTAATTTTGGTAATTTATACTTGAATAACTTGTAAAAAGATGTATTCATATATAGTATATAAAAATATGTCTGTGTCCATGAGTTTCTAGTAGATAGACCATATGGTTTAAGAGAAAATAGCATCTAATCAATAATGGTATTATTTTCTATTAACTCTGCAACTATTGACTTTTCTTCTCAACTGCCACCAGTTTGACACCAAAACCTTGAGAACAAATACATATTGACATTGTGAAATATATACAGTGCTATTGTGAAAGTAGTCACACTCTTGAATTTGAGTCACACTGTTGAGTTACAGCCTGCATTTAAAATGGATTAAATTAAGATTTTGTGTCACTGATCTACACACAATACTCCATAATGTCAAAGTAGAATTTTGTTTGTAGAACAAGGAATTAATAAAACATTAAAAGCTGAAATGTCTTGAGTCAATAAGTATTCAAACCCTTTGTTATGTCATGCCTAAATACATTCAGGAGTAAAAATGTGCTTAATAAATCGCATAAGTTGCATGGACTCATTCCATGTTATATAATAGTGGTTAAAATCATTTTTGAATGACTACCCCATATCTTTACCCCACACATACAATTATCTGTAAGGTCCCTCAATCGAGTAGTGAATTTCAAGCAGAGATTGAACCACAAAGACCAGGAAGGTTTTTCAATGCCTTGCAAAGAAGGGCAGCGATTGGTAGATGTGTAAAAAAAAATAAAAAAGCAGACACAGAATATCCCTTTGAACATGGTGAAGTTATTCATTTGGCTTTGGATGGTGTATCAAAACACCCAGTCACTCCACAATGCTAACCTAAATGAAAAGAAAGAAGCCTCTACAGAATACAAATACTCCAAAACATGCATACTGTTTGCATGAAGGCACTTAAGTATTACTGCACAAAATGTGTCCAGAATACAAAGCGTTATATTTGGGCCAAAACCAACACAAAATATCAGTACCACTCTTCATATTTCAAGCATGCTGGTGGCTGCATCATGTTATGGGTATGCTTGTCATCGGCAAGGACTATGGAGTTTTGGGGGGGATAAAAATAAACTGAATACAGCTATAAGCACAGGCAAAATCCTAGAGGAGAACCTGCTTCAGTCGGCTTTAAAACAGACACTGGAAGATGAATTCACCTTTCAGCAGGACAATAACCTAAAACACAGGGCCAAATCTACACTGGAGATGCTTACCAAGAAAACATTGAATGCTCCTGAATGGCCTAGTTAAATTTGACTTAAATCGGCCTGAAAATCTATGGCAAGACTTGAAAATGGATGAATAGTAATGGTCAATAACCAATGAGCTTGAAAAAAGTTTTACCACAAGAATAATGGGCAAATATTGTGCAATCCAGGTGTGCAAACTCTTTGAGACTTACCAAAAAAAATTACACCTGAAATCGCCGCCAAAGGTGTTTTTACAAAGCATTGACTCGGGGATGTGAATACATATGCAAATTAGGTATTTCTGTATTTCATTTTCAGTAAATAAAAAATAAAACAAATCATTAAAACGTATTGTGTGTAGATGGGTGAGAAAAAAATATATTTAATCAATTTTGAATTCTGGCTGTAAATGTGTAATAAGTCAAGGGTTATAAATACTTTCTGAAGGTACTGTAAGTGTGTTAAAAGGATTTCATGCTGAAACCCTGGTATTCACTAATTTGATGGCTTATATTTAGCATAATGTTTTAGAGCTTTGACATTCCGTTTTTCATTTAATTTAATATCTTATTTAATTATTTCATATATTTTACATTTGATAAATCACCAGAGGGCTAGAGATAATTACAGACACCTGTGATAATCTGAAATACCCAAAAGGGCCACTAGATGTCTTGTCATAGATTACATAAAATCCTTAAAAGATACCAACATTCTGGTAGTTTACTGGTACACTTTGAAAGTTTCAAGTAATATCCGCTCCCTTTGCAGCCCTAACTATACTTTTATGCCATAGTTTTTTGTTGTCTCTGTCTGCTAATCACAATGAACTTTTTTTCTACAGAGGCGTTGGAGATACAGATCTATTTCGGTGTCGGAGTCCTTTGTAACCTGGGGTTAATTCTCCTCTAAAGCCATGATTAAGAGAGTGTTTCAGGGAGGTAAAGCCCATGTGATGACAGTGTCACAGGCCTTGGGAACCCAAGCCAAGGGGGAGGGAAGGAGGGAGGGAGGCTGGACGGACCAGGTATAGCTAAGAGGGATATAATAAGCGTCTATTTCCACAGGGCACTAAACCTGTGCCCTTGTCTTGATGACAAAGTGAACATACACACACCTCACAGGTTTGACCTTTGTCAACCTTTGGTATGTGCTTATGTAGTGCTTATTTAATCTGAGAAAGATGGTCATTGACAAAGACTTCTTAGAACCGTGACACAATAAAGTGCAGACAAAAATATAAATACTGTTAATTAGCGTTAACTGATGTGGTGATTTGTTTGTTTCCTCCATCAGTCAGATATCCCTGATTTAAGTGTTTCTTGGGGTAAGGAAAGAGTGGCCTATGGGCTGCAGAAAGTTGACAGGATATCTGCTTTAAGCATTGATTATCAATCCATAAGCGAGCCTCTGCTACCGGCCACATTTAGCTGGATGGGAGGAAATATTGCCTTCTGCTCGGTCATCTGTGCCTTACACAACCATTTCTGGTATTGCTCACATCATCATACCCATTGGGTTATACAGTATATACAAGTTTAAGTGGCAGCTCCATCTAACCAAAGGATGTTGTGTAATAAATTTAAAAAAATAGGTCACTATACTGTCACTAAGTAACGTACCAGTAATATCATAGTAAAACTAAAAATGACTTTATAGTTAGATGGATACACTAACAAATCTCCCCCTTAAGGTCAGGGCACCTTACGAGGCTGCTCTGCCTCTGCCAGACCAATATGAGTACCCCACTGTAGGGTTAAGGGTTTGCATTGGGAGAACAATTCTAGACCCTGTGAAGACAGTGATAGCTGAGGTGTGGTAGTTGATTTACTTATAGAAAATTATTAGACCTTAAGCAAAGTCAGCAGTCAACTTACTGGTTGATTTTTAAATGCTTATACCTGCTCTTATTGATCCTCCTGGCAAAGCTAAATGTAAACAAATATTGAAGTCACTCACTATCTGCTCACTTGAAGGCATAATGAAGGTTTTCCAGGTACCTCAGAAAGGAAGGCTTAGTTCTGAGAAACAAGTTAACTAGAATTAAGACGATATCAGACCATGTCAGGTGGAAATTATGCATTTGTATACATGTTGATACCAAATCAAGTCTTCAGAGATTTAGAGACAGGAAATCTCTAATCAGTTTGATTCATGGCCCTTGACATTTCGCAATGATTTGTTTTCAATGAATGGAGGATATTTTCTTTCATCAAGAGAACACATTGAAACATGAAAGAACCACTTGCAAAATGCTGAAGTTATTTGTTTACTTAATCAAAACTGTTAACCTCCGACAAATATGATATCACTTTGTGGATTGTCTATGTATGTAGAAGACATAATGTTATTGTTGCTTTACCTCCCAAAGTTGGTCATCCTTTATATCAAGCAATGCTAATGTGACATGCTGATATGAACCTTGTTTATTTCAAATTCTTATTCCAGATGTTAACATTCATCTCTTTTATGTTCAGTGGACCTTTTGTGTACCCCCTTGTTTAGTGGATGAAACACAAGAGATGATGAAATCAATCCAACCACATACTATGGCATTTTCTAGTCGCATGACACATACATGTGCACCACACACACACACACACACACACACACACACACACACACACACACACACACACACACACACACACACACACACACGTAAATGGAGTTGTTTCAACTCTCTCATCATGACTAATATTAAATTCTTTCTTTGTCTTTCAGTTCCTGGCCTTTGTCTCCGTATTCTTCATCGTTCTATCAACAATCTCATTATCACTCAATACCTTGCCGGAGCTACAAGTCGTTGATGAGTTTGGCCAGTTCAATGACAATCCCAGCCTAGCGCATGTTGAAGCTGTGTGCATCGCCTGGTTCACGATGGAGTACCTCCTCCGCTTCCTCTCTTCTCCTGACAAGTGGCAGTTCAGCAAAGGCCCACTGAACGTCATTGATTTACTCGCTATCCTGCCCTACTATGTAACTCTCTTCCTGACCGAATCCAACAAGAGTGTTCTGCAGTTCCAGAATGTCAGACGAGTGGTCCAGATATTTCGTATCATGAGAATCTTGAGAATTCTAAAACTGGCCAGACATTCCACTGGACTGCAGTCCCTTGGGTTCACCCTTCGGCGCAGTTACAATGAATTGGGTCTGTTAATATTGTTTCTGGCTATGGGTATCATGATCTTCTCCAGCCTGGTATTCTTTGCTGAAAAAGATGAAGATGCCACAAAATTCACTAGTATTCCAGCTTCATTCTGGTGGGCTACCATTACCATGACAACTGTAGGTTATGGGGACATATATCCACAAACTCTTCTTGGTAAAATAGTCGGTGGGCTCTGCTGTATTGCAGGTGTATTGGTCATTGCATTGCCCATCCCCATCATTGTGAACAACTTCTCAGAGTTTTACAGAGAGCAGAAGAGACAGGAGAAAGCCATCAAGAGGAGAGAGGCCTTGGAGCGGGCCAAGAGGAATGGCAGTATTGTTTCTATGAATCTGAAAGATGCGTTTGCTCGCAGTATGGAGCTGACGGATGTTATGGTGGAGAAAGGTGACGAGAAACGGCCGATGGATAACCATCTCTCGCCTAGTAGGTGGAGCAGTAGGCACGGCAACTCTGAGGTTAGTCCAAAATCCCAGGCGAGGTATAAAGAGGTTGCTCAACTGGGATCTCCAGATAGGGTCAATCCACCAAGAACCAGCCCACAGCACCTGAACGCCCAGATATTGGAGGAGATGTACAACAAGATGACGACCACTGCCAACATTGGCTCTGGAGCTCCACATGAACAAGGACAGAAGCTTGAGGAAGTAATGGAAATGAAGGTAGTGTCTTCTGGACTAAAGCCCCCCCCAATCAAGGAACGAGCCATGGGTGACCTCAGGAGCCCATCCAGTGTGGACAGCTTTGCCAGCTGCACTACGGAGTTCACTGTGGCAGAGAGCAGTTCCCTCCTCCCCAACGTAGCAGGACGGAGAGCTCCTCATCCCCTCGACCTCAGCCAGATCACCTCTGTGGAACCAAAAACCACAGGCAAAGTTCAGCCGGCCACCATCATCAAGGAGGGTCTTTATGAGTTTGTCTCAAGCAATCCAGAGGGGGCCTCACAGGGGGAGGATAATCAAAGCTTTGACATGAGCGTCGAAAGCATCCGCAGTTCTCTCAGAGGCAACAACCCACAGAAGACAAAATCTCTCAAAGTCAATTTCAATGAATCTCAGGGAGAGGTGCCATTAACACCTCCCAGCACTAAGTCCCCTCAGTCTCTCAGTGCAACTCTGTCTCCACCAGGATACCAGCCCTCCCCACCCCCAGGCCAGGGCCCGGTGACCAGCCCATGGTCTCCAGGACAGTCAGGCCAAAGAGAGGATGGAGCCCAGGGCTTAGAGGGAGAAGGTCCGCCTTCCATTTTAAGCCATAGTGGGAATCACATGGACAGGGCCGCCGTCTTCAGCCCTTTGTCACCTAAATCCCTCAACTGCACTACTCAGGAAGTGGTCGTCGCCGGCAACGGGGAAAGAGAGACAGGCAACAGCCAAAAGGAAAACCACATAGTTCTGGATGGAAGTCTATCTCCACCTTGTGAAACAAGCATGTGACTAGTATAGGTGGAAGGTCAAGGAAAGAGGAAACAGACTCTCTGTTTGTGTATGAAGAAGAAAAAGAAGCACACTAATGTAGTGAATAATAAGTTGTCTGCATGACTTGACAAGTATTATTTCTGATAACATCACTGTTTCTGAAGACCTATGAGAACTGCTTTTTGCTGCAGACGTGGAACTTATAACAGTGGATTTTACTATAAGGCTCCAATGTGAGCAAAGAAACAACCTAGTATGAATGAGGACATTTATGAACAAATTGTACATTATGGTCCAGGACTTTTTACATAGCAAGTTATTTATTGCAAGTTTCTTTGTTTTAGCTTGCTAGTGTGTTGGGACAAGGACATCATCTGAAGAGAGAAATGAGGAAAGGCTTTGGGATTTTTATATAAGGGCTCATCATTTGTGAAACAGTATCAATGTCATATCATATTCTGTTACTTGATATGACTTGCATTCATTTGCTAAGTTTAATTTACTTTTCATGTTATTGTGTCTGTTTAGATTTTGCATTGTTCTCAATCAAGTCAACCAAGAGATATATGGAACAAGCAACAGTCTCTTAGATCAGGGAAGCAAAAAGAAAGTGCAGCATATTATATAGCAAATCTATATGGAAATAGACCAATACGACAGTTTTAATAGTAGCCTATACATGACTATCTATGATTGCTTTCTAATACTTTATATTCTACTATTTTATATTCTGTTCGTGAATGAGCTTACGTCCCTAATTTCTGTGTTTAGCTCTGTTGTTGTGCAACCCTTCATCCATGCAATGGGAAATGGACAAGCCATATAAGTATTGCAAGGCAACCAAGGATTTACACTATGGCAAAAGTGATTAGATAATGACAACCATTATACTTAAGGGGAAAAAAGTATCATACAGCTGCACTTCATTCACTTAGATACAGATCATATCAACTGAATGGTTATTCAAGTTCTTCACTAAAATGGACATGCATTATTGCTGAGTACCAGTTCCATTCTGATCAAAGGAAATCTGTTACATTCCTCACTGTATTCATGTTGTTATAATGCTGCCTTCGAGAAGTGCAGAACATGTGTTGGGTATGTATGTATGCTAGTTGGAACAAATACTGTGTATGTGATGTTTGATGTGTCAAGTTGAATTTATATTGTATGGGGCTGATTGCTAGGTCCAATACAGTACAGTACTCAGGTAGAAAGTATAACACTGCCCTCTACAGGCGGAGGATTTTAAGGCACTAATCCAAGAATTCATGCATATCTCTAGTTGGAGTTCCTCTTAATATTGAACAAAGTAACATCTTTATTGATTCATTGTGCATTTTAAGTTTTGCATGGCTGATCTACTCAGTAAATGGTAGACGACTGTTGCAGCTTTAAAAAAAAATTATGCCGACAAGTCTGAACTGAATCACGAGGGTTACTGCGGACAATAGTAATACTACAGTGTATTAACTATATAAACTACTGTGCTTATATTCTATTTAAAGTAGATGATGCTACCATATTATGTTTTGTTGGTTCACTCGTATGATTGATTCTATTTTTCTAAGATAAAATAGATCAGGATTGTAATATTTCCTGGTACATTTTTGAATTGTGTGCCTTTTCATAAATAGACATTTATGAGAAGGCGAAAACCTACATAATTTGGCTGGTACATAGAGATCTATAAATAATGTATTTCTAGTAGGGATACATATGAGGTGATGATGAGCAAATAGCTATTGTACCAAGTTCTCGGGTTTTGTATAACTTGAAAGCTTTATCAAATCATGGCTTACTTCCTCCTTTCAAAGTACCATTTGCTGTCAGTAATGTACAGTACAGTACAGTGCAGTAGGCTTATGTTAGATCATAATTGAGATGTCAGGGAAAACAGGAAAAGTTACTGCACTGACACACCCTGGTATGACACCACCTCTTATCCACCAAGTCATCTGTAAAACGATTTGTATTTTTGTTGTAATTATCTTACATTCTTTTGTACAGTTAGCTTGATCATACTCACATCCTCAAATCAATACTTACAACCACAATATACTGTAGGTAACTCTAGGGTCAATTCCGCAGATATTTTTCTTCTGCCTGCTTTTTTTGATGTTCCCTCCATCCCAATATACTTTGGTTGTTTTAACGGTATGTGACCATAGTCATGTTAATTGTTAGTCAACATAACTTGATAGTGAATGAATAGTAACTTATTGTTTTACAATAGGTTTATTACCATATGCAAGACAAATAAAATTTGTTCATGTGACCCTTTGTAATGTGTCTGCTTGCAGAGTGGTCCTCAAGATTCTCTCTTTACATGTCATGGACATTTTCAATAATAAAGGTGAATAGACTAGACATATACAGTATGAGGACAAATAAAACATTTTGGGGGGAAAATGTGTTACATTCCCTATCGAATGACACTGTGTAGTCGGCTCTATCTCGGAACTGTATAACCAAGTTCATCATGGCGAACGCTCAAATCAGTGATAATCAATCAATCACTGGCTGTTATCAAATTCACAAATTCATAAAACAGCAATGAACCAAGGATATGTTTAAGGGGAGATCCTTTGGTGATGATTGAACAGTGAACAGAAAATATAGTTTACCAAGCTACCAATTACTTCACATTGGGAGAAGTTAAGCTAAACTGAACTACCCTAAAAATATAGTTTACTTGACTAAAGTTTCTTTGAAAAAGTAGTTCACTACATCCAAACTACTTTGTGAAAAAATATCATATGTAAATATGAAATGTCCTAGACTACAAATTGCAAGAACAGATCACTTTGGGGTCATATGTTAACAGAATGTCTAATTTAGCTTATTAAAGGATCTACATTTAGAAATTGTGCACTGTATTTGCAGAACATGTTCATAGCATATCTGCAGTAATAATGGAATGATACTGGTTCACAATATTTTTCACAGAAAATGTATTTTGGGCCAATACAAAACCGCAGTCTAAAATGCAGACTTTCTATTTGACAACAAAAGCCAGACCGGTGAATAGTGTAAGGTATCATTGTACTATCTAAATTACTTTGAAAAAAACATCATATTTTACAGCTGTTTGAAGTTGGTGGATGGAACTGAAAGTAAAATAGCTCCACCATGATTTCCGGGATCCTTGGAACGCAACCACCATTGGTCCATGCTATCTGGAAACCTTGGGAAGTCGCATAGCACTAACCTCTCCACCCGTGTTTCCAGAAATTAGGTCCAGGGGCTCCATACCAAGGGTGTAATGCAATAGCGGAGCCTTCAGAGGCTAAATTGAACTCTGTACCGCATCGCCGTGTACCTCAAATGTTGTAACAATGCGGAGGGGCTCTTTATAGCTCCGTATAGCTCCGCATTTACATGATTGGTTGATGGTAGGTGGGGGCTGTATGTTCTGTGTAAACACAAACTCACTTCCTTGACAACTTCATTCACAACAGCTCTGCGAAGCGCAAGTATGAATGCCCTAACTTCTGCAGAGGCCACATCTAAAAGCTGTACGGCCAATGCAGACGCCAGAATGACCATAAATCGGCTTTAAGTGTTGTTGCAATTCACCTAGCTTCCACATGGGTGAGACATTCTACATGTAGCACCTTTAAACACAAAAACGATGTTTCAAATGAGAATTGGGCAGATCTGAAAATGCCTGCTTCACCCATATTTTATATCCGTAAAGAAAAGTAGTGTGTAGTTCTAGTAGTTAGTTACACCGCTACATGGTAAAAAGTTTTTAACTACTGAAAACACTACAAGGTTAAACTACCAACTACCTGGTATGATGTTGCATTGATCAGTTTAAAGCCATTATTTTAGCATTTTGACCAAAGTCAGCCTTTAAAAACTGTCCAGTATTTCCAAATTTCTATGAAATATGACCTATAAATAATTACAATGTGAGTGAAATAATTTTCCTTCCCAAAAGTGGTAATTATATTTCTATGAAACTCTGATCGGTTGTTTTGGGCCCAGGCCCGCAGAGCTTTCCTAGTACTCACTCTGTCAATTTCAGTCAGAAAATAGAAAGTGACATATCATATCGAGCTAAAATCTTACTGCTGGCGATGTCATAAGAATGCCCCCGCAAACAAAAAACATGATAAAATGACCCTAGAGCTCGTGTTAAGATTTCAGTAATTAAAACTAATTTTAGCCATTTTCGCACAGTGAGGTACTACCTAGTGGACAAGCTGGGAATCAGACATCTGATCTGATTATATCAGTGAGAAAGTTTCTTCAGCTTTCTCCTCATATGTATATCATTCCTGTAAGAAATAAATAAAAGGCATGGCACGTTGCACAAGCCCTGCACTTTTAGGGCTGGGTTCCTATGGGAATTTGCGCATGTTTTGAGCACCACCATAAGATGGAAGATATGATTAGTTTTATTTTTTTATGAATAAAGAATTTTTGAATAGTAATTGGGGACAAATACGTAATAAAGTATTTGTCCACTTTAAGATTTTCTCTATTTTTGTATATTTTTGATACTGAATGTTACCATTCTTGCATGCAGAACTGTTTTATCTGTTCAAGTCCTGTCACAACATTTCAATTGGGATTAGGTCTGGGCTTTGACTAGGCCATTCCAAAACTTAAAATGTGTTGCTTTTTAACCATTTTCATGTACAGTAGACTTGTGTATTTTGGATCATTGTCTTGCTGCATAAATGGTACCAAGCTAACATATGGATTGTCATACCATGGATAATTTAGCTATTTCATGATGAATATTACAACCCTTTAGGTATAAAAAAATAAATACATATTTTTGGGGATAAAATATTTAATTTGGCCTTTACTACTAGACTATACCAGTTGTCGTGTCTTTGTCATCATGAAAGTGAAGACTTATTTTATCAAATCAATTCTCTGTAATTATTATTACGTGATTAAACTAATCATGTAAATGTAATTAACTAGGAAGTCGGGCACCAAGGAAAATATTCAGATTACAAAGTTATAATTTTCCTAATATAATTTTTCAGATGTTTTAATATCTGATTAATTTGTTTTCTAATTAATGAATCATTCTTTACCTCACATTAGTCTCATTCGTAATAATGTATTTACTAACTAATCACAGAAATGCATAACAAACAAACAAAGTAGATATGGTTACAAGGTAGGGGATGATAGGGGATGTGCCCTAGTGGGTTAAACTGGTATGACGGCTTGGTAGACAAAGGGACTGAAGGGCGCAATAGACAAAAGACACTATACTGTTAATAATTATATTAATTGAAATGCCAATCCTTTGCACATGAACGCTCACTCATTCGGGAATAATTGCAATCAATCAATATATTTACGCTCAGTGTGTCGTCGTGATCTCTGTTGGAATCATCAGTCTTTCTGTTGAAAAGTTCATCTGATGTTTTGGCAGGTTGTCGGTCTTCGCATTCCAGGTCAACATAAATTCTAGCTGCAGACTAGTAATTAGTATCGAAGATTTGCTATTATTCTGTCGGTATCGATAGTCTCAGAGTTGAACCATTTCCACCAGTGTAGCCAATGCTCCACGTGGTTCAACAATCATTACAACATTAGCTCCCTCAGATGACCGAGGATTGCATGGTCACTACTCAAACCTTAGACCACTTGGTAATTGAGGTACGCATGGTCTGAAGTGGGCTTCTCTAGGTGGGGTTTTTATTCGGAACAGCAGAAAAGGCTGTCCCATGACGCCAGATTGATGTCTGTGCTCATGGGGGCGGCCCAATGACTTAATGAAACTTTAAACAGAAATACAATTCTCTCACATTAACGGTTTAAAATCACATTGCACAATTTCACAAATAGTTTCATCTTTACTCATTCATTTTATACAATAATTAGATGCAAGCCTCAGAACGGAGGCTCCTGTATAAGCAGAGTTATGGTAATGTGGCTGTATTGTCTTTCCTGAGGTCACAATCATAAAACAAAAT
Source organism: Oncorhynchus masou masou (assembly GCF_036934945.1). Classification (NCBI taxonomy): domain Eukaryota; kingdom Metazoa; phylum Chordata; class Actinopteri; order Salmoniformes; family Salmonidae; genus Oncorhynchus; species Oncorhynchus masou. Next base: position 26,572,861 of record NC_088214.1, on the reverse strand, counting down.
GGACTGGTCGTAGCTGGATTCTCCACCGACCGTTTACGCCTTCTAACAAAACATGGACAATGTTCAGTTCTCAAGTTCTGTGATGTAGAAGAAGTTCCTTTGTTCTACTGTGAACCCTCTCTCTATATACTGCATGAGGGGGAGAGTCTCCTCCAGGAATTTACAACCTGAGATAACAGAGCCTGGGTGTAGGGGGAAGAGAGAGGTGGTGAGAGAGAGTTGGTGCTTGCTATATCCAAAGAGGGCCACGTCATGACACAGTCAAAAGTTACACATACTCATTCCAGGGTTTTTCTTTATTTTTACTATTTTCTACATTGTAAAATAATAGTAAAGACATCAAAACTATACAATAACACATATGGAACCACGTAGTAACCAAAAAGTGTTCAACAAATCAAAATATATTTTATATTTGAGATTCTTCAGTGGCCACCCTTTGCCTTGATGACAGCTCTGCACACTCATGGTATTCTCTCAACCAGATTCATGAGGTAGTCACATGGAATGCATTTCAATTAACAGGTGTGCTTTGTTAAAAGTTAATTTGTGGAATTTCTTTCCTTGTTAATGCGTTTGAGCCAATCAGTTGTGTTGTGCCAAGGTACTGTAGGGGTGGTATACAGAAGAAAGCCCTATTTGGTAAAAGTCCATATTATGGAAAGAGCCGTTCAAATAAGCAAAGAGAAACAACACTCCATCATTACTTTAAGACATGAAGGCCAGTCAATGCTGAAAATTTCAAGAACTTTAAAAGTTTCTTCAAGTGCAGTCTCAAAAACCATCAAGCGCTATGATGAGGATCGCCACCGGAAAGGAAGACCCAGATTTACCTCTGCTGTATACCAACATGCGTTGTCAGGTGAGTTGAAGGCTTCCAAACCTCACCCCAATGATCAGGAAAATGCCTGAGATGACTCTGGTCGGTTCCGTCTGTGGTATCAGGCTGGGTGAAGAAGGAGTTGAATTCTGTACCCATAAGTGGACTTGTCAAGATTTTTTGTGCGTCTGCTGCCCTGGGGGAGAAAGCACTACGCATTTTGCGACTCGGACTGAGAGCGGTGTCCTGCTTTACTCTCCAGAAACAGAGCGCCACTGAAAGGAGTGATAACTGGGGTGACGTTGAGTTGAGGTGGATCGACTGAAGTTTAGGATCCCCGGGTGTCTGTGATGCATGGGAGACTAAGGAGACCCTGCCTGTCCTTCTGAGTTTTGCAGGATAAAGTCATGCTAGGGTATATAAGTTAAAAAGGAGAAAGCTCTGTGGCTCAACAAGATGTTGGCGTAAGATTTGGAAAGCTATGATTTTCAAAGTTGGGCACCAGTTAAAGGTGTAACCTCCGGTGTCTCGCTGGACATAAAGGCTGTGAGGTTTAGGGATAAAGCCAAGCCCCCCCCTCCATATTACAACCTATTTATTGTGATAATTGAGTTGTTTGCTCTCTAACCAGTTAATTCATATGTCTTGAGACTGTGATATAGAGGCCTAAAGGCCGAGACAATAAGAAGACACAGTGGCAGAATAAAATCAACCACACCTTTATTTTATCACAAAACCGGATAGCTGCCATTGTCCAGCGAAGATCACAAAGCATATTGCGTGTACAGTAAGAGACAGTTACATGACCTACCGCATGGTCAAGAAAGTTAATGTTTATGACATATTTGGACCACTAAACAACTATTGATTTAGAAGAGAGAGAGAAAAGAGTTACCGAAAGTCGCAAAGAAAACAGGAGCTGACTCCATTATTCCAAAACCCTTTCAACTTCAACATTTCAACATCATCAAGTCACCTCTGCTTAGTCTAATACAGTAACAAAATATCACCAAAACAATTTAGTCCAATCAACGTAAGATAAATATGATGTGGCTGTCCATGGTTCTGATTTGTGTGTGTGTGTGCGTGCGTGCAGGTTGAAAAACATGTTGACTCACCCTACTTGTAGAGAAACGCCAATGCCATCCTCATCTCTTTCATGTTGATGAAACGGTCTATCACTCTGTCATACAGTACAAGCTTTTATTTTATGTGGTCCTAGGCTAACTGGCTAAATGCTTGCTCGCTAGCCTAACCTCCATTCATGAGCAACGTTAGCTAGTTAACAATAGCCTTCTACATCAAGCTACATATTGAACTTACATCCTCTCAGACCAGGGGCACAACAATGTATGAATTAATGGTTGGATCAGCATCACCGTTATAATCATTTGCCAGTGTGGAGAATTAAGTAAAACCACAAGTGACAATCCCTATCTACTTCCATGGCTAATTTAGGAAAGGGACAATTTTAGCAAGCTGGCTAGCTAGCCACCGGAGGACAACGGCACAATGAGATGCAACAATTAAAGTTTTTCTTTCAATGACTTATGCACTCAATGGGATTTGATAGGAATGATGCCAAATCCAAGCTGGCTTCCCTTGCCCCTTTTTTTGGTACGCCAGGATCATTCACAGTTGATCTCGCTCAGTTTAGGTCAACGCTGATTGGCAAATTTGTATTATTATTTTTTTGTCAAGGGAGGCCAGATGCTCGCTGGCTTCTCTTGCCTTCAATGCTACATGCGGCAACAATGTCATACTCGTTTGGACCAGACAGCATCAGACAGATGGCCTACACATAGAGACAGATGGGCGCTGTTTCGCTCGCTCGGATGCTTATTGCTGACGGCCTCTAGCGAATTGAAGGAAATTTATGAAACACAGAGAGACGAAAGATAATGGATGTGCTGACCAACTGGCAAGTGTCTTCACTGACATTTTCAACCTCTCCCTGTATGAGTCTGTAATACCAACATGTTTCAAGCAGACCACCATAGTCCCTGAGCCAAAGGAAGCGAAGGTAGCCTGCCTAAATGACTACCGCACCGTAGCACTCACGTCTGAGGCCATGAAGTGCTTTGAAAGGCTAGTCATGGCTCACATCAACACCATTATCCCAGAAACCCTAGACCCACTCCAATTCGCATACCGTCCCAACAGATCCACAGATTATGCTATCTCTATTGTACTCCACACTGCCCTTTCACACCTGGACAAAAGGAACACCTACGTGAGAATGCTATTCATTGACTACAGCTCAGCGCTCAACACCATAGTGCCCTCAAAGCTCATCACTAAGCTAAGGACCCTGGGACTAAACACCTCCCTCTGCAACTGGATCCTGGACTTCCTGACATGCCGTCCCCAGGTGGTAAGGGTAGGTAACAACACATTTTTTGTGAATTTGTTTATAAAAATAAAAAAAATGTGTGTGTGGGGGGGGGGTAATTAGCATGGATTTGTTCATCCAAAACATATTTTGTTTTTGTAGTATTTTTTTCTAACCCGTACAGTAGGTGGCAGCATTACACCGTATTAGTGCAGTCTGCCAATAAACCTCAAAGAGGAATCTTGTGCGTACCACTGCCACAGAAGAAGAAAGGGGCGGGGGTTAATAGCAGTGCTGTTAGCAAAGAAGCTACTAAAGTGGCTTAAATGTATGATTGTATAATGTTTCAGCATTACTTTGCACGTGGATTACGTACTGCTATTTCTCAAAAGTTTAGTATACAATTTGCTGCCCTCCGAAATGGGAGGCCTGCTGCTCACGCGTGTAGAAGGCTGCCAATGAAGACCGAAGGGTATTTGTATCACGCTGCCAAAAGGTCGTTTCTCAATGATGCGGCTAAACAGGTATGTGGCTTTATTTTGTCCTCACTTGTCTGGTAGATAGTTATACTTCCAATCCTGGGATATATGCCCTATTATGCTAGTTACGTAGGTTTATTTTGGCTGAAAGAAGCTATGTTAGCTAACTGGCTAGCCTAGTGGCTCTGCGTTCGATAGTTCTACACTCGATAGTTCGACACTGCGTTCGATAGTTCTATGTATGATTTACATGCTCCTGACCAAACCGGACGCGCGCATGTTGAATTTGTACAGCCACAACAGACACGATCAGCACATGCATGTTGAAATATCAAAACAAACTCTGAACCAATTATAATAATTTGAGGACAGGTCGAAAAGCATTCAACTTTGATGGCAATTTAGCTTGCTAGCAAATTTGTCCTGGGATATTAACATTGGGTTGTGCATTTCAGGTAAAATAACAGGGTCCTCTACTCTGACAATTATTCCACAGATTAAACGGTAAACTGAATTCCTTTGTCGTCATCTCTGCTCCTTCCCCAGGCTTCTATTTTTACTTTGGACTTTATTTGGCGGTTGGCAACCAACTTTTTAAGGTGCATTACAACTAGAGGTCGACCGAATATGATTTTTCAACACCGATACGATTATTGGAGGACCAAAAAAGCTGATACCGATTTAATCGGCTGATTTAGAAAAGAAAAAAATGGATTTGTAATAATGACAATTACAACAATACTGAATTAACACTTATTTCATAAAAGCCAATGAGGAGATTGGAGAAGCCGGACTTGCAGTTCAGCATCACAAATAGGACCAATTTTTATTTTAGCACCTGGCCATACCATGCTTGCTGTCGTGTGCACGCAATGACTGAATAGCATGTATGTGTACATTTATTTTTGCAACGTGCATCTGACGCTAGCGGTGTGGTCAGCATGTTATTCAATCATTGGTTCTATTTGTGATGCACTGCAAGTCTGGCCTCTCCCATCTCCTCATTGTTTTTTAGGAGCATATACCCACACTGGTGATTGAAAGGTGAACTGAAGTCCACATCCAGGCCAGTTGGTGGTGGTAATGCACCTTAAAGTTGGTTGCCAACCGCCATATAAAGTCCAGAAGAATCCTGAAGGAGTTGAGATTTCTAGAAATGAACTAGGTTTACCCTTTTTGGATTAATTGTCCGAGTAGAGGACCTTGTGCATTTCAGGTAAAACAACAACCCAATGTTTCTATCCCAGGACAAATTAGCTAGCAACAGCAAGCTAGCTAGTTAAATTGCCTTAAATGTTTATTTTAATTTTATCTTTATTTAACTAGGCAAGTCAGTTAAGAACAAATTCTTATTTTCAATGACAGCCTAGGGGTTAACAGTGGGTTAACTGCCTGTTCAGGGGCAGAATGACAGATTTGTACCTTGTCAGCTCTGGGATTTGAACTTGCAACCTTCCGGTTACTAGTACAACGCTCTAACCACTAGGCTACCCTGCCGCCCCGATGTGGCAGGGTAGCTTTTCAACCTGTCCCCAAATTAATATAGTTAGTTCAGAGTTCATTTTGATATTTCAACCAGTGTGTCCTGACCGCGTCTGGTGTGGGTGGACAAAATCAATATGCGAGCGGTGTGATCAGGCATGATCTGCACTGGCCTGGTTGTGCAAGTGCGTTAGATTCAATTAATCTCTACAACCCCCATGGCAAATTGCGTTATGACATATTTGATCACACTCTGTAAGATCTCATCTGAAAGGTAATTAAAAATTGGACCAAGTTCTTTTTAAAATGATATTATTTGTTCTGGTCTAATTGTAGCAGTTAAAGGCATTGTATGGAAAGAAATGGCCTAGTTTCTCATTTGTCTGTCTCTGCCCAGGTACAGCCAGCCTCTGTACTACGGATGGTCTGCTGCTTCTCTACATCTTCCACAAACCACTCTGAGCAGGGGACGCTCATCTATTCAGGGAACCTCGGCAATTCTGTCCGAGGTATTACTTTAATCACCTTAAACAATCTCTCATGATTGTCTCCTCATCATCAACATTGTTATCATCATTGAATAACTAGGCCTAAACAAGAATTGTATTTTTTGTATGTTGCAGGTGTGAAGATGTTCTCTTACACCAGTAGCGGGGCCAGCCTGTGTATGATGCCCTACATTCTTTTGAAGACTGGCATCAGCGTTCAGAGTCTTGTCCTGAAGGGGGCCTTCTGTGGTGTCATTGGTTTTTTCACATTCCTGACTCCCATCCTCCTCCACATCATCACCAAAGGCTATGTGGTTCGCCTGTACCACAACCATGACACTGACACGTACACAGCTGTCACCTACAACATCCTTCTGATGGAGAAAAAGACTGTGTTCCGTCAGAGTGAGGTCAAGATACCGGGTGTCAGCAAAATGTTCACCACGTTCTATGCCGACAAGAAGTCGATGCTTGTGAATCCGATGCTATTCCCACTTCCTCATGACTATAACCACCTAATGGGTTACGACCAGCCCTTTTCATTTGATACGGAAGACTTGAATGGTAAACCTAATAAGAGTTAACGGATTTCTACAGATAATGCCAATTGCAGTCTGAACTGTTGAATGGAGCGTGTGTGTGTATGTACGTCTTAGTTGTTAATGTAGGCTATAAATTATATGATATCAAAGAGAACCTTTGAGAGATGTTGGTTTCTTCCTTTCACTAGTAAGAGGTAATGTATAGACATGGAGTATATGAATAAAATTGGTTTAAACAAAGCTTATGGATTAATTTCATCACTAAATATAAACTAAATTCACCTTGTGACATGACTGTGATTGCAATTGTAACTTCCCTTCCTTCTGCTTCAAACAATGCCTCTCTTCAGAAAAACACTACCAGTAGTCTGTGGGCAAAATGAGAAGTTGCTACTTCTGATGTTTTGAGAGCTTGGGCACTATCAAACAGTGTTGATTGCATGAAAACAGGAGACCAGCAGTAAGTCAAACCATTGCTGAGTATCAACTTTACCATGATGTTTCAAATTCTGGGTACTATTTTGTTGTGTTTTGGCTGCTTCTGGACAGAAAAGATAACTTTGCTCTTCAGAGAGTGTCAACCTGGTATACTTGGCATGGTAAGACCTTTTTATTTACTTATCTAGTGATCATATAGAGAAGAATGTAAAACGTATATACTGAATTTAATCAGAACATTTAGATAACTGTCTAGTATATCGCTGTGACTACGTATTAAGTACCAGAACTACTCGATGTCTGGAAATGTCATTACTTATATTTCCTCTGATACTCTAATTTAATGTTTCTTGCTAAACACTTCTCTTTAGTCGTGTTGCATTCTTGACAGTTTAAACGGTTTAGGACCAAACCCATACCTTTTTTTTCTTTATTTTAACTCTGTTTCAATAGAGCCACAATGGTTTCGAGGTATGTGTCTGGTATAAAAATTGAAAGTAAATAGAACAAGTTATCTCAAAGATTGCTTTTGCCCGGATCTGAAAATATGTAATCTCAAAGGAGGAATGTACCAGAAATATTCATATTCACCCACCATTCCAACTGTCAGAAATTATATGCTGTTAAATTTCACTTCTGGTGGGTGGTGTGACTAACAGATGGTCATCCTCTTTGCAGAATCTCTACATGATACTGTTCTCTTTTATCTCAGGGCCTATGATGTGTTGCCAAAAGTGAGTACAAGTCTTACTGTTGAAAACCAGATTCTTTGTCTTCTAAAAATATACATATTTTAAAGACACACAGCTTTGCCTCCATGGTTAGTTTACCCTCACATTGTACTCCTCTGTGTGAAGGGCTTTAAGATATGTTATTATTAAGAATGTGAGTTTTAATAACATGTGGTACATTTTATTTGCCTCATTACAGGGGAATTATGAGGTCTTCGTCGAAACTGTGGAATTCAGACGATAGCCAAACTGGAAAAATTGAAAGTCAACGTTACAACTGAAGTGAAATAGCGGGAAACGCATGTGAGTGGAGAATGACATTCTCACGATTTGCATGTATTGGTGTTACTGTTAAACTGTAGTGTAATGTAAAATGGGTATACACTGCTCAAATAAATAAAGGGAACACTAAACTAACACATCCTAGATCTGAATGAATGAAATATTCTTATTAAATACTTTTTTCTTTACATAGTTGAATGTGCTGACAACCAAATCACACAAATGATCAATAGAAATCAAATTTATCAACCCATGGAGGTCTGGATTTGGAGTCGCACTCAAACCCACACTACATGCTGATCCAACTTTGATGTAATGTCCTTAAAACATGTCAAAATGAGGCTCAGTAGTGTGTGTGGCCTCCACGTACATGTATGACCTTCCTACAACGCCTGGGCATGCTCCTGATGAGGTGGCGGATGGTCTCCTGGGGGATCTCCTCCCAGACCTTGACTAAAGCATCCGCCAACTCCTGGACAGTCTGTGGTGCAACGTGGCGTTGGTGGATGGAGCGAGACATGATGTGCTCGAGCCACATGAGGTCTAGCATTGTCTTGTGTTAGGAGGAACCCAGGGCCAACCGCACCAGCATATGGTCTCACAAGGGGTCTGAGGATCTCATCTCGGTACCTAATGGCAGTCAGGCTACCTCTGGCGAGCACATGGAGGGCTGTGTGGCCCCCCAAAGAAATAGAAATGCCACCCCACACCATGACTGACCCACCGCCAAACCGGTCATGCTGGAGGATGTTGCAGGCAGCAGAACTTTCTCCACGGCGTCTCCAGACTCTGTCACGTCTGTCACGTGCTCAGTGTGAACCTGCTTTCATCTGTGAAGAGCACAGGGCGCCAGTGGCGAATTTGCCAATCTTGGTGTTCTCTGGCAAATGCCAAACGTCCTGCACAGTGTTGGGCTGTAAGCACAACCCCCACCTGTGGACGTCGGGCCTTCATACCACCCTCATGGAGTCTGTTTCTGACCGTTTGAGCAGACACATGCCCATTTGTGGCCTGCTGGAGGTCATTTTGCAGGGCTCTGGCAGTGCTCCTCCTTGCACAAAGGCTGCTGATGGGTTGTTGCCCTCCTACGGCCTCCTCCACGTCTCCTGATGTACTGGCCTGTCTCCTGGTAGCGGCTCCATGCTCTGGACACTACGCTGACAGACACAGCAAACCACCTTGCCACAGCTCGCATTGATGTGCCATCCTGGATGAGCTGCACTACCTGAGCCACTTGTGTGGGTTGTAGACTGTCTCATGCTACCACTCGAGTGAAAGAACAGCCAGCATTCAAAAGTGACAAAAACATCAGCCAGGAAGCATAGGAACTGAGAAGTGGTCTGTGGTCACCACCTGCAGAACCACTCCTTTATTTGGGGTGTCTTGCTAATCGCCTATAATTTCCACCTGTTGTCTATTCCATTTGCACAACAGCATGTGAAATTTATTGTCAATCAGTGTTGCTTCCCAAGTGGACAGTTTAATTTCACAGAAGTGTGATTAACTTGGAGTTACATTGTGTTGTTTAAGTGTTCCCTTTATTTTTTTTGAGCAGTGTAGTTTGTTTCCAGCAAAGTTGTTCAAGTACTAGTTTATTGCAATGCTAATCCTGATGTGCCAGAGACCACAATATAAGACACACTACACACATGTGCACATGGATGTTGTATTGTAAATATGTGGTGGTGGAGTAGTGGCCTGAGGGAACACACTGAATGTGTCAGGTAAGTTGTTATGAGATGTAATGTCTTGTAGTATTTTAAACTGTATGTAATTGTTTTATGTTGCTGGACACCAGGAAAAGTAGCTGCTGCCTTGGCTAATGGGGATCCATAATAAATACAAATGCAAGACAACTAAGTAACTTAAGCTCTGAAAGCTCCTTCATGCCAACGAACACTATATTCAAGTCAGGATATTGAGTCACTAATGTACTATAAAGGATGTTTTGACTACATCCACTAGGGTGCACTGTAAGTCAAGTGAAAAGAGGAACAGTGTGGTATTCAACAATCATGAACCAAATAACATATCTTGCATGTAGCTAAGGAATAAGTCATTCAGAAAATGTTTTGTTTCTTAAAAATTAAAAATACTTTGCTATTTGGACAAATCAATAAATACCACAAAAGGGACTTTTCATGACGCCAGTTGAAGGCACTGGCAGGAACACGTGGAAGTATTTTCAGCCTGTGAGGATCAGCCAGAAAGGAAAGCCACTATCCCCTCCCTGACTCCCAGCCCATCAGCCGGCCATTTTAGTCCTCCACTGTGACTCATGGGGATGCACATTATCAGCTGCTGAGTAGTGTCATTCATTGAGGAACTGATCTGATACAGATTTGATTTCTGTATGCGCTGCTCTAACCAAACGAAGGAGGAGCAATACTTAGATATTAAACTCCAGCACACACTGTTTGTGACCTTTTTGATAAACTCATCAATTGTAATCTTTATATATATATATATATATATATATATGCAGTACCAGTCAAAAGTTTGGACTCCTACTCATTCAAGGGTTTTTCTTTATTTTACTATTTTCAACATTGTAGAATAACAGTGAAGACATCAACTATGAAATATTACATATGTAATCATGTAGTAACCAAAAAAGTGTTAAAGATATATTTACATTTTCCGATTCTTCAAAGTAGCCACCCTTTGCCTTGACAACGATGCACACTCTTGGTGTTCTCTCAACCAGCTTCATGAGGTAGTCACCTGGGATGCATTTCAGTTAATTTGTGGAATTGCTTTCCTCAATGCGTTTGAGACCAAATCCATATTATGGCAAGAACAGCTCAAATAAGGAAAGAGAAACAACAGTCCATCATTACTTTAAGACATGAAGGTCACTCAATTACAGAAAATGTCAAGAACTTTGAAAGTATCTTCAAGTGCAGTCGCTAAAACCATCAAGCACTATGATGAAACTGGCTCTCATGAGGACCACCACAGGAAAGGAAGACTTACAGTTACCTCTGCTGCAGAGGATAAGTTCATTAGAGTTACCAGCCTCAGAAATAGCATCCCAAATAAATGCTTCAGAGTTCAAGAAACAGACACATCTCAACATCAACTGTTCAGAGGAGAATGTGTGAATCAGGCCTTTGTGGTCGAAGTGCTGCAAAGAAACCGCTAATAAGAGACATGCTTGGGCCAAGAAACACATGCAATGGACATTAGACTGGTGTAAATCTGTCCTTTGGTCTGATGAGTCCAAATCTGACATTTTTGGTTCCAACCGCCATGTCTTTGTGAGATGCAGAGTAAGTGAATGGAGGATCTCCACATGTGTAGTTCCCACCTTGAAGCGTGGAAGTGTGATGGTGTGGGTGTGCTTTGCTGGTGACACTGTTGGTGATTAATTTAGAATTCAAGGCACACTTAAGCAGCATGGCTACCACAGCATTCTGCAGCGATACACCATCCCATCTGTTTTTTTTTTGCTTTGTAGGACTATCATTTATTTTTCAGCAGGACAATGACCCAACACCACACCTCCAGGCTGTGTAAGGGCTAGTTGACCAATAAGGAGAGTGATGGAGTGCTGTGTCAGATGACCTGGCCTCCACAATCACCCAAACTCAACCCAATTGAGGTGGTTTGGGATGAGTTGGACCGCAGAGTAAAGGAAAAGCAGCCAACAAGTGCTCAGCATATGTGGGAACTCCTTCAAGACTGTTGGAGAAGCATTCCAGGTGAAGCTGGTTGAGAGAATGCCAAGAGTGTGCAAAGGGTGGCTACTTTGAAGAATCTCATCTTTTTAACACTTTTGATTACTACATGATTCCATGTGTGTTATTTCATAGTTTTTCATGTCTTCACTATTATTCTACAATGTAAAAAATAAAAACCCTTGAATGAGTAAGTGTGTCCAATCTTTTGACTGGTACTATATATGAAGCCTGCCTTGGCTGTGAGGAACTTGACAGTGGATTTGAAGTGGTAGCTAGCAGCCCCGCCGGCAGCCAGTGGGTGCAATGTTGCGCTCCTGACAGGGAAGAGCAGGTGCCACCGTGCAGACGGGACGACCTCAGAGTTTTGACCCCCAGGGTCTATCAATCTCGCTCTATTGGAGAAAAGGGGGGGTTGAAGTTTAATGGAGCAGAACAAGCATGCGAGTTGGGGGGTGAATGGGCTGGAGTGGGCAGGGTTAATTAAGGAGCCTCCTCAGGCCCCCAGAATGTATTACCAGCTGTAACGGCTGCCTTTTTGACCAGGACGGAGAAGCAACTTTTTCCAAGGATGTTTTTTATGAAGTTGAGTTTTAAATATGATGCGGCTTTCAACACCTTCAACTAATAAATACATGTGAAATGTGTTATTTTCTATACTTTTAATATGATTTAATATGATTTAAATGTATCTATTACCTTGAATAAATAAACATGCTTTAAACTTTGAGCACAATGAGAATTGACACCGTTGACTTGGTGAAAAGTAAATGTGTCTGGTATCCCACACAAGAAGTGATGAAGTGTGTGTGTGTGTATAGTTGGAGATGTTTGGGGTTTGTCACTGTCTCCCATTCACATGCCAGCAATACGCCTGTAACTTACGCTGTTTGACCTTGGCTATTCCCACAAAAAGATCTCTGAAATTGCTCACAGACTATACTTACGAACCCTTTTTGTTTGAGAGTTCAGCCGAGACCAAAGATCAGATGAGAACAGTACTTGGAGTAGATTAGTTAAGAGATTGTTGGATGGGAGGGCATTTGGAAATAAAATAACACCTGTGTAGGATTGTCTGAAACAGGTCTCCCAACTGTGTAAGAGCAATTATGTTTCTGGCATAAGTTAATAAATGCAATGCCAGAATCATCCAGAGTCCTGCTGCTTCTTTCCAGTTTCCATGAATACTTTTCACATCACATGTTCCTTGTGTAGCAAGGGGATGGAGTGTACATGCATGCAGGATTTGTTAAAGACGTGTCAATCGTACTCCTGTACTCCTGTCAGTATGGTCAGTCAGGCTTATGCGTGGAGTAATGACTGTTGATAAAATTGAGGACAGTGGGGACAGAGAAATAGAATACTCAGTGTGAAACGTTATAGTGCTTCAAAGCTTATGGACTCTCAGGAGGCTTTCTCCCCTAGATGAACAGTATAAGGAGTTACCATGGCTGCAATACATTCATTATCTAGGTCTGTTTCCACTGAACCGCTGTCATTTACATTTCTGAAAACACAAAGAGAATGGAACAAAAACAGTTTGTCAGTGACCTTCCTTCCATTCACTGATACATACTACGATGTGAGCAGAGTACATACAGAAAGAAATCCGCAACCTCTTCCATTGCCTTCAAATGTGACACTCTCCCAGCAGCAGCTGTTGTACACTATTTTAGACTCAGGATAACCGCAGCAATCTCTGAGCCCAGGGCCAATTTTCACTCTGGGGGGAGGGGGGGGGGGAGTTAGACTGCTCCTAATAAAATAGTACCCCTTCTGTACCAGTTTAAGCAAAGGGGAATTCCCCCTATCCTCTCGCCACCAACGTTAATAAGAAGTTAAATAATATGAAGTAGTACATCAGTATGCTTGTAAAAACAATGGACCGCAAATTCAAAACGCTACACCCTACACAGGGTTTTGGAGTGAGACCAATAAAACATACAACGTTAACATGAAACTGAGTGGGATATCTGTCACACCCTGGTCGAAGTATATTGTGTTTGTCTTCATTTATTTGGTCAGGCCAGGGTGTGACATGGCTTTATTGTGGTGTGTTTTGTCTTGGGGTTTTGTTAGGTATTGGGTTTGTGGCTTAGTGGGGGTATCTAGCATAGTCTATGGCTGTCTGGAGGGGTTCTCAATCAGAGGCAGGTGTTTATCGTTGTCTCTGATTGGGAACCATATTTAGGCAGCCATATTCTTTGAGTGTTTCGTGGGTGATTGTTCCTGTCTCTGTGTTTGTTGTCACCAGATAGGTTGTTCAGGTTTTCACGTTACGTTTGTTGTTTTGTATTGTTCATGTTTATTCGTTCATTAAACATGTATGAAAATTACCACGCCGCATTTTGGTCCGATCCTTGCTAACCTCTTCGTCAGAGGAGGAGTTAGAAGAAAACCGTAACAATATCACTAACACTTCTGATGGACAAAAGAAAGCTGCCCCCACACAAAATTGGACAGACAGAAAAAATGCTGTAAACTTTCTTTTAATTCTTAATGGGGGGGAACAACTGCCCCAAAATCCATTAAAATCATTGTAGTCAGAAGATCATAAATATCAAAACTTGTTGTCCAATATAGCTTCATGCTGTTTTTGTATTCAGTGATGTTCTTTGTAAGCCTGGCAAAACTTCATAAATTTTGAATTGATTTTAAAATCACAAATTAAAAATATATCTATCAAATGTTAAGTTACATTTTCCAAAAGTTTACAGACTAGTTCTCCAAAACACATTTTTGAAAAATACAATCACACCTAAAAATTCTTACTTTGCCTTTAAAAAGTAACAACAGCTTGTCATTTTGGGCAAAACATTTTTTTTTACGGAGCATCAGTTACAATTAGTAGAAAATAGCCTTATACATAGCTGTGTGCAAATACAGTTTAGACAAGAAAAATACATTATTGATCATTCATCGTGGTACTTTCAACTTTGAACGTTGCCTGTTCTCTTTAACGATGTGCTCTAAATGTTCTTTATGACTTTACATTCAGAGAAGTAGTAATAAACACATGTGGAGCCATTTTCCCTTCTGATGCTTTCTTCTTCCCATCTCACATACTCTCTGTGGCAGTCTATGACCAAACCTCTGTAAAACATCGCAATGTTACTTCCCTGAAATCCAACTAACACATCCTTCAACTCCTCATACCATACTCTTAGCATTGCTGCAATGAAAATGTTACCATAACCAGTGAAAATGCATATCCTACACCTGCCAACAGTTAACCAAAATGTACGCGTTTATAAATATGAAATATTTCATTCTATTTATTCAACTTTAGCTGAGAAAACAGAACATATATTTATTATTCAAAAATAAAAATAAATCTTCATGCTTAGCTAACTAGGCACAAAGTAATAATAATATATTGACGACAAAATACAGTAATTAAACTTTCATATTTAAGACCCTCTCCTCTGTCTTCCTCAAAGTAAGCTGGAACATTCTAATGTTCTAACAGTCCTCACAGATACTCATCCAAACATTTAGCCAACCATTTACTCTATCTGAATGTATTCAACACACATAACAAGGTGTAATTGCAGAGAGGGGCTTTGAACATTGGACTGCTTTCACAACGGTGCAAGTTAGTTAGTATGAGGTCCAGTGTTGTTGGGGTGTTGGCTCGGGCCAAATTAAAGACTCAAATATTAAGCAACAAATGTGACATTCATCAACCAACCCATGCACAAATAGTTTACTCCTATATGACTAAATCAAATAACTCCTCAACGATTTTCTACAAGACACAATTGCATATTTTCAAATTAAAATCAAACCAAACTAATCACGTTATTCTAATGTATTCTCTTCATGCGCCAATCTACTGTATATGTTATATTCACGTGGCAATAAATCAATGTCGGATGCCATATTTGCTACAAATTTGAACAAAAAAAAAATCAAGTTGGCAGTCATGCCTCCATTTGACAATGTACAGTTGAAAAATGTAAGCCTTTATCTAAAAAAAAATTAGACTACAATTATAAAACATACAACGTTAACATGAAACTGAGTTGGACATCGTTGCTGATTGAACACGAACACCTGTATATCTATGGTCAAATAATGTCTCTTTTCAGATAGCCTCCTTTCCTTCACTGATCCAACTTCTGATGATGGACAAAAGAAAGCTGCCCCCACACAAAATTGGACAGACACAAAAAAAAATGATGTAAACGTTCTTTTAATTTTTAATGGGGGGGAACAACTGCCCCAAAATCCATTAAAATCATTGTAGTCAGAAGATCATAAATATCAAAACTCGTCGTCCAATATAGCTTCTTGTTGTTTATTTTATATTCAGTTATATTCTTTGTAAGCCTGGCAAAAGTTCATAAATATTGAATTGATATTAAAATCACGAATTAAAAATATCTATCAAATGGTAAGTTACATTTTTCCAAAAGTTTACAGACTAGTTCTCCAAAACACATTTTAGAAAAATACAATCACACCTAAAAAATACTTACTTTGCCTTTAAAAAGTAACAACAGCTCGTCATTTTGGGCAAAAAAATGTATGGAGCATCAGGTACAATTAGTAGAAAATAGCCTTATACATAGCTGTGTGCAAATACAGTTTAGACAAGAAAAATACATTATTGATCATTCATCGTGGTACTTTCAACTTTGAACGTTGCCTGTTCTCTTTAACGATGTGCTCTAAATGTTCTTTATGACTTTACATTCAGAGAAGTAGTAATAAACACATGTGGAGCCATTTTCCCTTCTGATGCTTTCTTCTTCCCATCTCACATACTCTCTGTGGCAGTCTATGACCAAACCTCTGTAAAACATCGCAATGTTACTGCCCTGAAATCCAACTAACACATCCTTTAACTCCTCATACCATACTCTTAGCATTGCTGCAATGAAAATGTTACCATAACCAGTGAAAATGCATCTCCTACACCTGTCAACATGTTCACCAAAATGTACGCTTTTATAAATATAATACATTTCATTCTATTTATTCAACTTTAAATGAGAAAAAATTACACTTATTATTCCAAAAATAAAAATAAATCTTCATGCTTAGCTAACTAGGCACAAAATAATATTAATAATATATTGACGACAAAATACAGTAATTAGACTTTCATATTTAAGACCCTCTCCTCTGTCTTCCCCAAAGTAAACTGGAACATTCTAATGTTCTAACAGTCCTCACAGATACTCATCCAAACATTTAGCCAACAATTTACTCTATCTGAATGTATTCAACACACATAACAAGGTGTAATTGCAGAGAGGGGCTCTGAGCATTGGACTGCTTTCACAACCGTGCAAGTTAGTTAGTATGAGGTCCAGAGTGTTGGTGGGGTGTTGGCTCGGCCAAATTTAAAGACTCAACTATTAAGCAAAAAATGTGACATTCATCAACTAACCAACCCATGCACAAATAGTTTACTCATATATGACTAAATCAAACAACTCCTCAACAATATTCTACAAGACACAATTGCATATTTTCAAACCAAACTAATCACGTTATTCTAATGTATTCTCTTCCTGCGCCAATCTACTGTATATGTCATATTCATGTGGCAATAAATCAATGTCGGACGCCATATTTGCTACACATTTGAACAAAAGAAGAAGTCAAGTTGTCAAGTCATTATGCCTCCATTTGACAATGTACAATTGCAAAATTAACCATTAAGCCTTTATCTCACAAAACAATTTAGGCCACAATTTTTTGGGGACATTGATCCTTGATTGCACAATGAAAAAATAAAAATATCAACCCACTTCCAAAACTACAGCCCTTTTGTTTTTCATGTTAAAATCAATCAAATTACAAAGAACTAATTTGATGCAATATAGGGTCAGTGTGCAGAAAGAACAATGACTAGCTATGTTAACAAACCGTATCAGTGGCTGGTTAAAGATAGATACACGTTGAATCAGAAGGAAAGTTATTCCATATCACCAGTTAGCCCTTAATCAGAAAATAAATGTCAATTTTTTTCAATCACAAATCAGTGTTGATTAACTATGTAACCTCATACATTTGTGTTACATGTAGCCAGCCAATAAATAGCTGGTTAGTAAAAAACAAGCTGTTTAGTCAAGTTAATGCACAATCTGTGTTTGTATACTGCTAAGATGCTTCAATTTCATATACATTACTCTCAAATTTGACAATGTAGAAATAACTGGAATTAAACATTTCAATGTCTTTCAAATGAGAACTGCTTTGTGTAGCATAGGCGTTAGGGAAATTCCTTTCGGATTTGAAGGATCTTAAAAAAGTTTGAGAAATGCATGGACTAGACTAAAATAAATGAAACGCTCTCTTAATAATTTGTAATACCTAAGGTTAAACAAAGGAAAAAAACATGAAAAAACTAACAGTTACTAACAAATACACAAAACAAATGCACTTGAAACGGCCCACTGCACAAGCATGTCCCAAAAGGAGAAGTTAGATAAGGCTGGGGAATGGAATAAGACTGGTGAGTGCGACTTAAAAAATAAATAAAAAATCTTATGTACCAAGTGAATATTATAGCAAATACAGAGACACACTCCCACGGCAGCAAAGCCTGCCGAAACACATTCCTCTGGCAGCCTTGTGCACTGCCTCTACCCACTAAAACGTCAGATGGTAAAATAGTAAGGCAGCTGTTATCTTCCGTCAACTAAAAGTGCATCTCCGAACATATCCTGTCAAGCCCTCCCTCTCCCACCCCCTCCACATTCCTCCTGACAGGGCAGATGGAGAGGCAATGCACTTGACTGGTAACAGCTTGGATCAGCAGATATTTCTTTTTGCTTTCGCAATGACTGCTTGCTTCAGCTTTCACAGAACCTAAGCGCGTCACAAATCATCGCCAGCAAAACGGGGCAGCGTCTGGGCCGAATGGTCCTGTTCTCATCTTTCTCCGGTGTTTCACTCTATTTCCAGTCCTTCTTTGCCTGTGTCTGTGCCTGACCGGCGCCATTTTTAAAGGCCATTGACGCAACTGTAGAGATAGGGGCCTGCGCCACTAGTTTTGATGAGTTCCCTGAAGATTGAAAACAGTAGGAGGGTCAATAGTTATGTTGAATCACATTCAGGCTTACTGTATCTTAATATTTAATGTAAAACTTGCAATTTACTCTTTAGGTAAACTTTTCTTTTACTTTATGTTACATTTAAAAATGTCATGGAACATAAATTATTGTATCAAAATGCTCTACAATTTATAACATCTGAATAGATGTTATTGAGCTGATCCTTACCTCAGTTCAGATTCCGTCAGGTTAAAAAATGGACAAAAATAATTGCTAGACCAATATTCAACAGCATTACAAGGGCAACCAGTATTGAGTTTGGACCCTGTGAAGTAGAAAAGAGATACAGGAGAACATTTCAAAAATTGCATTTTTAAAGTTAGCTAGGCATTATCACTGAAAATATTAGACTACCTTTGATGTTTCACAGTTCTGAAATTACACATTTATTTCTCTTTGCTTCAGTTTTCCCATTTTCATCATCATACAGTATTTGGTTACTTACTGATTCTTCCTCTACGAAATCTGTGGTGATCTCCAAGCTGGCTTGTTTCCTAGTTTCTGCTAGACTTCTTGGCTTATACGAATCTTGTTTCTTAAGTCTTGATTCAGGTTTGCTTTCTTTGGATACCGACTTTGGCGCTATAGGTTTTGGGGTGGGTGTCCTGTACTGCGCCATAGGTTTTGCTGGCGGTGGCATCCGGGTGAGGGCGGACGGGGTAACATGCTCATCTATGTCCTCAGGTTCGTCTTGAGGGATCTTCACGTCTGCCTTCACGTAGTAGCCGTGGTACTCCGTGTCAGTGTGCAGCTGTCCATTGCCAGGGCTGGCGGGGACCGACTCCTCCATTTTGAACGGTTTCGGTTGAGGCAATTCCTGTCTTACTTCCTGTTTCAACGATGTCTTAGACACTGCCTTTGTGATGACCGGGAGCTGGCTCTCTGCTACAGGGGTCTTGTTCTCTTTCCCAGGCTTGGGGGCGAGCTTGCTGAAGAAGCTCTTCTTGGGCTCCGGGGTATGTGTTGACGGGGGTGTTGGTGGGGGAGAGGACTGTGGACTCACGGTGGGAGAGTTGTCTGGGGTTGTGCCTTTACGGTAGAAATGAGGGCTACTTGAAGGGGTCTTTTCTTTCTTCTCCTCTTGAACAATAGGTTCAATCGGTTCGTTGAACCTCTGCTTTATATAATCAGGGCCTAGAAAATGGAAGGACGTTATTATCATGATATACAGTCCTTTTATCTATACTTAGTCAATTTGTAGCATGTACACAGTGATCTAATATCACAACGTTTGAATGAATGCTGTGTGTTTATATCACTATCAACAAACACTCAAGTATTTAGTGCTGAATCCTAATTTGAGATACAGAGATACACACACCTACATATTATTTTGTGTTGCTTTTGGTGAATGATAAATTCACATTTATTCATTGTCAGTTAGCTCATGGTTAGGATGCCTTTTCTGTGTCCATGATTTCACATATCGAGTATTTGTTCCTTAATGGAGTTTCAAAGCTGTCCCAGTTGGTTTATGATACCGATTAAAGGTTCCAAGCATTCTCGACATTCTCCTGACCACTGATGAGGCCAACGCTATAACACAGCTGACACGAGCTCTCAAGCCAACAAAGTTAACACCTTTCTGACGCAAGCAGTGTTATCAAATGGAATCATCGTTCATAATATTACATTTGTTCTACTATTAATAGCAAGTGCTAAGATCACTTACTACATCTCCACAAGCTCAGCAGTTGTTCATAAAAAGCACAACGGTAAATAATTTAAGACATTTATGGGGCATTAAGAAAACGTTATAAGGCATCATTCAAATGAAATAGATTACAGATTACAGGCAGGCTGGCTATTGAACCTGGTTGTTAGGAGTCGGTGATCTACACTATCCTGATGTCAGGTCAAGTGTCACAGATTTAGCAAGGCTATATGGGCCAGACCTGAGCAAGACCATGTGGTAAAAAGAGGAATGCTCAAAAAGCATAAAGATATAAGACCACTGACCTTCATGCATACAGGAGCTGAACATGCATTAAAATGTAACACGAACACTGAAGAACCACCCTCTCATAAAACTAAGCAGGCTGACAAAAGTACCGATCTATATATTTAAATACTTATCTTGCAGAAAAAAAGAGATTCATTTGTAGAAGAATATGCTGTACAGTATGTACGTACAGTATACATACATCGATGCCACAGAAACATGTTCACTCTAATACAAAATATTGTACTCATAAATCTGTGACACTTCCTGTCCCCCCAAAAAAATGACATTTTTTTCTGAGCATAAAAAAGACCCCAAGGTAAATTATACTAATTATATGTTCCTCCCTAAATAGATTAGCATTTTAAAATGTGCATATACATCTGCCCCAGACAGAAAATAAAGAGAAACCCACAACCCAGACACAAAGGAAATTGAACAAAGGGGATTATAACAAGGGGCTGTGAGATAGATAGATGCTGGGGCCTAGTTGGGTACAGTATGTTGGGTTACCTGGCTGATGGAAGTTGGGGGACAGTTCCCTGGCCACTGCCCTGGCGATGTCGGAGTCCTGACTGGCTGACTGACCGGCCTGGTCAGCAGCGTCGCCTTTAGTCCTGGCGTGAGCTGTTCTGTATGAATGCAAAGCAGAATAAGAGCTGGTTAGACTGGGAAGGGTACATACCAAGGTTCAAATAGTATTTGTTTACTTTTACATACTTTGAGTGTTTGTTTGAGCATGTTGTTTGAGAGTGCAAGATCTCCAGGGGTTGCACTTCTGGGACTATTCTATTGGGTTCATTGCTCCAGACAAGCCCAATCAGACACAGCTAAAGTATAACAAATATTTCAAATACTACTTGAAGGCAGATCTAAGAGGGTGAAGAAGCACTGCATGCCTCTGGCCCGTCCAGACAGACACTGTCTTAAGTAGCTTATAGGGCGGAGAGCTCAGTGATTCTACAGTGTTCCCAATAAATACTGTTGGAGCAACAGCTTTTTCCAACATTAAATAATATTAGAAGTAGATAACCATTCACTTGAATTATTTAATTATCATATAGTCTCACACTCTTAGCAGTAAAACGAATATTGAAAACATAATAGTTTGCCATATCCGTTGTGTGATATTCTATAGAAAGCATTGTCATTCATCAAAACCATTATTTTTGTCATTTCTGATTAAACTTCTTTTTCCAATTTCGATACAGTGCATTCGGAAAGTATTAAGACCCAGTGACTTCCACATCTTGTTATATTACAGCCATGTTCTAAAATTGACAACACCCCATTATGACAAAGCGAAAACAGGTTTTTCGATTTTTTTGTAAATCTATTAAAAATTAAAAACAGATACCTTATTTATAAAAGTATTCAGACCCTTTGCTATGAGACTCAAAAATGAGCTCAGGTGCATCTTGTTTCCATTGATCATCCTTGATGTTTCTACAACTTTATTGGAGTCCACCTGTGGTAAATTCAATTGATTGGACATGATTTGGAAAGGCACACACCTGTCTATATAAGGTGCCACAGTTGACGATGCATGTCAGAGCAAAAACCAAGCCATGAGGTTGAAGGAATTGTCCGTAGAGTTCAGAGACAGGATTGTGTCGAGGCACAGACCTGCGGAAGGTTTGCAAAAAAAATCTGCAGCATTGAAGGTCCACAAGAACACAGTGGCCTCCATCATTCTTAAATGGAAGAAGTTTAGAACCACCTCTTCCTATAGCTGGCCGTCCAGCCAAACTGACAAATTGAGGGAGAAGGGCCTTGGTCAGGGAGGTGACTCAGAACCCAATGGTCACTGACAGAGCTCCAGAGTTTCTCGGTGGAGATGGGAGAACCTTAAAGAAGGACAACCGTCTCTGCAGCACTCCACCAATCAGGACTTTATGGTGGCCAGACGGCCAGACAGAAGCCACTTCTCAGTAAAAGGCACATGACAGCCCACTTGGTGTTTGCCGAAAGGCACCTAAAGGACTCTCAAAGCATGAGAAACAAGATTGTCTTTGGCGTGAATGCAAAGCATCAAGTCTGGTGAAAACCGGGAACCATCCCTACGGTGAAGCATGGTGGTGGCAGCATCATACTGTGGGATGTTTTTCAGCGGCAGGGACTGGGAGACTAGTCAGGATCGAGGGAAAGATGAAAGGAGCAAAGTACAGAGAGATCCTTGATGAAAACCTGCTCCAGAGCGCTCACGACCTCAGACTGGGGCGAAGGTTCACCTTCCAACAAGACAATGACCCTAAGCACACAGCCAATACAAAGCAAGGAGTGGCTTCGGGACAAGACTCTGAATGTCCTTCAGTGGCCCAGCCAGAGCCCGGACTTGAACCCGATCGAACATCTCTGGAGAGATCTGAAAATATCTGTGCAGCAACACTCCCCATCCAATATGACAGAGCTTGAGAGGGCCTGCAGAGACGAAAAGGAGAAACTCCCCAAATACAGATGTGCCAAGCTTGTAGCGTCATACGCAAAAGGCTCTAGGCTGTAATCGCTGCCAAAGGTGGCTCAACAAAGTACAGTCGTGGCCAAAGGTTTTGAGAATGACACAAATATTAATTTTCACAAAGTCTGCTGCCTCAGTGTCTTTAGATATTTTGTCAGATGTTACTATGGAATACTGAAGTATAATTACAAGCATTTCATAAGTGTCAAAGGCTTTTATTGACAATTACATGATGTTGATGCAAAGAGTCAATATTTGCAGTGTTGACCCTTCTTTTTCAAGACCCCTGCAATCTGCCCTGGCATGCTGTCAATTAACTTCTGGGCCACATCCTGACTGATGGCAGCTCATTCTTGCATAATCAATGCTTGGAGTTTGTCAGGATTTGTGGGGTTTTGTTTTTCTACCCGACTCTTGAGGATTGACCACAAGTTCTCAATGGGATTAAGGTCTGTAGAGTTTCCTGGCCATGGACCCAAAATATTGATGTTTTGTTGCCCGAGCTACTTAGTTACCACTTTTGCCTTATGGCAAGGTGCTCCATCGTGCTGGAAAAGGCATTGTTTGTCACCAAACTGTTCCTGGATGGTTGGGATAAATTGCTCTCAGGGGATGTGTTGGTACCATTCTTTATTCATGGCTGTGTTCTTAGGCAAAATTGTGAGTGAGCCCACTCCCTTGGCTTAGAAGCAACCCTACACATGAATGGTCTCAGGAGGCTTTACTGTTGGCATGACACAGGACTGATGGTAGCGCTCACCTTGTCTTCTCCAGACAAGCTTTTTTCCGGATACCCCAAACAATCGGAAAGGGGATTCATCAGAGAAAATGACTTTACCCCAGTCCTCAGCAGTCCAATCCTTGTACCTTTTGCAGAATATCAGTCTGTCCCTGATGTTTTTCCTGGAGAGAAGTGGCTTCTTTGCTGCCCTTCTTGACACCAGGCCATCCTCCAAAAGTCTTTCGCCTCATTGTGCATGCAGATGCACTCACACCTGCCTGCTGTCATTCATGAGCAAGCTCTTTACTGGTGGTGCCCCGATCCCGCAGCTGAATCAACTTTAGGAGACGGTCCTGGCACTTGCTGGATTTTCTTGGGTGCCCTGAAGCCTTCTTCACAATAATTGAACCGCTCTCTTTGAAGTTCTTGATGATCCGATAAATTATTTAGGTGCAATCATACTGGCAGCAATGCCTGTGAAGCCCTTTTTGTGCAAAGCAATGATGACTGCACATGTTTCCTTGCAGGTAACCATGGTTGACAGAGGAAAAACAATGATTCCAAGCACCACCCTCCTTTTGAAGCTTCCAGTCTGTTATTCGAACTCAATCGGCATGACAGAGTGATCTCCAGCCTTGTCCTCGTCAACACTCACACCTGTGTTAATGAGATAATCACTGACATGATGTCAGCTGGTCCTTTTGTGGCAGTGTTGAAATGCAGATTAAATCTTTTTGGGGGATTCAGTTCATTTGCATGGCAAAGAGGGACTTTGCAATTCATCTGCTCACTCTTCATAGCATTCTGGAGTATATGCAAATTGCCATCATACAAACTGAGGCAGCAGACTTTGTGAAAATTAATATTTGTGTCATTCTCAAAACTTTTGGCCATGACTGTACTGACTAAAACGTCTGAATAACTATGCAAATGTGATATTTCATTTTTTTTATACATTTACTACAATTTCTAAAAACCTGTTTTTGCTTTGTCAATTTGGGGTATTGTGTGTAGATTGATGAGGGAATACAAACAATTTAGTCAATTTTACAATAAGGCTGTAACATAACAAAATGTGGAAAAAGTCAAGGGGGTTGAATACTTTCCAAATGCACTGTATACACTATATATACAAAAGTATGTGACCACCCCTTCAAATTAGGGGATTCGGCTATTTCAGCCACAACCGTTGCTGACGTGTATAAAATCGAGCACACAGCCATGCATTCTCCTTATACAAACATTGGCAGTAGAGTAGCTCGTACTGAAAAGCTAAGTGACTTTCAATGTGGCACAGTCATAGGATGCCAAGTCAGTTCGTCAAATTTCTGCCCTCTCGAGCTTCCCCGGTCAACTGCAAGTGCTGTTTTTGTTTATAAATTGTCCGTCCTCGGTTGCAACACTCACTACCGAGTTCCAAACTGCCTCTGGAAGCAACGTCAGCACAAGAACTGTTCGTCGGGAGATTTCATGAAATGGGTTTCCATGGCAGAGCAGCCGCACACAAGCCTACGGTCACCATGCACAATGCCAAGTGCCGGCTGGAGTGGTGTAAAGCTCACCGCTATTGAACTCTGGAGCAGTGGAAACATGTTCTCTGGAGTGATGAATCACGCTTCACCATCTGGCAGTCTGACGGACAAATCTGGGTTTGGTGGATGCCTGGAGAATGCTACCTGCCCGAATGCATAGTGCCAACTGTAAAGTTTGGTGGAGGAGGAATAATGGTCTGTGGCTGTTTTTCATGGTTCAGGGCCCTTAGTTCCAGTGAAAGGAAATCTTAATGCTGCAGTATACAATAACATTCTAGACGATTCTATACTTCCATTTTATTGCAACAGTTTGCGAAAGGCCCTTTCCTGTTTCAGCATGACAGGCCTAATTGCCCAACATCAGTGTCCGACCTCACTAATGCTCTTGTGGCTGAATGGAAGCAAGTCCCCACAGCAATGTTCCAACAACTAGTGGAAAGCCTTCCCAGAAGAGTGGAGGCTGTTTTTGCAGCAAGGGGGGGGGGACCATCTCCATATTAATGCCCATGATTTTGGAATAAGATGTTCGAGAGCAGGTGTCTTGGTCATGTAGTGTATGTGTGGCATTCACTTTCTCTCAAGTAAATGTTTTTTCAAAACAAACCATTTACATGCGATGACATACGGAACACAATAATATACTTCTTTATATTTATCATGATTTATTTCAATGGTACAGTGATACAAGACCTTCAAGGTTAGTTCAATGGTGTTTCTTTATAAACAGCTCAATAAGAGGTAGTTGGTTTTACATCTGTTTGCATAAGTGTCCTTCAGGGCCTCTGAATACAGAGCGCAGGAGGATTCACACTATGTCTCTTCAACTGAATGTATCCTTTCAACATCTTTGAGGGGTTCACTTTTTGAATTAAGGTGGATATAATTTAAAGTTTTACTTCAGACATGTTTGACACCGATGAAGCTCACAAAGACGAAACATTTGCTTTTTCAACCTTCAAGATTGTGGATCTTCTCTTTTTCAACTATTGACTATGAAAGTGCATTTCACCAAATGTAGGGGGCACATGACTACAGAACCTTAGTGTGCATTGAGGAGTCTTTATAACTGTATGTGCAATTGGCACTGCTGCCTGTAAACAGCTGACAGTCTCGCAGACAGTGAATCATTGTGAATAATGAGAACTTCATATGCATATAGAGTCGTTGTGCTGTTGAATGAATCATGGTAGAACTCTGTTATATTGTACCAATACTTACATAGTTACAATGAGGAGTACAACAGTTGTAAGGGAGAATGGGGTAAATTGCGCAAACCCTTGTTTCTAGGAAATCATACACAAAATTGATAATTTGACCAAATATTTAGGAAGCTGTCATCATTTCATAGTCTGTGAAGGAAGAAACCACATGGGAAAAGTCCTAAGTAATTTAGGTCCGTCCCCCCCTGCTTGTATCTAAACCAACTTAAATAATTTGAAGTTTGTTCTATACGTTAGTTGGGATCTCTATACACTTCAATGTGAGGTCCTAAACCTAGCATCAAAGTGCATCCTTGTAGCTGTGTGGGCTAATATAGTCAAAATGTTTGCCTTGGGGTAAGTTGAGCAAATTTAAGTGTTTTCTTCCCAGGTGTAATGCAAGGGATTATCTCTGGGACATGAGATGGGCCAGGCCCTGGTGTTAAATTAAAGAAATGTGTAGGCGGCTTAACTTACCCTGTCTCGCAGCACAACTAACCCCATACCCAGGGTAAGTTGTGCCAAGAGATCACTTTTTTTTTTAAACGATGTTTTCAAAACTAACGTTTACATGAATTCTGATTTTTTTCCCCAGGTATACACAACATTCTGAAATATATGTAGATATCTTTTTCAGAAAGAATGCTATATTTCCTTTGTGATGCTGAATGTAAAAATAGGCTTAACTTACCCCAATATCCCATACTCATATCATTATCATCATGGAGTCATGATACGATTTAATGTGGGCTTCTTTAAAGCGTTGAAGCCTGTGAGCTTAGGCTATACTACATCACGTGGCTTGGGGAGAAAATATAGTGAGCGAGGGCACATTGAAAAAAGGTGATTTAAACAAAGTTTAAGATACTTTACTGGAAGCTTGTTAGCAAGTCTAAGGAGAGTTCTGAGGAAAGGTGAGTGATAAACTCTCCAACACCTAGTCCCAACCAGATAGACTGATTAGTCCAACAGATGATAGTCGATGGTGGGACAGAGATGGGCTAATGTATCAGCTCAGCTGCTGCTGTATTCCTGTAAACTGTTGATAAGCCAAGTCCTGCCTTGCCTTATTTAGTCAGAACTCAGTGCTGACTGACACACTAGTGGCTGCTGGCCTCACATGTGAGCAGGGCACAGATAGTACACACCGTCCGGTCTGGTCTAGGAACTGCTCGCCCTCCTTCACCCCCCCCCCCCCCCTCCACCCTCCCCTCTCTCTCCATCTCTCTCTCTCTACTCCCTCCCTTCTTGGCTCCCCTGGGCTTCCACCCAGATGATGGGAAAAGTGACGCAAACCGAACCCAGTCTGCACTTTCCAAAGCTCTTACCACACGTATCAACTCAGATACAGTCTTCAAAGACCGAAACCTTAATTTTAGCCATTCTGCCTCTGACACATTTATATTTCATGATGGGAGGAGTTGTTGTGGTAGTGACATATGAGAGCCCTCATTACAATTCATACAGATGCCAGAAAATCAGGATAAAGAACATGCTAATGAGTGGTTCTCATCAGAGAAGAAGATTATGAGGAAAGGGGGGATGGGTGGGCATGATATGGCAATAAAGTCTCTATTTTGATACTTTAAACAGATATGGGTGGGTGTAGTATATCATTTAATCTCTGTGCATTGCATTCAGTGAGACGAGGGGCTATGTATTTTCAGGAAAATAATGCACAATGTGGAAGGTGTGTTCCACTGCGCCATGGAGTGGTATTATTTCCCAGAGAATGCATGGAGCCCTGAGTTGATTATCCCTTTTATACCATGGCTATGAATTAACATATTTGCCTCTAGAAATGTATTAATTTGCCAGTATAAATTTGACAACATCCACTGAAGTAGCAATTAAGCTTACTATCTAGCTAGATAGCTACAGTAGTTGCCTTGGTAACCAACCAGACTTGCTAGCTTAGCTAACCAAACCATCATCCTCGCTTGCTATTATGAAAATCGAATTCAACAATGCCAATACTGTTTTTAATTCGACCTTTACTTTCAAAAGCAGCTCAAAAATAGAACATGTAAGAATGAACTTCTTAGCAATTGAATTATACCGTGTTGATATACCGTGCGTTATAGGAAAATAATGCAACCCCCATGCTATAAAAGGACAATAAAACAGTAAATCAATGTTGTTGTTTAATGTAGCGTTGAAAGAAAACATAATTTACTGTTGTCCAAGTGATAGACAAGATAGGCTACTAACAATATGATTGTTTTCTCGCAAAGTGAGTCTTTATGTCTAATTCAACTTTAATTTAATTTGGAATAATTCCAAGTCCACGGCATGTCATGACGACTTTTTAGACATGGGCTCTATTTTAACAAACCTAATGCAATGGTAAATCTAAGCGCTGGCAGTAGTGCTATAGGTCCGGAGGGGTGTCAGAAATATTTGTGCTATGTTCACAGCCATTATAATGAGAGCAATAGTTAGCGGTAGCTCTAAAGGCCTGGGTTTTGGTGAATAAACAAGTTGTAGGTGTAGGGCTGGCCACTCAAGGTGTTCCATGGCTAAATACGGCATGTGGTTTCCCTCAAGTTATGTAGGTTATCGAATACTTTTGCGTTGTCATCAACTCCAATTCGGCTGGGGCCCTTTCCCTCTGATAGAATATTAGCTCAAAAGTATTGTGGAGCTCCTGCACCTAAATAAATATAAACAGTACCAGCACCCAAAATGAGTACCGGAACCTATTTTAGTCCAAGTCAAGCACTGATAAGAAGCCTATTCTATGACGTTTCCACTGGATCAGAGCATGACATTTTCCCCTTTCATGCTGAGTGGTTATCGAGGGATAGCGCTGGAAAGATTTTTAAATACATACAAAACGGACTTTGTTTGCTTGCTATTTGAGGTGAAGAAAACATTACATTACTTTGGCTCCACAGGTCATTAGTGGTGGTGCGTTAAGCCAATCGGAAATAATATCAGATATCCAAATGGGCAAATTTATATGCCTATATTTGCGCGCAGACCAGGTAGCCTATAGGCCTACTTCGATGCTTGCGCTTCCTTACTCAACATTGACAGGAGCGCTCCACACAAAAGACAATTACTAAATTGACAGAACTCGTAAATGGAATTAAATAAACAAAAACTTGTTTCTCACAAGTGTAGCATAGTTTGTGCGCACTGCAAACAATGTGTCCACTTCGACAATGAGAACAGGAAGATTTGAATAATAATATTGAATGTATTAAAATAAATGACCGTAACCAAAGTAACAAACCTTGTAGATTAGAAATGATAGGAATTAACGGTAAATGTACTACTGGTGATATATGTAATGGAAAATTGATATACACTAACAATCAAACGCAAGCAATTCACACAATGAAGTTATGAAATAATGAATGTGCACAAAATGGCAAGAGAGAGCGCTTTCTGGAGAGAGAAGTGCATTTTGCGTCTGGGCGAATGGTCAACACGACCATTGGCCATGCAGCATTTACGGTGATATGGCCTCAGCAGAATTCAGGGCAAGAATGGAGTCAGCAAAAGTCAGGGCAAGAATGGAGTCAGCAAAAGCCTGGGCAAGAATGGAGTCAGCAAAAGTCAGGGCAAGAATGGGGTCAGCAAAAGTCAGGGCATTCATACTTCTTGCGCTTCGCAGAACGTGCAGAGGTGTTGTCAAGAAAGTGCGTTTGTGTTTATATAGGATGTAGCGCCCCCACCTACCGTCAACCAATCATATCAATACTGAGCTATACAGAGCCCTCTGCATTGTTACAACATCTGGGAGGCGCATGGCGGTGCAGTACAGGGTTCGATTTGGCCTCTGCATGCCTCCATGCAAAGCCTTCGACCACATTTTCGAATAAAGGATACATTTGACTTTAGTCTAGGCCTCCGAAATTATTAGTTCACTGAGATGGGATATATATATATACATATATATATGTATGTAAGTGACCTGATTAGTGTATATATATTTGTTAGTGCTCAACTAAAACACTCTCGGTCAACCAACAGCCTAACAACCAAACAATCGACTAGTCAACTAATTGGGGTCATCCCTAGTTAACAGTCAACAAACATTGTTGTAATTGGCTTCAACCAGTATGGGCCTTTACACATCGCACTTCTCAAATAAAAAAAAATACTAGGCTCCAGTAAATTCAATTGTACGTGTGAGGCACATTCTCAATAAGCAAGATCTAGCCTAGGCCTACCGATTATATGGCGTTATAGGACTGACAAAATGTATTTGCTTATGTTTGGAGGAGCGCGTCTTTAGAAATGGGGATGGCTACAAGCAGAATGGAGTATGCACTGCAGGCAGGTCTATGTGAAATGTGAATAATGCAAAAGCATATCGGCAAAAGCCTCAAGAGTAGACCATTTAGTAACCTTTTATAAATAGGCTACTTGTCTAACGCATGGCCATGATAAGAAAGATACCAAAATATACCATAATAGGCATATAGCCTACATGGATTTTTTTTAACGTACATCCCAAAAAATGTAATAGTCTACATGGATAAAAAGGGGTTCATTGCTCACTGTTTTGCTGCTGCCAAGCTTTTTATAAAACTTTTGCGGTTAAAATTAATTTCAGTGGTCTCATAAACCAAACCATTTGTCGATAGTCTTGACAACTTGGCGAATGCATTGGGGATGACAAAAACAGCTAGGATAGGCTATGCTTGGTTTTTAATCAAATACAACGAAATGGGAAAAAAACATTCGTTTTTTTTATGTTTCTAAATACGAGGTTTACAAGCACACAAAGCACATATCTCTTGTTCTATGTGCATATGGGCATTGTGCCTCACGGCTGGATAGGCTGCGCTTCCTTTGTCATAATCTATGCCATAACCAACCGCGTTATCGCAAAGACCAGCTTTCGGGTTGTTTTAAATATCCCCACCAGCGCGTAATTGGGCAAACAATGGCGCTGGAGGATTGGCGGCCGTTTTACGGGCTCCTGACCAATGTTATTATTTTGTGTATTATTTGGCTGATCGGGTTAAATTGAACCCAATCAGCAGATCTGATCTGGAAGTTTGTTGGTCAAGCCAAACATAACTCCATCTGTCTTGCTACGTGAAATTAATCAGTCTAAACACAATTAGGTTCTAGTGTGTGTGAGTGAGAGAGAGGCAGAGAGAGAGTGGGTGAGAAAAAAGAGTTGGAGAATGTTGGAGAGAGATGGGAGAGGTAGGATGAGGTGACACCAATAAAAACCTGACCCCTCATTGAGAATTCCAACCTGTCAGCCATTCAACTTAACCCAATCAGCAGACCTAACCTGGAAACCCATGCAGCAGTAGGGTTTTTGGATTATTTACCACCAACAACACCACAACATTGGTGTCCAAAATGGCACCCAATTCCCCATATGGAAAAGTCTGAAAGGAATTCTTGGGATGTCCCAACTCTGCCTTCATCCCACTGAAGTTGACATTTAAAACGGTTAAGGTAAGGATTAAGGTTAGGGAAGGGTTATGGTTAGGGTTTAAGGTAAGTATGTCCCAAGAATCCCAGATAGCAATAACCTTCCCCATATAGTGCACAACTTTTGACCAGGGCCAACAAGGCTCTAGTCAAAAGTTGTCAACCATATACTGCCCTACCAAGCAAAAAGGCAGTAACTGCGCATAGCGTGGAACTGAGAAAAATGGCTTCTATTTACCTTGGTTTTACAGTAACTTTATGTAGTTACTGCTAACATTACCCCCATTTTCTCCAAAACACAAAACAATAGAGGCAGGATACTTTTCCACATGATTAAGCATGTATTTAATGTAGCAAAAATGACTAACTAATTTTCGACCAAATGAGCAGTTACTGCCTTTTTGCTTGGTAGAGCAGTATAGGAAATAGGGTGTCAATTTGGATGCAACCATCCATACACATTGAGAAACTAATTACCTTGATGTGGCTATTTCTACTTTTGTTCTGGCAATAGCTGCTGCCCGTATGGCTCCTTCCACAGCCCGATCCACTTTCTGTTTAGTTTTGGTGTTTTTGAGAGGAATGAGCTGCTTCTTGATGCCTCGCGCCAACACATTGTTTTTATACTTCCCCTCTTCTTTGATGCCGTCTGGGAACATTGTGCATCCGTAGCCATGGCGTTTGTTGTTCATCCACTCACCCTCATACTTCATCCCGTTGGTGCGCTCGCTGACACCAAAGCCGTTCCGCTTGTCATTCTTCCACTCCCCCATGTAGGACTCTGTGGTGGTGGCATCTACATTGTCCTCCAGGGGCATGTACTCATCAACTCCATCTCCGAAGCTGATGGTGGAGTTGGCATCACTGGAGCTGATTCGGCTGATGGAGCTGGCGGCATCACTGGGGGCAGAGCTGCGTTTGCTCGATATGGACGACCTGGAGTCTGACTTTCGGAGGTTTCTGAGGCTTCCGAACAGGGACCCTCTACGAAACAGGCCCTTTTTCTTCTCACCTTCGCCTTCACTGTGGAAGTTGAGAACAAAGCCTCCTCTAATGCCGGCTGGGCTGTCTGACAGGTCAAGGTTGGCATGGAGGACGGTGCCATTGCTCTGTTCGCTGCGAAGCGAGGCCATCGAGGTTCGGAGAGGGGAACGAATAACCGTAGCCATCCCGTAAGGCACACTTTGTCTCACACCGTATCCGTGTCGCATTCCTCCTGTCCATTGCCCCTGGTATGTACCTGTTAGGATAACAAAAAATGTCAAGAATGAATACAAACGTTAAGAAAATCATGAACAACATTTTTGTCATGATCACAGAATAATCACTTGGTGTAAAACATTTTAATATTAGAGTTGATGAGAAAATCTATTTACACTGGCCCAATGTCAATTCAAGGAATTGAAGTGGAAAACATATCTACAAGTCCATAATATCACTGTTACAATTGGACCTTTCCATTGAATGGATTAAAATCACATCCAATACCTAATTTTACCCAGATACTGTGATTCTCCTGTCAATCAGACAGAGCTGTGTTTCCAAACCACATACAAGATACCATGTCTATGATGAGATTCATATTTCAGTATTTGTTTGTATCATGATTTACTATCACTTCATCATTTGCTATTAATATACTCTTGGCGTTATGCCAAACCAGGCAGTCTTTAGTCGTTTCTACACTTGGCATTTACATGTGATTTCTGCTATCAAAATACGAAGATCGCATTGAAAAGATGGGTCCAGACCAATGTTCCCTCAATGTCTTTTTGGCACTGACCAAATTTAAGGTCTGCTGAGCTCAAACTTGAATGTTCTGTCCAACTTCCGTTGTGGGCATTTACTGTGAACACTGAGGCTGTACATGCTTTAAGTTGCAGCTTTAACAGTGGCAAAGTAGGCTACTGTGGTTATTTGATCATAATGTAGGCCTACCAGAGTGGTCTACCGTCTAGCCAGCTAAATAATATTTAGAAGAAAAAAAATGTTTGGCTAGAGTTATGCTAACCCATTTGCAATCACTTTAGCATTGCTTGCTAGCTTGCTGGCTAGCTACAGAGGTTGTTGATGTGTTATTATCATATTTAGCCTATTCCACCGTTTGTAGAATGCATACTGGCATTTGAATATAGAGCAGGAAAAGGGAATCCAGACACACTGTGGTGTAGATGCATGACATATTTGGAATTCCATGATCAGAATACTAAAGCTGCATGAACTGTCAAGTCTAGACATGGCCTTTATGGCAGTAGACATACTAGGCAAGCATAGGGTACCACTGGTATATCATTTAAGTTATGTACCAGTGGTGTGTTGCACTGTTTGTTTAGGTTAGGGAAAGCTGGCAAGAATGAAGCCATTACTATGTAGTGCCCTTATCCATGATTAGATAGGGCCTATTGAGGTTACAACAAGTGCAGTTGTCCAAATATGTTAGCCTTAAAATATTTCGTAAGATGCGCTCCCATCCACGGTAACAACCTGTCCTGCAACAGGTCGTGGCATGGAGGTCAGGAGGGACTGGGAAGTGTAGGCTACTTATTCTACACCCAATCCCAAATCAACCACTAGGCCCTATGCCCTATGTATTAGTGGAGATCTAATACCATTTTATTGGTATTGAAGCAATGTAGTGAAACTTCCACCTAGCCTATCAGAGGGCAAGTTTGAGCTATTAGCATATAGCTTACACCTGTTAAATCCTCTGCGATGTCCACAAATGCATAGGGATCTAGGGGTTGATTTGGCACTCCTTATGCCTCCTGCACACAGGATCCATTGGAAGAACTGCAGTTCGGCAGAAGTCACTCATTTCAAACATCGCTCAGGTGGAAGTAAAACAACTCTGTCACACTAACAGTAACGCTGATCCCACCACCATAACACTAACTAACTTGACATCCTCACAGTCTCAGTTGACACTCCAACTGTATTTTTGGCATTCAGATATTTGCTTGAAGGTGGAAGTGCAAAATAGACTTTCCACCATAATTGTGATATCTCAAGCCTTCCCGCCGTTTCAGCGACTAAAGGGAGGTCTACATTTGTAAATGCATACTGCATTCTGGTGTGCACTCAAGGCGATATGCCACTCTGTCCATCATAGCTTCCACAGAGAATAATGTACTATTTTAAAATATGGAAGTAACTTGAGACATTGGGAAGATTGTTGGTCATGCCAAACTTAACTCCATCTGTCTTGCTATGTGAAATGAATCAGTCTAAACACAATTAGGTTACAGAACAAAATCACTCTGAACACATTAGGAGGATAGATTATGCCACTTTTTTGTCAGTGACTAGTATTTATATTTCGTTGAGTGACACTCCCACTGTCCCACAGATTCCTAAGCTGACTGATTCTATGCTGACTCAGGTACCCAGGGGCGTCAATTGGGTATGGCAGTCAGACTCTAGCTCAACACCAACCATTTAAATTAGGCTAATAAAATCATTCCAATCCCAATTAAAAGGCTAATGCAGTTTAGCAGTATTAGCGAGCTGACTTTAGGACCATGCATATGCCTGGGAGCTGGAGGGAAAGCTGGAAAGCACATCAATGCAGCTGCAGTGAACAGCGCAACTTTTTCTTAAAACAGTGCAGAGCAGTGGAGATGGGGAGGCCCAACCTCCTCAATGAATTTCATAAAAATTGTAAAACATTTAAAAAGGTATCATTTTTAGATAAAACTATACTAAAGTTATTCACGTCACCAAATAATTGATTAAAACACACTGTTTTACAATGGTCTTTGGTAGCCTCAACAGCACTCCGTAGGCTAGCACCATGGTGTAGCTGGAGGACAGCTAGCTTCCATCCTCCTCTGGGTACATTGACTAAAAATACAAAACCTAGGAGTCTCATGGTTCTCACCCCCTTCCATAGACTTACACAGTAATTATGACAACTTCCGGAGGACGTCCAACAATCTATCAGAGCTCTGGCAGCATAAACTGACATGGTGTCCACCCAATCAAAGGATCAGAGAATGAATATAGTACTGAAAGCATAAGCTACAGCTAGCTAGGACTGCAGTGCATAAAATGTGGTGAGTAGTCCCTACACCCGCAATAACATCTGCTAAACACGTGTATGTGACAAATAAAATTTGATTTGACTCAGAGAGAAAGAAAATAGTTAGAAGAGTTTTTAACAAATGAATTTCTTCCAAGGTGAAATAGAGGCAAGAGAGAGAGAGAGCGATTTCGTCATTTCACTTTCAGTATCACTTACTAGTTTAGCTTACTCAAACACCCTGCTCAAACAGAGGGATGCTATGTTAGCTAGCTGAATATGGCTATACAACACAACACTGGAACTCCTCCAAGTCAAGGTAAGCTTTTGGTTTGATTTATTGCCACTGGGGCCCGCCAGTGTAAGTGCTAAAGTGCTTACTGACTGTACACTGTAATGTTACTGCATGATGGTAGCGGGTTTACTAATGCGTTAAATCAAATCAAATCAAACCTTATTTGTCACATGTGCCGAATACAACAAGTGTAGACCTTACCGTGAAATGCTTACTTACAAGCCCTGAACCAACAGTGCAGTTCAAGAAGAGTTAAGAAAATATTTACCAAATAAACTAAAGTAAAACATAATAAAGAGTAACACAATAAAATAACAATAACGAGGCTATATACAGGGCGTACCGGTACCGAGTCAATGTGCGGGGGTACAGGTTAGTCGAGGTAATTTGTACATGTAGGTAGGGATGAAGTGACTGCATAGATAATAAACAGCGAGTAGCAGCAGTGTACAAAACAAATGGAAGGGGGGGTGTCAATGTAAATAGTCCGGTGGCCATTTTATTAATTGTTCAGCAGTTTTATGGTCCTAGACTTTGTGCTCCGGTACCGTTTGCCGTGCGGTAGCAGAGAGAACAGTTTATGACTTGGGTGACTGGAGTCTCTGACAAATTTTTGGGCTTTCCTCTGCTACCGCCTATTATATAGGTCCTGGATGGCAGGAAGCTTGGCCTCAGTGATGTACTGGGCCATACACACTCTGTAGCGCCTTACAGTCAGATGCTAAGAAGTTGCCATAACAGGCAGTGATGCAACCATGCTCTCAATAGTGCAGCTGTATAACTTTTTGAGGATCTGGGGACCCATGCCATGTCTCCTGAAGGGGACAAGTTGTTGTCGTGCCCTCTTCATGATTGTCTTGGTGTGTTTGGACCATGATAGCTGGTGATGTGGACACCAAGGAACTTGAAACTCTAGACCCGCTCCACTACAACCCCATCGACGTTAATGGGGGCCTGTACAGGTCGCCTTTTCCTGTAGTCCACGGTCAGCTCCTTTGTCTTGGTCACATTGAGGGAGAGGTTGTTGTCCTGGCACTACACTGCCAGGTCTCTGACCTCCTCCCTATAGGCTGTCTCATCGTTGTCGGTGATCAGGCCTACCACTGTTGTGTCGTCAGCAAACTTAATGCTTGTGTTGGAGTCGTGTTTGCCACACAGTCATGGGTTAACAGGGAGTATAGGAGGAGACTAAGTACACACCCCTGAGGGGCTCCAGTTTTGAGGATCAGCGTGGCAGATGCGTTGTTGCGTACCCTTACTACCTGGGGATGGCCCATCAGGAAGTCCAGGGTCCAGTTGCAGGGGGAGGTGTTTAGTCCCAGAGTCCTTAGCTTAGTGATGAGCTTCGTTGGCACTATGGTGTTTAACGCTGAGCTGTAGTCAATGAACAGTATTCTGACATAGGTGTTTCTTTTGTCCAGGTGGGAAAAGTTAGTGTGGAGTGCGATTGAGATTGCATCATCTGTGGATCTGTTGGGGCAGTATGTGAATTGGAGTGGGTCTAGGGTATCCGGGAAGATGCTGTTGATGTTGATGACCAGCCTTTCAAAGCTCTTCATGGCTACCGACGTGAGTGCTACGGGGCGGTAATCATTTAAACAGGTTACCTTTGCTTCCTTGGGCACAGGGACTATGTTGGTCTGCTTGAAACATGTAAGTATTACAGACTTGGTCAGAGAGAAGTTGAACATGTCAGTGAAGACACTTGCTAGTTGGTCTGTGCATGCTTTGAGTACACGTCCTGGTCCTGCTAATCCATCTGGCTCCGCGGCTTTGTGAATGTTGACCTGTAAAGGTCTTGCTCACATAGGCTACCGAGAGCGTTATCACACAGTCGTCCAGAACAACTTGGGTGTAGAATCAACCGGTGTAGTAGGATTCAATCTTAATCCTGTATTGACGCTTTGCTTGTTTAATGGTTCGTCTGAGAGCAGAGCAGGATTTCTTATAAGCGTCTGGATTAGAGTCCCGCTCCTTGAAAGTGGCAGTGCTAACTTTTAGCTGGATGCGGATGTTACCTGTAATCCATGGCTTCTGGTTGGGATATGTACGTACGGTCAATGTGGAGATGATGTCGTTGATGCACTTATTGATGAAGCCAATGACTGAGGTGGTATACTCCTCAATGCCATTGGATCACTCCCGGAACATATTCCAGTCTGTGCTAGCAAAACATTCCTGTAGCGTAGCATCCCCTTCTTCTGACAACTTCCGTGTTGAGCGAGTCACAGGTACTTCCTGCTTTAGTTTTTGCTTGTAAGCAGAAATCAGAAGGATACTACGAATTATGGTCAGATTTGCCATATGGAGGTCAAGGGAGAGCTTTGCACGCATCTCTGTGTGTGGAGTAAAGGTGGTCTAGACTTTTTTAACCTCTGGTTGCACATTTAATATGCTGGTAGAAACGAGGTAAAACTGATTTAAGTTTCCCTGCATTATATCAGGAGGATATAATTATTGTCAGATTTGACAAATGGAGGGCGGGGGAGAACTTTGTATGCATCTCTGTGTGTGGAGTAAAGGTGGTCTATCTATCTATTTTTTCCCTCTGATTGCAGATATGACATGCTGGTAGAAATTAGGTAAAATGAATATAAGTTTGCCTGCATTAAAATCCCCGGCCACTAGGAGCGCCGCTTCTGGATGGGCATTTTCTTGTTTGCTTTTGGCCTTATAGAGTTGGTTGAGTGCGGTCTTAGTGCCAGCATCCGTCTGTGGTGGGTCTGCTCTACCTAAAGTTACAACCAATTAATTGCAGCATTACCACAAAAATGGAAGAGGCAAGTCGAAGGGGAAAAAAGTAAGGAACTTGTATGTCTGCCCTGTATTAAAGAACATAAATGGTTAAATAAAAGTGTGATAAATACAAAACATATACCAATTTCATTTAATTAAGGACCTAAAAACAGCTGTGCCATATAAATTGTTGGGAAGAGATTTTCGATGTACCCATTCCATGGCACATGGTTTATGAAATGATATGCAAAACAACCAAAAAACATCAAAATGTTAAATTTAAATGATTTTACAAAATTCTAGCAACCAATAGAATGTTATATATGGGGGATACAATCTTCCCAGCTCTGCAGATTTTGCTGTGAGGAGGCAGAGTCATTAGATCATTTATTTTGGTATTGTCCATATGTAGCTCGTTTTTGGTCACAGGTCCAGGAAAGGCTGAAGAATTGCAGCATTTGCCTAGAACTAACGCTGCAGATAGCAATACGGTGTGATTTGAAAAGCCATAATCAATCAATAATGTAATTATTTTAGCAAAAAAATACGTTTTTAATTTACAATCTATAGAAGTTATGAGAATAGAAATGTTCAGTACTTTTGTGAAGCATCACAGTACAGTTAAAATATATATGGCAAATAGAAATCCAAAATGGATGATGTTGAGAGATAGATGGGAGTGGTTGAATGGAGCTGAAGGGTGGGACTAATAACAAGATAACCAATGTAAAGCATACGGGGTCTGTAAAATGTATATAGGTTCAGAAATGTTTCAAAATAGCACAGTTACAAATAGAAATTAAACTGGATGGAAATAGAGGAAGGACTAAAAACAAACAAAATATAACTATTGTAAAATAGGTTGTGTCTGTAAAATGTGTATAAGATGTATAAACTGAAGGTAGAAGCCTAAGTGTTTATTAGTAGACTCCAATTGGGGGAAGGGTGGTAGGGTTTGCGGGGATTTTAAAGGTATATTCTTTAAAAAGTATGTATATCAATATAGGTATGTGTATGTATATACAGTGGGGAGAACAAGTATTTGATACACTGTCGATTTTGCAGGGTTTCCTACTTTCAAAGCATGTAGAGGTCTGTAATGTTTTATCATAGTTACACTTCAACTGTGAGAGACGGAATCTAAAACAAAAATCCAGAAAATCACATTGTATGATTTTAAGTAATTCATTTGCATTTTATTGCATGACATAAGTATTTGATACATCAGAAAAGCAGAATTTAATATTTGGTACAGAAACCTTTGTTTGCAATTACAGAGATCATACGTTTCATGCAGTTCTTGACCAGGTTTGCACACACTGCAGCAGGGATTTTGGTCCACTCCTCCATACAGACCTTCTCCAGATCCTTCAGGTTTCAGGGCTGTCGCTGGGCAATACGGACTTTCAGCTCCCTCCAAAAATGTTCTATTGGGTTCATGTCTGGAGACTGGCTAGGCCACTCCACGACCTTGAGATGCTTCTTACGGAGCCACTCCTTAGTTGCCCTGGCTGTGTGTTTCAGGTCGTTGTCATGCTGGAAGACCCAGCCACGACTCATCTTCAATGCTCTTACTGAGGGAAGGAGGTTGTTGGCCAAGATCTCGCGATACATAGCCCCATCCATCCTCCTTCGGTGCATCCTGTCCGATTTGCAGAAGAGCATCCCCAAAGAATGATGTTTCCACCTCCATGATTCACGGTTGGGATGGTGTTCTTGGGGTTGTACTCATCCTTCTTCTTCCTCCAAACACGGCGAGTGGAGTTTAGACCAAAAAGCTCTATTTTTGTCTCATCAGACCACATGACCTTCTCCCATTCCTCCTCTGGATCATCCAGATGGTCATTGGCAAACTTCAGATGGGCCTGGACATGCGCTGGCTTGAGCAGGGGGACCTTGCGTGCGCTGCAGGATTTTAATCCATGATGGCATAGTGTGTTACTAATGGTTTTCTTTGAGACTGTGGTACCAGCTCTCTTCAGGTCATTGACCAGGTCCTGCCGTGTAGTTCTGGGCTGATCCCTCACCTTCCCCATGATCTTTGATGCCCCACGAGGTGAGATCTTGCACAGAGCCCCAGACCGAGGGTGATTCTTCTTCCATTTTCTAATAATTGTGCCAACAGTTGTTGCCTTCTCACCAAGCTGCTTGCCTATTGTCCTGTAGCCCATCCCAGCCTTGTGCAGGTCTACAATTTTATCCCTGATGTCCTTACACAGCACTCTGGTCTTGGCCATTGTGGAGAGGTTGGAGTCTGTTTGATTGAGTGTGTGGACAGGTATCTTTTATACAGGTAACAAGTTCAAACAGGTGCAGTTAATACAGGTAATGAGTGGAGAACAGGAGGGCTTCTTAAAGAAAAACTAACTGGTCTGTGAGAGCCGGAATTCTTACTGGTTGGTAGGTGATCAAATACTTATGTCATACAATAAAATGCAAATGAATTACTTAAAAATCATACAATGTGATTTTCTGGATTTTTGTTTTAGATTCCCGTCTCTCACAGTTGAAGTGTACATATGATAAAAATAACAGACCTCTACATGCTTTGTAAGTAGGAAAACCTGCAAAATCGTCAGTGTATCAAATACTTGTTCTCCCCACTGTAGGTGTATATGTATGCATATGTGTATGTATATGGATATATATATTTATCAAATATATATATAGGGGATTGGAAATGATGCAGACAATTACATTGATGGAAGCAACAATCTTTCCGCAATATTAAGCTGATTCACCCCTTAGAAGAAAAAAATAATAATTCATAGGCTAGGTTGTAGCAACCTCATAATGGGAATAGGGACAATTCTAGTATCGTAGTAGCCTAAATCTGTCGCTGTTACAATGAACTGGGTGAATGGAATTCTCTAATAGAAATAAGGCCATGTTCATGAAAAAAAGTGTCCTCCCTCATCTTAAAAGGCACCGACCGCCACTGGTGCAGAGGTAAAGATAGCTGTAGTAGATGGCTTTGGCTGGGCAACTGTTGTTTGACTTGACATGAAACTAAACTAGAGTTTTAATCCTGGTGCTGAGCTAGTGCGTAGCAGCTAATTCTTGTATGAGTTGTATTTGTAGAATGTTAAGTCCCCCATTGACTGAGATGAATGAAGCTACAACAACAAGGTGATAATGGCTGGAGACAATTTTGCTTGTTTTTGCTGTTCTTCAAATTGAATTTGAACGTTTTTAAATTGTGTCGAAATGCAGTAAGGTTTAGCTGAAATGATGCCCCTGCAGGTACCTCTTGCAGCTTCAGACTGATAGGAACTGTGAATTTTTCTCTTTACAAATTGAACCAGTGAGTGACAGATATCAGAGTACTCGACCCAAGCACAAAAGAAAGCTCTAGAAGCCAAGCTTGCCCAGGGGGAACTGGCTAATGAAGTTTGCTAAGATTTTGTTGGCTCTGGCCCTCAGACTGAAATGAATGTTCACTTTATCTTTTGCAAATCCAGCCCTCAGACTGCAATCAATGTCCACATTATCTTTGGCAAATCAAATTATTTTGATATGTGTTTATTATGCCACAGTATCTATTGATGTCACACTTCATGTGAAATAAGATATTGTGGTGTGTTTATTACTGATCTATTAACATCTATTGAATTTTCTACAATCCATTCTTGCTTTCCCCTGTATTAATCAATATATAAAAGCCTATCAATTAATGCTGAGTCACCAAAACATGGATTCTTCTCTCTGGAATAGATATAACCTACAAGTTAAATGCAACTGTGCGTGTATGACTATGGTTGTGTGCCCTGACATTACAACTTCATCACCATTTCTGTCTCAAACACAATCTTTGAATCTTTATTTTTGATATACTCTAAAACGACTTTCTATAGAAACTACTGTACACTCAATTACCATATTTCAACAAATGAACAAAGATCAATGCAATAGGTATGTGCTGGTTAAAAAGCACTTTGATTTTCAAGTGTGGCTGAGTGATGTTTCTATTTTTAGCCATGACCTCTATGGGAGAGCTCAGTGCTGACTGACCAGTCCAGTTTATATCAATAGAGCACAGTGGTGTGGCACTGGCACATAGTTCAGGCAGGCTTCTTTACTCTTATCAAACTTTGATACAACTGAATTGCTCAACAACATTTGTGCCCCCTGCTACACTGTAAAAAGCGAGACTGCTCTTTCAAACGGCAATACATCTACTAACCACAAACTGTTACTGGCACTCTTACCTCCATCACCATACGTTTCAACTCCATATCCATCTTGCAGACCATTACTCCACGTCCCGTCGTACCTGGCAGGCGTGTGGAGACTTTGCCGGACCCCGTATCGACCTTTCAATCCATGAGTCCATTCGCCACGATAAATCCATCTTCCCTTCGATTCCACACCGAGTCCGTGTCGTTTCCCCTGTGCCCAGTAACCCTGATACACGTTTCCACTGGGCCAGGTGTAAACCCCCACTACCTCGAAACCATTGTTCCAGGACCCGGAGTATTCGCCTTGGCCCTTGGGCCCGGTACAGACGCCATGCCCATGGGCTTTCCCATCCTCCCAGCCACCGCAATATGTGCCACCATCGTCAAAGTCGAACCGTCCGCCCGTCATTCAGATGATGAGGGGAGAAGAACGAGTCGCGGTAGCTGCCCAATATTGTGCTGTCGCTTGCGAGTCCAGAGCGGATTTTCTAAGAAAAGTAGGAGCGCTGAAGTGAGAGTCCGGTGGATTCTTTGGTCGCACTGAGGTGTTGTTGTTCCAAGCCGAGATGAATGATTGTCACTGTGTGGATTTGTGGTTGTCGGCTAAAGCGGTACGTGGGAGGGAGAGAGAGCACCACTACCGCTGCCAGAATAGCTCCTGGTTTATTTTATGATACTCTCTCTCTCGCTCGCTCGCTCTCTCTCTCTCGCTCTCTCTCTCTCTCGCTCTCTCTCTCTTTCTCACAGAGAGAGAGTTTATCTGTAGTTCTAGATCAACCATTCGAGATTAACCTGTTCATCCATTAATTGATTGATTAATTATAATTCATTGTCAAAATCCGCAAAATCGCCCCTGATTTTAATTGAGCCTTTCTGAAAATGTAGCTGTTAGATTTAGACGTAGAATCCTTCATTCTAGTTCTGTGGTTATAGACCCCCTAAGAATTCAGTTTACCTGTGAAATCAGTGTTGATTTACTGTTGATAAATGACAAGATGATTATATGAATCTCAACAGTCAGATAAAAGACATTGAACTGGCCAGTGGTGGTGGTAGCAAACATAAATTAGTAGCTAAATCTTAATTTGACCCTGCTTCTCACAGCAGGAAACAGTAAATGTGAATTATGTGGATTATAATTAATTAACATTTTTGTAGTAGTTAATAAATTTTTTGTAAGGGCAAGTCAAGTCTGACATTTAGAAGCTGTTTTGAATTTGCATTTCTCTACAAATTCTCTGTGACAACTGTGATCAAATTAAGATAAAACTAATTTACTGACTGATTACAAGGCAATAGTGACATCTACTGAGCACTGCTAATCCTGCAGCGTTATACATGAATCAGGACATTGATGGGTGTTGGACTAATGTTTTTTGGTCAGAAGAAGTCATTATTTTTGAAAATCTCAAATACATAATGAATAGGTTACAAAACCTGCTATAGTTTTTGATC
This sequence comes from Oncorhynchus masou masou, assembly GCF_036934945.1. Taxonomy (NCBI): domain Eukaryota; kingdom Metazoa; phylum Chordata; class Actinopteri; order Salmoniformes; family Salmonidae; genus Oncorhynchus; species Oncorhynchus masou. Next base: position 26,528,577 of record NC_088214.1, on the reverse strand, counting down.
ATGTTGGCTCTAAAAGTTTTGGGAGTTTGGAGTTTGTAGCCTATATAGGAAGGATGTGGCAACAGGCAGGTCTCACCACTGGGTGTCAGTGAACACATTGTTAATCTGCATTGCAAACACAGTAGATCTTCAATATAATGCCTCATCCCCAATTGCCTTTTTTTGGATCTTAATTATGCCACTGGGGACAAACTAAGGGGACTTACCAGCATCCCATTGACAGGTTAACCCTTACATTTATTATCGCTTTGCATGTCAACCATGTTCCATTTTTCTCCCATGCCACTGTCTACAATACATGTGACCAAGCTTAATCTATACCATCAGTGTGGCTCAATTGGAAGAGCATGGCACTTGCAATGCCAGAGTTGTGGGTTTGATACCCACAGGGGACAAGTATGAAAAATGTAAGTCACTCTGGATAAGAGCATCTGCTAAATGACTAAAGTGTAAAAAAATAAATATGTGTGTACATGTTACAACAATAGTATGTTGATTGAATATTAATCCGTGGAAGAAATCACGATGTAGACTCTTTGGCATGATGTACAGTACCATGTCAAATAATATACAAACAAATGTATTTCATGATCAAAGCATTTACTGTGGTGTCCATTTTTGGCAAAACAGACCCTCTTCACCTTTTTCAGTAAAGGTTTTGGCTTTAGTTACATCACTAGAACTGAATCCATGCTTCTTTGTAGGGTCTACAGATCCCTACAGACTGTAATACTACAGAGTACAGCTCTCTACATCAGGAGGTAAAGACATGCTGGCCAACAATAACACCAGCTAAGCAATTATGAGAAATTTACAAACTAAGTGTAACTGATATGAGCTTGGCAAGCAATTAGTTTCAGAACCATGTTATTATTATTACCTCTATCGTGGTGGGATTAATGGTCAGAGAAACTATACAAATGAACTCCTTATATCAGCATAAAGTGTGACCTATACAATATGTTATCTGACACTCATCATATAGATTAGTTTCAGCTGATACCAGGTCAACATTTGACACTGTTATTATTACCATAAATTACATAGGTTTGTATGTGGTTTGAATGTAAAAACAGACTTAGCAGGTAATACGCCTCACTATGTTTCTCTTTGGTGATTCATTGTTATTACATATAACCCCTCCTATAAAAGTCTGCCACTGACTTTATAGCCCTGTATTGCATGAGTTACCTAACAGTCCACAATGGGAGCCTGAATTCCCACCAGCAACAGGTTTTGGTTTCTAGATAACAGGCAAAACATGGTGCGAAGGAACACATCATATCCTTACAGGGAAAATTAGTTTATTATTCTTTACAATTTATATGTACTGTGTGTGTAGTAGCTTATGTGATAGTAGCTTGTATATAGGGCAGTATATGGAAGCTTTAATGTTGTGAGGAAACTAATACCATTTTCAGTCACTCTGTGGTCTTTTGTGGACCTGTACTGAATTTGATAGGAAGATACTATATAATAATAAGTTAACATGGCAAAGAAGTCAATAATAATGAGTCACTGTATTCATATTTATGTACAGTCGAGAGTTGCAGGGGTAACTCTGACATTTATGTTTCTTATCGCCCCTGGTGTATCAGCTTGTATAAACATGGGTGAATTACATCATTAACATTTATAGAAACAATGATTTCAGCAGGGGGAACGTAAGTTCTTGCTATTATGTCAGATGTTATTGTTCAGGCTGTTATTGTTGAAGCTGAACTCAGTGTACTTCTTCTAATCTCGTGCCTTCTCCAGCATACAGAACAACAGCAATCGCCTATTATTTGCTGTAACTTACAGTAGGTTAAGTATATTTGGATTGTATTCAGAAGTAAGACTTTGCTAACTCATTTAACTGTTGTTATTAACCCTTGTCAGCTGAAGCAATGGCATAAGTACTATTTTATGTAAAGATGTATTGGCCAAACAAGATAGCATACTACATTTTTGCCCAATGCAGGCCTTACATCAGTACCCACAGGGCATAATGTCAATTCAACATTTATTCCACGTTGGTTCAACATAATTTAATTTAAATGATGTGCAAACAACATTGAGTCAACCAGTGTGTGCCCAATGGATACGAACAACTGGAATTACTTTTACTAACAAAACACAACTGAACAAATATACTGTGCAACAATGTGAAACACCTGCAGTGCAGAGGACTACTATTTTTACATATCTCTATATATGGTGATAAAATCATTTCTCTCCTCTGAGACACAGTCCTACTCATGTTCTTCCAAGATCTTGAGCAATGATATATGGCATGAGATTTAAACATTTGAGCACAATGAGAGATTTATAGTCTCAACTCCCTGATGAATGTTATGAACATATTTAGAAACACTACGATTTAAAGATTTTGAATAACTGATTTTGTTAGATTTTCAATGGTTCAGTTACAAAAGGTCTGAAGATAGCACTTCCTGGAGAATGCTAATGGGAATTATTCAATCCATGATGTCATTCACCAAATGCAAAATGCCCTGTATGAACACGACTCAAAATTACATGGATGGATACAGCTTGGCAGGGTCGGGGATTAAATGTAAGGGATTACAAAAACAGTAACTGTAACCTGTTATGTTACCAGCAAAAATATTGAAATCAGATTACAGATACTTTTTGTCATGGATACTCTCTCTCCGGCCTCTAGGTCATCAGGCTGCTGATTATCCCGCATACCTGTCACCATCGTCTCACGCACCTGCGCCTCATGACACTCACCTGGACTACATCACCTCCTTGATTATCTTCCCTATATCTGTCACTCCCCTTGGTTCTTCCCTCAGGTGTTATTGACTCTGTTTTCATGTCGGTGCGTTGTTTGTGTTCATTGTTTCTTATATTTATTAAAACACTCTGTCCCTGAACTTGCTTCCCAAATCTCAGCGCACACTTTTGATTACTTCGAGGATTACTTTGAAATTCAGAAAGGATGTTTGCGAAAAATCTTTGACACTCCTGTTTTCTCAATGACATTCAAATCAGTATTGAGAAAAGCCGCAACTTTAAGTTTGTTCCAGCTGAGCGAGTCGGACCCCAAGTCAGAGACCACTATGATGACACACCAAATGTGTTTGATGGAACGCGGGAAAAGAGCAGGAATAGGCTTTTGTAGACTACAGTCCAAGCTATGTCTTCCAATGGTGCAACTGCTGTCGGCATCCATAGATTATCCAATTTGTAGAAACACTTGGAGGTAAGGATGACAGAAGTGGTGTAGTCTACTATGATACGAATATCACTTATTATTGATATCTACATAGCACATTGATGTGAATCACACTGCTGCTCTCTCATTTAGCAATTTGAGTCTTACAGATGGTGGCTGTTGTGGATGGATGTTCACAAATCTAACTGTGTGTTTGAACCAAATAATGGTTGAATTCAAGAAGTTTAAGCTGCCTATCAATCAGTTTTGGAAACCAATGGACAGCCTGTGAAAAATGCAATCTTGCAGCATCTGCATAGTGCGGATCCCAGTCTATGGAATAAAAGTGGGGATTTTATTACTCAATCTAATTCATGCTGATTTTTAAAAAATCCATAGGCATAATGGACACATGCTCAAACTTGTACACTTTTGATAGACTTAAAGGGGCAACCAGTAGTTGCCACATTAATTTTTGGATTGATAAATTCTATATATACAGTACCAGTCAAAAGTTAGGACACACCTACTCATTCAAGGGTTTTTATTTATTTGTATTATTTTCAACATTGTAGAAAAATAGTGAAGACATCAAAACTAGGAAATAACACATATGGACTCATGTAGTAACCAAAAATGTGTTAAACAAATCAAAATATATTTTATATTTTAGTTTCTTCACCCTTTGCCTTGATAACAGCTTTGCACACTTTTGGCATTCTCTCAATCAGCTTCACCTGGAATGCTTTTCCAACAGTTCCGACATATGCTGAGCACTTGTTGACTGCTTTTCCTCCACTCTGTTGTCCAACTGATCCCAAACCATCTCAATTATGTTGAGGTCAGGTGATTGTGGAAGTCAGGTCATCTGATGCATCACTCTCCTTGGTAAAATAGCCCTTACACAGCCTGGAGGTGTGTTGGGTCATTGTCTTGTTGAAAAATAAATGATAGTCCCACTAAGCGCAAACCAGATGGGATGGCGATTTTCTGCAGAATGCTATGATAGCCATGCTGTTTAACTGTGCCTTGAATTCTAAATAAAGAACCGACAGTGTCACCAGCAAAGCACCATCACACCTCCTCCTCCATGCTTCATGGTGGGAACCACACAGGCGGAGATAATCCTTTCACCTACTCTGCGTCTCACAAAGACACATCGGTTGGAACCAACAATCTCAAATTTAGACTCTACAGACCAAAGAACATATTTCCACTGGTCTAATGTCGATTGCTTGTGTTTCTTGGCCCAAGTAAGTCTCTTCTTCTTATTGGTTTCCTTTAGTAGTGGTTTATTTGCAGCAATTCTACAATGAAGGCCTGATTCATACAGTCTCCTCTGAACAGTTGATGTTGAGATTGTGTCTTTTACTTGAACTCTGTGAAGCATTTATTTGGGCTGCAATTTCTGAGGCTGGTAACTCTAAATAACTTATCCTCTGCAGCAGTGGTAACTCTGGGCCTTCCTTTCCTGTGGCGGTCCTCATGAGAGCCACTTTTATCATAGCACTTGCTGGTTTTTGCGACTGCACTTGAAGAAACTTGAAAAGTTCTTGAAATGTTCTGTATTGACTGACTTCCTGTCTTAAGGTAATGATGGACTGTCGTTTCTCATTGCTTCTTTGAGCTGTTCTTGCCATAATATGGACTTGGTCTTTTACCAAATAGGGCTATCTTCTGTATACCAACCCTACCTTGTCACAACACAACTGATTGTCTCAAACACATTAAGAAGTAAAGAAATTCCACAAATGGACTTTTAACAAGGCACACCTGTTAATTGAAATGTGTTCCAGGTGACTACCTCATGAAGCTGGTTGAGAGAATGCCAAGAGTGTGCAAAGCTGTCATCAAGGCAAAAAGGGTGGAGACTTTGAAGAATCTCAAATATAAAATATATTTTGATTTTTCAATACTCTTTTGGTTACTACATGATTCCATATGTGTTATATGGGGCGGCAGGGTAGCCTAGTGGTTAGAGCTTGGTCAAGTGTCGTCACTGACATTTTCAACCTGTCCCTGACTGATTCTGTAATATCTACATGTTTCAAGCAGACCACCACAGTCCCTGTGCCCAAGAACACCAAAGTAACCTGCATAAATGACTACTGACCCGTAGCACTCATGACTGTAGCCATGAAGTGCTTTGAAAGGCTGGTCATGGCTCACATCAACACCATTATCAAATCAAATCAAAGTTTATTTGTCACGTGCGCCGAATACAACAGGTGTAGTAGATCTTACAGTGAAATGCTTACTTACAGGCTCTAACCGATAGTGCAAAAAAGGTATTAGGTGAACAATAGATAAGTAAAGAAATAAAACAACAGTAAAGAGACAGGCTATATGCAGTAGCGAGGCTATAAAAGTAGTGAGGCTACATACAGACACCGGTTAGTCAGGCTGATTGAGGTAGTATGTACATGTAGATATGGTTAAAGTGACAATACATATATCACGAACAGAGAGTAGCAGTAGTGTAAAGAGGGGTTGGCGGGTGGCGGGACACAATGCAGATAGCCCGGTTAGCCAATGTGCGGGAGCACTGGTTGTTTGGCCCAATTGAGGTAGTATGTACATGAATATATAGTTAACGTGACTATGCATATATGATAAACAGAGAGTAATAGCAGTGAAAAAAGTGTATTTGGGGGGGGGGCACTGCCCTTTCCCACCTGGAAGGACCTTGGGACTAAACACCTCCCTCTGCAACCGGATCCTGGACTTTCTGACGGGCCGCCCTCAGGTAACAACACCTCTGCCATGCTTATCCTTAGTACAGGGGCCCCTCAGGGGTGCATGCTCAGTCCCCTCCTGTACTCCCTGTTCACCCATGACTGCATGGCCAAGTACGACTCCAAGACCATCAATACGTTTGCAGACGACACAACAGTGTTTGTCCTGATCACTGACAACAATGAGACAGCCTATAGGGAGGAGATCAGAGACATGGCCCTGTGGTAACAGGATAACAACCTCTCCCTCAATGTGATCAAGACAAAGGAGATGATTGTGGACTACAGAAAAAGGAGGACCGAGGATGCCCCCATTCTCATCGACAGGGTTGTAGTGGAGCAGGTTGAGAGCTTCAAGTTCCTTGGTGTCCACATCACCAACAAACGAACATGGTCCAAGGACACCAAGACAATCATGAAGAGGGCATGACAACGCCTATTCCCACTCAGGAGACTGAAAAATTTGACATGGTTCTCAGATCCTCAAAAAGTTTTACAACTGCACCATCGAGAGCATCCTGACTGGTTGCATCACCGCCTGGTACGGCAACTGCTCTGCCTCGGACCGCAAGGCACTACAGAGGGTAGTGAGTACGGCCCAGTACATCACTTGGGCCAAGCTTCCTGCCATCCAGGACCTCTATACCAGGCGGTGTCAGAGGAAGGGCCTAAAAATTGCCAAGGACTCCAGCCACCGTAGTCATAGACTGTTCTCTCTGCTACCGCATGGCAAGAGGTACCGGAAAGCCAAGTCTAGGTCAAAAAGGCTTAACAGCTTCTACGCCCAAACCATAAGACTCTTGAACAGTTAATCAAATGGCTACCCGGACTATTTGCATTGTCCCCCACCCCACCCCCCATTTTTATGTCGCTGCTACTTTCTGTTTATTATCCATGCATATTCACTTCAACCTCTACCTAAATGTACATATTACCTCAATTACCTTGGCTAACCGGTGCCCCCGCATGAAGACTCTACCGGTACCCCCTGTATATTAGCCTCGCTACTGTTATTTTCTTGTTGCTCCTTAATTATTTGTTATATTTCAACAACAAAAAATTGTTTTTCTTAACTGCATTGTTGGTTAAGTACTTGTAAGTAAGCATTTCTCTGTAAGGTCTACACCTGTTGTATTCTCATGTGACAAATACAATTTGATTTGATCTGTGGATTTGCCATTTAAACAGCTGCATATTATCAAGATATCAAAGTGTCACCAACAAAAAGGGAAACAATAGGCAAATATCAAATGCAGCATATGGCATTCATTTTTCACATGTAAATAGCCCTTTTCAGTAGTGGTCAATGCATACCATTCTATGATCGCAGCATTTATTTTTCAATTCGATTCAATGAGCCCAATCAGTCCTCCATGACAACAAAATCATAAACAACAGAGTTGGGCTGGCTAATAAATCCTTAGTTTGGGATTATGCTCAGGTCAAACAATTTGGCTAATCTATACTTCCGTATTTCCATATCCTATTCTTGAAGATCAAGGGATATAACATGCATTGGAATGATTGGAATTCTGATAGACTTTTTTTTAATTGTTTTTTTTAATTTATTTAACCTTTATTTAACTTTGGGTAATCGAAAAGTTACGTTACTGATTACAAATTTGGACAGGTAACTAGTAACTGTAACGGATTACATTTAGAAAGTAACCTACCCAACCCTGCAGCTAGAATAGGTGATTTGGTATTACTGATACACTTACACAACTCCCCTTGGTCCTATTATATGAGCTAAAAGAGCAAAGGCTAAGCTACTTCTAGCTCTCTGTGAGGCACATGGAGTTGTTGTATATGGAAATGTTGGAATTGTTTTTATGCCAACTCCTACCAAAGACTTATAGACTTTTTAGGCTGGTTTGGAAAGCGAAAGGATGCCAGATTCTCATGCCTCTGAATGATGCTTTATAGCCACCAAAACAGTGATAGCTCTTGTTAAACAGTAGTATGTCATCGAAGGAAAGAAGTTGTACAATTCCCACACATAGTTTTCTGTGTGTTAAGGAGTTGATGGGATCTTCATGCAACTATTTGGTAGACCAAATGGAAAAGAGAGTATTTATCCATAATTAGATCAAATCAACCATGTTTGACAAATTATCCAAAAAAGTCTAAAGATTCAGTAAAACTTCAGGAATTATATGCGTGCAATCATAATGTTAGTGTACAGTTTCTAACCCCCATATTGCAATGCATTTCATACAGTAGGTGTATGACCTTCAAACTGCCCACTTGATAGAAGGTTTTGGGGTACCTCCTCAGCCAGTAACCCTTACTGACAAAGCAATGCAGAGGTTATGCTGGGACAGCACTGCATTCCCAGTCCAGCTTCAGGCCAAACCAAAGTAACTACTGTGCTATAAAACAAGCAATAAATCTATTCTTATGTGTGCAGAGGATGTAGTGCTTAAACTTTCACTATTCTGACTTGTTACTGTATAACAAAACCATGATAACTGGAGCGAAACATTTGTCAATGTCACGCCCTGGCCATAGAGAGGTTTTTATTCTCTATTTTGGTTAGGCCAGGGTGTGACTGGGATGGGCAGTCAAGTTTCTTTATTTCTATGTTTTCTATTTCTTTGTGTTTTGCCGGGTGTGGTTCTCAATCAGAAGCAGCTGTCTATCGTTGTCTCTGATTGAGTATCATACTTAGGCAGCTTTTTCCCACCTGTGTTTTGTGGGTAGTTGTTTTGTTTTGTGTCTGCACCAGACAGAACTGTTTTGTTTTATTTCCACGTTGTTAGTTTGTTTCAGTGTTCAGTTTGAAAAAATAATCATAAACACGTACCACGCTGTGGTTTGGTCCTCTTCTTGAGACGAGAGTTACAGTCAAACTCTTGAAAACACTCCCAAGATTACAATATATAGAGAAAAACTATTTTTCCAATATCACCTACTGTATTTCAAAACAAAAAAAGAACAAGATATAAAATCTTTGCTAATTGTTCTGTTCATCCGAAAGGTTTTTATTAGGAGCAATTGGTTGATAAACAACCAGCATTCACAGCTGATTCCCATTATAGAAGTTGAGAGGCTCTGGCACAAAATGGGACAATGGTGTGTATCTCATTCTCATGGAAGTGATTTCAGAACCACTAAAGAAGTTTAGACTTACAGTACTTTCATGTACTGTAACTTGTAACAGATTTTGGAGAAAGGCTTTGAAACTGTACTTGAGGGAGGGGGCTGTGGGTATCGGGTGTTTTTCCAGTTGTCAGCTAGCTTACAATCAATGCGAATGAGATTCATTATTTCTTACTCTTCTTGGTTCTTCCATCATATAATCATTGTTGCATCCTTGTGCTTGAGGTTAATGAAAACAGAAATGACAGAAAAGGTTGTCAGTCAGTAAATGCAAACATCTGCTCTTCTAGGAAACAACCAGGGCCACTATGATGTCAGGGGCATTTTGATATTCTACGGCAACACAGCAAAAGTGGACCCTGTTTGTACTGCTCGCTTCAACACAGTCGAGATATATGCGACCCAGCAGATGTGTTTCACCAGCTGGTCAGATTTGCTTTGGCTGAGAGGTTTGGTTCTGTGTGAGTGGCAGCCAACCATCGATGCTTTCCTTTTAAATATTCTCACAGTCCTCCTCCCACAGCATCCACACCTGTTTACTCACATTATGCAAAGCATGTTAAATCAACCAGAACATTGTCCAGAGATGATAAGACCTTACATTTTTGCTTAGAATAAGTTTAATAAAATTATATAATAATCCGTTTGTACTGTCTGGCATGCAGCTTATTTCATTGGCATTAACATTTGGGTTGGATCTGCTAATTTGCCAAGCAGGTTTGAGGGTGCGTGCCAATAGAGCTGAGCTGCCCTGCCCGTCTGAGTAACATACTGGCCACAGGAGTGTGGGGTCTGAGGTAAGACAGGCCTAGGATCTGAAAAAACAATCTCACGGTCATCATCTTTGGTTGATGGCCAGTTTGCTGTCACGGGCCTGCCAAGTCTCGATAATCTGTGAGAAGGCCAAACCTGAATTTAGAATACTAAGCCATAGAAAGCCCATTATCTCAATTAGAACAAGCCAACAAAGGGGAAATATACAGTACGTAAAGGAGTGTGTTGATTGCTTGATTTCACTACAAAATATGACTAATTCTGTATAGAATAATATTGAGAATTTGAACATGTGCAATATACCATTTTATTACCGTGAAAGTCAAGCTATAACATATTGGATATGAGTCATTCAAAAACATAGTTTTTGCTCCAATTGTTTTATTTCAGTATGAAATTGGGATAGTGTTATCACAGAAACTACATTTGTCAGTTCAGTCACAAATTACAGTAAGTCTTGAAACCAACCTTTTGGGAGAATGCATTTTGCCCATGCTGTCTGGTTCTTCTGAAACAGCTTGAAACCTGTTTCTAATATTTAAAAAAAAAATGAATGCTTAAGTCCACAGAGAAATATTGTGGGTTTAACTGGACTGTTTCTCTTGGACAGAAAAGGGGATCAATCAAGCTCGCCTTCGCTCGGAGGTGGGAGATGGGCCTATGCCACCGGTTCAGATCTATTGGGACTGCATGGGACTCTGAATGCACTGCAGAAGTAGTCTTAGTTTTTATGTCCCTGGAGGAATCTCATTCTGCCCCAGTTGCTGATCTTTTTTTATTATTATTGTGAAAATAGAACGCATGAGAGGTTTGGAATGGAATAGAATATTTGAGAATAGACAATGGAATATTTGAGAATAGGCATTGTATCCCTGAAGAACCCATTCCTCAATTACATGGTTTACTAAGCTATATAGGTCACCCTTCAATTCTAACTTTGTAATTTGTTTGGCAGCTGGAGATCTCATTTAGGGTTGCTTACAGCCTTACTATGCATCAAGCTTTTATATTTACACATCTTACTGGTCTATACTAATTGTACATTTATATGAATGTTTTAAGGGTAATACCAAAACACAAGCCAGATGGGGAAAAAAGTTTAGTTTTTTATATAATGTATTTGATGTGAATGCAGTTGTGATTTCTAATGAAATAAAGCCCAAAATGGGTCAAAAATACCAAAACTGATGTGAGCTTGTATAGTTTTAACATCTCATTCTTTCAAAATGGTCAAGTCTACGGTTCTAGACTAACCCCTGCCAATGGGTAAGAATATAATTGGGTGGAGTGCACAAGTGGCAAATTGAAGAGTATAGTATACTTTTAAACCACCACATAGTTTCATGTGTGTCTCCAATTTGGTCAGCTTTACTGGAATATTCTTCACTTCTCCAATACCATAAAATGAAAAATAAAATTAAAATAAATATTTTTTCATCTTAAATTAAACTATCCAAAATAATATATTTGGTTTGGACAAAACTAAGTCAATGGTAACAGTCAAAATCCTGTGTCCCTTGAACAGCTGCAATGGGAGAGAGTCAAAATCTTAACAGGCATGAATAGATTTTTAGAATCCATAGTATAACAAACATTCAACCAGTACAGGAAGTTATTCCAAGCGGCTAATTACACTCTTCTTGTGTAAAGAGTGATGATGTCACACCAAAAGCTACTGCCTAGTGATCTAGCTCCACTGTACAATCAATCACACAGGGAACTAAGTCCTTGTGGCTCAGAAGGGAAAACACTGCCTTGAATGGTAGGCTACGATTAAATTACCATGAATGAACATCACTTGAACTGTACTTTTAGTTTCTTCTAAGCTGTAGCCTAACGTATTATTTATGTTATTCTTTGCAGGCAACAAAATAGGACACAGCTCCCTTGATGTATATGAATTGTCATTCTTGATGTTGCAATATTAAAACTTGAGTTAACTAAATCAATGGAACAAAGACGGCTCTGAGTTAACAGCCAAGTTTTATATCACTGCACTATTTGGAAGAAAACAAGTATGTCATTCTTCCAATAAAACTTTCAAAAGCACTAAGCAAAATAAGCAAAATAACAGAAACGATGGAGTAAATCACTGAAGCACTTTGCTTCAGTTCATTTCCAAATGGCAAAGAAATGTATGACCCTCTTGAGGTTTTTTCAACTTGGCACTTGTTTTATTCTAGGGGGAGGGGGGAGAGTGTCCAGGGAGTAGATTTGGCCACTGAACAAGTGTAATCCTTCCATTACAATGAACATGACAAGAAACCCTAGGCACAGGAGACCTCAGACCAGAAAATGACTTGCAATACTGTAGTTGGAAAACCTGAGACTATCTAAATCAGTGTTTGTTCTCTTCCTGGCAAGGTTTTGTTGCTCAAGGGCATGAGCCTGATCCAATTTCAAATAAGAGCAGAAAGTTAACTGCACCATGGACTGATAACTAATACAATATCATCGGGAACAACAAGCATGGTATTGTGATGCTGACAACCAACTAAGTGAAGTCATGAAGAAGACACCTTACTATTACAGTAATATAAAGGATATAATCCTAACTTGACCTAAATGTAATGCAATTTGATTTTCAATAAATAAGCATGCAATAAACAATGTTACAAGTAGCATACAAATGATATAATGTTGACAGTAACACCTCAGACACTGTTTACCATATGCTCCTTGAGCAATGACAGATGATAAAAACCGTGGCCAAGGCAGAGGCATGTCGCAGTAGAGTGAGAGGGACTGAACAGTGTACGCAGAGAAGGGAATTGTACAACTTTGAATAGGCTGCATCTGAGACTTTCTGAATTGCGGGTAAGACCTTAGCTATTCAACAATGTATTTTGGATCAAACGTTCGTGTTATATTTTGAATCTAACCAGGGAAGTGATAGTTTGAATAGTATAGTTATTTAAAGAATTGATGTGCTCTTTCTACCTTTGCGTTTTTATTCAAGAGCATGACATAATTATCCAGAGTGATGTAGGCTACCTGTTTTATTTCAAACGAGACTGTTATTTCTTTGTTTTTCTTTACAGTACGTGACTAAACTGGAGAAGAATGAGAGGCATGTGCTATTTTACCAATGTGGTCCTGTTCTGCATAGCCAGTGGAGCAAGTGGATGGCTCATCCAGAACTCGACAAATTCCACTTCAATAGCCAATTTCACCGACATGAACTCAACGTTAAACGCGCAGGTGTCTGCGCTCATCCCTAAATCTAGACGGAAACGCTGGATTTCACAAAGTGACATGCTTGCCATCCTTGACTATCACAATAAAGTCCGAGCAAACGTCTTTCCACCTGCTGCAAATATGGAGTATATGGTGAGAGCAAGTTTTTAATTGAGATTCAATTGAAAATGTTTTACATGCTAAACTAGTAGGCTACTTTTTATTTGAGATTTGTTGGCGTAGTGTTGTCTTTGTGATTTGATCCGAAAACTTACTGTATAACTTTTTTTGGCAATTAAAATGTAGGTATGCATCATGAGTCATGTGCCTACTATGGCTTGGTCTATGGCTCACCCTGCTGGAAACATAAGTTTACTACATAAAATCAGTGTGCTCATGGTCACAGAATTTTTTTTCTTTTTTTGGGGGGGGGGGGATATCATTGCAAGGAGCTTTACTCTTTCTATTCGGTATCAACATATAACTGATGAGAAGTTTTGTGCATTTTGTATTCATGCAAGGTAATTCAGGTAGATATTTATGAGAGCAGTTCACAATGCATGGTTTTTGTGCACTTTTAGGTGCAATCCCAATGAATGCATTATCATGTCTGCAACACATACAGGTGTGGGATGAAGGCCTTGCCAGATCTGCTGAAGCCTGGGCAGCCACGTGTCTCTGGGAACATGGACCACCATTTCTACTGAGATACCTGGGACAGAACCTGTCGGTCAGAACAGGGGGGTATGTAAAGCCTGGCATGTGTCAATCATATATCAACTGACCACGTGTTGATACAATATTCTATTTGTTTTAAAAGATTGAGGGGGATCCGAGCAATGCCCTCTTTGAGTCCAACCTCATGCAATGTTGACTATGGCACAAAATGAATGTACTTGATGTGCTTCTTCCAGATATCGCTCCATTCTGCAGCTGATCAAACCTTGGTATGACGAAGTCAACGATTACATGTTTCCATACCCTCGTGACTGCAACCCCAGGTGTCCAATGAGGTGCTCTGCACCGATGTGTACACATTACACTCAGGTACAGTAGCCATCTAGGCACTTCAGATGTGGGAATGTTTGGGGTAGTCTACTCCTGACGAAGACCCTGATGAAGGTCTATTGACCTAAACATTGCTTCTACGAGATTAATTCAATCATTTGTGCAGTTTTCAGGATAACCAGGGTGCTGGAGTTTCTTCTTTTTCAGGAAAGTATTTTTATCCTCAAAAGACTTATCTGACTGATATTCAGATGGTGTGGGCTTCAACGAACAGAGTTGGCTGTGCAGTTCAAACGTGCTATAACATGGTTGTCTGGGGAGCCATGTGGAGACAAGCAACATACCTGGTCTGTAATTATTCCCCAAAGTGAGTCCTGCTTAATACCTTAACAAGCTCCACTTATCACAGCTGAATGATTGACATCCTCTCTCTTACATTTCAGAAACTCATTGTCAGACCGAATGAGAACAGATGTATAGGTGTCCGCGTAAACTGATGTCATTATGAAAGCATCAAGGCTATTTTATGCAAAATAAAAAAGTATAGCTGCTATTATGTTTTAGATTTGTGAAATGGGAAATGACTACTACATTCATTCAAGTTGGAAAATGATATGTTCAATGCCCAAGGGAGCATCTTTCAACTTCAACAAGAATGACACATTATTACTCTTTCTTTTCCAGGGGGAACTGGGTAGGAGAACCTCCCTACAGAGTTGGCATCCCATGTTCAGCATGCCCACCAAGCTACGGAGGCTCATGTAGTAACAACCTATGTTTCCCTGCAATAACGTCCAACTACATGTACTGGTTCAAGTAAACCATTTCGACATCTGTTTTAATAATGAACTGTCAGATATCATAATTTCACATTGCTTCAAATGTCAGATGTATTTCCCCCAAGTACTTTATGTGTACAATGTAGCTTTTTACACAATTACACATTTTGAATTATAAGCTACATTTGATTTGGTTTTGAGATGTAAATGAGTATCATACATTGTTATGTTGTAGCATACAACTTATCCTAGTCTTACCATCATATTGATGGTCAAATGTATTGATCAGCAATCATGTTGTTTTTGTTGGTGACTTTTGATTGACTATTTGGTACAGAGGTCAAACCTACAAATACCTCCACTAAGGCAGTGGTTAATTAGCTTCCTCATAATTATAAAGACAAGAGTATATTGGATCGATCGACTCCAGCTCACTGTACCATATGTCAGTAGCATTTTCAACATTGATAAATATTGTTTTATTGAAGATGTACTGTATTTTTGTAAGTACTTCTGAAGTGTTTTCCAGAACATGAATTACATGTTGTTGTTTTTTTTGCATGAAGCTTCATATTTTTACACCATTGAATGTCACTTATATTTGTGTTTATGTAATTGCTATGGCCTGTTACCATTGTTATAGAATAAAGACTGCTGAACTGTATGTCTTGCTTGAGAAAGTGTGTTTGGAATGTCCAACTGCATCAGAGGAGGTTTTAGCAGCTGTAGTGAGGAAAGCAGAACACCAGAGGGCAAGCCTGACAAAGTAAACCTTTTTTTTCTCAAATCAAATTGTATTTGTCACATGAGCTACACAGTTTACAGCAGGTATAAAAGGTGCAGCGAAAAAACTGCCTGCAGTGGAATATTCCCTTGTGAATATTCAACAATGTCCCTGTGACTGAAGACAGAAGACGGATAATTATGGAAATGTTGCACATAAGTCACACAAAGACAAGTAATGAAATCAATAATAGGGAAAACAACACAGGAAAAGGTTATTCAGACACAATGTCAACTATCTGCTGAAACGTTCTGTACACTGCTAAATCAAATCAAAAGCATGTCCCTGGTCAACATCATTACAGAGAATTTGTTTAGGCCCAGCCCATAAGCCAATTATCTCTCAGATCTGTTCAGTTCCCCACTGACTTGGAGTCTTGCAGTGCTAGAACCCAATTGACCCCTAGCATGGAGTGTCTGCATCTCTACTGTAAAGCACTGAAGAGGACTATCAATGGGATTAAAATTCCCTTCGTAGGCAACTTTGAATTGGCAGTGGTACTTATTCACCCAAAATGTATTTGCTTGTACAAGTTATCCCATCAATGCAGTCACCTGGAAGCAACCATGGCACTGTACA
This sequence comes from Oncorhynchus masou masou, assembly GCF_036934945.1. NCBI lineage: Eukaryota > Metazoa > Chordata > Actinopteri > Salmoniformes > Salmonidae > Oncorhynchus > Oncorhynchus masou. The sequence goes on along the minus strand of NC_088214.1, from coordinate 26,512,476 downwards.
GCAACCTTTTACAGGTCTTAGCTGGGCACTGACTTCATTTCCACCTGAGTGGACTTTTCTTGGTCATGTGGGTTGATTCCTCTCGACATCTTACTCGGAAGGCAGGATTGAAGTCAGCATGACCTAAGGTGCTGAGAGTCTGATGCCCAGGAAGGCACTCATAAAACAGGGAGCACAGCATGCCCTCTACCCATAGGATACCAGCTATCTCCATGATACCCACCTGAGGAACAGAGTCTGTTTCTCAAACTTGGCTTGATGCTCACTGAAGTGGAAAAAGCCTAATCAGTTTTGATGGGTTTGGCCATCCTTAAGCTGAAGAGCTCAGTTGGGTTGTGTTGCTTAACAGGGAGTTTAGGAGGACAGCAAGTTCAGAGTGAAGCTTTTCTTTGTGTCATGGATGCAGGCACAAAGCTAGAGAGGCTTGTAATAACATAGACAGTGATGTTTGGGGTGTACATTACAGTAATAGTTAATTCATCCATTCAACTCAAATCCCATTACAGTAAATGTGATAATTGAACATCTCAAAATCTTACCAACAAACATAAACAGAAATGCTATTCTAAAGAAATACTACATTTACATGTGAGTGGGCTCTTATTACCCAAAGATTACCTTGCTGTAACTTGAGTGGGATGGCTGGGATCAGAACCAGTCTTCCAATAGTTCAATCTGGGAACACAGGAGGAGGCCAAGGGCGGGGTCTGCGGCGTTACGCATCGCTAAATCTAAATTTGGCATATAAACGCAGGGAGCGCTCATACTTGAATGATTATACAGGTACGTTCGAGATTCCTTGGTGGATGTACGATATCCGAACTTACTTACTTATTTCGTATATTTAGGCTCCTATAGATTTCCTAAATCTTAGGATGTATAAAGAGTAGCTTTCATGTTCAACATTCTGCTTCAATACAACTTTTGGAGCTGGATGGACATTGTTTCCCGGGGATAGTTGACCAGATTGAACAAAACGTTTTGGTAAAAGGTACATTTAAAATATATTAATATATATATATATCGACACTGGGATAACGAAAAATACTGTTTTGAATTATAACGTTGTATTACAACAGGATCGGAGGTGAATTGCCTTGCCTTGTAGCCTGTGAGAGAATTTCGCACGCAATACGCACGCTCATGAAATATTGCATGTGCTTGGCAAAAACGTATTTTTTGTGTGAACAGTGCAATTGACCTACTGTCAAGAGCTTAAAATACACCAAAGCCATGTACAGTATTATCGTTCTAATTGTAATGTGTGATATCCTTGTGCCAGAGATGTGAAAATTCATCAGTTCTCACATTCAAGTGAATGCATAAATCAATAACCATTTATATTAAATTGAATAAAGATCTCTGAATGCTTGACCCACCATCATATTCTATTTCATTTTTAATTGTGTTTAGCCGACAGAATACAGATTTTGTATTGGAGTGAATCACAGAGGCTGGAGAGGCTGATCATCATCATGAAGGGTGTACCTCAGGACTGGCTGAGAGGGTTTGGGTTGCTATTCTTTGCCCAAACAGTACTTTCTATGGTGATCCCTAACTCTACTCAGCTGGAGGCTATACTGGAGAAGTATATGAACAAAGATGATGAGTGGTGGGTGTCCAAGCAGAGAGGGAAGAGAGCCATCACTGACGGTGATATGCACCTCATCCTCGATTTGCACAACAAGCTCAGAGGTCAAGTTTATCCTCAAGCTTCAAATATGGAGTATATGGTAAGAAAGCTAAACCAGGATCATCAGTTTTGTAGAAATATCTGTGCTTTACTTGAGAATTGATATTTTTTTATTCCACTACATTCCTAAAGAAAATATGTAGATCTTTACTCCCATACATTTTCCCTGACACCCAAAAGTACTTTCGAATGCTCAGGCAGGACAGCAGTACGGTCCAATTCACAACACACCTACCATTATAATGCGTTGTCATCCCAATCGCCTCTGATTGGGCAGATTAACTTAACAAATACTGCATTTGTACATTTTTGTCTAAGTGTTGGAGTGTTGCCCCTGGCTGTCCGTAAATTTAAAAATATGATAAAATTGTGCCGTTTGGTTTGCTTAATTAATATAAGGAATTTGACATCTAGCATTTACTTTTTACTTTTAAGTATGACAATTGAGTGAATTTTCCACAACTATTCTTATGTAAAAACAAATATTTTTACTCAAGTAGTATTTTACTGGGTGACTTTCACTTTTACCTGAGCCATTTTCTATCAAGGTATCTTTACTTTTACTCAAGTATGAAAATTGAGTACTTTTTCAAAACCTAAAAACAAGCCTGACCAACAGCCAAGCAATAAAGCCAGTATGTTACTGCCCCTGTCAAACCTCGAGCTCTGGCCCCTGCCTTGGCTACTGACCAGCTCTCTCTTCCACTGTTATTGTGCACTCTGCCTCAACCATTTAAACTCACATTTTCAAATATTAGTCTTTATTTAATTGCCTTTGGCAACAGAGCTGGGTCTGTGTTGACTCCAACTTTTAACAGTTGAGCATCATCCTTTGAAGTATGGTTGATCAAATATAGGTTTCTGCAAAGGATTCCAGGAAGCAATGTAAAGTACTGTTCCCAGGTGGAGGGGTTAACTGTAAATGCTGAGAAGAACACAAAGGATTTGCCATTTAGAGGACATCATTTTGATGTCTTAATGTAAATATCCAACACTATTTGGACAATTTGGACGATTTCCATGTATAAACAGAGATTAGTATCCAGGCTTACAGTATGTCCATTTCCTTCAAACCCATTGCACTAACCCTAAACAGTGCATAATGCATATATCACTAATGTAATGTACTACACATGGAAGACATTAGGACTGTACAGGGAAGCCGACTGGCACCTTTTTCAATTAACCTTGATGGGTGTTAGTGCAGTTAAACAGCAGAACAGCAGCACACTACACCTATTCTTCTAATGGACAATTTTACTACAGCTTGGCAGAAACATTAGAATTCCTCACATCATATCTACTTAGCTCTTTGTCAGAAACAAGTGGCGCACAAATAGTTTATAGTGTCAATTGACCCAATACAAGATCTGTATCATGTGCAGATTGGTGCACTTTAGTGCAGAGTTGTTGCAAAGAGGCCAGTAGTACTAAAAATGCCATCAGGTCCCCCAATACGTTCTGGGAAGAATGTTAAGATTTGCATTTCCAATGTTTGTTTATCAAGAATGCTGTATTTCTAGAGTCTAAGTAACACTAATACAAGCATTTTTAAGTTTTAGTCTCAGTAGCTCTAGCACCAATCTGATGAGCCTGCAGATATGCGTTTAGCTTATCAGAGTAACTCTGACTTTCACATTTGAAAGGTTTGGGATACGGAGCTGGAGAGGAGTGCTGAACACTGGGCACACACCTGCCTGTGGGAGCATGGACCACAACACATGCTAACCCAGATTGGACAGAACCTGGGTGCCCACTGGGGAAGGTCTGTATAATAACAGAAGAGATGACCATTGATTATATGCATTATGTCATTATAGAGTAGTACTGTATATCCATTTCCTAAGATGATTACTCCTAGATACTTTGTTTTAGGTGGCTTCAACAGGATGAATGACAGTTGTGTGGTCATATAAACTCATGAGGCAACAAATGTGTGATTAAACAGTGGAGTACAGAGTACTGACATATTGCCATGGGTTGTGTCCAGTTAGCTCAATCGTTTTGTTTCCACTTTCCTCAGAGACCGACCACCAACATTTCACGTCCAAGCCTGGTATGATGAAGTGAGAGACTACAGCTATCCCTATCCACAGGAATGTAACCCACACTGCCCTTTCAGATGCTCTGGTCCAGTCTGCACACACTACACACAGGTAAGAGTTTCCTATGACAATATCATAAGACTTTATTTAAGGACAGAGAAGTCTGAGAGGACCATTATCTGAAGGGAGCTACTTTGTCTGTCTTTGCAGATGGTTTGGGCAACAAGCAGCCATATTGGATGCGCTATCAATGTGTGCTACAATATGAATGTGTGGGGCATGATTTGGACTAAAGCTGTGTACTTGGTTTGCAACTACTCACCGCCGTAAGTTTTCCAGTTTAAAAAAATATATTCTTATGTTTATCCCTCCCACAAAAATGTTTTATTAAGTTCAAATTGCTGTATATTATGTAGTGTATTGGAACTGGGAGGGATTGAGTCAAAAGGTTCAGTGTGTTTTATGATGTCATTTGTGTGCAGGGGAAACTGGTGGGGGCATGCCCCATACAAACATGGCACCCCGTGCTCTGCCTGTCCGCCCAGCTATGGTGGAGGCTGTAGGGACAATCTCTGCTACAAAGGTAGGCTGCTTTTTTGGTGCAAAACACATTGGTTGCTTTTCACATTTTTTGTTTTGCAGGGCATATAACATGTGATGTGGCTCTTGTTCTTCTTTAGAGAACGGAGTACAGAGACGTCCTGCCCCTGAACTAGAAGAGACAAATTACATCGAGCCAGAGTCGCAGCCAGAACCGAGGGCCCAAGAGCCTCGGGCGAGACCACTGCCCCCAACACCATCATCCAATGACAACGTGGAGAGGAATGAGGTGGTCAGCACAGTGCAAATGTGTAAGAATTTATCTCTCATTTGATTGAACTGTATTTCATATACAATGTCATTGTACAGTAGGACATGTCTGTCACCAGACAGATACGTTTATATTTGGAATGACTGCCAGAAGATCTAAGTGAGATTGGTTTTCTTCTTTTTAAAGGTCAACAGATGGACTGTGAGACCAAGCTGCGTGATCGTTGTAAAGGAACCACTTGTAATAGGTAGGCCTAAGTTGTAAAGGAAACACTAGTAATACTGTAGGTAGGCCTAAGTTGTAAAGGAAACACTAGTCATACTGTAGGTAGACATAAGTTGTAAAGGAACCACTAGTAATACTGTAGGTAGGCCTACGCTGTAAAGGAAACACTAGTCATACTGTAGGTAGGCCTACGTTGTAAAGGAAACACTAATAATACTGTAGGTAGGCCTAAGTTGTAAAGGAAACACTAGTCATACTGTAGGTAGGCCTACGTTGTAAAAGAAACACTAGTAATACTGTAGGTAGGCCTAAGTTGTAAAGGAAACACTAGTCATACTGTAGGTAGGAATAAGTTGTAAAGGAAACACTAGTAATACTGTAGGTAGGCCTAAGTTGTAAAGGAAACACTAGTAATACTGTAGGTAGGCCTACGCTGTAAAGGAAACACTAGTCATACTGTAGGTAGGCCTACGTTGTAAAGGAAACATTAGTAATACTGTAGGTAGGCCTAAGTTGTAAAGGAAACACTAGTCATACTGTAGGTAGGCCTACGTTGTAAAGGAAACACTAATAATACTGTAGGTAGGCCTAAGTTGTAAAGGAAACACTAGTAATACTGTAGGTAGGCCTACGTTGTAAAGGAAACACTAGTAATACTGTAGGGAGGCCTACGTTGTAAAGGAAACACTAATAATACTGTAGGTAGGCCTAAGTTGTAAAGGAAACACTAGTAATACTGTAGGTAGGCCTACGTTGTAAAGGAAACACTAATAATACTGTAGGTAGGCCTAAGTTGTAAAGGAAACGCTAATAATACTGTAGGTAGACATAAGTTGTAAAGGAAACACTAGTAATACTGTAGGTAGGCCTAAGTTGTAAAGGAAACACTAGTAATACTGTAGGTAGGCCTACGTTGTAAAGGAAACACTAATAATACTGTAGGTAGGCCTAAGTTGTAAAGGAAACGCTAATAATACTGTAGGTAGGCCTACGTTGTAAAGGAAACACTAGTAATACTGTAGGTAGGCCTATGTTGTAAAGGAAACATTAGTAATACTGTAGGTAGGCCTAAGTTGTAAAGGAAACACTAGTAATACTGTAGGGAGGCCTACGTTGTAAAGGAAACACTAATAATACTGTAGGTAGGCCTACGTTGTAAAGGAAACACTAATAATACTGTAGGTAGGCCTGTTTGTTTTACTCATTCCGTTTTGTTTGGGGCGGCAGGGTCGCCTAGTGGTTAGAGCGTTGGACTAGTAACCGGAAGGTTGCAAGTTCAAACCCATGAGCTGACAAGGTACAAATCTGTTGTTCTGCCCCTGAACAGGCAGTTAACCCACTGTTCCTAGGCTGTCATTGAAAATAAGTAATACTGTAGGTAGGCCTAAGGTGTTCACTTACCAGTTCTTACTCATTCCTGTGAATTGGTCAAAGCTGAGTTATAACTATTGTTTCTTCTTGCAGGTACGAGTGTCTTCCTGGATGCTTGTCTAGCCCAGGAAAAGTAATAGGGACTGGGTATTATGATATGGTATGAAAAGAAAGAAAACACAATTTTGCATATGTCAATTTGTTTTGTCTATTCTCAGTGCACAAGTTGTAGGATATAAAATGATGATATAAAACAACTTTAGTCATTTTGCTCACATATTCTAATTCTTGAACAGTATTGGATAACACGCCTCAGAGCGGGAGTTGAACAGTTGGGGATGGCCATAGTATACTGTCATAATACATAAAGCAGGGGTCCCCAACTAAATTCAACTGCAGGCCGAGGATGGTCAGGGGGCCGGAACATAATTATAAATCATTTGTACACTGCAAATTGACCACAATAAGAAGAGGCGCAAACCAATATAGTACCTGACAAAAACATAGTGATTACATTGGGATACGATCACATATGTCTCTCTATTTATTTGTGTGAAAACTTGGGAACATATTCCCTCAAATAAAATCAGTTGGAGCTGATTTCCTGGTGTTTTTATGGTGTTTTATGTCCAACAATGAGAATTCACACACAAAAAATGAATATGCTCATTAAACTTGGGGGGCCAAATAAAATGATTTGGCCCACGGGTCGCCAGTTCGGGAACCCTGGTATAAAGAGTAGTGAAACATATTTAAATTTTTCAGCAATCAAGTGTTTGCGGAGCTGGTTTGCACGCTGGAATCATAGACGATGGCGGAGGCTGGCTGGACGTTACAAGACAAGGAAGAAAATCACATTTCACAAAGTCGTACAAAAATGGTGTTCAGTCTGTTGCGTGAGTTAAAATTTTACTCACTCCATTATATTTGTTTTGCTCATTCCAGTATGTTTGTTTTACTCACTACACTATGTTTGTTTTACTCATTCCATTATGTTTGTTTTACTCACTCCATTATATTTGTTTTACTCATTCCATTATGTTTGTTTTACTCACTCTATTATGTTTGTTTTACTCACTCCATTATATTTGTTTTACTCATTCCATTATGTTTGTTTTACTCATTCCACTATGTTTGTTTTACTCATTCCAGTATGTTTGTTTTACTCATTCCATTATATTTGTTTTACTCACTCCATTATGTTTGTTTTACTCACTCCATTATGTTTGTTTTACTCTCTCTATTATGTTTGTTTTACTCACTCCATTATGTTTGTTTACTCACTCTATTATGTTTGTTTTACTCACTCCATTATGTTTGTTTTACTCATTCCACTATGTGTTGTACTCATTCCACTATGTGTGTTGTACTCATTCCACTATGTGTGTTGTACTCATTCCATTATGTTTGTTTTACTCATTCCACTATGTGTGCTGTACTCATTCCACTATGTTTGTTTTACTCATTCCACTATGTGTGTTTTACTCATTCCACTATGTGTGTTGTACTCATTCCAGTATGTGTGTTGTTCTCATTCCACTATTTGTGTTCTACTCATTCCACTATGTGTGTTTTACTCATTCCACTATGTGTGTTTTACTCATTCCACTATGTGTGTTTTACTCATTCTACTATGTGTGTTGTACTCATTCCACTATGTTTGTTTTACTCATTCCACTATGTGTGTTTTACTCATTCCACTATGTGTGTTGTACTCATTCCAGTATGTGTGTTGTTCTCATTCCACTATTTGTGTTCTACTCATTCCACTATGTGTGTTTTACTCATTCCACTATGTGTGTTTTACTCATTCCACTATGTGTGTTTTACTCATTCTACTATGTGTGTTGTACTCATTCCACTATGTTTGTTTTACTCATTCCACTATGTTTGTTTTACTCATTCCACTATGTTTCTTGTACTCATTCCACTATGTTTGTTTTGCTCATTCCACTATGTTTGTTTTACTCATTCCACTATGTTTCTTGTACTCATTCCACTATGTTTGTTTTGCTCATTCCACTATGTTTGTTTTACTCATTCCACTATGTTTGTTTTGCTCATTCCACTATGTTTGTTGTACTCATTCCACTATGTTTGTTTTGCTCATTCCACTATGTTTGTTTTACTCATTCCACTATGTTTGTTTTGCTCATTCCACTATGTTTGTTGTACTCATTCCACTATGTTTGTTGTACTCATTCCACTATGTTTGTTTTACTCATTCCACTATGTGTGTTTTACTCATTCCACTATGTTTGTTTTGCTCATTCCACTATGTTTGTTTTACTCATTCCACTATGTTTGTTTTGCTCATTCCACTATGTTTGTTGTACTCATTCCACTATGTTTGTTGTACTCATTCCACTATGTTTGTTTTACTCATTCCACTATGTTTGTTTTGCTCATTCCACTATGTTTGTTTTACTCATTCCACTATGTTTGTTTTGCTCATTCCACTATGTTTGTTGTACTCATTCCACTATGTTTGTTTTGCTCATTCCACTATGTTTGTTGTACTCATTCCACTATGTTTGTTGTACTCATTCCACTATGTTTGTTTTACTCATTCCACTATGTGTGTTTTACTCATTCCACTATGTTTGTTTTGCTCATTCCACTATGTTTGTTTTACTCATTCCACTATGTTTGTTTTGCTCATTCCACTATGTTTGTTGTACTCATTCCACTATGTTTGTTGTACTCATTCCACTATGTTTGTTTTACTCATTCCACTATGTTTGTTTTGCTCATTCCACTATGTTTGTTTTACTCATTCCACTATGTTTGTTTTGCTCATTCCACTATGTTTGTTATACTCATTCCACTATGTTTGTTTTGCTCATTCCACTATGTTTGTTTTACTCATTCCACTATGTTTGTTTTGCTCATTCCACTATGTTTGTTTTACTCATTCCACTATGTTTGTTTTACTCATTCCATTATGTTTGTTTTACTCATTCCACTATGTTTGTTGTACTCATTCCACTATGTTTGTTTTGCTCATTCCACTATGTTTGTTGTACTCATTCCACTATGTGTGTTTTACTCATTCCACTATGTTTGTTTTACTCATTCCACTATGTGTGTTGTACTCATTCCACTATGTTTGTTTTACTCATTCCACTATGTTTGTTTTACTCATTCCACTATGTGTGTTGTACTCATTCCACTATGTTTGTTGTACTCATTCCACTATGTTTGTTTTACTCATTCCACTATGTGTGTTGTACTCATTCCACTATGTTTGTTTTACTCATTCCACTATGTGTGTTGTACTCATTCCACTATGTTTGTTGTACTCATTCCACTATGTGTGTTTTACTCATTCCACTATGTGTGTTTTACTCATTCCATTATGTTTGTCATAAAGCCAAACCAACAAGTGACACGTTTTCACACCAAATGATTCAAATTTACAGGATGAACAGGAGTGCAAATGCCTTCAACGTATTTACTGTACCAGGTATGTCTGGTCTAATATCATGTTGTGCACCTTTATGTCTCAGTAATGCGTGTATTGTTTAAATGACATTGTGGCATCTTTGCTCCTCAGTAAAAGCAGTCACATGTGAGACCACCGTTGCACGGTTTTGTCCCTACAAAAAACCTGCACGGCACTGTCCAAGGTAAAGAAAGAGGTCACTTTCTAATAAACCGAACTTGACCTTCTACTGTAAAGTTGATACCGTGTTTAATAGATATTTTTCCCCCACCAGGATGTATTGCCCCCGCAATTGTCTGCATGAGACCCGTGCCAGAGTCATTGGAACACAATGGTATTCAGATGTAAGTCCTTGTATGTATGCATATACTGTATGTCTGACAATGGCCTCCAAATATTTTATTTCTCTCATAGAACCGGCATGTGTTTTACGCTAACCTACCTTATTATTTTCTAGAAATCCAGTATATGTCGAGCAGCCATCCATGCTGGTGTCATTCAGAATGACTCAGGAGGCTACCTGGATGTGCAGCCCGTGGACAAGAGGAGACAGTACAGCGGTAGCTATCAGAACGGAATCTCTTCAGAAAGGTAAGGGACATGAATAAGGGAAACGTGTGCCAATTGTGGGGGTTTGACTCTGTTGCAAATGCTTTTGGATGCGTAATGGCGAGGGACCAGGATTTTTTCTTGGTCGGCTCATGTGGTCAGAAAAACTCTTTGCCCTGTCAGATTTGGGGCGGCAGGTAGCCTAGTGGTTAGAGTGTTGGACTAGTAACTGAAAGGTTGAAAGATCAAATCCCAGAGCTCACAAGGTAAAAATCTGTTGTTCTGCCCCTGAACAAGGCAGGTAACCCACTGTTCCTAGGCCCTCATTGAAAATAAGAATTTGTTCTTAACTGACTTGCCTAGTTAAATAAAGCTCAAATAAAAGATACATTATAGGCTAGTATCAGTGTCATATACTGTACCTTGGCTTGACTATGTAAACTGTTCTTAGCTGAATGCAAACTTACACAAGTGTCCATTCTTCCTCCCAGCCTACAGAATCCCTCAGGTGGCAAAGCATTCAGAGTATTTGCAGTCATTTGAATCCACATTGCAAGGACACTGGCAATGAAAATGAGCACTTGTCATTTCACAGCCAGTAATTACACTGCTTATGGTTTCCTTCTCTTGCTAAGCTGCACCTCAGCTTCTCAAGGCTGTTCAATTCACTTTGATCACGACATATACAAAGATACACTGTTCAAATGTAGATCTTTTAAGACTGTATATTGGATGTATATAACATGTTGTAAATAAGTTGAATGTCTAACAAATTGCAATCTCTCATAGATTTGTATCAGAACAGAAAAATATGTAATGTGCATGCATGGTAAAAGTTTTAATTCTATGATATTTCAAATCTTGTATTGTTTTTTAAAATTTGTAAGTATTTTATACATTTTGATGACTGATGTTGATGTTATATTTCATGATACAAAATTGTATAGCCCTTATTCATAGATTTTTACAGTTTAAGCCTGGCTGGCCAGGAGTGCGTCAGAGAATTTCATAGCACGAACCACATGGTGAGACACCCAAAATATGCATTATTTATTTACATTTGTGAAGAAATCATTGTTATCAATGGTCAATTCTGGAAGGACAGTTGGGATTTTCATAGCATGTCTTTTAGCTGAACATACAGTATAGCAATTATTATATGTTTCATGAAAACCTTATCAGTTCTCCATTGATTGCTACTGTTCATAATACAGTAGCTGTATGGTATGTAGTTTATAAAGCACTACCTCACGTTGTTAGAAAGGCACCATTAATGTACTGGAAATTACTGGTACCCTGTCTGGATGGCAGAGAGAGTGCTGTCTTACTGTCCTAGATCTAACATGTGTTTGTCAGGTTCACAGGGCGTTACTGTGTGATAAAGGGCTAAATCCTGGTGTATTCAGTAGTAGCTTTTCATATTTCTACAGCCCCCCCCCCAAAACCCAATTATCTGGTTGAAACATTAATAATATTTTTTATATACATTATACAGCTATTACACATGTTCATCTATACACAGAACTCAGGCACTCATATTCAACATTTCAAAAACAGAATTTGTAGAAAGCCCATATCCTTTCCAGGCAGGAGCAGTAAAGAATGAAAGCTGAGCAAGCCCTTATGTTAAACTACTCGGGCCCACTGGCTGTGCGCTAGGTAGAGCAGACAAAGAGTGACTTTGTGTGTGTTGATCTCGATCTCACTTCCCTGGATGCATTTCCCCCACGCCTGCCACAGATGTGGTCAACCCCAGCTGAAAGGTCTCTGTCAGTCACCCGTACACACACATACCCTCTGTGGGATGCTTTATGTAAGGGTTGAGATTCAAGTTCAGTATATTTTACTCAATAGTTTTGTCTGAAAGGAGTTTGCTTCGGATAACGCATTTTAACTAATGCTGTAACTTTTTTAAAGGGGCAAGATCATATCTAAGATAATGTACTGTATTCTCTAATTTTGTCAAAAGCTCTTGTTAGACTACGTATATAGTCAGTCAACATAAGAGATGGTTAAATATTAAAGCTGTAAGTGGGTCAGACTTACTTCAATATGGAATCGAAACAAGGGAATCCAACAGGACAGACATATTGACCTTTATCCATAAACTTTTATCCATTCTTTAGAAATAGATATTACATATTAGCTTCCATTGCTAGTGCAAAGCTATGGTTAATACATTGTATACACTGTACTGTAGTGGTGACCCATTATAACACACAACCCCCACTATCACCACCATTCTGCTGAGTGACCGGGGGGCTGGACTGAGAGGAACTTTTCCAGGAAGAGGACCAGGGCTGATAGAGAGCTGCTGATGGCCTCATTGAGTTCCGCACCACTCTCCAGAGGGAAGAGGCATGCATCAGAACACTGTCAAAATTCACAGGGCAGTGTTGCAGAGGAGTCCACTGGCAAAGACGCCAACTGTTCACTGCTGCAGGAGTGTTATACAACATGAAAAGACCCCACCGTCACAGACCCGCACAAGGATCAATACATCACCATCTCAGAGGTGCTGTTTGGTGAAATTAGATTATTCATTTGAACTGTAGCGACTGCTAATAGTATACCTGATACTAAATAAAATAATAATCAATCAAACAAGTTGGAGAATATTATGTGTTTATCATGTATTTGATGAAGGTCTTCCAGTACTTGTTAATCTTGTCCAATGTCTGTGGTTACTGTGAGTAGAAATCAGCTCCATCAATTGAATGTTGTTATAGTATAACCCTCCTAAATTTGACACACTGTAGTACAGTGCAGTACAGTACAGTGAACAGTGTTCCCACTGGGCACAGACATCAGTTCAACGTCTAGTTTTGATTTACATTTGGTTGAGTTGTCAACTAACGTGAATTCAATGTGAAATCAAAAACAACAAAAATTGACCATGCCATTGGATTTAGGTAAAACATTTGGTGGGAAAAAATGTATGACTTTTAGCAAATCCAATCATTTTTGCACGTTGATTCAACATCATCACATTGAGTTTTTTTGTTGAAATGTTGTGGAAACAATGTTGATTCAACCAGTTTTTGCCCATTGGGTTCTGTGCAATCATGATACTTTATATCTTTATAGAATTATCTCACTTGATCCAATTTACTCCTGAGCCTCTAATGACATCATTTATGTTACTAGTTAGAGTGTGAGAACTTTTAAAATATTTTTGATTGTGGATGTTGGTTTATTGTACAGTACAACTACTGTATGTAAAATATAGTCAGTAATTATATGAGTTTTGAAGTATGTTTGAAATGTCAAGGCAGCTAACCGCTAGAGAAACATTAGCTGGTGTGTAGAGGTGAGTGGTTTCTAAATATGACTTGTACAATCATTCTCATGCTTTATAGCTTGCTCCTGAGGTTGACTTCTGGGTGGACATATATAATGTACTGTATATGGGGCAACAATCACTAACTCCAGAAAAAGAAGTGTTGTGGTGGTTAGTGCCTCATTCCTGTACTCCCTGAGAGAGTTAACCATTATTATGGTAACATAGTTGCCAGCTGTGTTTAGTTGGAAGAGAGTAATTATATTTGCATTACTGGTTTTATAATGATAATGTGTTATTTATAACAGCGATAATTTAAATTCACTCTCACATGCAATAGATAGGATACATGTCACAGAATCCCCCCCCCCCAATTTATTTTTAAGAATTACAATAGTCTGGAAATGATTTCAAATTCTGTGTCCTGTGAGATGTGTTCAATTCAAATGCAAGAATTGAATTGGAATCAAAGAGCAATTTCCCACTCAATTCAATTCTGACCCCAACACTGCAATTCCAGAACATGTAGCCTATAGAGTTTACAACCCATAGGGTACATATTCTGAAGTAGGAAATACAACAACAAACTATTCTCAATTTCCATTTAAAACGCAAGTTTTTATTCACAACATGAGCATTTCAGAGTTAGAATAAGGTTCTCCTGCATCTCTACATAGTGGATCAAACATGTGCAGCCTCCTGCTCTGACCTCATCACCCTTCCTCCTCCACACACACCCACCCAGTTGTGATGATGGCAAACCTCTCTCTTTCTCTCCCTATTTGTTGGTATCCCACACACAGACTTCCACTGCCAGTGTGGCAACCGTGCAATATTCCCCACAGCCTCGCACTGCAATAGTAGAACCAGTCAACTCTTTATGGACTCTTTTCATGCCCCTACTGTTTGTCCCTAAAGAACCCTATGAAACTTTTTCCGTAAATCCCAGAATAGTTGTCTAACGTCTTGGCACACTTTATTGGTGCCCTCCTGTCGCTGCCTTGAGCAGAGTACACATAAATGGCGAGACTATTTTCATCTTAATATTTATGAAATTCATTAAATCTGTTTTTGTAACATCTGTTATTAGGCTACCCCCCATGCAGCACACTGCAGGATAAGTGTTCACCAGTGGCGGTCGTGACGTTTAAGATGAGGGAGAACATTTTTTTTTTTTATGAGCATGGCCTTATTTCTATTACAGCATATTGAATGACTCTCATTCATATCGCATTCACCCAGTTCAATGTAACAGTGATAGGTTTAGGCTACTACATGATACTCTAATTGTCCCTATACCCATCATGAGGTTGCTACAACCCAGCCTATGAATGAAAGGTGCACAGGTTGTGATATAAATTAGAGTAATGACAGACAGTGGCACATTCAATACCACCTTGCATACTCCTGCCTGCATCTGGCTGTTCTAGTTGGTAATCATTAGTCTAACAGTTGCAAATGAGAGTTTCTATTGGACAAATTCTGGTATGTTCATCTCCGTTTGCTTTGGTCTAAGAAACATTTGTCAACAGAATCTGTGGAATGAATACACCCCTGACCACACTCAAACACAGTTCACTTTCACATCATCACATACAAACAGCATGATAATTTTGCTTGTTGTATAAATTCCTTCTTGCATCTATGCGCTCTCCTCCTCTCACCTTTCCCTTCACTTGTGAACAACACATCAGCTGTCTGTGACCAGGCAAAAAAACTTTTCCAAGGTAAACTATATCATAACCGCGAACTGCTACACACAGCCTACATCGTTTTCACCATATTAGCTAATGTCTTAGACAACATAGCTACCAAAACTAACATGTTAGAGAACCTGCTACAATCATACAGTACAGTCTACAGTCAGCAAGCAGTTTAGCGGTTACACCGGCAGCCTCGGTGGCATTACACCTATAAAACCAAAAGCTTACATTGACTTGGAAGAGTTCCAGTGTTGGATAGCCATAGCCAGCAAGCTAACATAGCAACCCTCTCTGTTTGAGCCTGGTGTTTGAGTAGGCTAAGCTAGCTAGCGGCATATGCTAGCTAAGTGAAAGTGAAATACAATGAAATATAGCTAGCTCACTCTCTTTCTCTTTCTTCTTCTACATTTTTAAAGAAATGTATTTGTTCAAAACTGTTCAACTATTGTCTTTCTCTCTCTTTAAGTCAACAACTCATCACATGTTGTGCACTGCAGTGCTAGCTAGCTGTAGTACATGCTTTCAGTACTAGATTCATTCTCTGATTCTTTGATTGGGTGAACATTTTTATTCATGCTGCAAGAGCTCTGATAGGTTGGAGGATGTCCTCCGGAAGTTGTCATAATTACCGTGTAAATCTATGGAAGGGGGTGACAACCATGAGCCTCCTAGGTTTAGTATTGAAGTCAATGTATCCAGAGGAGGATGGAAACTTGCTGTCTTCCGGCAACACCATGGTGCTACCGTACAGAGTGCTATTGAGGCTACTGTAGAACTTCATTGCAAAACAGTGTATTTCAATCAATTATTTGGTGACGTGAATATATTTAGTATAGTTTTATCTAAAAAATAATAACTTTTTTAATCTTTCACTATTTTTGTTTTTATGAAATTCACTGAGAAGGATGGTCCTCTCTTTCCTCCTCTGTGGAGCCTCCACTTTCATTATACTAATACACATTAATTAGTCACTTGTGTACAGTACAGTACAGTATACAGTACGTCTTACAAACATTCAGCTTTGCATCAGTTAGCCCCTCTGTGGGGCAACTGGTTTACTCTTTACTTCTTTTGACAAACACAATATGCTTTCTGACTGGAGACCTGCATTGTGAATGCAATTGAAAGTAATTGTAGATACTGTGCCCTACAGTATGAAATACACAACCGTTCAAAAGTTTGGCGTCCAGCGTCCCGGAGTCGCCTCTTCGCTGTTGACGTGAGACTGGTGTTTTCCGGGTACTATTTAATGAAGCTGCCAGTTGAGGACTTGTGAGGCGTCTGTTTCTCAAACTAGACACTATTGTACTTGTCCTCTTGCACAGTTGAGCACGGGGCCTCCCACTCCTCTTTCTATTCTGGTTAGAGACAGGGGCACCGGTACCGAGTCAGTCTGTGGGAGCGAAGTGACTTTTACAACATTAACAATGTCGACACTGTATTTCTGATCAATTTGATGTTATTTTAATGGACAGAAAATGTGCTTTTCTTTCAAAAGCAAGGACATTTTTAAGTGACCCCAAACTTTTCAACGGTAGCGTATATAAAAGTTATAATCTACACAATATATCACCCACTTGCATTTTCACTGCACAGTAGAGACTCAAAATAACCTCTGTAGTGACATAAGAATTCGTCCAAGCCTCCATATTTATTTAGTTTCTTGGGTTTGGAGTGCAGACTGTAAACAACAAGCAAGGCTACAAATAGAATTTACACACTTAAGAATATAGTCACCAAGGGGCTGGGCCTCACTCCCCACGTCATCTCTGACCTTTTTCTGTTTACAGGAGGGTTTTGATTTCTCATTTTTTTCACCATTCACACATAAACCATTCTAGAATCGTGGAGTATGAGGAGTATAAAATAGTAGCTTTTTGTCTTGATGAAATGGGGGTGCAGGATCAACATGCAGCTGCCAAGCCATAAAAGAATGGTGCCAACAACCAGCACCAATTGCCAGCTCCAGCCCTCACCTGTTTTTTATTACGATTTCCGCCTACATAAGGAACCAGGCTAGAAAATAGACCTGAGTTCATGTACTTTACTTCCGTTACTTAGAGTCACCTAACTGGGCACAGACGTCAGTTCAACATCTAGTTTTTATTTATTTGGTTGAGTTGTCAACTTTAATGTGAAATCAACAAAGAATTTGATCATATCATTGGATTTAGGTTAAAAGTTTGAAGAAATTCCCTTACGTTGATGACTTTTTTCAAATCCAATCAGTTTTCACATTGATTTTTTTTTTATGACGTGGAAACAACATTGATTCAACCAGTTTTGCCCAGTGGGACTGTACACTTATTATGTCTAGAGGTATGTGCAAACGAACAATGACAATGATGCCCTCTGCAGGATAAAAGTTCTGTCAAAGCACTGAAGATAATGTAATGTATGTATACTCATGTACCATTAGGGGAACATACAGGGCACAGAGAAAGGTCCCTATGGAATATCTCAAGTGTTGTCTCATTCTGATCAAACCAAAATTTATAATAATCATTGCTAATCAAAGAAAGTAAAGAAATAGCTAAATGTACCAGCTACATTCTGGGGGTTCTACACAGTTAAATTTCTTGAATTACTTTAATATTTTATGTTTTAGCGGAGATGACATTGCACCTCTTGGTGGCAGCATCCCACTTTCCCAGGATGCCTTTCTCCAGCAGTGGGTGGCACACCAGGCCTGGGCGGGCAGAAAAATATTGGAGAGGAAGCAGATACAGAAACGTGAGGGGTCAAAAGAACAAACAAACCGACTAGGACTGGGAGAGGAAGAGATGAGAAGAGATCAAACTCATTCTGCTGACATGAGTTACTTTTAACACCTACCCTCAAGCTCAAAGTGCACAAAATGATCAAGGTGGAGAAATGGAAATAATGAGAGAGAGAGAGAGAGAGAGGGAGAGAGAGAGAGAGAGAGAGAGAGAGAGAGAGAGAGAGAGAGAGAGAGAGAGAGAGAGAGAGAGAGAGAGAGAGAGAGAGAGAGAGCGAGAGAGAGAGAGAGAGAGAGAGAGAGAGAGAGAGGGGGGGGGGGGGGACCTGGCCAATTCTTGTTAATTTACAGCTCATTATATCCAACAACGTTTTGTCTATTATTCTTACAAGTTCAAGAAGTTAACCATGTTCCTCAGTGATCAAGATCTTAGTTAAACTGCCCCCAAAGTGAACAGAATGAGGGTTCACATGAACAATCAGTGTTAATTTGTGATCTGTCATTCACCTCACTCAGAGATGCTGGGATATACTTAATTTGGAGAGATTGGAACAGCTTGTGATTTGAGTCATTGGGAGCTCTCTCATACT
This sequence comes from Oncorhynchus masou masou, assembly GCF_036934945.1. NCBI lineage: Eukaryota > Metazoa > Chordata > Actinopteri > Salmoniformes > Salmonidae > Oncorhynchus > Oncorhynchus masou. The sequence continues at coordinate 26,494,045 of NC_088214.1, read as the reverse complement.
GAGCTTCATTGCTGTCTAATTAACCTTATTGCCGCGTATGCTGTCTGCTCCCATTATACAGCCGCCATGGTGCATGTCTGTGTTAAAGAATGACTTGTCAGGGCTTTGAGTTTTGACCCAGTGACCACACAAATTACTCATGCTCGTTTCCCATCTGGCTGCACCACCACTTGCCTCGTGACTCAGTATAAAGTCAGATGATATTGAAAAAAACTCATTCTCCTCAAAAGCATGAAAGCAATGTCTACCTCAATCTGTTCTGTAATTTTAAGGGTAAAGAAAATTTCTAGAGCATAACATAGTTCCTCAACGAAATACGCATTGGGCATCTTTTACATCCTTTCCAATTAAAACAAACATGTTTTACTTTTGGGACCATACAGTGCACAAAGCAGTGCCTGAAGCCCTTTTTATGGACAGTGCTGTCATTGTCTGAGAAGTTCATTTGGGAGCTCTTGTGGATATGGGAGTGGAATTGCTGTGTTTTCTTTTTTATTTCATGCTGTCCAAAAGCAACAGTTCTGTAGAACATTAATAATCTATGTATCCTCCATTACTAAGCAAACATTCAAACCTAGGCCTATGAGACATGAAGCAGTGGACTTCCACCGCATGGAAGGACATAAAGTAGGAAACTAACATGCAGGATCAATATTAAAATTAAATACCATGCCTGTTTCATTATGTGTTAGAGGGTTTAGGTATTTTGCCCAAATATCCTATATAGCCTAAGTACTGTTACAATAATTTTACAATAAAACCGTTTACTCCAAACGAAAAACATTTTCAATGAAAACGAGAGTTTCAGGTAGGTCCCTCCTCGTTTCGTTCCATTTTCTCTGTTTGCTTCCATTTGGTTCCTAGAATAAACGGGAAACGGTTTCCTTTACAAAACGTTTTGCAAATCCTACTAATGAATAAACCTCGGGGGCGTATTCATTACGGAAACCGGTTACCATCAATAAGGAAATCGAAGCAAACAGAGTAAAACGAGAGTTTATATTGACAAATTCAGGTTTTGCAACATAATTGGCAGAATGAATACATCCTTGGAATCTAATTCTAAAACAAAGGTTAAGGTTTTATTTTGGAAAGGTTTTGTGCTGATTTAAATCAAATATGTGACACCAAATGTATTGTGTAGGCTAAATATGAAAATGTACATGTAAATTGAAGTGACTATCAATGCGTTCAGATCTGGGGAATTCCTTACCTCTTTTCCCACAATGCAATAGTCATGTAAACAAAGGACAACGACAGGAAGGGAGACTGAAAAGTTCTAGCTAGATAGCTAGCATTAGCTAAGTATAGCTACAAATGTGCAACGTATTAGCTACAGCAGTTCTGCAAGGACTATTAAAAACAAATATATAACGTTATTTAGCTAGCTTCCTAACCAGTTAGACATAGTTTGTATTGCTTTTTCTACATTGTATCGTGTGGGATCTCTAAAGCCAGTTAGCTAGCTAGATGCCTGGCTAGCAGCCTGTCAGAAGCTAGCTAACGTCGTTAGGCAGTAACGTTAGCTGTCAAAACCAAGCCAAGTGCTTTAATTTCCCAGCGAATTCAAAATGCATCGATCTTGACAGTTTACTGGGAAAACCGTTTTTAACAGAGGATCACAGGTAATATCAAAAGTTAATCGAAGTATGAAAGAAGCTAGCCAGCTAGCCCTCTTTGTTTCTTGGGTGGCCACCTTAGCTGGCTAGCTAGCTAGCATCCAAACACTTGTACTAGCAGCAGGATGTATCTGTAGTGTTGGGCTTTTTCATAGATATCGCCAGCAGTTGGAAAAACAGGCTACTGTAGAAAGGTAGCTAGCCATGATTGATAAGACTGCGGTATTCGAAATGTTATGACAACTACTGAGGATATGTATTATTTGTCTTGTCTTGATGTGGAATAAATTAATGGGATTTTTTTCTTCTTCAGGGATGACTGCTTTTGAAGGACAACCTTTGTGGCCATCCACACATCTATGAGATCCCCACATGTCTGAGGGACTTCCAAAATGAAGAAAATTAGTCTGAAAACAATACGAAAGTCATTCAACCTAAAAGGCAAAGAGGAGGAAGAGGATGTTGTACCACAGCCAAATTCAGATACCAACTTTTCAACAGACTCAATGTTTGGAAAATGTTACAGCAAAGAACTTGTTTGTAACGATTTTGATCACGAGGAGAAGAAAGGCCGTAAGAACGGCTCAAAAAGTGAGAGTCTTATGGGATCACTGAAAAGGAGGCTTTCGGCAAAACAGAAAAGTAAAATAAAAGAAAGTTCCACATCCGTAACCTGTGAAGATGACACATTCTCGTGCTCCTCGGCACCCATTTTCTTTAACGACGTAAAATCACAGCACCATCTAAGATCTAGTAGTCACCATTATAGCCCTACGCCATGGGCCCTCAGGGCAGCGAATTCTGAGGAAACATGCCTTAGAATGGATGGGAAAGTGAAAGCTATGATACACTCATCAGACCCCAGCCCATCTCTTTATGGCATTCAGAAAGTATTCCCTGACCCCCAGATGGATAGGCCTTTTCAGGATTCATCTGAGAGCACTGAGCCTCAGAATTGTGATTTGCATCTAGATATTGATGTTGAAAATGTGCCTGCGATTATTGGACTATCACCTCAGAACTATATTCACTATGCAATGCCTTTAGATGATGACCTTGAAAAAGGCTTGGATAATTCCTCTCCAGTAGATGGGGTGCCTCAGCCCGAGGGCTTCCCTCCTCATGCAGCGGAAGACCCCATTGACCAGGAAGAGCTGATGTCACCAGACATATTCATGGACCCATCAGTGAATAGACTGCTCTATGAATCTGCAGGTGTCTTTATTCCAGACTCTAGAATAGATTCTCCTCTCTCCCCTTTGCTACCTCAGCTACCTGGCAGTCACATCCGAAGGAGTTTCCAAGTATATGGTGGTTCTTCTCATTCGCATGGTGCAGAGAGAGTGATGCACCATCTCAACTTTGACCCCAATTCAGCCCCTGGCGTTGGCAGGGTTTATGATGCTGTTCAGCACAGCGGGCCCATGATTGTAACCAGCCTTACAGTAGAGCTAAAGAAACTGGCCAAGCAGGGTTGGTACTGGGGTCCTATAACGCGTTGGGAAGCTGAGGAAAAACTTGCTAGCCTACCAGATGGGTCATTCTTGGTGCGAGACAGCTCAGATGATCGTTATCTTTTGAGCTTGAGCTTTCGTTCACAGGGTAAGACCCTCCACACCAGGATCGAACACTCCAATGGCAGTTTCAGTTTCTACGAACAGCCAGATGTGGAGGGTCACATATCAATAGTGGAACTCATTGAACATTCCATCAGAGATTCTGAGAGTGGAGCCTTCTGCTATTCACGATCTCGTACACCAGGGACTGCCACGTATCCTGTCAGACTGACAAACCCTATCTCAAGGTTTATGCAGGTGCGCTCCATGCAGTACCTCTGTCGGTTTGTCATCCGTCAGTACACACGGATTGACCTTATCCAGAAATTGCCTTTGCCAAACAAGATGAAAGATTACTTGCAGGAAAAGCACTACTGAAGAAGATCAATGAAACCCAGTTGGACTTTCTTGCACATTTTAGATCAGCAACATAATGAAATAGGCCTAGTTTTTAATCTTTTGGACATGACCCTAACCCAGTGATGTGTCCACCAGCCAATGCCAGTAACTGACATGTCTTGTGAGCCATACAGTTATACTCCCCACCTCAAAGCCAAGGATTGAAGCTGAATCTTGATCAGCTTTTTGTTACATTGAATTATTTCTGTAAATTCTGTTTTGATAGACCAAGTGTTTTGTTATATAAAGCATGTAAAAAGAAAGAATTTCGTACACTCAATATGCTCCCAACAATTTGGGTACAACCAACGTTTCAGCACTCAGTGCTTTCTTCAGGGTGTCAGTCAGCACCTCTGCAAACATTTTTGGGTGTGCGCCAACTCATGTTTTTTACTAGACTGTTATATAAAGCACATACATTATCTGATCATTACTACACTCAACTTTTCCTCATTATCCTATGTGGTTTGTTGTCCTACATTAAACCAGTTTTTGTTAGGGGTCTGTAGCTAGTATGATTTTGATACCTGAAAGTCGCCTCTGCTGAGTCTTTAGTTAGAGGTTTTTTTCTTTTGCCTCATTGATGGTTACTCATTGCATGTGAATTACATTGCGTATATGGAGAACTAATATTTGATCACCACACACTTGAAGCTGATTTGGGAGAACTAATCGGCATTGACTGTGTATAACCATATAGGGATAATGGCTTGTTTTTGTAGCCTTAACTTGACTGTTTGCCTGTCACTAAGTATAAGGAAAATTGCTTCACCTTGTTACTTTCCAGATCATAAGTTGCTACCTATGGTAAAATACTTGGTATCACCTAAACATACTTTTATGAACGGCTGTACACCGTTTTTATTGCACATCTTGAATGCAGTTAAAGGAGGGGTGTTTATTACTGTTAATAAAAGACTTATTCACAGATAAGTCTGTATATTGTTAATCATCATACAGAAAGTTTTTGTTTGAAAATGTGACTCTGAACTTAAAATGACGCAATACATATTTAAAATGTCCGTGCTTCTCAGTCTACAGAGATCACGAATCCTTCAGTTAAAGTGGTGTTAAAACTTAATCCCACCCCGTCTTTGCCAGCTACTCCCTCCTCTTCTCAACATGCCACTGGATCCTGTATCTCTCAAGGCAACTGAAAAGTAGCCTCAGCCTTGCCAGCTGCCCCAATCACCAGAGTGGCCTACTATCTTTATCTATGAACAATGCATTTTCATAACCAACTTTTAACTACTAACATCGCTCTTTTGTTTAACAGTTTTGATTATACAACAAATCATTCTAAGGGTGAAATGTTGAGATGAGGTTGAGTATTTTTACATTTTTATGAATGCCCTCTGAGAACAAAAGAGGAAGTGGCAGTCGGCCCTCTTGTGGCTTTAATCCCAGGTGATGGCACTGAAACAGCAGGAATAAGCCTAATATGATTTGGGCTCCCGAGTGGAGCAGCATTCTATAAGGCACTGCATCTCAGTGCAAGAGGCGTCACCACAGTCCCTGGTTCGATTCCAGGCGGTATCACATCCGACCGTGATTGGGAGTCCCGTAGTGCGGTGCACAGCGTTGGCCGGGGTAGGCCGTCATTGTAAATAAGAATTTGTTCTTAACTGACCTGCCAAGTTAAATAAAATAAAAACATTTTTTAATTGTTTAATAGTAGAGGCTGTAATTACCGATAATCATTGTATGTTTTATTTTCCATCAAACCACCCATAGGCTGCAGAGTCAAATGGCAATCTCAGTACTTACATCGGGTTCTTGGCCCTGCAGAAGTTTGTCACATTGATGCTTTGTTCTGAAAGTCATGCCATCTGCCACCACTAACCCCAGAGGGCTTCTTATCCAGCGCTGCATGTATCTTCACATTAGAGGGCTTCTTATGCAGCACAGTTATGAATAATAATGTGAATCGCCATGCATGCTCATCCAGTGACAGCTTCACTCAAGTAGGAGATTACTTTGAGCTGGCTGCCTATACATGCAGATGTGACCAATAATCATGTTTGCCAAGCAGGATGAAGATTGAATCTGTCCTTGGTGGATATGGAAAGGATATATATAGATATATATAAAAAATAACAATGTCTACACTGTATTTCTGATCAATTTCATGTTATTTTAATGGACCAAAAAATTCCAAGTATATATATATATATATATACAGTGGGGCAAAAAAAGTATTTAGTCAGCCACCAATTGTGCAAGTTCTCCCACTTAAAAAGATGAGAGAGGCCTGTAATTGTCATCATAGGTACACTTCAACTATGACAGACAAAATGAGAAAAAAAATCCAGAAAATCACATTGTAGGATTTTTTATGAATTTATTTGCAAATTATGGTGGAAAATAAGTATTTGGTCAATAACAAAAGTTTATCTCAATACTTTGTTATATACCCTTTGTTGGCAATGACAGAGGTCAAACGTTTTCTGTAAGTCTTCACAGGTTTTTCACACACTGTTGCTGGTATTTTGGCCCATTCCTCCATGCAGATCTCCTCTAGGGCAGTGATGTGTTGGGGCTGTTGCTGGGCAACACGGACTTTCAACTCCCTCCAAAGATTTTCTATGGGGTGGAGATCTGGAGACTGGCTAGGCCACTCCAGGACCTTGAAATGCTTCTTACGAAGCCACTAAAATAACATCAAATTGATCAGAAATAGAGTGTAGATAGACATTGTTAATGTTGTAAATGACTATTGACTAACTAGTCTAAAGAAGGCCCGTTTTGTTTCTTTAAACAGCACAACCATTTTCAGCTGTGCTAACATAATTGCAAAAGGGTTTTCTAATGAGCCTTTTAAAATGATCAACTTGGATTAGCTAACACAACGTGCCATTGGAACACAGGAGTGATGGTTGCTGATAATGGGCCTCTGTACACCTATGTAGATATTCCATAAAAATTCTGCCGTTTCCAGCTACAATAGTGTTTTTTATTTTTTATCTTTATTTAACGAGGCAAGTCAGTTACGAACAAATTCTTATTTTCAATGACAGCCTAGGAACAGTTTGTTAACTGCCTGTTCAGGGGCAGAATGACAGATTTGTACCTTGTCGGCTCGGGGATTTGAACTTGCAACCTTCCGCAACAACTTTAACAATGTCTACACTATGTTTCTGATCAATTTGAGGTTATTTTAATGGACAAACATTTTCAAAAACAAGGACATTTCTAAGTGACCCCAAACTTTCGAACGATAGTGTGTATATATGTATATAAATACAGCACCAGTCAAAAGTTTGGACACAACTACTAATTTGTTTGTTTTTTCTTTATTTTACTATTTTGTACATTGTAGAATAATATTGAAGACATCAAAAGTATGAAATAACACATGGAATCATGTAGTAACCAAAAAAGTGTTAAACAAATCAAAATACATTTTCTATTTGAGGTTCTTTAAAGTATCCACCCTTTGCCTTGATGACAGCTTTGCACACTCTTGGCATTCTCTCAACCAAAATCTTCTCAACCAGCATTTCAATTAACAGGAGTGCCTTGTTAAAAGTTAAGTTGTGGAATTTATTTGCGTCTTAATGCGTTTGAGCCAATCAGTTGTGTTGTGACAAGGTAGTGGTGGTATACAGAAGATAGCCCAATTTGGTACAAAACCAAGTCCATATTATGGCAAGAACAGCTCAAATAAGCAAAGAGAAATGACAGTCCATCATTACTTTAAGATATGAAAGGGCTATTTGACCAAGAAGAGTGATGGAGTGCTGCATCAAATGACCTGGCCTCGACAATCACCTGACCTCAACCCATTTGAGATGGTTTGGGATGAATTGGACAGTAGAGTGAAGGAAAATCAGCCAACAAATGCTCAGCATATGTGTGAACTCCTTCAAGACTGTTGGAAAAGTATTCCAGGTGACTACCTCATGAAGCTGGTTGAGAGAATGCTAAGAATGTGTAAAGCTGTCATAAAGGCAAAGGTTGGCTACTTTGAAGAATCAAAGATATAAAATATATATTGATTATTTTTTGGTTACTACATGATTCCATGTGTTATTTCGTAGTTTAGATGTTTTCATGATTATTCTACAATGTAGGAAATAGAACAAATAAAGAAAAAACATTGAATGAGTAGGTGTGTCCAAACTTTTGACTGGAACTGTACAGTCGTGGCCAAAAGTTTTGAGAATGACACAAGTTTGTATGATGGCAATTTGCACATACTCCAGAATGTTATGAAGAGTGATCAGATGAATTGCAATTAATTGCAAAGTCCCTCTTTGACATGCAAATGAACTGAATCCCCAAAAAACATTTCCGCCTGCCACAAAAGGACCAGCTGACAGCATGTCAGTGATTCTCTCGTTAACACAGGTGTGAGCGTTGACGAGGACAAAGCTGGAGATCACTCTGTCATGCTGATTGAGTTCAAATAACAGATTGGAAGCTTCAAAAGGAGGGTGGTGCTTGGTATCATTGTTCTTCCTCTGTCAACCATGGTTACCTGCAAGGAAACACGTGCTGTCATCATTGCTTTGAACAAAAAGGGCTTCACAGGCAAGGATATTGCTGCGGATAAGATTGCACCTGAATCAACAATTTATCTGATCATCAAGAACTTCAAGGAGAGCGGTTCAATTGTTGTCAAGAAGGCTTCAAGGCGCCCAAGAAATCCAGCAAGCACCAGGACCGTCTCCTAAAGTTGATTCAGCTGCGGGATCGGGGCACCACCAGTACAGAGCTTGCTCAGGAATGGCAGCAGGCAGGTGTGAGTGCATCTGCACGCACAGTGAGGCGAAGACTTTTGGAGGATGGCCTGGTGTCAAGAAGGGCAGCAAAGAAGCCACTTCTCTCCAGGAAAAACATCAGGGACAGACTGATATTCTGCAAAAGCTACAGGGATTGAACTGCTGAGGACTGGGGTAAAGTCATTTTCTCTGATGAATCCCCTTTCCGATTGTTTGGGGCATCCGGAAAAAAGCTTGTCCGGAGGAGACAAGGTGAGCGCTACCATCAGTCCTGTGTCATGCCAACAGTAAAGCATCCTGAGACCATTCATGTGTGGGGTTGCTTCTCAGCCAAGGGAGTGGGCTCACTCACAATTTTGCCTAAGAACAGAGCCATGAATAAAGAATGGCAATCAAATCAAATTTTATTTGTCACATACACATGATTAGCAGATGTCAATGTGAGTGTAGCGAAATGCCTGTGCTTCTAGTTCCAACCATGCAGTAATATCTAACAAGTAATCTAACCTAACAATTTCACAACAACTACCTTATACACACAAATATAAAGGAATGAATAAGAATATGTACATAAAAATATATAAATGAGCGATGACCGAACGGCATAGGCAAGATGCAGTAGATGGTATAGAGTACACTATATTCATATGAGATGAGTAATATAGGGTATGACATAGTTTCCTAGGAATGTGAAGCGAGGGGGCCTTCTCTGTCGGTGCCGGAAGTACCAACACATCCTCCGAGAGCAACTTCTCCCAACCATCCAGGAACAGTTTGGTGATGAACAATGCCTTTTACAGCATGATGGAGCACCTTGCCGTAAGGCAAAAGTGATAACTAAGTGGCTCAGGGAACAAAACATCGGGACATTTCTCCAAAAGGTATGATCTTTGTCCACATGTGCAGTTGCAAATCGTAGTATGGCTTTTTATATGGCGGTTTTAGAGAAGTGGCTTCTTCCTTTCTGAGCAGCCTTTCAGGTTGTCGATATAGGACTTGTTTTACTATGGATATAGATACTTTTGTACCTGTTTCCTCCAGCATCTGCACAGGGGCCTTTCATGTTGTTCTGGGATTGATTTGCACTTTTTGCACCAAAGTTTGTTCATCTCTAGGAGACAGAACACGTCTTCTTCCTGAGCGGTATGACGGCTGCGTGGTTCTATGGTGTTTATACTTCCATACTATTGTTTGTACAGATGGTACCTTCAGCTTTTTGGAAATTGCTCCCAAGGATGAACCAGACTTGTGGTCTAATATTTTTTTCTGAGGTCTTCGCTGATTTCTTTTGATTTTCCCATGATGTCAAGCAAAGAGGCACTGAGTTTGAAGGTAGGTGTTGAAATACATCCACAGATACACCTCCAATTGACTCAAATGATGTCAATTAGCCTATCAGAACCTTCTAAAGCCATGACATCATTTTCTGGAATTTTCCAAGCTGTTGAAAGGCATAGTCAAATTAGTGTATGTAAACTTCTGACCCACTGGAATTGGGTGAAATAATCTGTCTGTAAGCAATTATTGGAAATATTACATGTGTCATGCACGAAGTTGTAATGATCTTCGTCTTCATCGGATGAGGAGTAGGAAGGATCGGACCAAAACCCAGCGTGGTAAGTGTCCATGATTATTTTTTTATAACAGAACACGAAAATACAAAATAACAAAGTGAATGTAAGAAATTAAAATCGAAACAGTCCTGAAAGGTGAAAACAGGAAACAACTACCCACAAATACCAGGTGGGAAAAGGCAACCTAAGTATGGTTCTCAATCAGAGACAACGATAGACAGCTGCCTCTGATTGGGAACCATACCAGGCCAAACACATAGAAAAGAAAACATAGAAAAACAACATAGAATGCCCACCCCAACTCACGCCCCGACCAAACCAAAATAGAGACATAATAAAGGAACTAAGGTCAGGGCGTGACAGAAGTAGATGTCCTAACCGACTTGCCAAAACTATAGTTTGTCAACAAGAAATTTGTGGAGTGGTTGAAAAACTAGTTTTATTGACTTCAACCTTAGTGTATGTAAACTTCCAACTTCAACTGTAAATATATACAAATAATTATCTTCCCCCCTTTATTTAAACAGGCAAGTCAGTTAAGAACAAATTCTTATTTACAATGACGGCCTACCAAGAGGCAAAAGGCCTCCTGTGGGGACGGGGGCTGGGATTCAACTTACATGTTAGAGTTGCCATGCGGAAATGGGCTTGTGATTAATTCAGTAAGATCTAATGAAGAATATGAATATAATAATGGCAAAGAAATGGTCATATACACTGTGTATACAAAACATTATGACCACCTGCTCTTTCCATGACAGACTGACCAGGTGAATCCAGGTGAAAGCTATGATCCCTTATTGATGTCACTTGTTAAATCCACTTCAATCAGTGTAGAGGAAAGGGGGACAGGTTAAATATGGATTTTTTTTTAGCCCTGAGACAAATTAGACAGGGATTGTGTATGTATGCTATTCAGAGGGTGAATGGGCATAATTTAAGTACCTTTGAACCGGGTATGGTAGAAAGTTTGAGTGTGTCAAGAACTGCAGCACTGCTGGGTTTTTAATGCTCAACAGTTTCTTGTGTGTATCAAAAATGTTCCACCACCCAAAGGACATCCAACCAACTTTATACAACTGTTGGAAGGATTGGACTCAACATGGGCCAGCATCCCTGTGGAAAGAATTAGACACCTTGTCGTTTTGAGGTTGTTCTGAGGTCAAAATGGGTTCATCTCAATATTAGGAAGGTGTTCCTAATGTTTAGTACACTCAGTGTAAATGTCTATGGCTGCGTTTACACATGCAGCCTAATTCTGATCATTTGACCAATCTCCTTTTTTCAATAATCTGTCAAAAGATCAGAATTGGGATGCCTGTGTAAACGCAGTTTATGATACCTTTTTGAAGCCAGTTAAAGAATAACCAGCATTCTGTGTACCAAGTGATTCCCAAGAGAGTTAAGTCAGGGTTTACTAGGTACAGCCAGGATCAAGGTCGGCTGGGTTTTTGGGAAAAGGATACTTTCCATCTCAACAAGAAAGGGCAAATCCACATGATGTTTCAAAGAGGAATGATTATGGACTTTTACATGCCAGTTGTCAGCATAGTGCAGATAGTTTTTTTCCTTGGTCATTCTACTGCTCTCTGTGTGAACTCAGAGGCAGAGGACAGACATCAAAAGGCTACAGCCATGGTCACACGCTGAGGAGCTGTTCAATTGGTGCTTTTCACAATCTGAGTACTTTATCCTGAAGGCACAGGGGTGCACGCTCACCAGACGTGACTGCTGCTGGGGTAAGAGGGATATCACCACGAATGAGAGAGAGAAAGAAAGAGTGATTTTATAATGTCAATGTAAATGATACATGTGTCATCCTAATACACAAAAGGGTTCCAAAAGGGTTCTTCAACTGTCGCCATAGAAGAACCTTTTGGGTTCCATTTAGAACCCTTTGTGGAAAGGGTTTTACATGAAACCCAAAAGGGTTCTACCTGGAACTAAAAAGGGTTCTTCAAATGGTTATCCTTTGGGGACAGCTGAAGAACCCTTTTAGGTTCTAGATAACCTTTTTTATAAGTGTGTATAGATACAGTTGAAGTTGGAAGTTTACATACACTTAGATTGGGAGTCACTAAAACTTGTTTTTCAACCACTCCAAATTTCTTCACAAACTATAGTTTTGGCAAGTCGGGTAGGACATTACTTTGTGCATGACACAAGTAATTTTTACAACAATTGTAGACAGATTATTTCACTTATAATTCACTGTATCACAATTCAAGGAAATTCAATTCAATTCACATCAAGGAAACAGGTACAAACAGTAAAACAATTTAACGGCAATGCTACCAAATACTATTTGAGTGTATGTAAACGTCTGACCCACTGGGAATGTCATGAAAGAAATAAAAGATTAAATAAATCACTCTACTATTATTCTGACATTTTACATTCTTAAAATAAAGTGGTTATCCTAACTGACCTAAAACAGGGAATATTTACTAGGATTAAATGTCAGGAATTGTGAATAACGGAGTTTAAATGTATTTGGCTAAGGTGTATGTAAACTTCCGACTTCAACTGTAGGTGTAATGAAAACTATGTTCTCTGTCTCATCTCACACACACACACACACACACACACACACACACACACACACACACACACACACACACACACACACACACACACACAGGTTCTCGTCAGTCGTTTTATTTAGAGGTTAAACTGTTCAGTACATAATCTCAATGTGCAGAATAGGTCCAATTGCCAGCATGAGGAGGAAATTGTTTTTATTATTACAGTATTTCAATTACACTACTGCAACAACTTTGATACCAGAGCCAACATTCAATCGCCACCTGTTGGCTCGATGCGCTTTGCGATTTCAGCACCACTGACAGCTACCGAGTAGATCTGTGTTTGCGGATTCAGGACCTTGGATAGCTACTGAATGAGTGCAACTGACATTCGCTTGAACTAGTTTATATAATATCATACCAACAATCAGTCACATTCAGCAATACAAATCCCAACATTATAGCACAGAATAATTTCATAATAAATTACTAAAATAGCCTACTTTATCTCAGTCAGTTATACATTTCTTCATAATTAAAGCCCAAAGGGTGGCCAACGTCCTTGAATAAAATAAGAATCACTTGTTTTGAGACTTAGAGTGGAAAAACCAAGAATCCAGAAAATGTGGAGTACCTCCATCCACCCATTAGATTTCCCCGCTCAAGCTTCAAGTAGAGTTTGTCCTCCCGTTCCATTTGCAGAAGAACTGAATTGCTCGCAGCCTCTCGAGTGACATCCTGGTCCCCGGCGAAAGCTGATATGATAGGGTATTCGTTGTGCATCAAGTTCACCTGCAGAATGCAATGCCATGGATATGTGATACAAAAAAACAAGTCCACAATTGGTGTCTCAACTAAATCAAGACCTCTGTGCGCTCACCTGTATAGTCTGCCGGTTGTAAACCTTCACCACATGGAAGCTGAAACTGTAAATGCCTCTTCTTGGTGCTTGAAATACACTTGCTTGCAGATCAAAATGGTTGCCAATGTTTACTAATAACTGAAAAAAATACAATAGTACACACGGACATTATGAAGATTATGCTAATTTGTAAACACAAATAATAATGGACAGAATTAATCCCTGACCTGATCAAAGTAGATGGTCAGAGACGTATTGCTCATATCAGAAGGTTCGTGGTTGGTTCCTCTGAGCGCAGAGAAAGCCACTTTAGCATCGCCTGCCCGGACAGATATCCCGAACGAAGAGGTGAGCGCTCTCTCTGCAGACGGGTTCCCGTCACAAACCACCAGACACTTTCCCTCCAAAACAAGAGGCCCCGTGTCATTCTGTCCCAAGGAAAAGGCAACGCCAAAACCGAGAAGGACCAACGGCAGCATGGCACAAGATCGACTGTTACAGTTTATTGGGTGCGACTGCTCTGCTTCAGGCAATCAGTCCCCCTTCACCCCTCTCTCTCCTTACACACACACACACACACACACACACACACACACACACACACACACACACACACACACACACACACACACACACACAGTACGCATTGTGCAGTGTCAATGCTGTGATATGAGTTACACTTGCACCATCAAGTGGCTGACAAATGCAACAAACATGTAGGCCTGCAAGTTTGTCTATATAAAAGGAGTTGACAATATATGGTAGTAACAGTCTGTTCTCAAACAACGTTACCCCTCAGTTTGGCCCCAGTCGAGCTCTGAATCCTTCATCCAGTCTGCAGACTTTCATTGTCTCTGTGTGTAGGTATAACACAATGTTCTGACATTCATAGAATGTCCAATGGAGACTGATCTGTATTATATCACATTTACACTCAATATGACCTACTTTTTATTCTTAAAATGATTGCTTACCATATTGAAACAGATGGCATGTCTGGCAATAATTTTGTTTCTTCTCAAATCTCTGAAGTCTATTAAAACAAGACTTCAATCTCTGGTTTTGGATTAGCTCCATAATAATGTTTAGTGGGGAGAGTGGAGGGACTCCTGAAAGATACACCACACTTTCCCTGATATTCCAAGCTTGCTGCAATTGCATGTGGCTCCATACAGATAATATTGTGTAATTACAGATGTGATACTTAGTGTACATGCAGGGGTCTCGGATTGGCTAGACTGTGCATGCAGGGGTCTGCACCAGTGCTCATGGCTATCTTAGGTTGTACCGGTATATCAGATTAGCTCAATCACCAAGTGATCAGCCTCTGAGTATCACAGAAACACTTTGAATGATTAACAAAAATATTTGCATAACAATTAGCTATGGATCAAATTTAACGAATTAGCTGTTCAAAACATCTATAGTACCAGTCAAAAGTTTGGACACTGTCCCGTTGGCATAAAGGGTCGGGAGACCGCGCAGGAATGCGTAATAGGTTTTTTTATTTACCCAAATTTACAAAGACCAAACAAACAAACACGTATACAAAACACAGGGTTGAGACCCAAACAAAAGAGCGATGAGTACCTCAAATAAATACACTGGGGCGAGACCCGTAACATACACAATGATTCCACATGGGACAAAACCCGTAATGATCTGCACACAACAAGTGGCACGGAAGCCAAAACAACAAAGCACAGGTACTCACACGACCAACAGACATTGTAACAAGAATCGACAGGACAAATGGTGAACAAAGGGCCCACTTATACAATTACTAATCAATGGGAATAGGGGCCAGGTGTGCGTAATGACAGTTTCTGGAAGGATCCGTGACAGACACAGCTACCCATTCAAGGGTTTTTCTTATTTTTACAATTTTCTACATTGTAGAATAATAGTGAATACATTAAAACTATGAAATAACACAAATGGAATCATGTAGTAACCAAAAAAGTGTTAAACAAATCAAAATATATATTATATTTTAGTTTCTTCATAGTAGCCACCCTTTGCCTTGATGACAGCTTTGCATACTCTTGGCAGTACAGAGAGATCCATCATGAAAACCTGCTCAAAGCACTCAAGACCTCACACTGGAGCGAAGGTTAACCTTCCAACAGGACAATGACCCTAAGCACACAGCCAAAGACAAGTTTCTGAATTTCCTTGAGAGGCTCAGCCAGAGCCCCGACTTGAATCCGATTGAACATCTCTGGAGAGACCTGAAAATAGCTGTGCAGCGACGCACCCCATCCAACCTGACAGAGCTTGAGAAGATATGCAGAGAAGAATGTGAGAAACTCCGAAAAACAGCTGTGCCAAGCTTTTAGCTTCATACCCAAGAAGACTCGAGGCTGTAATCGCAGTCAAAGGTGCTTCAACAAAGTACTGAGTAAAGGGTCTGAATACTTATGTAAATGTGATATTTCATTTTTTAATTTTTAATTTATTAGCCCAAATTTCTAAAAACCTGTTTTTGCTTTGAAATTATGGGGTATTGTGTGTAGGTTGATGAGGGGGGAAAACGATTTAATCCATTTTAGAATAAGGCTGTAACGTAACAAAATGTGGAAAAAGTAAAGGGGTCTGAATACAGAGTGTGTGTACAAAACATTAGGAACACCTTTCTAATATTGAGTTGCACCCCTTTTGTCTTCAGAACAGCATCAGTTCATTGGGATTCTACAAGGTGTCGAAAGCTTTCCCAAGGAATGCTGGCCCATGTTGACTTCAATGCTTCCCACGGTTGTGTCAAGTTGGCTGGATGTCCTTTGGGCGGTGGACCATTCTTCATACACATGGGAAACTGTTGTTGACAAACCCAGCAACGTTGCAGTTCTTAAATATTTTGTCTTGTCCGTTCGCCCTCTGAATGGCACACATACACAATCCATGTCTCAATTGTCTCAAGGCTTAAAAATATTTTTTTAACCGGTCCCCTCTACACTGATTGAAGTGGACATAATAAGTGACATCAATAGGGGACCTGGATTCAGCTGGACAGACTATGTCATGGAAAGAGCAGTTGTCCTTAATGTTTTGTTTACTCATTGTATATTTGAGAGGAAAATGTTTCTTGAATTAGTGTCTAGAC
Organism: Oncorhynchus masou masou; assembly: GCF_036934945.1. Taxonomy (NCBI): domain Eukaryota; kingdom Metazoa; phylum Chordata; class Actinopteri; order Salmoniformes; family Salmonidae; genus Oncorhynchus; species Oncorhynchus masou. Next base: position 26,477,683 of record NC_088214.1, on the reverse strand, counting down.
CGTTTTTATGCAGAATGTCCACGGGAAATAAACACCACAAGCACTGATGATGATGTGCACTAGGACTACTAAGGCATGTGGTAGATTTAACGCGGAAAATTTTCACGCGTGAAGTCTAGGCTCATATATACAGAACACATGGTATATCGCTATGGCTGGGCTACTCATTGGAGGATTGAAGGTTGCTGTCAATCGGTCGAATTGTCATCGCTGCACTTAGATGGAAATCAGTATTCAGGAGAACGTTTAGACCTCTCAAAGCAGCAGCAGCAGATGGATTGAGACAGTTGTTCCTCCGGTACCTTTGTATTTCTGTGTTTATGTGGACATAAAATCGGAATATCGTGGGCATAATTTCTCCGATACATTGTTGAATTGTCCCATTACACAAAATAATGATTCGGTCATTTGGTTTTGGAAATACAGCGATGATTAGGCTAGACATGGTGGACAAATTTGACTTGCCTCTTGGTAAATTCAGTCTTTTGTATTGCATCTCATCAAATTCATAGATAGATGCTCAACTGTAGTACTTTATATTAATGCTTGCCATTGGACTTTCCAGCAGTGACACATTATTTATAAAGGCTAAATGTGACTGAAATATGCTATGAAATGAAATTGTAATTTCTGGCTATTGTGGAACATCATTTTATTTGGCGGTTTAGGAACAGACACAATTTTTGTAGCCAATTGTTTTACTGTGATTTTATTTAATATACAACATTAATTTCCTTTGATTTTTACAGCAGTAGTTGCAAGTCTAATCACTCTTGGGTTGCCTGGTACACCTGAAAAGAAAGCAGGTAACACTGAATTAGCTTATACACATAACTATTTATTTTTGTCTGTTTTGTTGAAATCTACACCTGTGAAAATGAGTGTTAATGAATGTGCTGCGAAGAAGACTATGACACACTAGACCAATAAAATACATTTGACACATTTTTCATGTTAAACAAAGCTGAATGGTATAATGGAACAGAAATGTTCTGTCTGATTGAAACGTTAAAATGACTCTTGTGCTTCAGTGACGAACAATTCAGGGGTGACCGCAATTGGTCAATTTGGCATCTGGATAAAGGAGGCTGAAGGAGGTCGGTTTACCTCTCCCAACTACCCCCAGAGCAAATGTGAATTTACATCGTTGAGGGTAAGACATATTAACACCATCTCAATAATTAAGAGTTTTTTTATTGGATGTTGTGTTACTTTTGCTTACATTTCCCCGCTATTTTCCCTCAGCTTCACCAAGATAATGCATCAACCTCTTCTTTGGCGAGAAGTTTTCAATAGAGGCTTCATGGGAATGAAAATTTGACCACATTGAAGTCCGCGATGGGCACTTTTCCTTCTCCACATTAATTGGTCGATACTGTAGCCAGGAAAGCCCTTTGTATATTAAATCAAGTGGGCGATACCTACATATAAAGTTTGTAGTAGACAGGGAATTGGAGGCAATTGGATTTTCTGCACGATATAACTTCACTCAAGGTAAGGTATTGTTTCAAATACATTGATTTATTATGTGTTTTTTGGTGTTATTCTGAGGTTATTGAATATATTTATTTATTTGACTTATTTCATTTTTATTTAACTTTATTTAACCAGGTAGGCAAGTTCTCATTTACAACTGCGACCTGGCCAATATAAAGCAAAGCAGTTCGACACATATAACAACACAGAGTTACACATGGAGTAAAACAAACATACAGTAGACAAATATATGACTCCAATAGGATAACTGATTACCTCACACAAGAACGCATGCAGACACACACAATATTCACATAAAGTTGTACACATTCAAATTCAGGACAAACAGCTGAAAGGACAGTGAGAGAAAAGTTAAACAGTCACAGCTCAGTGACTCTGAGTTTCAGCTATAGGAGACTGGTGTGGTGACTTCTGCTGTGTGCCCATATCAGCTGGGCAATTCGATGTGAACGGAGTTACGCTGAGACTGATTTTTCACTTTAAAATGTATATCAAATTTTAAAAAACACTGATTTTAAAGTTTAACAAACCATATAGAGTTTTTTTGGCATACATTTTAATATGAAATATCTTAGTCTCAGCGTAACTCTGTACACATGGAATTGCCCAGCTGATATGGACACACAGCATAAATCTTCATTCTGTTTCTGTGGAATTGTCCAGCTGCTGCCTTTGTAGTGCAGGCATACATGATGCAGCTGATGGGGGTGGTCTCCTCCTTCAGCTTTTTAAATATTATTTTTTATTTCAACTTTATTTAACCAGGTAGGCCAGTTGACAAGTTCTCATTTACAACTGCGACCTGGCCAAGATAAAGCAAAGCAGTGCGACAAAAAACAACACAGAGTTACACATAGGATAAACAAAAGTACAGTCAATAACACAATAGAAAGATCTATATACAGTGTGTGCAAATAGAGTGAGGTAAGGCAATAAATAGGCCTTAGTAGTGAAGTAATTACAATTTAGCAAATTAACACTGAAGTGATAGATGTGCAGATGATGATGTGCAAGTAGAAATACTGGTAAATACTGGTGTGCAAAAGAGTAAAAAAGTAAACAAAAACGATTTGGGGATGAGGTAGGTAGTTGGGTGGGCTATTTACAGATGGGCTATGTACAGCTGCAGCAATTGGGAAGCTGCTCAGATAGCTGATGCTTAAAGTTAGTGAGGGAGATATAAGTCTCCATCTACAGTGATTTTTGCAATTCGTTCCAGTCACTGGCAGCAGAGAACTGGAAGGAAAGGCGGCCAAAGTGGGTGTTGGCTTTGGGGATGACCAGTGAGATATACCTGCTGGAGCGCTTGCTACGGGTGGGTGTAGTTATTGTGACCAGTGAGCTGAGATAAGGCGGAGCTTTACCTAGCAAAGACTTATAGATGACCTGGAGCCAGTGGGTCTGGCGACGAATATGTAGCGAGGGCCAGCCAACGAGAGCATACAGGTCGCAGTGGTGGTTGGAAAATGGGGCTTTGGTGACAAAACGGATGGCACTGTGATAGAATGCATCCAGTTTGATGAGTAGAGTGTTGGAGGCTATTTTGTAAATGACATCGTCGAAGTCGAGGATCGGTAGGATAGTCAGTTTTACAAGGGTATATTTGGCAGCGTGAGTGAAGGAGGCTTTGTTGCAAAATAGGAAGCTGATTCTAGATGTAATTTTGGATTGGAGATGCTTAATATGAGTCTGGAAGGAGAGTGTACAGTCGAGCCAGACACCTAGGTATTTGTAGTTGTCCACATGTTCTAAGTCAGAACCGTCCAGAGTAGTGATGCTAGTCAGGCGGGTGGGTGCGGGCAGCGATCGTTTGAAGAGCATGTATTTAGTTTTACTAGCTTTTAAGAGCAGTTGGAGGCCACAGAAGGAGTGTTGTATGGCATTGAAGCTCGTTTGAGGTGTGTTAACACAGTGTCCAAGAAGGGCCAGATGTATACAGAATGGTGTTGTCTGCATAGTGGTGGATCAAGGAATTACCCGCAGCATAAGCGATATATACAGAGAAAAGAGTCGGCCCGAGAATTGAACCCTGTGGTACATCCTTAGAGACTGCCAGAGGTCCAGACAATAGGCCCTCAGATTTGACACAATGAACTCTATCTGAGAAGTAATTGGTGAACCAGGCGAGGCAGTCATTTGAGAAACCAAGGCTGTTGAGTCTGCCGATAAGAATACGGTAATTGACAGAGTCGAAAGCCTTGGCCAGGTCGATGAAGACAGCTGCACAGTACTGACTTTTATCGATGGAGGTTATGATATCGTTTAGTACCTTGAGCGTGGCTGAGGTGCACCTGTGACCAGCTCAGGAACCGGATTGCACAACGGATAAGGTACTGTGGGATTCGAAATGGTCAGTGATCTGTTTGTTAACTTGGCTTTCGAAGACTTTAGAAAGGCAGGGCAGGATGGATATAGATCTGTAACAGTTTGGGTCTAGAGTGTCTCCCCCTCTGAAGAGGGGGATGACCGCAGCAGCTTTCCAATCTTTAGGAATCTTCTGCGATTCGAAAGAGAGTTTGAACAGACTAGTAATAGGGGTTGCAACAATGGCGGAGGATCATTTTAGAAAGAGAAGGTCCAGATTGTCTAGCCAGCTGATTTGTACGGTTCCAGGTTTTGCAGCTCTTTCAGAACATCTGCTATCTGGATTTGGGTGAAGGAGAAGCTGGGGAGGCTTTGGAAAGTAGCTGTGGAGGTGTGGAACTGTTGGCCAGGGTTAGAGACATGCTCATTGAAATTCTCAATTATCGTGGATTTATCGATGGTGACAGTGTTTCCTAGCCTCAGTGCAGTGGACAGCTGGGAGAAGGTGCTCTTATTCTCCATTAACTTTACAGTGTCCCAGAACATTTTGGAGTTAGAGCTACAGGATGCTACAGGATGAAAAAGCTAGCATTTGCCTTCCTAACTGACTGTGGGTATTGGTTTCTGACTTCCCTAAAAAGTTGCATATCGTAGGGACTATTTGATGCTAGTGCAGTACACCACTGGATGTTTTTGTGCTGCTTGAGGGCAGTCAGGGCTGGAGTGAACCAAGGGCTATATCTGTTCTTAGTTCTACATTTTTTGAAAGGGGCATGCATATTTAAGATGATGAGGAAATTACTTTTAAAGAACAACCAGGAATCCTCAACTAACAGGATGAGGTCAATATCCTTCCAGGATACCTGGGCCAGGTCGATTTAAAAGGCCTGCTCGCAGTAGTGTTTTAGGGAGCGTATGACAGTGATGAGGGGTGGTCATTTGACCGCGGACCCATAACGGATGCAGGCAATGAGGCAGTGATCGCTGAGATCCTGATTGAAAAGAGCAGAGGTGTATTTGGAGAGCAAGATGGTCAGGATAATATCTATGAGGGTGCCCATGTTTACGGATTTAGGGTTGTACCTGGTGGGTTCCTTGATGATCTGTGTGAGATTGAGGGCATCTAGCTTAGTTGGTAGGACGGTCAAGGTGTTAAGCATATCCCAGTTTAGGTCACCTAACAGAATGAACTCTGAAGCTAGATGGAGGGCAATGAATTCCCATATGGTGTCCAGAGCACAGCTGGGAGCTGAGGGGGGTCTATAATAGGCAGCAACAGAGAGACTTATTTCTGGAGAGATTTATTTTTAAAATTAGAAGCTCGAACTGTTTGGGCATAGATCTGGAAAGTATTACAGAACTTTGCAGGCTATCTCTGCAGTAGATTGCAACTCCTCTCCTTTTGGCAGTTCTATTTTGACGGAAAATGTAATTGGGGATGGAAATCTCAGAATAGAATTTTTGGTGGCCTTTCTAAGCCAGGATTCAGACACGGCAAGGACATCAGGGTTGGCGGAGTGTGCTAAAGCAGTGAGTAAAACAAACTTAGGGAGGAGGCTTCTGATGTTAACATGCATGAAACCAAGGCTTTTACAGTTACAGAAGTCAACAAATGAGAGCATCTGGGGACACACAGGGCCTGGATTAACCTCATCACCCAAGAAACAGAGGAGGAGTAGGATGAGGGTACGGCTAAAGGCTATCAAAACTGGTTGTCTAGTGCGTTGGGGCAGAGAAAAAAAGGAGCAGATTTCTGAGCGTGGTAGAATAGATTCAGGGCATAATGTACATACGGGTATGGTAGGGTGCGGGTACGGTAGGGTGCGGATACAGTTGAGGTAAACCTAGGCATTGAGTGATGACAAGAGGGGTTGCATCTCTGGAGGCACTAGTTATGCTATAGTGGGGAGAACAAGTATTTGATATTGCAGGTTTTCCTATGATTTTGCAGGTCTTCCTACTTACAAAGCATGTAGAGGTCTGTAATTTTTATCATAGGTACACTTCCACTTTGAGAGACGGAATGTAAAACAAAAATCCAGAAAATCACATTTTATGATTTGTAAGTAATTAATTGGCATTTTATTGCATGACATAAGTATTTGATCACCTACCAACCAGTAAGAATTCCGGCTCTCACAGACCTGTTAGTTTTTCTTTAAGAAGCCCTCCTGTTCTCCACTCATTACCTGTATTAACTGCACCTGTTTGAACTCGTTACCTGTATAAAAGACACCTGTCCATACACTCAATCAAACAGACTCCAACCTCTCCACAATGGCCAAGACCAGAGAGCTGTGTCAGGACATCAGGGATAAAATTGTAGACCTGTACAAGGCTGGGATGGGCTACAGGACAATAGGCAAGCAGCTTGGTGAGAAGGCAACAACTGTTGGCCCAATTATTAGAAAATCGAAGAAGTTCAAGATGACGGTCAATCACCCTCGGTCTGGGCTCCATGCAAGATCTCACCTTGTGGGGCATCAATGATCATGAGGAAGGTGAGGGATCGGCCCAGAACTACACGGCAGGACCTGGTCAATGACCTGAAGAGAGCTTGGACCACAGTCACAAAGAAAACCATTAGTAACCCACTACGCCGTCATGAATTAAAATACTGCAGCGCACGCAAGGTCCCCCTGCTCAAGCCAGCGCATGTCCAGGCCCGTCTGAAGTTTGCCAATGACCATCTGGATGATCCAGAGGAGGAATGGGAGAAGGTCATATGGTCTGATGAGACAAAAATTGTGCTTTTTGGTCTAAACTCCACTCGCCGTGTTTGGAGGAAGAAGGATGAGTACAACCCCAAGAACACCATCCCAACCATGAAACATGGAGGTGGAAGCATCATTCTTTGGGGATGCTTTTCTGCAAAGGGGCCAGGACAACTGCACCGTATTGAGGGGAGGATGGATGGGGCCATGTATCGCGAGATCTTGGCCAACAACCTCCTTCCCTCAGTAAGAGCATTGAAGATGGGTCGTGGCTAGGTCTTCCAGCATGACAACGACCCAAAACACACAGTCAGGGCAACTAAGGAGTGGCTCCGTAAGAAGCATCTCAAGGTCCTGGAGTGGCCTAGCCAGTCTCCAGACCTGAACCCAATAGAAAATCTTTTGGAGGGAGCTGAAGGTCTGTATTGCCCATTGACAGCCCCAAAACCTGAAGGATCTGGAGAAGGTCTGTATGAAGGAGTGGGCCAAAATCCCTGCTGCAGTGTGTTCAAACCTGGTCAAGAACTACAGGAAACGTATGATCTCTGTAATTGCAAACAAAGGTTTCTGTACCAAATATTAAGTTCTGCTTTTCTGATGTATCAAATACTTATGTCGTGCAATAAAATGCTAATTAATTACTTAAAAATCATACAATGTGATTTTCTGGATTTTTGTTTTAGATTCCGTCTCTCACAGTTGAAGTGTACATATGATACAAATTACAGACATCTACATGCTTTATAAGTAGGAAAACCTGCAAAATCGTCAGTGTATCAAATACTTGTTCTCCCCACTGTGAGGCCAACCCATGTGTGGGAGGTGGGACAAAAGAGGTATCTGAGGCATGTTGAGTTGACAAAAGAGGTATCTGAGGCATGTTGAGTTGGGCTAGGGGCTCCTCAGTAAAATAAAACAATGTTAACTACCCTAAACATATAAAAGGCATATTGACATTAGAGAGAGAGACATAACGCGAGGCATAAAGCAATCACAGGTGTTGATTGGGAGAGCAAGCTAAGACAACGAGTAAGACATTAACAGCTAATCAGCTAAGACAACAACAACAGGTAAAATGGCGATGAATGGGCAGAGAGGGTCAGTTAACTGCACACAGGGCCTGAGTTCAAGGCTGGGGCCGACAGATAAACAAAACAAACTAAATGGACTACCGTGATTAATGAACAGTCCAGCAGACATCAGCTATGTAGCCAGGTGATCATAGGGTCCAGTGAACAGCAGTAGATGAAACAGGGAAGCCGTTACTTCGCTAGCAAACGGGAGACACGGCGTTCATAAAGTTAGCAGGCCGGGGCTAGCAGAAACGTCTTCATCGTCTTCTTCGTCCGACAAAGGCCGGTTGAGGGCACATCGGATGGAATTACGTCAGCAGACCAGTCGTGATGGATCTGCGGGGCTTTGTGTCGACAAAGGGTCCAGGCCAATTGGCAAAAGAGATAATGTAGCTGGAGTAATATTGTTTGCTAGCCGGGAGATGCGCCTGGCTCAAGGCTAACTGGTGACAAGGGCGTTCACCCAGTTCACCCAGCCCAGTTAATGAAAGCCTGTCTTCAGGGGAGTACAGCTTGTCAGCTCTGAGCCTCGGCTTAAGGCATACACATGGGGTACACATGCAGTCGAGAATGTTTTACTAGCAGATTTTATAGGTTACCTAATAGGAGCAAAGATTAATCAGCTTCCCTTTTCCCCCATCAAAGCAGTTCACCATATCAATATTTGTAAAAAAAAAAATGTGTCTCAGTAACCTCACATTCTTGTTCACCTTCTGCAGACTAAAAATACAGGCTAAACAACAGATAGATTTGAAGAAGGGACTTTATTTGTGAAGGTTTTGACATAGCTATCTCTATTTCAATACGATGTCACTGCCTGCCCTGCATTGGAGTCAAGATCTAAAGTGGGAGTGTATCATGCACAAATTCCAATGAGATAATTCAGTGGCAAAATATGAAATATGAATATATATTGATAGCAATAGATTCCCAGCTAGTTTCTCCCTGAAAAATGGTGGCCCGTTTTCAGGAATGAGTGAGGATGACAGGGTACCTGTTGCAGGACCAATACAACAAAAAGTATCTATACAGCAATACTCTATCCCAGGGATGGGCAACTTTGAGCGGGATGGAGCCATAAGAACTCTAGAGGGGCAGCGGTGGCTCTCTTGTCTGCGTACCCACATCCATACCTACACATGCAGTCAGAGACAGCTCTAGCCTCTTTGGGGGCCCTAAGCAAAATATTGTCAGACCCCTTCTTGACAGTTTTAGACACATTTCCTCCAATACTACACATTTTGCCATGGGGTGTGGAGAGACTGTTGCAGTTTTAAAGCATTTTTGCTGCAAATCCACAAATCTTTACATGGGGCAGAGTGAAGATTTAGCAGTTTTATAACTAATAAGCAGTTTTACAGTGGATTTCCTGCATTTCGCCATTGAGCAGAGAAGAAAAACGTGCAGTTTTACAGTGAATTTCCTGAATTTCAACCCATTTTGCCATAGGGTAGAGAGAAATGTTAGCTGTTTTTAATGTGATATGTTAATGAGAGTGACGAGCAATATCCATGGGGGCCCCACAGTCTATAATTCGACCACGATTACTACAAGTTTAGACTAATCAAATTTTTTTTAGCTGACATGGGTAAGTGACTGTCAATGACTGACATAACAAGAGAAAAATTGCTGATGTACAACCACATTTCTAAATTACACTTTCTGCTTTCTACTATTCCAACTCTCAACAATAGATTGAGACCCAGACTGAGTTCCTGGGTCTCAACTTACTGGTCCGTGAGCCTACAAAAGGGGGTCATGCCACGGGCCGCCATTTGCCCATCCCTGCTCTAGCCAATAGAAAACTTTACAGGCCTGTACTACTAGATAGATGCTGATTACCCAGTGTTTACCTAAGAAGTAATGAATCTTTTAGCCCCAAATGCTAATCTGTTCTAATTCCTCTCATCAGTGGAAGGATAATTAATTGACCTGATGTCGTCTTATTACTACACTATTACATAAGCGTGAGTGATTGCAGTAAATATTTGTTTTAAATTGCAAGTTTGAAACACAAGATGGACATACAATAGCAGTCAAAAGTCTTGACACACCTACTCATTCCAGGGTTTTCTTTATTTTTACCATTTTCTACATTGTAGAATAATAGTGAAGACATCAAAATTATGGAATGGAATTATGTTGTAAGCAAAAAAGTGTTAAACAAAATCAGAATATATTTTATGTTTGAGATTCTTCAAAATTGCCACCCTTTGCCTTGATGGCAGCTTTGCACACTCTTGGCATTCTCTCAATCAGCTTCATGAGGTAGTCACCTGGAAGGCATTTCAATTAACAGGTGTGCCTTGTTAAAAGTTCATTAGTGGAATTTTGTTCCTTCTTAATGCATTTGAGCCAATCAGTTGTGTTGTGACAAGGTAGGCGTGGTATACAGAAGATAGCCTTATTTGGTAAGAACAGCAAGAACAGCTCAAATAAGCAAAGATAAACGACAGTCCATCGTTACTTTAAGACATGAATGTCAGTCAATGCGGAACATTTCTAGAACTTTTAAAGTTTCTTCAAGTGCAGTTGCAAAAACCATTAAGCTCTATGATGAAACTGGCTCTCATAAGGAAAGGAAGACCCCGAGTTACCTCTGCTGCAAAGGATAAGGTCATTCGAGTTACCAGCCTCAAAAATTGCAGCCCAAATAAATGCTTCACAGAGTTCAAGTAACAGACACATTTCAACATCAACTGTTCAGAGGACACTGTGTGAATCAGGCCTTCATGGTTGAATTGCAGCAAAGAAACCACTACTAAAGGACACCAATAAGAACAAGATACCTGCTTGGGCCAAGAAACATGAGCAATGGACATTAGACCGGTGAAAATCTGTCCATTAGTCTGATGAGTCCAAATTTGAGATTTTTGGCTCCAACCGCCGTGTCTTTGTGAGACGCAGAGTAGGTGAACAGATGATCTCCACATGTGTGGTTACCACTATGAAGCATGCAGGACAAGGTGTGATGGTGTGGGGGTGCTTTGCTGGGGACATTGTCTGTGATTTATTTAGAATTCAAAGCACACTTACGCCATCCAGCGATACGCCATCCATCTGGTTTGCACTTAGTGGGACTATTATTGTTTTTTCAACAGGACAATGGCCCAAAACACACCTCCAGGCTGTGTAAGGGCTATTTGACCAAGGAGAGTGATTGAGTACTGCATCAGATGGCCTGGCCTCCACAATCACCTGACCTCAAACCAATTGAGATGGTTTGGGATGAGTTGGACCGCAGAGTGAAGGAAAATCAGCCAACAAGTGCTCAGCATATGTGGGAACTCCTTCAAGACTGTTGGAAAAGTATTCCAGGGGAAGCTGGTTGAGAGAATGCCAAGAGTGTGCAAAGCTGTCATCAAGGCAAAGGGTGGCTACTTTGAAGAATCTAAAATCTAAAATATATGTTGATTTGTTAAACACTTTTTTTGGTTACTACATGATTCCATATGTGTTATTTCATAGTGTTGATGTCTTCACTATTATTCTACAATGTAGATAATAGTAAACATAAAGAAAAACCTGGGAATGAGTAAATGTGTCCAAACTTTTGACTGGTGCTGTATGTCAGTACATTTTCCCTAAATGCTGACACATTTTCTCACAGACATGCATGCATGCGTAAATACACCCTCACACATACACACAATGTTAATAATCCATGATGCAGAGGTAAGAAACAAGAGGATTAATAAGGATTAATGGGTTATTTTCGGTTTAAGAGTTCAACTGTCTCTTTGCAATGATCTGCCTCTAAATATAACTGTTTTATTTTAGCAAACTGGATTCTCCCTCAAAATCCAAAACGATGAGGGTTATCATGAAACATTGTTTAGAAGTCCCATTTTATTACTCGGGTTCGTATTGCCTGCACAGCCTAATCTGTATAAAGCTGGTCTAAAAAGGATTAATCCATCTACAAATCATAATTGTGAAACCCTTTCTGTTCTCTCTGTCTCTACATTCTTTATTTCTTTTAATGAAGAACAAGTTTATGATTGCCTTATGGATTAAACTAAGCACAGGGCTCACATGATCAAGATGATGCATTGTTGGCCTTTACCCTTTCCGACACTGAACATGTAATTTGTAAAATGGCAGAATGATTATACAATAGGTTTACTGTTGTGTGCTCTCTTTTCAGACATTGAATTTAAAGACATGGGTGCCCTACCTCCTCTGCCTTGTAGGTACACAGTTGTTCTTATATCACCTATGTAAACATACAGTATATACGTCTCCCATTGTAACAGCACACTGTGCAATGGACTGGCCTGAACATTTGGAATTAGGTTTGCTTTGTGAATTGACTGGAAATGGACTGGACCCCCAACCTGCTGAACTATGGACCACAATGCATTATGTGTTTCTCCATCATTTACCTGCATCAAATGATGCTCTGATTTAGATTTCAGATCCTTGTTAAATTATGGCAGTTTCTTCACTTGTGAAGTTGATTGATCCATATGTCATTGAACATATGTATTTCTATAGCCCTTCGTACATCAGCTGATATCTCAAAGTGCTGTACAGAAACCCGGCCTAAAACCCCAAACAGCAAGCAATGCAGGTGTAGAAGCACGGTGGCTAGTAAAAACTCCCTAGAAAGGCCAAAACCTAGGAAGAAACCTAGAGAGGAACCAGGCTATGTGGGGTGGTCAGTCCTCTTCTGGCTGTGCCGGGTGGAGATTATAACAGAACATGGCCAAGATGTTCAAATGTTCATAAATGACCAGCATGGTCAAATAATAATAATCACAGGCAGAACAGTTGAAACTGGAGCAGCAGCATGGCCAGGTGGACTGGGGATAGCAAGGAGTCATCATGTAAGGTAGTCCTAAGGCATGGTCCTAGGGCTCAGGTCCTCCGGGAGAGAGAATTAGAGAGAGCATACTTAAATTCACACAGGACACCGGATAGGACAGGAGAAGTACTCCAGATATAACAAGAGTTTCCGAAACTGTACTTCAGTGCAGTTCAATGTCCCTGACTTACATTATCCAATATAATTAGAAAATATACACAAGTTAAGTTCCCATTTACTTGGTTGAAAACCAGTTATTTCATGCCTTTATTTGCAGATCTATTTGTGATTTTTAGAATATGAGATGTGCAACTCCAATGAGTGCACCCATAACGTAAGCTGTGTATGACGGAAGTAGCTCAGTGGAGCACCGGAAGAACAAGTTCTGCAGCAAAGTGGTCAACGGTGTAATGTTGGTGACCTTGGTGGGGGTCATGCGAATGTGGGCAGCCGAGAAAGCTGCTACCGGATTCTTTTCACAACCTTCCTAGAGAGTTAGTGGATTCATTTGACGGAATTTCAACCCAATCTACAGCTATGTTCAGTTGTTGACACACAGTTTGAAAAGTTCCGATTAGTTTGTAAGGAGAGGCAGCAGCAGGAAATACAAAGTTCTCTTCTCTGGGTTATAGAGAAGAAACAACACTCATGGACCGACCTTGATCTAAAGTCGCTTGCACTCGGCCTCCGTATGCTGACAGTGTGCAGTGTGCAACCAGCTTAAGCCTTATTAGTTGCTTTTCAATCTAAATGTATGATTTTCAAACCTTATTTAATGTTAGGGAGTAAAGTTACATTCCCCTTGTTTTCAGCTCCATGTGAAGGAGAGGCTTTCTTCTGCCATAGCAACATGTGTATCAACACCAGTTTAGTGTGCAACGGGATCAAGAACTGTGTCTACCCCTGGTATGAGAACAACTGCAAAGGTGAGACACCTGCTCCATTTGGATCTTGAGATGACAAATATGAATCATGGTTCAATGTTTTAGGTTTACCTGTAAGACAAAAGTACAAGTTAATGGTGCAATGTAAATGTAATCTTGATAAATCTAAATTTATTTGTGTGACTTTCATCACACTATTCAAGTCTAGAAAACTTGATGGTATGTCATGTTTACTGTCCCCAGAGAAGAGGAAAGCCAGCATCTTAGACAATCTTGGCCACACCAATGTCACAATCATTCTAGTCACTTGTGGTCTGGTGGTTGTCCTTCTAATTGTGGCAATTATCATTCAAGTCAAACAGCCACGCAAAAAATACATCATCAGAAGAGATGACTTTGAGGCCACACTGTACTACGAGGACTTTAAACCTCCACATTACAAACTGTGTACCCTGCGGAGGGCACCTTCTGCCGATCACATGAACTTTGAGAAGTTTAACAAACTCAGATGATCTTCGTCCAAATGCATCCGTGACCACAACTGCGGCGGTCCTCACTCCCAGGTGTCCAGTGTCAGCCAAAGTAACCTGAATGTGCAGGACGCAGCCATCATATCAGATGTGCCTCTCTCCCAGTCCCACCACAACCGACAGCCGCAGGAACATACTGATGATGAAGCACAGTTACTCAAAGGGCGGGCAGGATGGCTGTGACCAAGATGACAACGCGGATGATTGTCCCACCACCAGCCACCATGTCCTGGCTGCCCACCGGACAATATCCAATGAATTCTGAGGTATGAGGAACATGCATGCCCCACAACCACAAAAATGATCTGTTTCTCTTTGCTTTTTCCATTTAAAAAAATATATATACTGAGCAAAAATATAAACGCAACATGTAAAGTTTTGGTCCCATGTGTCATGAGCTGAAATAAAAGATCCCAGAAATGTTCCATATGTACAAAAAGCATATTTCTTCTCAACTTTTGTGCACAAATTTGTTTTCATCCCTGTTAGTGAGCATTTCTTCTTTGTCAAGATAATCTATCCAACTGGCAGGTGTGGCATATCAAGAAGCTGATTAAACAGCATGATCATTACAAATGTGCACCTTGTGCTGGGGACAATAAAAAGCCACTCTAAATTGTGCAGTTTTGTCACACAACACAATGCCACAAATGTTTAGGGAGTGTGCAGTTGGCATGCTGACTTTAGGAATGTCCACCAGAGCTGTTGTCAGAGAAGTTAATGTTAATTTCTCTACCATACTACGTTGTTTTAGAAAATTTGTCACCATGTCTAAAATGTATTAAATTAATTGTTTTCCTCATCAATCTACACAGCTGTAGATTTTAGAAATGTTTGAAAATGCATTGTAAGTGTGCTCCTGGCAACAATTTAATTCAGCTTTTTTTTGCAGACTTTTATTGACACCGGCCAATATCATGTTGAGCCTTTGTAAATTCATCAGTTTTTCTTCGCTCTGGCACACAGATGAGACGAGAGTGCTCTGAAATTGAAGTAGATAGCCAGAATTTACAATGCCCATTTAGAACGCACAACGACTCTACCACTTAGCTAAGAATTACGTTAATAATCAAGTTGGGTAGTTGGTTAGATAGCATATAGTTAATATGCTGCTTGGCAAGTTTGATGTAGTAGCCCCTTAACGTTATGACAGTAGCAAGCTAACATACTGCTGTAATGATATGCTATGTGGTTCGTAAGGATAGTGTAGCTAACAAATTGTCAGCCAACATAACGTGTGAGGCAAGTAATTTGAAAAGTCATTACTTTATTACATTGCTCAACATTTTCTTCACATTTGTCATAAAAAAAAGTTAAAGCAATGAATTTAAATCCGCTCTCGTTGGACTTCGGCTGCATATTTTCCGCCATTTTCTTCAAGTGTTATAAGAATATGTTCTTAATTGACTTGCCTAGTTAAATAAAGGTAAAACATTTTTAGAATAATAATCTGAAAACGATGTAAAGCCACGCCCATTTTCTGAAGAATTGCATTTTGGACCCTAAAAGCATGGAAATAGTGTCCACTGCTTGTATACTTCGGATTTTGGTGAATTTAGTACAACTTCCAGGAACTTTTGGCATACTAACTATATCCATTCTATGACTAATATGCATACTATATACTCCATTTACATCACAAATAGTGAGGTAAGTATGAAACAAGATTCTCTGGTCAATACCTGGCCAATACCATACCTACGGTAAAGTATTGTAGTGGCAGCATCATGCTGTGGGGATGTTTTTCAGCGGCAGGGACTGGGAGACTAGTCAGGATCGAGGGAAAGAGTGGTGCAAAGTACAGAGAGATCCTTGATGAAAACCTGCTTCAGAGCGCTCTGGACATCAGACTGGAGTGAAGGTTCACCTTCCAACAGGACAATGACCCTAAACACACAACCAAGACAATGCAGGATTGGCTTCGGGACAAGTTTCTGAATGTCCTCAAGTGGCCCAGTCAGACCCTGGACTTGAACCCGATAGAACATTTCTGGAGAGACCTGAAAATATCTGTGCAGTAACACTCCCCATCCAATCTGACAAAGTTTGAGTGGATCTGCAGAGAATAATGAGAGAAACTTCCTAAAAACAAGTGTGCCAAGCTTGTAGACTTGAGGCTGTAATTCCTGCCAAATGTGCATCAACAAAGTACTGAGTAAAGTGTCTGAATACTTATGTAAATGTGATATTTCGGTTTCTTAATTGGTATAATTTTGCAAAAATGTCTAAAAGTCTGTTTTTGCTTTGTCATTAGGGGGTATTGTGTGTAGATTGATGAGGAGAAAAACTATTTAATACATTTTAGAATAAGGCTGTAACATAACAATGTGGAAAAAGTGAAGGGGTCTGAATACTTTCCAAATGCACAGTATCTTACTAAATGGAAGGAGACAGATTAACGTTTACTATGTTACGTCTACGCCTGAGTCCAGGTTGAGTGTGCAGCCTCTGCAAATTGAAGTTAAGACTGCACATTTAACTGCACAAACCGAAGGATCTAACTTCACAAGCATACATTCAGACAATGGCTGGTCGTAAAATGGCTGGTCGTCTTCCATTCCCACTTCGATGTCCACGAGGGATCTCGCCTGCAGCACTCTCAGGACATTTTCCACCTGTGCTGTGGTTGTGGAGACATAAGGTAGACACCCTTCTCAAAGCAGGTGCAACAAATGGTCCTGCAACAGCGTAGAGCGCTAGCTATGACCCCCAACAATCCCAGTTGCGATAATTTCTAAACTTTTTTGAAGCCTCTGTCTTTAGCATTAACGTTAAATTATATCGCCTCCGTTTCCAGTAGATTGTGTTGTGTCATGACTCGCTACTTTGGATCAATGATGTTTGACGGCTGCGAGCTGCTGGAAACGAATCCTCCCACAGTAGCTACTCATTCAAGGACATGCCTTGATAGCTACATCAAGAACATGTAGAAATTATGAGACTATACTCTGAAAGTACACTTAAACACGGGGAATGTAGCTAAATTAGAAAATAGCGAACTGGCATGACATTTGAAAGTCAAACAAGTCAAAAATACTGTATTACAAGTGAAACCTCGTTCTGCACCAAGGTATGCTGCACATCGTTTGTCCGGAATTGATACAACATGCAGTTTCCTTAGTTCCTAATTCCACTCAATCGACTTGCCTTTTCCTTTTCACAAACGTTTGGTCAACATACAACCCTTTTACAAGCTCCATATGTGTTACAAAACCAAGCTTTTAATAATATAATGTTGATATAAAATTTGAGAATACATTTGTTAGTTTAATAACAAAACAGAAGTATTTGCAGATAAATGATAACTGAAATTAATACACACTGTATAAATACACACAACACCATGCAACAATAAAAAGCTAAACATTAAATCATAACAGGTGCAAACACATTTAGATTGACTGTGTACAAGAAACATATACAATAGGTAATATGGATAAATTAAAACACTACATATTCACAACATACATGAATTAAAATCAAGGGGACATCAGAGATCAAATCACCATGTTATTTTCTTTTTTACAAAAAATAATAATAATTCACAAACCACAATGATATGCACTGTACAAAAATATGTACAGTGCATTTGGGAAGTATTCAGACCCCTTGACCTTTTCCATATTTTGTTACATTATAGCCTTATTCTAAAATTGATTAAATAGTTTGCCTTTTTTTTTTGCAAATCTAAAAATAACAAACTTATATAACTTATATAAAAAATATCACATTTAAGTATTCAGACCCTTTACTCAGTACCTTTATTGAAGCGCCTTTGGCAGGGATCACAGCCTTGAGTCTTCTTGGTTATGACGCAGCAAGCTTGGCACACCTGTATTTGGGGAGTATCTCTCATTCTTCTCTGCAGATCCTCTCAAGCTCTGTCAGGTTAGATGGGGAGTGTCACTGCACAGCCATTTTCAGGTCTCTCCAGACATGTTCGATCGTGTTCAAGTCAGGGCTCTGGCTGGGCAACTCAAGGACATTCAGAGACTTGTCACGAAGACACTCCTGCATTGTCTTGGCTGTGTGCTTAGGGTCGTTGTCCTATTGAAAGGTGAACCTTCGCCCCAGTCTGAGGTCCTGAGCGCTCTGGAGCAGGTTTTCATCAAGGATCTCTTTGTACTTCGCTCTGTACATCTTTCCCTTGATCCTGACTAGTCTCCCAGTCCCTGCCACTGACAAACTTCCCAACAGCCTGATGCTGCCACCACGATGCTTCACCGTAGGGATGGTGCCAGGTTTCCACCAGATGTGACAGTTGGCATTCAGGCCAAAGTGTAAAATCTTGGTTTCATTGGAGAACCTTGTTTCTCATGGTCTGAGAGTCCTTTAGATGCCTTTTTGGAAAACTCCAAGCAGGCTGTCATGTGCCTTTTACTGAGGAGTGGCTTCTTTCTGGCCACTCTACCATAAAGGCCTTATTGGTGGAGTGCTGCAGAGATGGTTGTCCTTCTGGAAGGTTCTTCCATCTCCACAGAGGAATTCTTGGAACTTTGTCAGAGTGACCATCGGGTTCTTAGTCACCTCCCTGACCAAAGCCCTTCTCCCCCGATTGCTCAGTTTGGCCTGGAAGCCAGCTCTAGGAAGAGTCTTGGTGGTTGCAAACTTCTTCCAATTAAGAATTTTGGAGGCCACTTTGGTCTTGGGGACCTTCAATGCTGCAGAAATGTTTTGGTAACCTTCCAAAACATCGACACAATCCTGTCTCGGAGCTCTACAGACAATTCCTTTGACCTCATGGGTTGATTGTTGCTCTGACATGCACCATCAACTGTGGGACCTTATATAGACAGTTGTGTGCCTTTCCAAATCATGTCCAATCTATTGAATTTACCACAAGTGGACTCCAATCATGTTGTAGAAACATCTCAAGAATGGTCAATGGAAACCGGATGCATGTGAGTTCAATTTTGAGTCTCATAGCAAAGGGTCTGAATACTTATGTAAATAAGGTATTTCAGTTTTCAATTTCTTAAAATGTTTTCGCTTTGTCATTATGTGATATTCTTCGTAGATTGATGTGGAAAAAAATATTATATCCATTTTAGATTAAGGCGGTAACGTAACAAAATGTGGAAAAAGGTATGTATTCATTTGTGGATGACCATCATACATTTTGTATGATATGTTTCGAATTGCAATTCATATGATATGTTATCAATTGCAATTCGCACCATATGTAACGAATTTTAAATACTTATCTTCACGAATTCCAATGTGTCATGGCTAAAATTAGCTAGGTTAGGGGTTAAGGTTGGCGATGGGTTAGCTAGCATGTAGCCAGCAGATCCGACCCACTTGCTTAAAGCTGCACTAGGGTCAGACAGGCTTCCTGTCTCAATTAAAGGGATACTTCGGGATTTTGGCAAGATGACCTAGTGGATATAGTTTTTAAGTGTTCGCGTGCAATTTTAAGGAAGTTGCTAACTAGCATTAGTGCAATTGCAAACTACTGTTAGCGCAATGACTAGAAGTCTATGGTAACTGATAGCGTTCCTTCATATTGGATGCAGAGAGGTCGTGTCTACACTTGACACTGCTATCAGAATACAAAGAGCACATGGAAAAGACAGTCTAGGGCCTCCCGGGTGGCGCGGTGGTTAAGGGTGCTGTACTATAGCGCCAGCTGTGCCACCAGGGTTCCCACCCGGCCGCGACCGGGAGGTCCGTGGGGCGACGCACAATTGGCCTAGCGTCGTCCGGGTTAGGGAGGGCTTGGCCGGTAGGGATATCCTTGTCTCATCGCGCACCAGCGACTCCTGTGGCGGGCCAGGCGCAGTGCACGGTGTTTCCTCCGACACATTGGTGCGTCTGGCTTCCGGGTTGGATGCGCACTGTGTTAAGAAGCATTGCGGCTTGGTTGGGTTGTGTATCGGAGGACGCATGACTTTCAACCTTCGTCTCTCCCGAGACCGTACGGGAGTTGTAGCGATGAGACAAGATAGTAGCTACTAAACAATTGGATACCATGAAATTGGGGAGACAAAGGGTAAAAATAATAATAAAAAAATGTAAAAAAAGAAAACAGTCTAGATGCACAAAAGTTGCTTTGTGGTCTGATTGTGTTCAGATCTGGCTTATCACTTCAGGAGGTGGTTATGGATGCATTGTATGCACATTTCTCCTCAGTCTGGATGCAATCAGGCTACCAAAAGCACATACAGTGGGGCAAAAAAGTATTTAGTCAGCCACCAATTGTGAAGGTTCACCAACTTAAAAAGGTGAGAGAGGCCTGTAATTTTCATCATAGGTACACTTCAACTATGACAGACAAAATGAGAAAAGAATTTCAGAAAATCACATTGTGGGATTTTTAATGAATTTATTTGCAAATTATGGTGGAAAATAAGTATTTGGTCACCAACAAACAAGCAAGATTTCTGGCTCTCACAGACCTGTAACTTCTTCTTTAAGAAGAAGTTAATACTCGTTACCTGTATTAATGGCACCTATTTGAACTTGTTATCAGTATAAAAGACACCTGTCCACAACCTCAAACAGTCACACTCCAAACTCCACTATGGCCAAGACCAAAGAGCTGTCAAAGGACACCAGAAACAACAGACCTGCACCAGGCTGGGAAGACTGAATCTGCAATAGGTAAGCAGCTTGGTTTGAAGAAATCAACTGTGGAAGCAATTATTAGGAAATGGAAGACATACAAGACCACTGAAAATCTCCCTCGATCTGGGGCTCCACGCAAGATCTCACCCCGTGGGGTCAAAATGATCACAAGAACGGTGAGCAAAAATCCCAGAACCACACGGGGGGACCTAGTGAATGACCTGCAGAGAGCTGGGACCAAAGTAACAAAGCCTACCATCAGCAAGGGCATTGAAGATGAAACGTGGCTGGGTCTTTCAGCATGACAATGATCCCAAACACACCGCCTGGGCAACGAAGGAGTGGCTTCGTAAGAAGCATTTCAAGGTCCTGGAGTGGCCGAGCCAGTCTCCAGATCTCAACCCCATAGAAAATCTTTGGAGGGAGTTGAAAGTCTGTGTTGCCCAGCAACAGCCCCAAAACATTACTGCTCTAGAGGAGATCTGCATAGAGGAATGGGCCAAAATACCAGCAACAGTGTGTGAAAACCTTGTGAAGACTTACAGAAAACATTGGACCTCTATCATTGCCAACAAAGAGTATATAACAAAGTAATGAGATAAACTTTTGTTATTGACCAAATACTTATTTTCCACCATAATTTGCAAATAAACTACAATGTGATTTTCTCATTTTGTCTGTCATAGTATAAGTGTACCTATGATGAAACTTACAGGCCTCTCTCATCTTTTTAAGTGGGAGAACTTGCACAATTGGTGGCTGACTAAATACTTTTTTTGCCCCACTGTACAGTGGGTGATGTCATCAGCCCTCATTATACCGTCGGAGAAAATATGCTCCTAGCGTGTGAGGAATGTGTTTGCTGGGCTCATAAATGCTAGTCAGCTAGCGAATATGTTAACCTGTTTGCTATACCTTTAGCGTTGCTTGCGAGTTTGGTGGCTAGCTGCAGAGGTTACCTGGCTAGTTGGCTACTGCATTCAGTTATTGTTGTGTTATCATATTTTGTTTATTCCACCGTTTGTAGATTACTTACTGGCATTTGAATATAGTGCGGGAAAAGGGAACCCGGACATGCTGTGGACACGGTAGACACATTTAAATGTAGGTGTAGAGGCGTGACGAGTTCAGAATTTCAAGATTAGAATTCTATTATCAGAATACTAAAGCTACATGAACTTTCAAATCTAGACATGGCCATAAATATGTTATCCATGAGTTCATCTGACTTTGGGGAAGTAGATAAATGGCTTCATTGCTAAAATCACGTAGTATCCCTTTAAGACACAACAGAGCCGGCATGATACATGGCTCGGAAAACGTACCTCAATCCAGGGATAAGAATTCTGTTGTACTCCAAATTGTCATATTATTCCAACTGTTACACCAAGAAGATGAAACTTGCAGTTGTTCAATTTTCTTGGTGTAACAGTTGGGATTATGGGACAATTCGGGGGACAACGCATTTCTCATCCCTGGATCGAGATACATTTTCCGAGCCATATCTCTCGCCAGCTCCACGGTGTCTCAATCTACATAGGAAGTCTGTCCGACCCTAGCAGTAAGCAAGAGGGTCAGATCTGCTGTCTCGCTAACATGCACATTTTTTTGTAAATGATGTACCCAGTGGTGGAAAAAGTATCCAATTGTCATACTTGAGTAAAAGTAAAGATACCCTAATAGAAAATAACTCTAGTTAAAGTGAGTCACCTAGTAAAATGCTACTTGAGTAAAAGTCTAAAAGTATTTGGTTTTAAATATACTTAAGAATTAAAGGTAGATGTAATTGCAAAACTATTCTTAAGTATCAAAAGTAAAAGTATCAATCATTTCAAATTCTTTATATTAAGCAAATCAGACAACACTATTTTCTTGTTTTTAAGAAAATGTAGCCAATACCCAATACAGGGAACAACTGTTTGGTCTTTCATTTATAGTTATGCCCTGGTTCCCATTTCAGGTCAGTTTTGCTCAGTAGGCCTACTAGACTGTTGTCATACTTGGAGTACCTCAGATGGAGAGATTTGAACGCTTTATTCTTTGCCAGTCTTGATAACAATAATGGTAGTTTGTTATTTTGTAAATGCCACCATGCATGGCACTGCATCAACAATATGACCCTCAATAGGATGTTTGATTGTATGACTTCACAGATGGATCAATTGGAGGTCAAATTGCAGGCAGAACTACAGAGCGCAGCTAAAGTGGTGGCCTGCCATTTCTTCTTTCCCAACCGGGGGCACCTGATGGCACCACTGGAGAAGAAATAGGCACTGTGTGGGTATATGATGCAGTCGTTCAAAACAGAAAGAGGAACACATCAGGGACATATTGTAATTCCACAAACACCACAGCAGACCCCGGGCACTGGTGGCACTATCTAAAGGTATTTGGTTTTAAATATACTTAAGTATTAATAGTAAATGTAATTGCAAAAATATACTTAAGTTTCAAAAGTAAAAGTATAAATAATTTCTTATTATTTATATTAATCAAACCAGAAAACACTCAGACATAATTTACAAAAAAACGCGTGTTTAGTGAGTCCGGTAGATCAGAGGCAGTAAGGATGACCAGGGATGTATGTTCTCTTGATAAGTGTGTGAATTGGACCATTTTCCTCTCCCGCTAAGCATTAATTTACAATTTAGTTATTTAGCAGACGCACTTATCCAGAGCAACTATGGTTAAGTGCCTTACTCATGGGCACATTAACATATTTTTGTCATATTTGGCTCAGTAACTCAAACCAGCGACCTTTCAATTACTGGCCCACCGCACTGAACCGCTAAACTATCTGCAACCCCATTCGACATAATGAGTACTTCTGAGTATCAGGGAAAATGCATTATTTTCTTCAGGAATGTAGTAATGTAAAAGTAGTAAAAAATATATAACTGGTAATGTAATGTACAGAGACCACCAAAAACGACTTAAGTAGTACTTTAAAGTATTTCTACTTAAGTACTTTACACCACTGGATGTACCTGTATTTAAAATAATAAAAAATAATTGTGATAAAAATCTATGCAAATGCCCCTTCGTGCACTCGTCACTACCAACACAATGTATTTAATTGGACTTAATATGAACTAAAACGGTCCTAAAACGTATTTGTTGAATGTTTATTTTTGGAATAAATGTATACTCTTTTGGCGTATTTCAATACCGTAAGCATACTAATAGTTGCTGTGCACTTCTGTTTTTAGCGGAGCTAGTCTAGCCTTCTAGCAGTAGTAGTGCCATGATGAAGTGTGCCCAATAAATAGCTCCATTGTGTCCCAACGGGGAATCAAATAGACAAGTTACATTGTATTCCGGGGATCGTTGGTGTTCGAATCGAACATCGAACTGAGATGTTATGTTTATTTTATTTCGCTGGCAGCTGGGCATTCCACCAACTAGTCAGACGGTGTTTCGTGTTGTGCTGACTGTAAAGAGGACAGTGTGCGTCAGTATTCAAGATGGACACCGCCGAGGAAGGTAGCTAGCAAGCTCGTCAACCCATATCGTTACATTTACGTTACAGTATTGGTTAACTTCCTGTTGTGACACACATTTGATTAGCCCTCAAGGAATCTGTTTTGTGGAAATTTAACAATAACTGTTTCTTTCTGTCGATTCTGCTACCTGCGTGTAGTAGCTAACGTAATCGTCAGTTAGCTATGCTAGTAAGCTAACTAACTTAAGCTACATTCACTCACTCACCACTAGGTCCGAGATATAGCTAACCAACATTCGTGACTGCTAGTTAACATTAGTGGTGCGCTAACTGCACTGCTACACGTTGTTGTTAAATGTCAATTCAATACAATAGTGGCGTAGTGCTCAATGATACAATCAACATCGCTAGCTAGCGAACTAAAATAATAGCAGCATGATAAAATGTTAATGTTTGTTTGCAAACCCTCCCAGTATGTGCCACCCACCCATTACATTAGTACTGTCACTCACTTGATTGGTGTCAGTGACAAGTAAAGCATGTGCACGATTCATTGCTGAATGTAATGTTAATCAAAACCCCCAGACTATTTACAAATGAAAGCCCTTACATAAAGAGTATTGAGATCACTGAAATATCTGCAAGGTTGTTATCATGCAAGTTGCACATTACGGTTTCTCATAACAAAGCCGGTCTGATTTTCTGCATACAGAATCAGCATCCGTCCTTTTTCTTTGGTGGTAGAACCCTGTTCTCTGTGATTTTGTCTAATTCGTGTCCTTGTTTTCTGCAGGGGATATATGCCGGGTCTGCCGGTCTGAAGGAACCCCGGACAAGCCACTATATCACCCGTGTGTTTGCACAGGAAGTATAAAATTCATCCACCAAGAATGGTATGTGGTGTTGGCGGTATACTCAAACACAGGGCCAGTGGCATTTCTTTAGAGACAGACTGTGTTCTAGCCCGAGCATGATGCATTCAAGATTGGGTTTCGAGCCAAGTATGACTAAGGAAAAGTAATACTTAGCCAGAGATGCACTCTGATACTAAACTCAGCAAAAAGAGAAATGTCCTCTCACTCTGTTATTTTCAGCAAACTTAAATATGTGTAAATATTTGTATGAACATACCAAGATTCAACAACTGAGACATAAACTGATCAAGATCAAAAATGTCAAAAATAAAAAGTAACAGGTCAAATGTAACAGTATCTGGTGTGGCCACCAGCTGCATTATGTACTGCAGTGCATCTCCTCATAGACTGCACCAGATTTGCCCGTTCTTGCTGTGAGATGCTACCCCACTCTTCCACCAAGGCACCTACAAGTTTCCAGACATTTCTGGGGGGAAAGGCCCTAGCCCTCACCCTCCGATACAACAGGTCCCAGACATGCTCTGAGATCCGGGCTCTTCGCTGGCCATGGCAGAACACTGACATTCCTGTCTTGCAGGAAATCACTCACAGAATGAGCAGTATGGCTGGTGACATTGTCATGCTGGAGGGTCATGTCAGGATGAGCCTACAGGAAGGGTACCACATGAGGAAGGAGGATGTCTTCCCTGTAACGCACAGCATTGAGATGGCCTGTAATGACAACAAGCTCAGTCCGATGATGCTGTGACACACCGCCCCAGACCATGACAGACCCTCCACCTCCAAATCGATCCCGCTCTAGAGTACAGGCCTCGGTGGAACGCTCATTCCTTTGACGATAAACGCGAATCCGACCATCACCCCTAGTAAGATAAAACCGCGACTCGTCAGTGAAGATCACTTTTTGCCAGTCCTGTCTTGTCCAGCAACGGTGAGTTTGTGCCCATAGATGACTTTGTTGCCGGTCATGTCTTGTGAGGACCTGCATTACAACAGGCCTACAAGCCCTTAGTCCAACCTCTCTCATCCTATTGCGGATAATCTGAGCACTGATGGAGGGATTGTGCGTTCCTGGTGTGACTCGGGCAGTTGTTGTTGCCATCCTGTACTTGTCCCATGGGTGTGATGTTCGGATGTACCGATCCAGTGCAGGTGTTGTTACACGTGGTCTGCCACTGCGAGGGCGATCAGCTGTCCGATTTGTCTCCCTGTAGCTCCGTCTTAGGCTTCTCACACTACGGACATTACAATTTATCGCCCTGGCCACATCTGCAGTCCTCATGCCTCCTTGCAGCACGCCTAAGGCATGTTCAAACAGATGAGTAGGGACCCTGGGCATCTTTCTTTTGGTGTTTTTCAGAGTCAGTAGAAAGGCCTCTTTGGTGTCCTAAGTTTTCATAACTGTGACCTTAATTGCCTACCGTCTGTAAGCTGTTCTTGTTTTAATGACCGTTCCACAGGTGAATGTTCATTAATTGTTTATGGTTCATTGAACAAGCATGGGAAACTGTGTTTAAACCCTTTACAATGAATATCTGTGAAGTTATTTGGATTTTATAAATTATCTTAAACGGTCCTGAAAAAGGGACGTTTCTTTTTTTGCTGAGTTTATGTCTCCCCGTGCTAGATCTACTGACCTTAGGCGTGGTCAATTTATCTTTTGCGTTGCTGCACATGTGACACTGCACTTATATAATCCGTCTATGTGTTTTCACAGCTTGGTACAATGGTTAAAACACAGCAGAAAAGAATACTGCGAGTTATGCAAACACAGATTTGCTTTTACACCAAGTAAGTCATTCAATTTCTTTCTCTGTCTATGTACCTTCTGTTTTAACATACTATTCAATTCAGCATTTACTTTTCGTTAGTGATGCTGCGAGCTTGTCTGAAGACTCACTGAATTATTCCGCTGCTCTATCAATTGTTACATACTTCAGTCTAAGTTAGAGAACTACTGATGCAGATTTATTTTAGGGCCGATTCCAATTTTTGGGGGTCAAGAAGGCGGATGGCCGATATTCAAAATCATTAGATTATAGAATGTTGATGACAAAATGTCCCGGAAATAGTTATGTATGCATTCATGTATCAATTTTTTAATTAAACAATACATTTGATATTGTTTTTACCAAAAGTTTCGACATAACAACATAATGGTAATACTTGTATTTGAATGGTAAATCTCTTGATAAACTGGCTAAATTAAGACGTCATGGTCCCACTCACAATACAGGTGAATGCATATGCATTAGGAGTGTGTGCATGTATTGAGCTGGTTTTGGCTGATCAGTGGAGTCTGTCATCTGTAGCACCATAATCTGTTTGCCTTCCATTTGGGACCTATATTAGCAACATTTCCTCCAGCATGTCAAGCCTGTATGGAAGGACATAATATAGGCACTGCTGTTAGTTTGAGAATATAAAATAACATATTTTCGATGCAATTGGATCCAACATAACATCATGATTTGTGATCACGGATGCTTATGAAACTAGCATTATTATTTTTTCAGTGAAAGGGAAAACATATATTTTTTTTTTCAGCAGTCAGGACTCATGTCGAGACATCTCAGCTGCCAGGCTGAAATTCAAAACAACTCAATTGGCTAGTTCAGCTATCTTAACAAGAAATGGGCGGGTTGTAACTTGATCCTACTGCTACAATTGGATAGAGCGAGGGTGTAGCTCCGCTCCCTTTCAAATCCCCTCTCTCTCCATCCCTCATCACTTGGTTCTGTTTTCTGCTACTATGAGAACTAACTCAATGGCTAGTTGCACATTTATGGCTTGTTAGCAAATGTCATATCAAACAAGGAAAGCAAGGGTAGGAAAAAAATATGAAACGTCAAGGCACGTTCTTTTTGACTCAAATTGGCCTATAGTTTCAAAAGGTCCATAAACATGCAGAAATATTCTTAAGTAGTTAACCCTATTGCCAATCTTTTATTTAGGTATTTTAAAACACTTCATTCTATCCCTTTTATGACAATCATCTAATCCGACTATCAACTGTCAATTTATGGATAGGATTGCGGCTGGTCAGATCAGGACACCAGTAAATAGCTAATGTTAGCTAGCTATGTTGGCTATTACCGCCTATCTGATATCTTAGCACCATGTTTATCTAGCTAACACCACAGATACAAGGGTTAGTTATCGTAATCTTTGCTAACACGTCGCTTAGCTAGCTTGCTTATTGCATGCATGGCCAGGCACGTTGACACAATCCCTTATTATTAGTAAATTCACTAAACTAATATTTGCAACAGGAGTTCAATGTTGATCACTGTCAATTTATCCATTTCTCAATACTGCACCTTTCTGTTAGAGAATGAGCTAGCTTTCTGCTGATTTATTTTTTTCAGCTAGATTTTCCTCGGCATTGTGCCGTGCTCATGGCTCAGGCGGTGTGGTTGCTAGCATAGCAGCAGCTTATATCGGTCCGGATGATTATCGGTCGTTCTCTAGTCTGAATCTGCTATCGTTGAAGTTGTTTGTGGTGATGAGGGGCGTTGTACAAAACAAAGTTGTCAGCAATTGGATCGTTTAACCAATCAGAGTATCAAAGACAATAAAGAATTTTCAAAACTTTACCCATGTGTGTTCTGGCTTTGGGAGGGAGTCAAATCCAGACTCATTGTGGCGAAGAAACAAATGTTTGCAGGCGTGTCGTTGTGGTGGAAACAATGAGTCTGGGTAGCCAGGCAAGCTGTTAGCTGCCCTGGGTCGTTATCATACAGTAAAGGTCTAGGGGACAGACACACAGCCCTGTTTAAACTAATCCATTTCTCTGGAAGTGTGGCTCAAGCTAATGTGCATGCAGCAGCCTGCTCTTACTGGAGTCTGTCTGCCATCTTCATTCACATAGTGAGTGATTTAGCAAGAGATTAGCATACTTCTTGTGTTTTGAGATTAGTAATATCTTGTTTTTTTAAATATTTTTTGGTGTGGTTTTCTCAGATGATTAGATTGTTTATCCTTGTCCTTTAGACAGTCTGTCATGATACCAATAGAAAATGGTACATTTTCTGACCAGGCAACAGCTGACAAATCTCAGGATAACCTCTAATCTGATCCAATGCAAGCTTTTGTTAGTTCAGAATGGACCCAATTAGGACCAGTAAAGGAGTGTTGGCATTTGAGGATGTGAAAATGAAGTAGCCTATTTGATCCTTTCTTTCCTCTGTTCTTTTCCAGTCTATTCTCCAGACATGCCTTCCCGGCTGCCTGTCCAGGACATATTTGCAGGGTTGCTGACGAGTGTAGGCACAGCTATTAGATACTGGTTTCACTACACACTAGTAGCTTTTGCTTGGCTGGGAGTGGTTCCTCTCACAGCATGTAAGTACAAACGTCCTAAAACAGACTGGTGGTACATGTTGTTCAGTAGTTTATCCATTGTTAGCCCTTTGTAACTGTTGCCCGACTGTCTTATTCCTGCAGGTCGCATCTACAAGTGTCTGTTTACCGGCTCTGTGAGCTCACTCCTCACCCTGCCATTAGATATGCTTTCTACGTACGTTTTTTCTTTTTCTTCTTCTCCCAGACCTGTACAAAACTTTACTCTTTAAAAACATGAACAAATGTTGTTTTGTCATTTAGCAGATAACATTCGGACTCATCGTGAGACAATTGTCATGTCCCTTCATCCACAGAGAGAACTTGCTGGCGGACTGCTTGCAGGGTTGTTTCGTGGTGACGTGTACACTCTGCGCCTTTATCAGTCTGGTGTGGCTGCGGGAGCAGATTGTTCACGGTGGCGCCCCCCAGTGGCTGGAGCAGAATCAGCAGCAGCAGCCTCAACATGCACCAGCTCCACAACCTAATGAGGTAGCAAAAAATCCCACTGTCAAGTCACTCTTTAAAGATATACTTCTCCTTAATGCAACCGCTGTCAGATTTCAAAAAAGCTTTACGGAAAAAGCACACCATGCAATAATCTGAGTACAGCGCTCAGAGACCAAAACAAGCTATGTTGTGGAGTCAACAGACATAAGAAATAGCATTATAAATATTCACTTACCTTTTATCTTCATCAGAATGCACTCCCAGGAATCCCAGTTCCACAATAAATGTTTTTTGTTCGATAAAGTCCATTTATGTCCAAATACCTCCTTTTTGTTCGCATTTAGTTCACAAATCCAAATTCACAAGGGGCAGGCACTTAAGTTCAGACGACAGTTCCATTACAGTTCGCAGAAACATGTCAAATGATCTATAGAATCAATCTTTAGGATGTTTTTATCATAACTCTTCAATAATATTCCAACCGGACAATTCCTTGTCTTTAGAAAGGAAAAGGAACGCAGCTAACTCTCACGGGTGCGCGTGAGACTGAGCTCATGGCATTGTGCCAGACCCCTTAGTCAAACAGCTCTTATTCTCTCCCCCTTCACAGTAAACGCCTGAAACAAGGTTCTAACAACTGTTGACATCTACTGGAAGCCTTAGGAAGTGCAATCGGACCAAATTTCCACTGTATATTGGATAGGCAAAGACCGGTTTTTGCCTGCCATATGAGTTCTGTTATACTCAAAGACATCATTCAAACAGTTTTAGAAACTTCTTCTGAGTATTTCCTATCCAAATCTACTAATAATATGCATATCTTAGCTTCTGGGCCTGAGTAGCAGGTAGTTTACTCTGGGCACCTTATTCATCCAAGCTACTCAATACTGCCCCCCAGCCATAAGAAGTTAACATAATGATATAATAATCATAGCATTCATTTAGTGCAACTTCATAAGTTGAGTGTTTTGAAGCACTCAATACACTCTTTCTTAACCACCTATTCTAATGTTTTGGAGCTACCTGCCCCCACCTTCATGTCCCATGTCCTTTCCCTATCAGCAGGCCCCTGCTCCTGGACAGGGGGCAGCTGAAAACCAGCCTGCTGCAGCTGAGCTCCCGGCGGACAATGGTCCAGCGGCTGAGGTCCCCGACATCCAGATGGACCCGGCAGAGGATATGGAGCTGGAGGACGAGGCTGGGGCTGAGGATGTAGCGGATGCCAACAATGGAGCACAAGGTACAAACCTCAGAATGGAAAGGTTCTAGCCTGGTCACAGTTATGTTGTGCTTTTGCCAACACCATTGCTCATTGTCAGTGACTAGGAATTGGTTTAATAGCACAAACAGACTGGCACTCGGGCTATAAAGGTCCAAGATGCTAAGCTAATACAGCCTTATTCAAAGGCTTATTAAGGATGTTGCATTTAACAGTATTCAACATCATATTCTCTATATTTGATCATTTTTCATAAGACTTTCATCTGTTTGTTTGTCAAAGTATGTTCCACAGTTGGTGTCAGTGAGTGAGGTGATGCTTTTGTCTTTGTAGATGACATGAATTGGAATGCCCTGGAATGGGATCGGGCAGCAGAGGAGCTGACATGGGAGAGGGTGAGTCTGGCTTAGAATTCCCTCAGGCCTATTTGTGTTATACCCATTGGTCATTGTGTCTTTAAAAATTAGAGTGAATTATTTATTTATTTTAAATCCCAGATGCTCGGTCTTGATGGCTCCTTGGTTTTCCTGGTAAGTAGCTCATTCTTGGAGGGGGAAAAATAGCATTTGAAGTTTTCCCATGTTTGATGAAATAGTGCACCCTTTTGAGAAAGCCTTCAGTTTGTGTTCTTCCTTTTTTAGGAGCATGTCTTCTGGGTGGTCTCACTAAACACACTCTTCATTCTGGTGTTCGGTATGTATCATTAAACTAATATGAGGAGAATGTGCAATTGATGAATAAACAATATAAAGAGAGATATTCAAACACCTGACTTGTATTGTTAATTCTTTTCAGCTTTCTGCCCGTATCATATTGGTCATTTCACAGTTGTGGGACTTGGCTTTGAGAAAAATGTAAGTATCAGCTTAAATTAAATGTTTACATTTTCTCTCACATGTGTAACCATATAGATTTTATTTAAAATCTATATGAATTGATTTTGTGAAGTTTGTTTTGGAATCTGAATGACTCGTTCCATGGAGCGCAGAACGAAGAAAATACGATTATTTTGATTGTGTCATTTCCTGTTGCAGGTGCGGGCTTCCCATTTCGAAGGCCTCATCACCACTATCGTGGGCTACATCCTTCTGGCCATGCTATTAATACTGTGCCATGTATCCTCTGGTGTCTTTCACACAAGTGTTCTAGCCTAGTTTCAGTCTGTAATAGACATGTACTACCTGTGTTGTACAGTATGTATTCGTGTGTCTTCCTTAACAAAAATACCAGGGATTGGCAGCGCTGGTGAGATTTCAAAGATCCAGACACCTTTTAGGAGTGTGCTACATTGTTGTCAAGGTATCTAAAACGATGCTAATGATTTTTCCCATGATTGGGAATGCAAAGCTGGACTGGTATATGGCTTTTTTGTTTTATGGACTCAGCAGTATATACATATAGAATATTGTGTTTGTCGTCCATATGTTCTGAACTGTTACATAGCGATCGGGATTACATTCCAATCTGGCTTCTATTGCCATAAAATTAATACCAGTTATTATAACTATTGATATTATGATTAACCAGGTATCCCTGCTGGTAGTCGTGGAGATCGGTGTATTCCCTCTCATCTGT
The DNA here is from genome assembly GCF_036934945.1 of Oncorhynchus masou masou. Lineage (NCBI taxonomy): Eukaryota > Metazoa > Chordata > Actinopteri > Salmoniformes > Salmonidae > Oncorhynchus > Oncorhynchus masou. Next base: position 26,445,405 of record NC_088214.1, on the reverse strand, counting down.
GGTTGGTGGCTCGACATCTGCTCACTGGTAAGCCAACCATGTTCTTCTGCTTCAATGATTCCTACTTCCGAAATAATAATTGATAAATCACTTAGAAACCAAGTTGTTTTCTGTGTTGCAGGAGATGTTTGATGCCTCTCTGAAGGACAGAGAGCTGAGTTTTGACTCTGCTCCCGGCACCACCATGTTCCTCCACTGGCTTGTAGGGATGGTCTACGTCTTCTACTTTGCCTCGTTCATCCTCTTACTGCGAGAGGTGAGATGGTATTCTCTCATACCTTCATTGCTGTCATTTGCCATGATATTTCTGCTGTAGAATTATTCTATATATAGATAGATATAGATATAGATATATATATATATAATCTCCCCATGGCTGATCTGTTTCAAATTTTCGATCTAGGTGCTGAGACCCGGTGTTTTATGGTTTCTCAGAAACCTGAACGATCCTGATTTTAATCCTGTTCAAGAAATGATTCACCTGCCAATATACAGACATCTCAGAAGATTCATTTTATCGGTGGTGAGTCGCAGGTCGCAACTCATTTTTTTTCTTGTTTAATGTTAAATGCCATATCTGTGGGTGTCTGGACAGGACATGTACAGAACCAGTAACACTGGGTTTCTCCTGTCTTTCTCCACAGGTGGTGTTTGGCTCCATAGTTTTGCTAATGTTGTGGCTTCCCATAAGGACGATCAAACTCATCCTCCCAGCCTTCCTCCCATACAATGTTATGCTGTACAGGTACGTCTAGGGGCCTAGAATGACTTGACTTAAGATCCTGGCTCATAGTAATGTAATGTACCGGAGGACAAACCATGGGCCGCATTAATGCATGCCTCTTTAGTAATAAAAAAAAGCCTCTTCAGTAACTAACAAATACCCCTCTAATGTACTGTTGTGAGTGATGGTAATGTCTCTGTTGATTGGATGATGTGTTGACGGTCTCCATCTCCCAGTGATGCTCCAGTCAGTGAGCTGTCTCTAGAGCTGCTGCTGCTGCAGGTGGTTCTGCCTGCACTGCTGGAACAGGGTCACACACGCCAGTGGCTCAAAGGCCTGGTCAGAGCCTGGACCGTCACCGCCGGATACCTGCTGTGAGTGTCACACACAAACAACACACTGTAGACTGTGTGTGTGCGGTTTATCATTTACATTGGAAATCATTATTCTACTGTGATATTGTTAATGCAGGCTCTCATCGTTCTCCCATAAAACCAAGGTAAAGACTCTGAATTTAGGTATTATAGACTGACACACATCCTTGGTCTCATCTCAGAAAGCCCCATGTTAACAGTGCTGTCTGTGCCACAGAGACCTCCACTCGTACCTGTTGGGTGACCAGGAGGAGAATGACGATGATGCAGACCAGCAGGCCAATAACAACCAGCAGAGGAGGAATAACAACAACGCCATCCCTGAGGGACTGCACGCTGCCCACCAGGCTATCCTCCAGCAGGGAGGCCCTGTGGGTGTCCAGCCCTACCACCGGCCCATGAAGTTCACCTTTAGGGTGAGACATGACTATCACTCTCACCTTTTTATCATACAACGCATTTGGAATGTATTCAGACCCCTCTTTGTTACATTACTGCCTTATTCGAAAATTGATTTTCCCTCATCAATCTAAACACAATACCCCATAAAGATAAAGCGAAAACAGGTTTTTAGAAATGTTTGCAAGTAGTTTACATAAGTATTCAGAACCTTTGCTATGAGACTCGAAATTGAGCATCCTGTTTCCATTGATCATCATTGAGATGTTCCTACAACTTGCGAGTCCACCTGTGGTAAATTTAATTGATTGGACATGATTTGGAAAGGCACACACCTGTCTATATAAGGTCCCACAGTTGACAGTGCATGTCAAAATACAAACCAAGCCATGATATCAGAGATTTTCCATAGAACTCCAAAACAGGATTGTGTCGGCTCAGTAAAAGGCACATAACGGCCTACTTGGAGTTTGCCAAAAGGCACCTAAAGGACTCTGACTATGAGAAACAAGATTCTCTCTCTGGTCTGAGGAAACCATGATTGAACTCTTTGTCCTAAATACCAAGCGTCACATCTGAAGGAAACCTGGCACTATCCCTACTGTGAAGCATGGTGGTGGCAGCATGCTGTGGGGATGTTTTTCAACGGCAGGGACTGGGAAAATAGTCAGGATCGAGAGAAAGATGTACAAAGATATCCTTGATGAAAACCTGCTTCAGAGCACTCAGGACCTCAGACTGGTGGCAAAGGTTCACCTTCCAACAGGACAATGACCCTAAGCACACAGCCAAGACAACTCAGGAGTGGCTTCGGGACAAGTCTCTGAATGTCCTTGATGGGCCCAGCCAGAGCCCGGACTTGAACTCGATCGAACATCTCTGGAGACACTTGAACATAGCTGCGCAGCAACGCTCCCCACCCAAGCTTACAGAGCTTGAGAGGATCTGCAGAGAAGATTGGGAGAAACTCTCCAATACAGGTGTGTCAAGCTTGTAGCGTCATACCCAAGAAAACTCAAGGGTGTGATTGCTCGCAAAGGCTCTTCAACAAAGTACTGAGTGAAGGATCTGAGTACTTTATATAAATGTTTTTGGGGGGTCCATTTTAGAATAAGACTAACATAACAATGTGGATAAAGTCAAGTGGTCTGATGACGATCACTCTCTCCTGCAGCAGTAGACTCTTCACTTGTTTCCTCTAAGCCATCTTTGTCTTCTTTCTCAGAGCATGATAATGTAGTGTATTCTTGTTTTTCTAGATTGTGCTCCTGATCGTGTTCATGTGTGTGACACTGCTGGTGGCCAGTCTGGCGTGCCTTACGTTGCCAGGTGAGTTTTCTGTATAGTCCACACAACCCACTCAGTCACTCACTGAATTACACTATCCACTCCACTGTCTTCCTCTTTCACCTACTGTCACCCTCTCTCCCTGTCTCAACCCCTCCGCCCCCTGCTACAGTATTCACCGGACGGTACCTGATGTCCTTCTGGACAGGCAGTGCTAAGATCCACGAGCTGTACACGGCAGCGTGTGGCCTATACGTGTGCTGGCTGTCCATCAGGGTCATCACCGTGCTGCTGTCCTGGATGCCCCAGGGCAGGAGGGCCATTCTACTCAAGGTCCAGGAGTGGACCCTCATGGTAATGCTCTGCAACACGGTAATGACAAGCAACACCCACCGCCCACATCTGTCATGAGTGAATTGGTCTTCATAAGTATTTTTGTTTTTCCCCACGTATTGAATTAGAAGGAGAATTATGTGATTTTTATACCACAAAATCTAGTGTGGGAAGATGGTTTAAAAACGATATATTGACATGTAAAGACCCATAGAGAGATTTAAGTACTGTATGTTCATATTGTTTATGCTGTTTCTATTACACTGTGCTTTATGTTAGTTTGCAAGGGCTCACCTCCTTTGTGAGTGCATGGCTCTGGGTGATGAATGTCCTCTACATAGGCTGAACCAGAATACAAATTCAAGATGGCTCAGTAAGATGACACCCACTAGGTGTGTAGGAGAGGCCTGTGTTTCTAGCCCTCTGTGTTGCCTTGTACTGCACTGTAGATCCTGAAGACAGTGGTCGTAGCTGTGTTGCTGGCTGGCGCCATCCCTCTCCTGCTGGGCTTGCTGTTTGAGATGGTCATAGTAGCCCCTCTCAGGGTGCCGCTGGACCAGACACCACTCTTCTATCCCTGGCAGGTACTGTAAGGACCACTCATCTAACACCAGTGTCCATATACCGTTATGGTACTGCAGTACTTTAGATGAAAATGGGAATCTTAATATTTTAAACTGCACCTAAAACATGTATGATGCTGTCGTTAGATTGCCTCAATTCGATAACAGAACAAGAGGCAACTACAGCCAACACTACTGTTTTGTGCTTTGTTTCAGGACTGGGCTCTCGGAGTGCTCCATGCCAAAATCATTGCCGCCATTACTCTGATGGGTCCCCAGTGGTGGCTGAAAACCGTGATCGAGCAGGTCAGTCCCACAAGATTGCATTTTACTATGATTATTATCAACTTAATTACTCTGAAGATGCCATTCATGATATAGCTCAGATTCATGTTGAATATGTGTTGGCATCATTTTGACTTCCTTGTGTTTCCTCTTGCAGGTGTATGCTAACGGAATTCGCAACATTGATCTCCATTTCATCATCCGTAAGCTGGCTGCTCCGGTTATCTGTGTGCTACTGGTGTCTCTCTGTGTGCCCTATGTCATCTCTGCTGGCATCGTCCCCATCATAGCTCAGTATTCCCCAGGTACGGCAAATATCAGTTGATGAAAGTGGAATTCGTGATTTCAGGTGTGTGAGAGAGAGAGCGCTGTTATAAGTGAGCCAGTTAAAGGGATGATCCTCTGATTGCTCTCTGCAGGAGTTACCATGGAGATGCAGAATTTGGTGCAGAGGAGAATCTACCCGTTCCTGCTCATGGTCGTCATGCTGCTGGGAATCCTCTCCTTCCAAATCCGTCAATTTAAGCGCCTTTACGAACACATTAAGAATGACAAGTGAGCACCATGACATTAAGCTCAGCACAACCACACTTATGACTTATACTTATTGCCAATGCTGACCTGACAAAATGTCTTCCGGATGTCTGACTGTCATCACAAAGTCTCCATTATTACAATGGACCACCATAGTTGCCAGTAAAATCATCAAATAACGTCTCCAAGCCTCTTGAGGACGTACTTGTTGGCATTTTTACACTTTTGTAGCCAGTATCCTTTCATGGCATGGTATTTCTCTCTGAAACTGTCTTTTTCTTTCCCAGGTACCTGGTTGGACAGAGACTGGTGAACTATGAACGCAAGGCGGCAGGCAGAAGCAGTACAGCCACACACAGCAGCTCTTCCCAGGAGTAGGAGCTATTAACACCTGATCTGAGAACAGCCTCTAGCTGTGTAGCCTCTCTCCTCCACTGCCTCCCTTTTGATGTTTCTTCACATTCATGACTCAAGCACTCGCCTCTCACCATGCCTTATTTCACTCCTTGCTCTCAAGCACAGCTGGAGAAAGGAGTGTGTTTTACTAAATAGATTAAAAGGCAAAATTACCTTGAAAACCAACCAACATGGATTCAAAAAAGAATGTTTCATCTTTGTACATCTTGAAAAAAAATACATGTATTTTGTTAATTAAATCTAGATGTCACGTTATTCTTTTCCTGTTGTTAGGTCTAGATGCGTTCCTGTTGTTAGGTCTGGATGGACTACTACATTATTTGGCCAGGAGGAGGCAGAGGCCTCTGTACAGCTCTATGGGGTAATCCCATTGGAACACATGACGGAGGCTCCGCTTTAGAGGAGTGATGAGCGTGAGACAAGGCAGAAGAACTTTGGGATCAGTTTTTGTAGTTTTTATTTATTAGTTTGGATTTTTCTTTAAGGGGTTTAGTATTACAGTGTGTGGGTGAGAGGTTGAGAGGTTATCTGCAAGAAAGACAAGTTCCTATTGGAATGGGTGATTTACTCTTTCTGCAGCAGGGTTCAAAGCCAGGTAATACAGATTCATGCATTTCGGTTCACTGTCTGACTAACTGGCCACAGAGGAGCTGTTGAGTGTTTCAGGCTTCCCTGAATAGCTTTATACTGGCTTGATGGTCTCCTGTCTCAGGCTGGAGTTATTAATGAAATCCCAGCTAGCCAGCTATTTGTATCATGTAGCTCCAATATTTGGTTTCATTTGAGGGAACCCTGAAAGGCAGTCTGCTTTTTAGTTAGAAAGTTACAAGATTGTAACTGCTCATGACATCTGTGTAATTTCTGCTCTACATTTCTTGCTACGCCTGTTGTACAGAGTAACATAGGTTGTTACATATGCATGAATATCAGTCTGTTGCACTTAAGCTTTAACATAGTGGCAGTCATTCATTAACCATTTTAGTGAAATCAAGTCAGTATTTCAATGTGGTGGTAATGACACTACAATACAATGAAATATGATTTGCTTGACAGGAGTTTTGGATCAGGTTTGACACTTCTTCTTTTTTTGTCTGTGTTACTGAGATTGGTACCATGTTTGTAAATAAAGCATTTCTATGGTTTGGATTGTTTACCATGGCAACAAAACCTATTTTCTTCTTTTCAATGTGTAAAATTGGCTGTGTCAGTTGCAGGTTTAAGACTGGATTTCTGACTGTTTTAGAGGGTATTAAATGCTGAGATTCTATGTGACCATATAGTATCTTAACTTTACAAAACTGGGTACTGTCTTTAGTCTGTTATCCGGACCAATTTTTTTTTTTTTAGCAAATTCCCTATTTTTATATGTGCGTATAGTGTTTAATTGTGTAGGTCTTGTGTGTGCTTCGTGTTGTTTTTCTGAGTGGTTAAGTGTGTATTGGTCATCTTAATAAATGGCTCCTTTCTTTCCTCACAGAATGTCACCTTGACCTGTTTGTCATATTCACAAGTTTCAGTTAAATTGGACTCTGGAGAGATCAAGTCAGAGGTCCAAGCAAAAGCCAGCAGGCACATGACAGTCCGGGAATTGAATAGAAAAATGCAATGGATGTGAATAGCACAAAATACATCCTCTTGTGTTGTATCATGAAAGTAAGCCTTGCTCAATCACCTCTCCCTAAAGCATGTGTGCTTGATGGGGAGACATTGGTTATATAACAAATCCCTCCAGTACATGTGAGAATACACATTTTTATTTGATTAAAAATAACATTGTATGTTACTTGTGATAGGGAATTTTGGCAATGTGGAAATTTGATCCTCCAATGAGGAGCTACTTTTCACCTCTCACCACTTCTCCCTTTTCCCTTAATGATGGCAGCGGTGACATTTCCATCAACAGGTGTATAGAGCTCAAGTATGGAAATACAGTGAGCTCCAAAAGTATTGGGACAGTGACACATTTGTTGTTGTTTTGGTTCTGTACTCCTGCACTTCATATTTGAATTGACGATGAGGTTAAAGTGCAGACTGGCACTTTAATTTGAGTTTATTTTCATCCATATCGGGTGAACCACTTAGAAATTAGAGCAATTTTATGGAATCAAAAGTCTTGGGACAAATTGACTTATGTGTATTAAAATAGTCAAACATTAAGTATTTGATCCCATATTCATAGCATGCAATGACTACATCAAGCTTGTGAATAATGATGAGGGAGAAAGTTACAGAGGCATAAATATTATACCCCCCCCAAAAAGCTAACCTCCCCTGTTATTGTAATGCGAGGTTAGCATGTCTTGGGGGTATGATATTTGTGCGTCTGTAAATTTCTCACTCATCATTATTCACGATTCATTCAGGACTATCCATAATTATGGAAGCATCCATATTAATGTTGAAGAGTTTAGAAATATATTATATTCTTATTTACAATAAAATGCACCCCAAAATCACACAATACATTATTTAGCATTAATTTCTATTGGGCACAAAATAATCTGAAGCACAACTAAACCAATTGGCAAAAGCATCCAACCAGTTTGTAGTCAAAAACTTGACATAATCATCCGTTCACCGACTCTGCGTCTCACAAAGAGACGGCGGTTGGAACCAAAAATCTCAAATTTGGAATCTCCAATCAGACCAAAGGACAGATTTCCACCGGTCTATTGTCCATTGCGCGTGTTTCTTGGCCCAAGCAAATCTCTTCTTCTTATTGGTGTCCTTTAGTAGTGGTTTCTTTGCAGCAATTTGACCATGAAGGCCTGATTCATGCAGACTCCTCTGAACAGTTGATGTTGAGATGTGTCTGTTACTTGAACTCTGTGAAGCATTTATTTGGGCTGCAATCTGAGGCTGGTAACTCTAATTAACTTATCCTCGGCAGCAGAGGGAACTCTGGGTCTTCCTTTCCTGTGGTGGTCCTCATGAGAGCCAGTTTCATCATAGCGCTTGATGGTTTTTGCGACTGCACTTGAAGAAACGTTCAAAGTTCTTTAAATTTTCCGCATTGACTGACATTCATGTCTTAAAGTAATGATGGACTGTTGTTCCTCTTTGCTTATTTGAGCTGTTCTTGCCATAATATGGACTTGGTCTTTCACCAAATAGGGCAATCTTCTGTATACCACCCCTACCTTGTCACGACACAACTGATTGGCTCAAACGCATTAAGAAGGAAAGAAATCCCACTAGTTATCTTTTGAATTGAAATTCATTCCAGGTGACTACCTCATGAAACTGGTTGAGAGAAAGCCAAGAGTGTGCAAACCTGTCATCAAGGTAAAGGGTGGCTACTTTGAGGAATCTGAAATATACAATATATTTTCATTTGTTTAACACTTTTTTGCTTACTACACGATTCCATATGTGTTATTTCATAGTTTTGATGTCTTCACTATTATTCTACAATGTAGAAAAGAGTAAAAATAAAAATAATAAACCTTGAATGAGTAGTTGTGTCCAAACTTTTGACTGGTACCGTAAGTTAATTTGTCCCAATACTTTCGATCCCCTAAAATTAAGGGAATATGTATTAAAAGTGCTTTATTTTCTAAAAGGTTCCCCGAAATGAATGAAAATACCCTCAAATGTATTAAAAATACTGCGATTACAGCCACAAATCTTCTTGGGTATGACGCTACAAGCTTGGCACACCTGTATTTGGGGAGTTTCTCCAATTCTTCTCTGCAGATCCTCTCAAGTTCTGGCACAGCTATTTTCAGGTCTCTCCAGAGATGTTCGATCGGGTTCAAGTCCATGCTCTGGCTGGGCTACTCAAGGACATTCAGAGACTTGTCCCAAAGACACTCCTGTGTTGTCTTGGTTGTGTGCTTAGGTTCATTGTCCTGTTGTTACATTTACATTACATTTAAGTCATTTAGCAGACGCTCTTATCCAGAGCGACTTACAAATTGGTGAATTCACCTTCTGACATCAGTGGAACAGCCACTTTACAATAGTGCATCTAAATCATTTAAGGGGGGTGAGAAGGATTGCTTTATCCTATCCTAGGTATTCCTTGAAGAGGTGGGGTTTCAGGTGTCTCCGGAAGGTGGTGATTGACTCCGCTGTCCTGGCGTCGTGAGGGAGTTTGTTCCACCATTGGGGGGCCAGAGCAGCGAACAGTTTTGACTGGGCTGAGCGGGAACTGTACTTCCTCAGTGGTAGGGAGGCGAGCAGGCCAGAGGTGGATGAACGCAGTGCCCTTGTTTGGGTGTAGGGCCTGATCAGAGCCTGGAGGTACTGCGGTGCCGTTCCCCTCACAGCTCCGTAGGCAAGCACCATGGTCTTGGAAGGTGAACCTTCGCCCCAGTCTGAGGTCCTTGGTTTTCATCAAGGATCTGTCTGTATTTGCTCAGTTCATCTTTCCCTCGATTTTTCCTTCTCCCAGTCCCTACCGCAGAAAAACATCACCACAGCATGATGCTGCCACCACCATGCTTCACTGTATGGATAGGTGCCAGGTTTCCTCCAGATGTGACGCTTGGCATTTAGGCCAAAGAGTTCAATCATGGTTTCTTCAGACCAGAGAATCTTGTTTCTTATGGTCTGAGAGTCCTTTAGGTGCCTTTTGGCAAACTCCAAGCGGATGTCATATGCCTTTTACTGAGGAGTGGCTTCCGTCTGGCCACTCTACCATAAAGGCCTGATTGATGCAGTGCTGCAGAGATAGTTGTCCTTCTGGAAGGTTCTCCCATCTCCACAGAGGAACTCTGGAGCTATGTCAGAGTGACCATTGGGTTCGTGGTCACCTCCCTGACCAAGGGCCTTCTCCCCTGATTTCTCAGTTTGACATGATGGCCAGCTCTAAGAAGAGTCTTGGTGGTTCCAAACTTTTTCCATTTAAGAATGATGGAGGCCACTGTGTTCTTGGGGACCTTCAATGCTGCAGAAATGTTTTGGTACCCTTCCCCAGATCCGTGCCTCGATACAACCATGTCTCGGAGCTCTACAGACAATTCCTTGACCTCATGGTTTGATTTTTTGCTCTGACATGCACTGTCAACTGTGGGGCCTTATATAGACAGGTGTGTGCCTTTCCAAATCATGTTCAATCAATTGCATTTACCACAGGTGGACTCCAATAAAGTTGTACAAGCATCTCAAGGAGGATCAATGGAAACAGGATGCAGCTGACCTCAATTTTGAGTCTCATAGCAAAAGATCTGAATACTTATGTAAATAAGGTATTTCTAAAACTCTCTTTTCGCTTTGTCATTATGGGGTATTGTGTGTCGATTGATGAGATTGACTTTAAAAAAATCTATTTTAGAATAAGTCTGTAACGTCACTAAATGTGGAAAAAGGGAAGGGTTTGAATACTTTCCGAATGCGTTGTATTCTACGTTTGGTTGTGTTACAGCCTGTATTCTAAGTGGATTAATCTTCTTCTTTTTCTCTCATCTATACACAATACCCCGTCATGACAAAGTGAAAACGTGTTTTTTGAAGTCTTAGCAAATGTATTGAAAATTAAATAGAGAAATATCTTATTTACATAAATATTCACACCCTGAGTCAATACATGTAAGAATCACATTTGGCAGCGATTACAGTTTTCAGTCTTTCTGGGTAAGTCTTTAAGAGCTCTCAAATTGGTTGTTGATCACTGCTAGACAGCCATTTTCAAGTCTTGCCATAGATTTTCAAGCCGATTTAAGTCAAAACTGTAACTAGGCTTCTCAGGAACAATTAATGTCATCTTGGTAAGCAATTCCAGTGTATAGTTGGCCTTGTGTTTTAGGTTATTGTTCTTCTGAAAGGTGAATGTGTCTCCCAGAGTCTGTTGGAAAGCAGACTGAACCAGATTTTCCTCTAGGATTAATCAGTTTATGTTTATCCTAAAAACTTGACTGCAGTTCCTACTATGACACCGCCATAAGAACCGCTATGCGGATTTCGGCTAAAGTGGATCTGATGAATAGAGCCCAAAATCTCTCTGGATAAGAGTGTCTGCTATGAATAAAATGATGATTATGATTAAATAAGTACTGAACCAAACTCACTGGAAAGTGAGCGCAGTTTGGTTTGAGACAGTAACGGTGAAAAGGATACACAGCCCCAACACAGGATGAACCTTTTACAGATAACGCTTGTGAGATTTCTACCTGTGTGCCAGGCTGCCAATCCAGACAGTAATCTGGCTGGCACTCTGTTATAAAGTGATCCTGTTAAAGGTTAACAAAAATATGCCTGTGGCGTAGACCCTAAATACTGGTCCATACATGAAGAAGGGCTGTCCACTTTTAAACAGCAACTGACCTAGTTCAATTCTATAACCAGGACTGACCAGAGCCTACTGTACTATTTGGTTGTTGGCAGAACTGCTAATCTGCTCACCACCCAGATAACATAAAGACTAGGACGTTATCTTCAAGCCGATTTAAGTCAAAACTGTAACTAGGCCTCTCAGGAACATTCAATGTTGTCTTGGTAAGCAACTCCAGTGTATATTTGGCCTTGTGTTTTAGGTTATTGTCCTGTTGAAAGGTGAATTTGTTTCCAAGTGTCTGTTAGAAAGCAGACTGAACCAGGTTTTCCTGTAGGATTTTGCATGTGCTTAGCTTTATTCAGTTCCTTTATATCCTAAAAAAAACTCCCTAGTCCTTGCTGATAACAAGCATACCCATAACATGATGCTGCCACCACCATGCTTGAAAATATGAAGAATGGTACTCAGTGATGTGTTGTGTTGTATTTGCTCCAAACATACTGCTTTGTATTCAGGACTTAAAGTTAATTTCTTTGTCACATTTTTGGCAATTTTACTTTAGTGGCTAATTACAAACAGGATGCATGTTTTGTAATATTTTTTATTCTGTACAGGCTTCCTTCTTTTCACTCTGTCATTTAGGTTAGTATTGCTGAGTAACTACAATGTTGTTGATCAATTCATTAGTTTTATCCTATCACAGCCTTTAAACTCTGTAACTGTTTTTAAGTTACCATTGGCCTCATTGTGAAATTCCTGAGCGGTTTCCTTTGTCTCCGGCAACTGAGTTAGGAATGACGCCTGTATCTTTGTAGTGACTGGGTGCTACACCAGCCAATGTGTAATTAATAACTTCACCATGCTAAAAGTGGATCTGACGAATAGAGCCCTAAATCTGAATAAGATCATCTGCTATAAAAAAAGTCTGAATAATAATTAAATAAACGCTGAACCAAACTCACTGGTAAAGTGAGCTAAAAGAGCGCAGTTTGGGTTGAGACAGTAACGGTGAAAAGGGTACACATCTTCAACACAGGATGAACCTTTTACAGATAACACTTGTAAGATTTCTACCTGTGTGCCAGGCTGCCAATCCAGACAGTAATCTGGCTGGCACTCTGTTATAAAGTGATCCTGTTAAGGTAAATATAGTTTGTGGTGTAGACCTTAAATACTGGGCCATACATGAAGGTCTGTACTCTTTTAAACAGCAACTGACCTAGGTCAGTGTTTCAACCTGGACTGACCAGAGCCTACTGTACTATTTGGTTGTTGGCAGAACAGCTAATCTGCTCAACTCCAAGATAACATAAAGACTAGGACGTTATCTTCAAGCCGATTTAAGTCAAAACTGTAACTAGGCCGTCGTCTTGATAAGTAACTCCAGTGGATAGCTGGCCTTGTGTTTTAGGTTATTGTCCTGCTGAAAGGTGAATTTATCTCCCAGTGTCTGGTGGAAAGCAGACTGAACCAGGTTTTCCTCTAGGATTTTGCTTGTGCTTAGCTTTATTCAGTTTCTTTTATCCTACAAACTCCCTTGTCCTTCCTGATAACAAACTCCTCTCTGGCAACTGAGTTAGAAGGCGCCTGTATCTTTGTTGTGACTGGATATATTGATACACAGCAAACTGTAATTAATTACTTCACCATGCCCTATGCCGATCTGATCTTGTTGTTATTGATTTACGCTTCATAAGTGTTTTTAATCTTATTTTAACAGCCACTTATTTGAATGTTAATACATTAACTTTACTACATTATTTTGCATAAGGCCCTACTACACTATTTACTACATATCAGATCAGGGTTGCCTGGTTTTAATTGTGTACTGATTTGATATTGGGAATTAAATGTTACACTCATAAGTAGTTTAGCATTGACCTGACATACAACAATTGCTAAAGGCTTACCGGTTCAGGGGCCTAATTCTGAGGCCTAATTCAGTTGACAGCATCAACTAAGGAATCAACTACGGAAATTATGTATTGCTTAATTAAGATCAGGTCCAGGGTCTACCATACACAGTAAGCAATCAATCATTTCAAGATCTGTAGATTGCAGCTGAATTTGCATAGCCCCCGCCAGAACAATCTGTAAATCCAGCATTTGAACATGCCATTATTTTTTAATCTAATTTTGTCATTATACTGAGATCTTGAGTTTGATTGTTAGAATTCTCACCGTGTAATAGAGTGGATAGGCATGTGTGAGGAGCAATGAACAGAAGAGACTTTCAAGAGGGCTGTTTTTGCCACCCACATGATCACATACAGTACAAATCACTAAGACTATGGCGCTCAGACAAGCGTGGGAACCGTACTGTCAAAAGGTGCATCGTAAAACTGACACATCCAAGCTACACCCAAGTCTTTAGCTGCTTCTAAAATAATGTCAAACAGCAACCAAAATAACGTGAATTAGTGGCAAGAAGTGTAGCTATACACTGTGAAGGGGGGGCGTATGTAAGAGGCCATGTTATTTTTGCTGAATCCAATTACCAGTCAGTTAAAACAGATCTAACAGCAGCCACATCCAACCGTAGATTAGGGTCATGGACAAATGTTGCACAACTCGTAAGGGTTGGAGGTAAGGAGGTAATGTCATGAAGTCACTTTTATGGGGGATACCCATGTTACTGTTGGAACCAGATTTAGGGTATGGGTATTGGATATGACGCAAAACCAGTATAGCATAAGACAGGAATGCAATGAAAATGTAGTTGATGTGGTTGCACAAAATCAAAGATATGTGGTTGTACAAATTCTAAATGATCTGTGAGTTGAGCTTTAGCTATGCAGACCAAGAAAAGTCAATACAAACTATGCATTGTTCAACTATGCATTTTGGGAGAGAGAGAAAGAGAGAGAGCAGAGAGAGAAAGAGAAAGAGAGGAGGATAGGGAGAGAGAGGGAGAGAGAGGGAGAGAGAGAGAGAGAGAGAGTGAGGACTGATTAAAGGGATTAAGTAGCGTCAGTTTAGACAATTCTTCTCTTCCACATCGGTATAAGGAAACAAAATGATTTACAGCAGGGGAATAGAAGATTAGGGTATCAGCACAGCAGGACGTAGACACTATCTAAAATCATTAAGTGCCTTTTGTTGAACAGCATTTTGTGGGACAACTTTGGCAACAAATGCATTGAAGAGATGAATTCTCAAGCTGTCACACCGTTGTTGGTTGTTGCCATTTGGAAAGTGAGAAATACAGAAGGCAAATGAAGAGCTAATGAGAACAAGAGGATCCTTTGAGAATGACAAGGTCTTTAATGTCCTTCTAATACTTCAGAGAACAAGCTTTATTGATGGATTAAAGGGGACATTCGGAGACATCCTCCTCAAGTGGCTTTTGAACCAGAACAAATGTTCGATCATGTTCCAGTTAGGGGTCATACTGACTTCTCCTTCCTCAACAAGACCTAGCTAAGTATTTACACTTTGAATGAGAGAGAATTGGTCAGATGAGATTGGGATTTTGGTGCCTTGTTCTTGTTGTTGTGGTGGATTTTAACCCGCGAGTTAAATGGTGCTGATCATAGAGGACTCAGGTGGAGGTGGAGGGACGTTGTTAAAAGTTCAGCAGAATGGGATCTCTGGAGGTCAGGCGGGGGCTGTCAGGGGTCCCATAAATGAGGAGTTGGAGACGGTCGCAGACGACAAAAATGAGGATCCTAATATGGGAGACAATGAGGACAACAACTATTACGATGACGACGACGATGATGTCTATCAGGAATTTGAAGAGTTTGACTTTGACACATTGCCAGATCGGCCAGATGATAACAGGAGTATCGCCTCTGATGACTCCTTCTATCCACCTGATGAGTCTCTCAAATACAGGACTCCCAGCCCAGTCACCCCTGAACCGCTGTCTTTCTTCATGGCCTGCTCCAATAACAATTCCATCATAGTGAAGATTATGATAAGGCAAGGGGTGACAGAGGAGGAAGTGAGAGAAACAGATAAGAACAACAGAGTATGTTTGCATTGTCATTAAAGAGATGAACTAGTCAATGTTCTCTGTGATTTAGAGTATGTCCATATCATCAAGTAAAGGCTAACTGTACAAACGTATTACATGGTCTCTGTTTCAATGTCCACACGAACATCCTACTTAGAATTAAGCAATGTATAATGCTTTCTACGTGGTATGCTAGTATGGACATTGGAATATAGATCTTTGTAAACGCCAGTTTCCGCAAGATGAGGAATAAGCTTTATGTTGATTTGATATGAAAGACAGCACACATTTTAGGCTTTTTGCTCCCGTTTCTGCATTTGTACTAGACACCCAAACTGTGTCATTTCTGTGGACAGTGACAATATCAGAGGAATACTCAGAGCGGTTGGTTAAGCCCTGGAACAGATGGGGGGGGGGGGGGGGGTGCGTTGAAGCAGCTCGTAATCATGGCTGAGCTTTTAAAAGGTTCACCCAAGATATCAGGGTGCAGCAGGACAATACTAAGAGGGGGTTGGTGCTTCAAATCCCTTATTCTCCACACCATTCATGACCATCATGGGTACCCAACAGGTAGACATTCGGGTTAGGCATAATGCAATTTTGGTTGTGTTTCTCACTGCTGTATCCTCATCAGTGGTAAAGCAATAATACTAGGGATATAACATAGCAGCCTACACATTCAGTGACTACTATTGATCATCATATTCAAAAGGTGTTGCATGTAGATTCCATAGAGAGAAGTTCCGTGATTTTCCTCAGCATCTGATCAAGCTGAGAAACAAGGCTTACCCACTGACCTTTTAAATCCCTTCAACGCGTTGTGAAGAGACAGACTAATACAGTATAAATACGTGGAGAACTCTGCTGTCATGCTACACCTACAGTAACGGTACGTGTCTGGATGGATAAATGCAAATGTCCTCAGTTGTTTCACGTTACATCCTACACTGGCATGACATGAGCCCAAATGTGTGTTTGTATAGATGTTAACAAACACACACACAGCAGTGTTTTTAAATCAAACCCTCTGAATGCGGACTGTTTGAACATAGTAGAACCTTACTTTGGCAAATCTAAAACTGTACTTGTCTTTTTTCCAATTGACTCAGACAAATTATGTTCTCCCATGGGTTGTTTATACATGGGGTGTTGAATATGGAAACGTTCAGTTTTAATTCCTCTTTGGTCCCAAAGCTTTGGTATAGGCCTACCTCAGACTTTTACCTTAGAGTTGAATATGGAAGCCATAAGCAGTGGGAATACTGCTGATCCTTCAGGTTTTCATGATTAGTGGGCAAAATTATTTGTTTACGGTACACATTTTCTAAGGTATTTTCTTCAGATGGCTTAATCGTGATTTGTTTTACAGTAGCCTTGGTAACTGGGCATTTCCCCAAATCCATAAACTGGGTCATTGAGCCAACCTTTATACTGTTACCTATACGTCATTATGCTATCTTACCATAGGGCTGGTGGACTGTGATTAGTACTGTAGGCAGCAGCAGGCAGATGGTTCAGAAAGCTCCAGAAAGACAATTAGCTGAGACTTAACTTGGAATTCCCTTGGGGATCATTAGGCCTGTCGGTTGGGGATCATTAGGCCTGTCGGTTGGGGGATCATTAGGCCTGTCGGTTTGGGATCATTAGGCCTGTCAATTGGGGATAGTTAGGCCTGTCGTTTGGGGGTCATTAGGCCTGTCGGTTGGGGATCATTAGGCCTGTCGGTTGGGGGATCATTAGGCCTGTCGGTTGGGGATCATTAGCCCTGTCGGTTGGAGATCATTGGGCCTGTCAGTTGGGGATCATTAGGCCTGTCAGTTGGGGATCATTGGGCCTGTCAGTTGGGGATCATTAGGCCTGTCAGTTGGGGATCATTAGGCCTGTCAGTTGGGGGATCATTAGGCCTGTCAGTTGGGGATCATTAGGCCTGTCAGTTGGGGATCATTAGGCCTGTCAGTTGGGGGATCATTAGGCCTGTCGGTTGGGGATCATTAGGCCTGTCGGTTGGGGGATCATTAGGCCTGTCGGTTGGGGATCATTAGCCCTGTCGGTTGGAGATCATTGGGCCTGTCAGTTGGGGATCATTAGGCCTGTCAGTTGGGGATCATTGGGCCTGTCAGTTTGGGATCATTGGGCCTGTCAGTTGGGGATCATTAGGCCTGTCAGTTGGCGTCTCTGGCTATAAGTCACCCTCCAAGCATATACGTTTATCAGTGTTGCTCTAAGTATTTGTTTATTTTGATATAGTTTCTATTCTACTGTGTCAACACAATTCTAACACCACACACCTAGAACTAGTATAGCTGTTAATGTGCCTCAAAGACCAGAGATATTGAGCACTGAGACCACGGCCTTAAGACCATAACGCTCCAGGGAGTGTAACAGTGGCAGAGTCTTGGGTTGGTGAGCTTGCCTTGTGTCCTTAGTTAGCTACATCATCATTTGTAAGCACCAGCAGCAGTCACGCCTGAACTTTGAGATCTAATGTAGACAAGTGACGTACCGGTAGTTGTGTGACGTACTCTACCTTATGTGCAAGGTCAAATGTTAGAGTTGAACAGTACAACACTGTGCGTCAACAGATTTACCTTAAGGGAAAATCTTTTTTGTTGTCATCCAAAAAGAGAGATATGTCATTGATCTTTGCATGTGGTTTGTGTTTTTCAGAATGGGCTGATAGTAGCCTGTTACATGGGCTGGGTGGATGTGGTCATAGCGCTCTCTCAGTGTCCCCACATCGATGTCAACTGGCAAGACAACGAGGGGAATACAGCCCTCATGACAGCTGCTCAAGCTGGTAAGAATCCACAGATGTTTTAAAGTTGAAGGTTTTGTTGGTTCCTAGTACAGTATATTTTGGGAATGTGTCAACACAAATATGATTATTCTCAATGAAAACAGACAGATTAAGCAAACAGATGTATTGATCTGGAAACAATGAGTATAATTCCACGTGGTTCATTGTGAATAAGGTGAATAACACATTTGGTTTATTTTTCAATGCCAGGTCACATTATGATATCCAGCTACTTGATCAACTACTTCTCCAACCTGGACCTAGAGCGTAGGAACTGCCATGGATTCACAGCTATGATGAAGGCAGCCATGCAAGGGAGGGCAGATGTTGTTCGTTTGCTCATGTTGTCAGGTAGAGCTAAAATATTTAGTATTTCTATGTCATTTTTTACAATGTTTTCATTGTCTCTATTTTGTTGCTGGACTGCCTTTATCTGTGTATTTCCTATAAAAGGAGCGGACGTGGAGGCGAGGGACTATGGGCGCAAGATGACCTCCAGGGAGTGGGCTTTGTTCACATGCCGCTACGAGACGGCCTACCTGATGATGCGTCTGATGGCCCAGCCGTGCGCCGAGCAGTTCTGTGAATCCTACAAGCTGGAGTGGCCCATGCTGCAGGAGCTGGTGGCCCAACGCCAGGAACCCAAGAACTGCTGGCAGAAGGTGGCAGACAAAGCCTGCTGTAGGTTCTCCCTCCGCATGAAGACGGACCCTGTGGACGACGGTGTGATGGACCACATGGTGCGCATCACCACCGCCCTGTCCAGCCCATTGATCGCCACCGCCTGCCACACTGTGGCCCTGAGAAGCCCGCCCTGCATTGGGAAGCGGCGCTATGCTGTACCGGAGATCCTCAGGAAGCAGCGAGTGGACGAGCTGAAGCGCCTGGGGCCCGACCGGATCAACAACTACAAGAAGCTGTTCAATAACTCCCGGGTGCAGTTGGTTCCTAAGAAGACAGACCGGAGGGCCAGCCTACAGACCCAAATGTTGCAGGAGGTTGCGGTGGCTGGTACGTCTGCCCTGAGGCGTGCCAGCTTGCTGCCCCTGAACATGATGAGGAGGAGCAGCGTCAGGCCGGGCATTGTGATCCCCAAGGTGAGGCTGTGCAAGGCCCCCTCGGGGCCCGCCTCCGAGAAGAGAAGGAAGAGCAAGGACCCTGCGCTCCTCCAGCTCCCCAAGTGGAGGTACAAACAGGCCAAGGAGGAGAGGAGGAGGCAAGAGGAGGAGGAGAAGCAGAGACGTTTTCCCACAGTGAGGAGGCGGTGAAAGAATTGAGCTATGAGGAGAGGGCAAAAAAATGTCAGGAGCCTTGGGAGGTGAGCCAACCTTTTATTACAATTGGTACTGAGCTGAAGAGTTGAAGTGATCACCTGCATTTGAGATTTTAAGGATTTTGCTACTAGATTATACTGTAGCCATGGAGCACCATGTCTTCCTGTCCTACATTTGGGTACTCTGTGTTGGGATGGGAACAATTGGCTTGAACTGTGCGCTCACTGTGAGGAATTAATACTTGAACTTTGATCCAGATTTATTTTTGTATGCATTCTTCAGATTATGACTATGTTTGATATTTCCATTGTAAAAGGACAACTCACGCTAACACAATATTACCTCTGCACATTGTTTATTGTGTCAACGTTTCAGTCAGACATCCCCAAAAAATACTGACACCTACTGCATATTTAGGTTTATCTGAATGTTAAGGATATTCTCAAAGCAGACAGTACACTAATCAGTCGGATGTTTCCTCAGCTGTTAATAAAGGATACATGTACGTACACTCCCCTATGTGTACTCCAGCATTTTGGAACAGAATGTTAGCCTTTATTTGAGGGTATTTTCATACATATCTGTTTTACCATTTAGAAATGATTGCACTTTATGTATCTAGCCCCCCCCCCCCCCCCCCCCCACACACACACACACACAAAAAAAATAGTGATGTGATCATGATTAGATATAAGGAGGGGGTATTGCAATTTCTACTGTAACACTGAAGGAGCAAAACCACCTTCTGCAGGGTAATGTGATTTCACATTACAGATATATCAGGACAGGTGGGGAATTATCCATTAAAAGAACACAGCAAGGGCTGTTAAAGCTATCCCAACAAAACACAGTGATGTGGAGTGGGATGCTCCGGTGCCAAATGAGCCTCAGTTTGCCCAGTGGTTACTCATTCAGGTAGATTCAGCTGGAAGAATGCAAATTGCCGTTTGACTGGACAATTAAAAAGGTGAGTCAAGATTAATTCAATGCAATGAATAGGTGATGTAGGTCTCTAACAGTCGACTACAACTATTTGACTTCCTATCAGTCAGAAGGCTATATTACGTAAAACAATGCTCCTTGTCTATGTCACAAAGGCAATCCACCACAGGATTCGCTGCCCCTCCACACGAATATCAGTGAATATTGAAAATGGTCCAGGTGATTATATAACTGCTCTAAATTCTCTGCAGCATCACATATTTGCATAATCACATTACATAATGTTAGCATTTTCACATTGAAGAAGAGATAAAATAATAAATTTCCTTTACTGTTCCAAACGAATATCAAATTCATGGGCCATGCGGTCAGTATCTTGAGCACATTTCTGCTTAGTTGCATCGCTATCTGTATCTGCTGTGTGCATCGCAGTTGTACTAGGATCGTCACTAGTTACCACAGCCAAAAGGTCATAAACCCCGCCTATTTCTAAAATGTATCTTCTTAAAATGTGATTTTAAACCTAACCCTAACCCTAACCTTAATCACACTGCTAACTTTATGCCCAACCCTCACCTTAAATTAAGACTAAAAAGGTCATTTTAGTTTTCATTAACGCTTAGATAAAGCCAATGCTGACTTTGTGGCTGTGGTAAAGAGTGTAAAACAATAATAAACCAAGATAGACCACAGCCCAACGTTTCAAACGAGAACAAATGAGTCATAGTGGGCTGAACAAGCAAGGCCAAGCACGAGCTAGCGAGATCCCATTGGATCCCCGTTTCCGTTAGGGAACAGCTAGTTTGTAAAGTGCGCGTGTGCAATAACTCAAATCGCCTTTGCGCTCCGAAACAACGATAAAAAAGTTCTACTTTGGCAAGGGGTAAAGTCTACAAAACTTTGTCCACTCTGTTCGTAAGAGTTCTAGTTTTGGGAACAGAAAACTGTGTTGATATCAAATGTTTAATCGATGAGAAAATTTACAGAATGTTGGCCAAAATCCATCTCGTTCAATCTTATCCCACTGTCGGCCACTGGGCTTCCTTTCACTACCATGTTTGGTAGTGAGTGGAAAAGCCAAGCGGATGCATCACATTCATACATCCTGGGAAATATCTGTTCTATCTGTAACTAGGCCTTGCAGAGTAAAATGGCAGACCCGACCTGCATGATGAGAGTTGTCCCCAAGATACCCACTAGAGAGCACTGCAGACTGGTTCAAACAGTTGACATACAGTCAGGCTACACACCGCACGCTCCTTCCCAGCACACAGGCCTCAGAATGATGGATTCTCCCAGGATTAGCGAAGCAATTAAAAATTAAAGGGATACAATGGAATATTCAATCGCTTACATTCTAAAGTATAGATCGCTTCTTTTCAGATACACTCATGCTGTATCTGGCACACTGGTGAAAAATGTTAGCATTTTCACAGAAACAGCATAGGCCTTCTTGTGCCTTCATTCATCCATTCATAATCTATGTTCTTAGCTTTTAGAGTGCAGTTTTGGGAGCTGTGATGATCCTAAGGCAGATGACAGAGAGAGGCCAGGCCACACATTTCTGATGGGCGCCACAGTGGCACGACAATGGATGGATGGTAACCTCGGATTTAGCATTACCCAACTAGGCCAGCAGCATGGCAATTAACACCTATCACAGTGGTAATTTCACAAGGCTGCAGCTCACACAGAGCTGTCAGCATTACCTCCACTCAATGTCAAAGAGAAAACATTTAGAGAGAAACTGTAAGGACACCCCTCAATCAGTCTGCTGCCCTCAATCCCCTGGCTGAGCTGGCTGTGGAGGATTTCTATCAGATTCTGATTGGCTTGAAACTCTTCGCTAAGCCTTGAGAATAGGAAAATGTGGATTGGAATAAGAAAACAAATTCTTTGTACAATTATTATTATTATTATTTTTTAAATACTCTCAAAGTAACTGTAACACGCTGTCGGCACATCTAATAAATATTGGTGTAATTTTGAATTAACGGAATGGAAGCTACAAAACAAAGCTAGGAGTTTTGTATGGTGGTTTTGACTTCTTAACAGTCACATTCCAGTAGCAAAATGAGTTCACTGCACTGAAATAATTTGGGAAGTGTCTGGTTGGAATGTTAATTAAAATCTCACACTTTGTTGTTATACCGGTCTGTCTCCCTTGGTGACAGGAGAAGTTTAGGAAACACTATGTTCTGAATCTGGAACGTCACCTCATCAAATCACCATTCAGACACACAGGGCATTGTCTCATCCATTAACCGTGTCTCATCCACACTGTGATTGCAGACCAAACTTTCTATCTGAGTTGAGTTTGGTTACTTCAAAGAAGCGAAATATTTTCTCTATTACTTAACTATACGCACATATTGATGTAGAGGAATAAACACAGTGAGCCACGGACAAACCACACAAAGAGTTTTTGGTAACAAACAAACAACCCCCAAAACAGTGACTCTTAGATGGTCAGTTTATATTTTTGTAGCAGTTTCAATCTGTTGAGGCAATAAAAAGTTTCAATTCTATAAAACACATTGTCTAGCAACAAAAAGGTTACTGACATAGTTCAATACATTTTGTCAGGTATGTCTACTTTTCACACGGACTGTGTCTGTTTTCAGATGCTAACTAATGAGAAGGGGGATCGTTTTAGGATATGTTGAACAATTTGGGTGTTTGCATCATTTATTCATTGTTCAAGCATCTGAAGATAACCTAGAAACTTCTAAAACGCTATGTAGGGGAGACCAGAGCTCGTTGTCAAGTTTTAACATACATTTCTTCTCTCCTGCATTCAGTTTTAGTGTGTAGTCTACCACTATTTTAATTCACATCGACTTAAATAAGATTTGTTCATGCATTAGTGGGCAATGTCATATATTTTTCTCTATGTTGCCACATAACGTTATTGTAACATTTGATCAAAGGAGGACTCACTATGAAACCGTGTGTCATGCTGGGGGAAAGGGTGCTACAGGGTTTGTAGAAAACGACCACTTTTGTTCTTTCACAGATAAACACACACACAGACTGGATCATCAGCTCCATTGTTGATAACTGTTCACCACATTGACAAGTTTAAGGAAATCCAACAAGGATAAAGGGGATTATTTCCTTAGTCGGTGATGAAAGACATTCACCTGTGACAATTTCAATATTCAAAGCTAGGGACATGAAGTGGCAAAATACGTTCTATAAACACCAAAAGTTCTGTAGGTGTAACTTTTAGCACCTTGTCTTGTAGTTACGAGGTCTGTGACAACTTCCGCAAATTGTGGATATTCAGCCCCTGGTCTCCCCTATTTCTCATAGCAACAACATGACTACAAAGTCAACATTTTAGTGTGCAGATCAGAAAATGAACGTGAACAAAACCCTACATGTATTATGAAGTCTTTTCCATAATGTTGCTGCTTTAAGTGACATCCACGTCCCCACATAAAAAGTATATATTTATATATAATATATATTCATACTCTATTAACAGTTTAGTCTACCATTAACTTAATTCCCACCCATTTCTGAAGAAGAAAAAAAAACGGACTTTCTTAAACATTGATTATCTTTCAACACAGATTCAACTAATTTGTACATATTTGGAGGGAATTAAGCTCTCAAAGATATTATTTTCGCCCCCTGGTAATGTTCCAGTCTTGTTACAGTGTATATATAGCTTTATTCCATTGAAACACATAAAAAAAAGCATTTACAAACTGGCATCATTAGAACCAACAACTTGCTGTTGAATGTAAACTTCAACAGAAGTTCCATGTTACCCCTCAGCTTGGATATAACCATGTTTGGCACATTTTAAAAAACTGACAATGAGCACAATTCACTAGGAGGCTTGTGGAGGAAAAAAATTGTTTTCATGTAACAGAGCGTTTTAGGAAATAAAACGTATTTTGAGTATATCTATCGTCCATCCGTAAACTGTTTTAGGCAGTGGAAGAGCACCAAGGAAGTGGAATGATGCTGTTGAGCCGCTTAACTCATTTAGGTCCACCAATTCACATAATCAGACTAGCAATAACTTTGAAATCCGTCCTTCATTTCGCTGCGAAAACATGTTTCATTGCTTGTAGTGGTTTGTTTGTGTGCAGACATTGTACTCTCTATTATCCCCCAGAATGTAACAGACAGACTAACATTATGCTGAGACAATAAGGAAAGGGACACAGGCAATTGTGTAATATACACAATGTGCATGTATCTCCATAATGTACATCAAATATTTTACATCAGAATTAAGGATTAAAAAAGTAGAAATAAAAAAAGAATTATAACAAATCAAAAGATACAAAGTCTAGAAGCAATTATTTTGCCCAGAGATTATACTCCTTACACACAACACAGGTTGAAGCCGTACGTTAAAACCTAATAAGAGTTTGTGACTGACAACTATTCTCTAGCTTGTGTAAATGACACTTCATTTTCTTGTGCTTCACATACTAATCTCTTTACTATACCACATATTTACAGTTGTCTTCCTTCTAGAATACTGCTGATCATCTCCAAGATATTCCGCTCCTTTACACTCCAACGCTCCAAGCTTTTGGTGGTGACCCCATCATTTAATACCTTCATTTCGCCTTTTGTGAGTTGATTCCTAACAATATCCTGCTATTTCTTTCTTCCTGTCTCTCTTTCCCTCCTTCCTTCACTCTCTCTCATTCTATTCCTCCTGCTCTGTGACTCTCTCACTCTCTCTCTCTTTCTTCAAAGACACATGGGCATGGGACCTCTCTCTCTCTAGGACAAACTAAACTCGCTGAAGAAATGTCTTGTAGTATGCATGCACATGCATGGCCTGTCTGTCTTAGTCTCTCTCTCAGGTCCTCTCCCCCATCACAGCACACTGCTGACGACCAGTCCTTCCTCTATCGTCCACTAGACCCAGGAGTCCGGGGAGGCCGGGTAGTGACTGGTCTCATAGTTGAGTTCACTGTAGGGGCGGGATGCTGAGTAGAAGTCCACATAGTTGCCCGTGGACTTGAGGCCCAGGTGCATGTTTAGGTCTGTGGCCTGAGGAGGGCGCTGGTGCACCTGGTCCTCGTAGAACGCCTCCTCAAACTGTACGCCAGGAGGGTTCTGAAATGGAGGGTAGGGCTCCTGGCCTGGGTTGGGCCCCTGAGCAGAGACCTATGGAACACACAGAGGTTAGATCACTACTCTGCTACTGGAGAGAGAGTTTACCTAACAGTGAGTGTTGCTCTTATAATGATATCAAGTAATTTCTTCATTCCTTACCTGGTTGTGTTTGATGTCATCACTGGGAGAGACGTAGGCTCCTCGGAACAATGTTGAGGTTCCACTTGAGATTTCAACTATAGGTGGGAAAGAAACAGAGAGAAGGTATGTGGTCATTGTAATCAAGTTGATTATTATAAAATGACCAAAAGGCTTCACACAGGTTTTAGAGTACACCTTATCTGATGAAAACACACTGACTCCAGAAACGAAGAGGAAACTGACGGAGGCCTTGAAAGTCCTTCCTACCTGCCATGGTGTCTTTCCTCGAAGTGTGCTCACCCTTGTTGCCATGGTAACTGGCATTGGTGCCCGTTGACTCGTAGTCTGTCTTCCTCTCCTTAAGGCTGATCATCTCTCGGGGAGAGGCAGGGGCACTTGCTGCAAACACACAGATGACACATCACGTACAACATTACCAGGAAAAGACGTTTGACATCCACTTGACTCCCTTCGTCATTATTAATCCTCCCACTCTCCTACATTGACACATTCTGTTGATACAAGGCAAGGAAGCTGAGAATAAAGCAGCTGATGACAACATCAGATAACGTTACTGTGCCATAAAACGGCATGAAGAAAACACGCATGTAATGAAAACAAATACATAGGCCTAACTAAGTGGGGATCTAACATCCAGAAATAGCTCTTCTATGAAATCTTTACTAAGAGAGTTTATTGCTTTCTAATAGGATCCATTAAGTTCAGCATTTCCACTTTAAATTTCATTAAACTCCAATTAGAGCACCATGTAACCTTAATGTCCCGAACGGAATCGACAAACACCCTCTCGTCCAAGAAGATCCTCCTATAATCACCATTAAACGCAGCCAATGGCTGGCTACAGTACCAGGTTCTAGATTTTAATAACAGTAGTACCAATACCTCTTACATTTACATTTTAGTCATTAAGCAGATGTTCTTATCCAGAGTGACTTACAGTCAGTGCATTCTGACGACTATTCAGGTTTGTAGGCGTATTCTGCATTGGCCCTAACTGCCCCCGGAGCTAACTGTGCCTCCCAAGGTCTCTTCCATGAGGCTGCTGTGGTGACGAACAGAGACTCAGCTGTGGCATTCAAACCAGCCGTGAAGAAATCTGCTGGTGTATGTCATCCGAGTCATCCCTCCATCCTCCTCCTCTCCTCTTCTTTCATCTTAAAGGGTAAGTGAGTAACTGGCAGTTGCTTATTAGTGTCTGTGCACCTCCGTGTCTAAGCAGACACCACCTCATTCTTCATTCATCTTATCTTTTATCTGAAATATTACTAAGCTTCCCAATTATTTTTGTCTGAAATTCATGGACAATTTTGGAGGGAAATGTCTGACAATTAAAGTTCTAAAGCCTTGTGAGTTTGCAAAAAATGTCCAATATTGTAATACCATGGGGTAAAGATAGAAAACACTAACCTGAGCGATTATTGGGAGATGTCCGTACAGGCGAGATGGATGGGGTGCGAGAGGAAGAGTATGGTCTTTGTCTATCTCTTTCTATTGTAGAGGATGAGCCAACAAAATGATACTGAAAATATCCATCCTGGGGAAAAAGGAGATTCATAAGGGAACTAACAATAATGGACTGATCTATACTGCTTACTATGCTGTAGGATCATACTCTATGAACATACTGTAAGATTTAAGATAATCTGGTCAAATACAAATGGGGTTGGAACTATACACACATTTAAACGAGGCCAAATCGAACAGGAGAACAATACGATACTGACTGGCTACCCATTAAAGTAAAGCATGCAACACCAGTCTTGCAGTTGATTTTTTTTCTCCCCCTCTCAAAGCCCTTAAACCTTCAAATTCTTAATCTGTCTTTCATTAAAGCATGTTTATCTACTCTCCTCAGGTCAACATTGAGAGATTCTTTAGTTCATTAAACTGCAGCCCAGAGGGATTCCAGCTTTACTCTCACTATCGATTCATACACTTAATGAGCTTGCTGAACTGTGTCACACATGACGCATGAACTGCTGTACAGCATACATTTTTGCCCTTTACCTCCTCTCCTTTACCTCCTCTCTGGAGGACACTCCAGAGACTAATGCGTTACACTTCCAGCAGTGCCTTCGGCAGAGTTCTTGTGGTGGCAGCAAGTTCTTTGTATTACACACCTTTTTGTAGAGGCTGCGAAGGTCTCTGTACTGCCACATACTGTTGAGGACTTGAGAGGCTGCCTTCACCACTTTGGGTGTGTGTCTGGGAAGAGAAAAACTACACTTTATTTTCCTTGGATGAACAAAACAAAATGTTCTAATCAAAAGGTATTGAATGCTCGCTGCTGGATGAAAGGTCACTAGCACAAAACATTAAAAAACACAAATTCAATAACAACAAAAATCTAAGCCAACATTAAATGGAAACAAGGTCATTCTGCACTTCAGCACCATAGTCATCCTTGCAACAAAAAAAAACGAGAAAAATTGGAATGGATAAACGCAATTAGCAGAGACAAAATCCAATGAGTTTTGCATCAGAGGCCCCTCTCTCTCACACAGGTACCCATCCTCTCCTCTATCTCAGCACAGCAACTCCACAAGCCACAAATGTCAGCGCTACAGGTGATTCAATTCACACCAGAGATATGGAATA
Source organism: Oncorhynchus masou masou (assembly GCF_036934945.1). Taxonomy (NCBI): domain Eukaryota; kingdom Metazoa; phylum Chordata; class Actinopteri; order Salmoniformes; family Salmonidae; genus Oncorhynchus; species Oncorhynchus masou. The sequence goes on along the minus strand of NC_088214.1, from coordinate 26,417,447 downwards.
ATCATCAAGTTATTACATCATAGCACTGCAGATACTGTATAGCAACACTTCTCTTCTCTCAAGACTCAAAGAGTGTTGTGTAATTTCTTCTCAATGGGGGCAATGCATTCGTACAGTTGTCCAGAGTCCCTAATCCTTGGCAACGTTGAGTACGTTTATCACAGGACTATGAGGAGAGACAGCCAATTACAATACCCAATTACCTTGCTAATTGCAAACTAAAAAGGTCCTACGGGAGAACTGTTTTCATAAAATCCCAAAACAGAAACCCACAATTAGCTACATTTAAAAGGCATTTCTTTACACTGGTGAGTTATAGGGAAAACATCAGAAAAACATCTACTAAAATACATTCAGAGGGAAACTAACAGAACAGTGATTATGCCCGATCAGCAGTTACATTAATTTACATTAGGGTTGAAGGTTAGGGTGAACAGAGTCTGTCTTGACAGTGGGGTAACATGTTATATAAAGTAGCTGGCCAGCACGTATGCAGCATTTGGTTCCAGGTTAGAAGATGAGAGTGAACAAAGTATGACTTCTGGACACCTACTTGTCTCCTTTGCTCCTGGCGATACCGATGAGTTTCTCGATGCCTCCAGCGTCACGCAGAGCCTTGGTGTTCTCCATGTTCTTAGTGATGACCTCGTGCAGGGCACAGCAGATAGCCGTGATGGTGTCGTCTGACATGGTCTTCCCAATAGCACCGGCAGCAGTCCCACCACTGCTGTTGTTGTTGTTGCCCCCGGGCAAACGGTGGACCAAGTCTCTCATTGCGTACTTGCCTGTTGTGGAGAGAAAGAGACCTCATGGTTAAGTTCTACTGTACATGAACATTTAAATCTATGTGCTACCATTTAGGAAACAGATTATGAAAACCATGAGTGCAGAAAAACAATATTCTTTGATTTAATTTGAAATAAATATGGCAAACATGCTTTCCACAAAGCAATGTTCTGTTTGTGACCAAAATACATTGCAAGTTACAACAGCAATATATGGGAAAGGGTAACAAATGGTCAAGATATCAGAAACTGATAAAGACACGCAGTATTTACTAAACTTCACATGATATGACTGCTGTAATCAAACAGTAGTGGCTTACTGGCTGATCTTTGACCCCTTGTCTAACCTTGTCACCACTCTACGGACACTCAGGAGGAGAGCCTTCTAGATCAGAGATGTGCACAAGCCCCTTGTCCTATAGAGGCTACGTCCCCAATGAGCACTGAATGACTGAGCTAAAGTGGCTGTCTTGACTTGACAGGAGAACAATAAATACTGCACTTGACACTGAGGCATCTCACTTGAATCATTTTAAAAAGACAGTGCTCTAAAAACATTGGATATTCAATCGATAATAATGAGGTTTCAGCATTTACAGTAGTACAGTACACCTATGGGGTTTTAGTCACAGACAAGAGATCATACAATACTAGAAAAGACGAGATAGGAATAGAGAGAAGGATAGAATAAGAGAGAGAGAGAGAGTGGAAGGAAAGATGGGTATCAGCATATGTGAAAGGCAGGAGAGAGAGAGAGAAGAAATTCAGAGCACGGTGCTTTTAATAATTCACACTACGGCCTCAAACTCACTGCCTGACATTCACAGCTATATGATGAGGCTTTAATACATTGTCTGGTCAATGGGTCTTTTTTAAGACCCCACTCAGCACTCCTACACGACTGTAGGCCTGAGGACACTACATTTGCAGCTGGGATGGAAATGTCAATCTCCTCACATTTCAAAGAAAGGCCTGGGAATGGGAACGACAGGGACGGTCTAGTAGTCCTACCAGGGCACAGTCACTATGCTGCGATTCATAGTAAAAAGCATTAGCAACTACAACAGATGTTTGTAATGTAGATAAACAAAGAAACAGACAATCCTTTGGAGCACATTCCATGATATTCAAATATAATATGCCCATTTTAGCAGCTATGACGTCCGAAAACAATGTAATATGATAATTATTTTTAAGAAGCATCCCTCAATAAAATACTATTCTAAACTAAAGTTATTAAAACTACAGTAAAAATTCCACCAAGTATACCCCATCATTGCTTTACGAAGTTAATAGATGTGTCATATATAGCCAGACATAACATTGGTTTAACATGACTTAAGCATGGAAACAGATACTTGTGGGTTACTCTATTCTATCCACAGAGTAGGACGGCTGAAGGCCTGCAGCTCTATGACATGATGCACACGTCTACTTAACACAGAGCACCAGCCTGAGACGGCAAGAGCAGTTGCTATGGAGATGGAAGTTCCAACCGAAAACCAAGTTTATCAGAGAGATCAATAGTCTTTTAGTGCTGTTATGAGGAGAATTTCAACCATGTGAACACAGTCCACAAAGAGAGCTCTGCACACCCATCTCAGCAGAGAAAGATGCTGGTATAGCTGGCTGCAGAGAAGTGCATGGATATTAGCATATGCACACACGCGCGCACACACACACACACACACACACACACACACACACACACACACACACACACACACACACACACACACACACACACACACACACACACACACACACACACACACACACACACACACACACATACGCGTGCACCAAACACACAGCAAACACACACAGAGAAAAAAACATTCATTTCGAATACTGAATAACTGACAGCCGAACTAACCGATGAGGTCTTTGTTTCTGACGTCTAAGGCCATGTTTCTTAAAGCTGTAGCCACGGCACACACCACCCTGTCGTTGTCGATCCTCAGCAGCTCCACCAGGATGGGCAGACCCTTCTCTTTCCTCACTGCCGCACGGATATACACAGACCACTGGAGAGGAGAGGAGACAGAGAGGTCTGATTCACACGTTTATGTTCTATGCTTTCAGTGAGAGTAGGATGACTATCTTATAGGATCTGGTATCTCTTTCTTAACTAACATTACAATAAGGGAACAGACCAATGACTTAGACCATATCTATCTGTAAGAGTTATGGCATCTTGGCAACGGCAGTTGGACAGCTCTGAGGAGGCCATAGCTTACTGTAGTGCTCCAGCTTTCTTGACTAATACAGCGAGTTAACAGTCACCAATTAGCTCTCTGGTTCAGGAAGTTCATTTACATGACAGTGTGGACAGTGACTGCCTTTGAGCAGCTCTGAGGAGGGAGACCATAGCTTACTGTACTGTGCTGTACCTTCCAGCTGCCTGCAGCCAGGTTCTGCAGGGCCCCGGCCGCCCCCTCCAGGGTGTCTGGGTTGGAGCACTCAGACAGGAGAGTGAGGTAGGGTTTGACAATGGTGGGGTGCCACAGCATCTGAATGCCTTTGGGCGGGTCAGCAGAGTCCGGGAAGGGCCCCACACCATCCCACTGGGTGACACAGGATGGTGGAATGTTACTACTGGCCAATACTACAGGCATAATATGGAACATCAAACTGTTTGGCAACACTACTTAGTGCCACTGAAAATTGCTTAGTTATCACAAAACAGTGAAAAGGTGGAAACATTGAATATGGTTGAGACTTGAGTGACAAGTGAATCACACATTGCTTTTTGAAATATGAACTTATAGGATAAATATAATTAAGAATGAAGTAGTTAGTTTAAATCTCTGGGGCATATCTCACATACAAAATCATCACCACCAAGCCATCCACATGAGCATCTAATGTAAGCCAGAGTAGATGAGTTGTACAGTCAATAGCATAATCCAACTCAGATGATAATCAAATCTTGGCTTTTGCCTGGTTATTGTCCCATACATAGCAGAGAAAACCATGACAAATCTCTCCTCTTCACATTATATTTATGTTATTTAGCAGACACTCTTATCCAGAGTGACTTACAATTAGTGCATTCTTCTTAAGATAGCTAGGTGAGACAACATATCTACAAAAGTACATTTTCCCTCAAAGTATTAATCAGCAAAGTCAGTGCTAGAAGGAAAGGTAAGTGCCATTTTTTTTAACGAAGGGCGTGTCAGGGTTGCCGTGAGATAGAGATACTGAAGATGTATACTCTTTAAAGGTTTCAGACGTTTTTGGAAGATGGGCAGGGACTTTTGACTTTAGGGAGAAGCTTGTTCCACCATTGGTGTGCCAGGACAAAGAAGAGCTTTGACTAGGCTGAGTGGGAGCTGACTTCCTGTACTGGTAGAAGGGCCAAGAGACCAGAGGTGGCGGAACAGAGTGCTCGGGTTGGGATGTAGGGTTTGAAAATAGCCGGAAGGTAAGGAGGAGCAGTTCCTCCGTAGGCAAGCACCAGGGTCTTGAAGAAGCACCAGGGTCTTGAAGATGATTCGAGCTTTGACTGGAAGCCAGTGGACTGTGTGGAGGAGCGGGTTGATCTTAGGAAGGTTGAACAACAGGCGGGCTGCGGCATTCTCTTCAAGCCCCTCTTTCAGAACTAAACCCAGTAAATGAGTAATTAACCATAAGATATACCCTCCTCCATAGCCAGCTTCCAGCACCACTGCTCTAACACGCTGGCTAATTGCTAACAGCTGCAGTTGAGATGTAGAGAGGAGAGGATAGAAAGGAGATGAGCCCACCTGATCATGGGCCTTCTTTTTCTTCTTCTTCTTCCCCCAGCAACCTGAGCTCTCGGAATCCTTGCCGTTGGCATCGCCACAAAGCAATCCATCAAGCTCATCCGTGCCTATCTGCTGTCCCTGAGATGTCTCTGCAGCTAGTCGATACGAGAGGTTCCTCAAAATGCACACACAGTTTTCAATGGTCTGCAAGGACAAAAGAGGGAGATGATGAGAGATGAAGGGAAGGAGTGGGTGAAAGGAGAGAGGGGGAGACGAACAGAGAGAGAGAGAGACAGAAAGACAGAGAGGAAGATAAATAGAGAGCAGTATTTCAATTTGAGGAGTGCCATGAGATGCTTTGCTTGTCGGCCATGTAGCGAACAAAGTAAAGTTGTGACTTTATTTCCTCCAATGTCAGCGGACAGGATGTTTTAGGGATGCTATAAACTGGGGCAAATTCATGAGTTGCTTTCGAATAGACAGAGCATGCAATGCAATAGACCATGACTGCATTTGATACAACACACACAGACCTTGTTACTAAACATTGCCTACTGTATGTTACACTGTTGACAGTCTATTATTTCATGACATATTCCACAGCGAAATAGAGCAGATGCCAACCCTTCAATGGAACAATTAACAGATTTAAAGTATGGCTCTTTATCCAGTCTAGAAAGGCAATTCAATTGGAACATTCATTGACCAGTCTGTTAAATGCAATTGGTACAGGTGCATCTCTTTCTGATGAATGACTAACTCCTTGTACTTGTTAGATTGCTGTGCTGGATCCAGGCCAGAGCAGTACTGTAGTGACAATCCCATTGTAGTAAGCAGTGAGGCATTCAACACCATAGTGGGGGACTCTGATCTTGTAAAGAATTTTCAGTGGGATTAGGGCTGCCAGATCGCCTTCAAACTGGTTGGCAGAAAGTAGTCCAGACATAACAAAGGCCCTCGGAAATCAAACGAAATAGGGCACTCATTTAGAGCGCGTATGTAGAGGTACAATCGGAGGAGCTTTACGGTACCATAACCTACTGCACATAGTTATGAGTGTGATAGAGAGGACAGATATGGAAGGCATTTCAATAGGGAAGAACAGTTTGTCATGGTTACTGCTTGATATCAGAACAATGTAGATGGGCTGCGCATCGCTCGAGGTTATCATGTACTGTATGTGTAACCGGTGTGAAATGGCTAGCTAGTTAGCGTTGGTGCGCGCTAATAGTGTTTCAATCGGTGACATCACTCGCTCTGAGATCTTGAAGTAGTTGTTTCCTGTGGCTTTTGTGGAGCGATGGGTAACAATGCTTATAGAGGATCAAACCTTAACATAATATACATAGGTTTTGTTTCAATTATACTAAATAATGCATTTCAAAGCAGGATAAAAACACTAGCTCCATAGACTTTGAGGCATTCATTCGCAGGAAATTGGACATCTGGTATGAGCTTTTGGGAAATGACCAGTGTAATCAGAGCTGTTGATGATCTGTGCTAGCGTCTAGCGTCTAGCCTGACTGCACTGTACTGTAGATCATCACCAATACCAGGACGTCAGCGCCCACTATCTCTCCATGCAGAGCACCAGCAAGGACAGGAGAGGTGTTGAGCAGCTAAATCATGAATAAAGAAGGCCATTTAAAGGGGATGATGAGGTGGAGAGAGCCAGGGAGGCAACCTTGACAACACACTGATCCAGATCCACAACATGGGACGTTCGTGTGTGTGTGCTGTAAGGATGGGCAGCCCCTGTCTGTGATTTCCTCCGCATCATGTTAAAGGGTCTGCTTTATGAAAGGAGATGAGAGGAACACAAAGTCAAACCTTGCTATCGATCTCGCTGCTGCCCAAGGCGGTCTGGATCACGTAGAGCAGAGCGTCGGTAAGGCCCTCACACTCCCTCATCCTCCTGCGAGCCTCCTCCCCCGCAGAGCTCACATTCCTGCAACAACAGCCAGTCAGACATTTCTCTTCAGCATTGTATCACTGTCATATTGTAGTTAACCATCATCATGATTTTTCAGTTGAATTACAGGACTAAATATTGTACTTCTTCAGTGCTTGTCATCATAGTTGGTTGAATATAGGATAACTAAATAATGTTAAAGATGTATAGTTTGACACCATGACAAGCCTGGCCCATCATGTTCCCACTCTGGGTGCATCCCAAATGGCACCCTATTCCCTATACACTGAGTGAAGAAAACATTAGGAAAACTTGCTCTTTCAATGACATAGACTGACCAGATGAATCCAGGTAAAAGCTATGATCCCGGCAGGTAGCCTGGTAGGCAGGGGCATTGGGCCAGTAACCAAAAGGTTGCTGGATTGAATCGTCGAGCTGACAAGGTAAAAATCTATCATTCTGCCCTGAGCAAGGTGTTTAGCCCACTGTTCCCCGGGTGCCATGTATGTCGATTAAGACAGCCCCTGCACCTCTCTGATTCAGAGACTTGTTTCAATTGAATGCATTCAGTTGTACAACTGACTAGGTATCCCCTAATCAATGTCACCTGTTAAATCCACTTTAATCAGTGTAGATGAAGGGGAGGAGATGGGTTAAAGAAGGATTTTTAAGTATTTTGTGTATGCGTGCCATTTCAGAGGGTGAATGGGCAAGACAGAATATTTAAGTTCCTTTGAAAGGGGTATGGTAGTAGGTGCCAGGCGCACCGGTTTGAGTGTGTTAAGACCTGCAGCACTACTGGGTTTTTCACACTCAACAGTTTCCCGTGTGTATCAAGAATGGTCCACCACCCAAAGGACATCCATCCAACTTGACACAACTGTGGGAAGCATTGGAGTCAACGAGGGCCAGCATCCCTGTGGAACGCCTTCGACACCTTGTAGAGTACATGCCCCAACAAATTGAGTCTGTTCTGAGGGAAAAAGGGGTGCAACGAAATATTAGCAAGATTTCCTAATGTTTTGGGCACTCAGAGCTTATTTTTATTTAACTCTTATTTTACCAGGTAAGTTGACTGAGAACACATTCTCATTTACAGCAACAACCTGGGTAATAGTTACAGGGGATGAACAAGCCATTTGTAAACTGGGGATGATTAGGTGACCGTGATGGTTTGAGGGCAAGATTGGGAATTTAGCCAGGACACCAGGGTTAACACACCTACTCTTACAATAAGTGCCATGAGATCTTTAGCGAACACAGAGAGTCAGGACACCTGTTTAACGTCCCACCTGAAAGATGGCAACCCTACACAGGGCAATGTCCCCAATCACTGCCCTGGGGCATTTGGATATTTGTTTTTAGACCAGAGGAAAGGGTGCCTCCTACTGGCCCTCCAACACCACTTCCAGCAGCATGTTGTCTCCCATCCAGGACCAACACCGCTTAGCTTCAGAAGCAAACCAGCAGTGGGATGCAGGGTGGTATGCAGCTGACTGTAGGGTATTGTGCACTACATCTTGTCTCATCTCCGCTGCCCTTTAAATGTCAGGTCATTAAAAGTCTGTAATGGTGCAGCCAGCCTGGTCTTATAACAGGCCTTTGTATGGACAACATGGCCTATCTGTGTATCCTGTTACAGTTTTGGCCCAATTGATAGGGAGATTATTCTGCCATACCAAGAAAAAGAGCAGTAACTGCACATTTGGTCAAAATTAGTTACTGACGTTTTTGATACATTAAATACATGCTTATCATGTGGACAAATATCCCGCCTCCACTGTGTTGAGAAAATTGGGCTCATGTTTGCAGTAACTGAAAAGAGTTGCAGTGAAACCAGGGACAAAAGCAGTAACTGCCATCACTCACATCAGTTACTGCCTTTTACCTTGGTTTCACTGATCTTTGGGCTGCAGTGTCTACGGTTTACCTTGGCATTATTTATTGTCCTTTGCTGATACAAGTATCAAACTATATGACACTGACAACCACATACAAATAAATATATGAACACAAGTTGTGTGTATAAAATAAAAAAATCACAATGTATTCCAGTGGGTGTACCAAGCAAGAAGGCACTAACTGCTGTCTAGGGTCACAGGTCATGTCAGAAGTCAGGGTTAATATGAATAAAAAACTGCCTCTAGTTAAGACAACAGATAACCACATCTCTAGTGATCTGCCTACAACTCATTTGGCTGGACAATTTAAAAATTATAAAACCATTTTTCTCAGTTCCACACTATGAGCAATTAGGGCTCTTTTGCTTGGTAGGTCAGTATTAATGGCCTGTTTGTGACTCCGTCGGCACCTCCAGAACTTTGTAATGGGCCTGATAAACAAAGCAGACCATGGATCAATCTACTGGATCAGTATCTGTTCTGGAGGTGCTCTTTCTAGGTCAGTGATGAGTGACTTGACTGTATAAGTGAGAGACAGGCTCTGGTAAGATAGAGACAGGGTCCATTATCAGGTAGTTCCTAAAACACAGCAGTCACTGCCCACTGACCACCCCGGGGTGATACAAACAAGGAAACATGGAGCATCTGCAATAGGCTTGTTGACTCTATTGTGCATTGACAATCTAACGGTAAGGGCTTGTTGACTTTATTGTGAGTCTGATCGATAGTGATAATTCTATATTCTCTTGCTGTCAAGGTGGGCTATGGTCCTTTTGACACTCTTCCTCCCGTTAGACACCAGCTGATCCCTGGCAGAGAGGCACCCTGTGAAGAATGTCAGTCAGCTAGCGTGCTGCGTTCGCTGTTAGCCATGGTGATTCTGTTCTGAAGACAGCCAGCGTGAGTGTCACAGGATGAGGGACAGGTGTGTAATGAGGCGGCAGGTGGCGAGGCATCTTAGCCCTGCACATTACATATTCAATCAAAGCTCCTGTTCTGTTGTTCCTTACCGACCGATGAAACAGATTAATTAGCCTGCTGAGCTCAGGGATTTAATGTACAGTCATTCATACCTGACAGGCAGGCATTAAGACTCAGCACATTTCACTTACAGTGGGCTTCCTCCCACTCCACGCTGCTGCAGTGCTGATTGGATGTGCTGCAGAGAACTACCTGTCTGATGGCCAATGGGAACGGGGGGTGTGCCCACAAAAGTCCACCTCCCCTTCATTAATCACTTCCTGTTTTGACAAGGTAATGTGTGGGCATATTAATGGTTTAAACTATTAGCAGATAATCCCACTAAAGAGAAGCGGTGGCATATTGCACAGAGAGGGTAATGCACTGTAGGTAGAATGAATAACCCCAAAATTAACAGACAAGCAATGTATTAGCTAAGATCTCATTATTCTCCCTCTTCGCAGATGCTTCTCTTGCTGGTACGCAGGAGACGAGGGCCCAGATATAAAAGAGTAGAAACACTTGACACATAGCCAATTTTCTTCCGGTGCCAGCGCTATAATCAGAAAGTCTTTGACAATATTCCAGAATTATAGAATGCTTTAATGGAATCCTGCAGGGAGCAGAGCAGACAGTTTTAAGCCTCACAGAGTGCTGACATGGCGTTTTCACACAACATCCCTCATAGTGAAGGTAATTATGGGAAAGAAGCATGTTACATGGGCTCCCATAATCAGTCTGACACTTGTGGCATTCACTGTCTGTGATAAAACTTCCTTCATCAATAACCCTCATTCGTCAAGTCAATACTCACAATACGTACAAAGCTTCATGAGTATACTCTGTTTGAAAGAGCAATGTGTTACATCCTGCATCACCAACACAAAGGATCTGGGTGCAGGCAAGCCAGGCAGGGACAAAGCAGGGAGACATTCACCTGAAAGAAGCCGACCGCTCTGAGTGAAAGCTACACCAAGAAGAGGAATAGTCTCCAGAAGACACCTTACAACCCAGTGCATGTAACCTCAGGTTGACATACACTGTCATGACTTGTGACTTTTAACCTCTAACCCTGCCACGGTGCTGTCACTTCTGCTTTGCTTGCTCTTTGGGGTCTTGGCTGGGTAAATGTAAAGAACCTTGTGACTACTGCTGATGTAAAAAGCTAGCAAACTTGATTAAATACATTTGATTGATTGACCCGAGGGTCCAGTAACAGTACCGACCTGAGGCAGCCGGTGGCGTTGCGGAGAACCTGGGAATAGTGCAGGTGTAGTTTGCCGTCCTCCTGATGGGGCGAGGTGTCCCAGCCCGAGTGGGGGATGATGACAGCGTTGGTCAGCACAGCCAGGGCATCCTGGATAATGGGCATCTTCAGGGCATCACACGACGACAGGTTCCACAGCACACCTGAACAGAGAACATCAGATAGGACAGGACGTTGACGAACAGTGATTTAACGTAGAGATCCCGGGAAAGGAATGGTGATATATTGTTGGATTTTTTTGGGAGAACAAACGTTGAATATACTTCCACTGAAATTAAAATAAGGATCATGTTGGACCAAAACTGTTCAAAACATTAAAAAGAAAATGGAAAACTGTAAGGCTCTATAACTGTTCAATAACTTCACGTCACAAAACAGCATATTTCAACCCTATTTCTGAATTAGTGAGAGCTTGTCGTGATTGTGCAATAAACTGGGCACCTGGGGCTTCATAGATGTATCTATTTTTCCCAGTAATTTAATGTGCAAACCATCCAACCTAAAAAAATGAAGGAATTTTCTCTCGCCTACCAATTACATTCAAAGCCAGCGGCTTTGGCACAGCCTGTATGAGTAAACCACAAAGAGACAGAGGGAGGAAACGCTCTCTCTCTGCAGCTGGGCTCTCCTCTCTCTTTAACCACACTGACTACGACTTCAGTCTTCCTCCTCAAGCTGGGGTGCTTTACTAAACACTGAACAGGGGCAATACGTGTCCACAGATAGTATACCATCCTAATTTACATATGACTTAAAAAGACAACCGACTCGTGTGTCACTATAAATTGCTTGCAGTAGGATGTGGTTGGAACATGGTGACTCTGCCATGGATGGTGTTAAGAAGTGAGCAGAAGCTGTCAGCCAAAGATTGAGATACACACACAGCACAAGAGCTGGCCGGTTATCTACAAGAGGAAGAAGAGGAAGGAGGAGAGGGTCCTTCACTTTACAACCCTTCATACGCCATAAAAAAAAATATAAATATATATAAATAAATCAAGCAACACCTCACGGCACAAAGCCTCTCCCCCATGTGACCTAATTGTTGTGTGTACTGTATGTACTGACATGTATGTGTAACTGATAGATGCACACACACACACATACTACATGTTCATGTTTTTAAATGTATGTAAATTGTAAACTCTTTTGTTCTGTAATGTATTTTTAGTTCTTGTGTCAGTAAGACGAGCTGTCGCCACCGGCGTCGGCGAATGGGGATCCTAATAAATCACATCAACAATCAAACCAGAGGGCACACCCACACAGACACACACACACACACACTCAGAGCACTGATTGTAATGACCTTGACAGCTGGCCCAACACATTATAATTCTTGTTGACCTTCACCACATCATGTCCCTCCTAGGACACCGTAGCCGTAGCATTTATGATTGCAATTACCAGTGGTGAGGCCGTCAGTCACTCTTCACCCGTTCCTCTCACAACAACAATGCAATTACATAGATCTACTTTAGTCTTATCAGCCACGTTGGGATGTTTTCCTTGTGGTCTGCTCTGCCCTAAATAACTAGCTGCGTGGCTCATAATTAGCGGAGACAGTAATCTTGCAGAGAGCATTACTTTACCGCGCTCGGGGCAGCGCACAACATTTCTGTGTTTTTTTTAAATGAAAGAGCTGCTGCCTATAGCGGTGGCGGCAGTGGGCTCGGCCGATAATAACCGCCTATAACATCATCTTGTGCCAGTGGGGAAGAAAAGATGGATGTTTTATTTCGCTGGATAGAGGAAAGAGGTTAATTGCCTCAGCCTTACATCATCAGGGAGGCGGGGGGTGCGAGAGCATCATTTCGTGGGGAGAAAGCAGGTCGTCTGCAGAACTAGACCTAAATTATCTCTACGGGGGGTAGTGGAAGTTGAGGGCACTGTGCAGGTTGTCAAGGTGACAGAAATGGCATTTTAGGAGCATGACGTTTTTATGTGGTTCAAGTGAGGCAAATGGTTCAAATGGTCCCGTTAATCCATGCCCAGTCACAGGAAGGGGAGAGGAAGCTCAGGCGGCCACTGTGACTGATTTAAACAGCCAGAAGAGAAGATGTGAAGAGGCAGAATTCCTCTGGGCCGGGAAAGGTTTTCTGCAGCCTGATTCATTTGTGACAGGAGGGACTGTGTTCCAAGCGTTGAATTGCTTTATAATTTATATGGTAATCTCCGTTAAGACAGTATCAGCACAACTCATATATTTCCTAAGCATTTCCTGTTTTAAAAACTTCTCTACAGTACAAAATACATCATAAAAGGATGCAGCATCATGCTCTCTCTAAACATGACTAGGGGATTTAACCTCTGACTTCTTATTGCCTTTTGGCAATGTTCACTTTTAGAACATCGTCATTTAATAGATATCTGTGGTGCCATACCCCAATGAAGTTTCACATCATATTGTATGTCATCATGCATTTTCAATCCAGTCATGTCATTTGTGGATATTTGTGTTTTCATATTCAGTGTTTAACGAGCTGACTTATATTGATGAGCCACTACTATGGATGTTGATGTGACACGTCCCTTTGGGATTCTTTGCCTCTCCAGCCTACCGTAGTTCTCCAGCCCCCAGTAACAGTGACAGTTAAACATTAGATAACACGCCCCTACGCATCCAGGTATAATCCTTTATAACTTGTCTTAAATACTTTTTATAATGTCATATAGCAAGTCTATGTTATGTCTCGCTATGTTATATCTTGTCAACAAACTCTGTTTACCTGTGAGCAACTCCCTAATCTCCATGTCTGTGGTCTTCCTCAGCAGGCGGACCAGGGCTGGGATCCCCCCACAGTTCTTCAGGGCGATCTTGTTGTCATCGTTGGCCTTGCCGTACACCAGGTTCCTCAGAGCTCCACAGGCGCTGCGGTGCACGTCGGTCATCCTGTGGTCTAGCAGATCCACCAGCAGCTGGATCCCTCCTTGTCTCCGAATCTGTTGAGAGGAACAGGGAGAGGAAGGATGTAAGTGGATCCACTGGATCAAAATGAAAAGATAGAGCAAGAGCAGTACAAATATATATGCACTAGTGTAGCTACTGTTCTTTACTTTTCAATTGTCTACAGCAAAAGTCATAGTTAGTCATAGTTTTCAGCATTGACAACAATATCCATATATAAATACTATTCTTCAATAAACTAGAGCCATGTCAAACACGTGGCTGCACACAGACAGAAAGGCCCAGGACACACTGTAACAGTGTTCTGCCTGCCATATTAGTAACAGAGTGACAGGATGACCTGGCAGAGTGTGTGTGTGTGTGTGTGTGTGTGTGTGTGTGTGTGTGTGTGTGTGTGTGTGTGTGTGTGTGTGTGTGTGTGTGTGTGTGTGTGTGTGTGTGTGTGTGTGTGTGTGTGTGTGTGTGTGTGTGTGTGTGTGTGTGTGAGAGAGAGAGTGAGAGAGAGACACACACACACACACACACACAAGAGGACTGGTGCCAACAGCAGATGTGTGCTGCCAGGTCCAACAGAATGGATCAGCATTGCTGCTGTTTCTGTACCTCTCAACTTCCATTAAACACAGAGGAGAAACATGATTACAAATCAGAGACCCTGTTCATCTGGGTGCTCTGCTTCAATTTACTGACAATTCATTTAGTGACAAGGTTTACCCCATCATGGCTTCTGTTATTACACTACACGTGACATTTTATGGCTGACTCATAATCAGTCAAAGCACAAACAAAGAGGTGTTGGCAAAGGCGATAGACACTGGCTCACTAGATTGCAGGCTACATGCTATCATTATTCAGTGCATGCTGTACGTACAGTTGAAGTCGGAAGATTACATACGCTTAGGTTGGAGTCATTAAAAGTCGTTTTTCTACCACTCCACACATTTCTTGTTAACAAACTATAGTTTTGGCAATTCTGTTAGGACATCTACTTCGTGCACGACACAAGTAAGTTTTCCAACAATTGTTTACAGACAGATTATTTCACTTATAATTCATTGTATCACAATTCCAGTGGGTCAGAAGTTTACATACATTCAGTTGACTGTGCCTTTAAACAGCTTGGAAAATTCCAGAAAACAATGTCATGGCTTTAGAAGCTTCTGATAGGCTAATTGACATCATTTGAGTCAATTGGAGGTGTACCTGCGGATGTATTTCCAGGCCTACCTTCAAACTCAGTGCCTCTTTGCTTGACATCATGGGAAAATCAAAAGAAATCAGCCAAGACCTTCATCCTTGGGTGAAATTTCCAAACACCTGAAGATACCACGTTCATCTGTACCAACAATAGTACGCAAGTATATACACCATGGGACCACGCAGCCGTCATACCGCTCAGGAAGGAGACACGTTCTGTCTCCTAGAGATTAACATACTTTGTTGCGAAGACTGCAAATCAATCCCAGAACAACAGCAAAGGACCCTGTGAAGATGCTGGAGGAAACGGGTACAAAGTATCTATATCCACAGTAAAATGAGTCCTATATCGACATAACCTGAAAGGCCGCTCAGCACGGAAGAAGCCACTGCTCCAAACAAAATCCCCACAAAAAAGCCAGACTACGGTTTGCAACTGCATGGGAACGAAGATGGGGAAAAATGTTGTTCTTTTTGGAGAAATGTCCTCTGGTCTGATGAAACAAAAATATAACTGTTTGGCCATCGTTATGTTTGGAGGAAAAATGGAGAGGCTTGCAAGCCGAAGAACACCATCCCGACCGTGAAGCACGGGGGTGGCAGCATCATGTTGTGGGGGTGCCCTGCTGCAGGAGGGACTGGTGCACTTCACAAAATAGATGGCATCATGAGGTAGAAAAATGATGTGGATATATTGAAGCAACATTTGAAGACATCAGTCAGGAAGTTAAAGCTTGGTCGCAAATGGGTCTTCCAAATAGACAATGACCCCAAGCATACTTCCAAAGCTCTGTCAGGAGGAATGGGCCAAAATTCACCCAACTTATTGTGGGAAGCTAGTGGGTTGCTACTTGAAACGTTTGACCCAAGTTAAACAATTTAAAGGCAATGCTACCAAATACTAATTGAGTGTATGTAAACTTCTGACCCACTGGGAATGTGATGAAATAAATAAAAAATTAAATAAATTATTCTCTCTACTATTATTTTGACATTTCACATTTTTAAAATAAAGTGGTGATCCTAAATGTCCTAAGACAGGAGATTTTTACTCGGATTAAATGTCAGGAATTGTGAAAAGCTGAGTTTAAATGTATTTGGCTAAGGTGTATGTAAACTTCCGACTTCAACTGTATGTATATTCCCTACTGTTTATGAAAACACTTCCTAGACTCATCCCCCTCGCTCTGCTGTTATCAAAATAAAGCACCCAGTTAGTCGGCATTCCCTTCACACAGCCTCCTGGTCCAAAAATAACCAAGATACCGTTGTAAAGAATACGAGGGGAGACAGTGAGCTGATTTCAAGCGCAGGGCACAACAGGTGTTTATTGTAAAGGACCACAGGAGGAGGCAGGTAGCTGGGTCCAGGGGCAGGCAGAACGTCATACACAGGGGGTCCAAAAAGGCAACAGTACAGGCAGGGAAAAGGCTAGTAACGTAGTCCGGGAGATCAGGCAGGCTAAAGTACAGGCAGGAAATAGGCAAAAGGCGCCGTTAGTGAGGCAGCCAAAAACTATCATACACAGGAGGAGTAAATCACAAGAATAACAGGGCTCCGAAAGACCATGTGTCACAAAACAAACAATACCTCACAGTGACAGGGTGCAAAGAACTGAACTACATAGTGTGTGATAATGACATACAGGTGTGTGATCAGGTGATTAGAATTCAGGTGATTGGGATCTGGAGAGTGAGCTGCGTTCAGGGGATCTACATGTTTGAGAGTGTGAGTTGGAAGCAGACGTTACAACCGCTAGGCGAGAAGGCACCATCATGACACACACAGCTAACGTGGATTGCCTTGCAGTACTATACATAGTGTGCAGGTGTGCCTGTGTGTGTGCATGCCTATGGGGTGTGTTTGTGTGCAATCACGGATATGTGTGTGTGGGTCTGCCCATGTTGCCTGTGTGATGTATCTCAGTCTGAGAGAGGCAATGGGATGAGCGTCAGCAGTGTTCCAGGGGAAGCCATCAGCTGACCTAATGACTTTCTTCCGATCCTTCCCAGAGGGCATCTGACCTGCAACTTATCCCTTCCATCTTCCCATCCCTCCATCTCCCCATCCCTCCGACTCCCCATCCCGCCGACTCCCCATCCCTCCGACTCCCCATCCCGCCGACTCCCCATCCCACCATCTCCCATTCCTGGCATCCCTCCATCTCCCCATCCTTCCATCTCAACCTCTCCCCATCTCACTATCCCTCCACCTCACCCAGACAAAGTCCCCACATATCACGCACACAACAAGCTATCCAACATCCCTGCATACAGGTGAGGCAAATCAAGTGAGGCAAGCGTAGGCAATACTATCTATCCACTAATGTGAGGAGAATTCACAATTCTAGCACCTGGAATTTATCTTGAGCTAGAATGGTGAACTATGAATTATTCTCGCAAAAGGCTTCACAAAAGGTATAAACTTTAGATAATGTACTGAACAGAGCAGAGGCATACTTTTCTATGTTTCATAGGTTTCAACTGAAGCAGGCCCCAGCTGCCCAGGGTCCTCCCACTGATATGTTAGCCACTGATTTTACAACTTCATGGGGCCTATACATTTCATAATGTATAAGCAGTGGATGCAGGTGTCCCAGCTAGCACACAGCAGTAGAAACGGTGCATGGTTACCTCAGACTTGATCTTGTTGTCTCCGAAGCACAGGTGTTGGAGGTAGGCTGCAGCGTTGGACTGGACCGAGGGGAACTGGTGCTGCAGCATCTGGATCACCTCAGGCAGCTCTGGGTCTCTCCAGCCAAACTCCCTGCAGAGGACCATGGGAAACACATGGATGAATACAGAACAGAACTGGATGGGTAAAAGGCTTCTGCATCCCAAATGGCACCTTATTCCATGCCCTCATAGGGCTCTGGTCAAAAGTAGTGCACTATATATGGGAAATAGGGTGCCATTTGAGACAGACACAAGCATAGAAATACAGTGCTAAACAAAATGATCACTCATTGTGTATTATACTGCAATCATCAACCTATCTTTTCAGATGACTGCTGTATGCATGTCTTTGTGTGGTTTCATTTTCATGGTAGATTGCAGTTGTGGTGGTAATTCCTCTAAATGGTGTTGTGGTATAATGCAATTTCTGCATTAGGCATCTCTGTTCTCTCTTTCTTTAAAATGCCATGAGTTTGGCTTATTGTGTGTAGCTATATTGATGTTTAATACTACAGTATGTTCAAATCAAATCAAATTGTAATAGTCACATGTGCCAAATACAACAGGTGTAGACCTTGCAATGAAATGCTTACTTACAAGCCCCTAACCAACAACGCAGTTAAAAAAAAAATACAGATAAGAATAAGAAATAAAAGTAACAAGTAATTAAAGAGCAGCAGTAAAATAACAATAGCAAGACTATATACAGGGGGGTACCGATACAGAGTCAATGTGTGGGGAAACCAGTTATTTGAGGTAGTATGTACATGTACGGTATGTAGAGTTATTAAAGTGACCATGCATAGATGACAACAGAGAGTAGCAGTGGTGTAAAGAGGGGGTGAGAGTGGGGAACTGCAAATAGTCTGGGTAGCAATTTGACTAGATGTTCAGGAGAGTCTTATGGTTTTGGGGTAGAAGCTGTTTCGAAGCCTCTTGGACCTAGAGGACAGTCTATGACTGGAGTGGCTGGAGTCTTTGACAAGTTTTAGGCCTTCTTCTGACACCGCCTGGTATAGAGGTCCTGGATGGCAGGAAATTTGGCCCCAGTGATGTACTGGGGCCTCAATCTTGGACTCAATCATGGACACTCTTACTGACAGTTATGGCTGCTTTGCGTGATGTATTGTTGTCTCTACCTTCTTGCCCTTTGTGCTGTTGTCTGTGCCCAATAATGTTTATACCATGTTTTGTGCTGCTACCATGTTGATGTCATGTTGTGTTGCTACCATGCTGTGTTATCATGTGTTCCTGCCATGCTATGTTGTTGTCTTAGGTCTCTCTTGATGTGGTGTTGTGTTGTCTCTCTTGCCATGATGTGTGTTTTGTCCTATATTTATGTTATTTAAAAAATAAATAAAAAATCCCAGCCCCCGTCCCCACAGGAGGCCTTTTGCCTCTTGGTAGGCCGTCATTGTAAATAAGAATTTGTTCTTAACTGACTTGCCTAGTTAAATAAAGGTTCAATAAAAATAAAAAATAAACTGGGCCGTTTGCACTACCCTCTGTAGTGCCTTGGGATCAAGGGGCCGAGCAATTCCCATACCAGGCAGTGATGCAACCAGTCAGGATGCTCTCGATGGTGCGGTTGTAGAAACTTTTGAGGATCTGAGGACCCATGCTAAATCTTTTCAGTCTCCTGAGGGGGAATAGGTTTTGTCGTGCCCCCTTCACGACTGTCTTGGTGTGCTTGGACCATGTTAGTTTGTTGGTGATGTGGACACCAAGGAACTTGAAGCTCTCAACCTGCTCTACTGCAGTCCCGTCGATGAGAATGGGGGCGTGCTCGGTCCTCCTTTTCCTATAGTCCACAATCATCTCCTTTATCTTGATCATGTTGAGGGCAAGGTTTTTGTCCTGGCACCACACGGCCAGGTCTCTGACCTCCTCCCTATAGGCTGTCTCATGTACTGTTGTGTCATCGGCAAATTTAATGATGGTTTTGGAGTCGTTCCTGGCCGTGCAGTCATGAATGAACAGGGAGTACAGGAGGGGACTGAGCACGCACCAATGAGGGGCCCCTGTGTTGAGGATCAGCATGGCAAATGTGTTGTTACCTACCCTTACCACCTGGGGGTGGCCCGTCAGGAAGTCCAGGATCCAGTTGCAGAGGGAGGTGTCTAGTCCCAGGGTCCTTAGCTTAGTGATGACCTTTGAGGGCACTATGGTGTTGAACGCTGAGCTGTAGTCAATGAATAGAATTCTCACATAGGTGTTCCTTTTGTCCAGGTGGGAAAGAGCAGTGTGGAGTGTAATAGAGATTGCATCATCTGTGGATCTGCTGGAGTGGTATGTAAATTGGAGTGGGTCTAGGGTTTGTGGGATGATGGTGTTGATGTGAGCCATGACCAGCCTTTCAAAGCACTTCATGGCTACAGACGTGACTGCTACGGGTCGGTTGTCGTTTAGGCAGCTTACCTTAGTGTTCCTGGGCACAGGGACTATGGTGGTCTGCTTAAAACATGTTGGTTTTACAGACTCAGACAGGGAGCGGTAGAAAATGTCAGTGAAGACACTTGCCAGTTGGTCAGCGCATGCTCGTAGTACATGTCCTGGTAATCCGTCTGACCCAGCGGCCTTGTGAATGTTGACCTTTTTTAAATGTATTTTTATTTCATCTTTATTTAACCAGGTAGGCCAGTTGAGAACAAGTTCTCATTTACAACTGACACTTAGCAACTGTTCAACCTCCAACCATCACAGCTGTCCGCAATCAAGCCTTTCAGTTTGTCAGCTCTCAAAGACCGAGAATCAATTATATTAACGGCTGAGATCACGTGTGAGAGAGAGGGAGATGTGAGAGAAAAGGAGAGATGTGTTATGAGAGCGAGAGAGAGAGCCAGCGAGAGAGGGAGAGAAAAACTAGGAACAGAGAGCTAATTCTGATCCACAGGGCCACAGTCAGTGATGTATACACTACGAAGGCTAAAAGTGCCTCAGGACCATTTAATCTCCCCACAACCCATCTCCCAACAATACCAACCATCACTAACATGAGCCAGGGAGAAATGGAGGAGGCCATGGCCATTTACAGAGAAAGAGAAACGTTAACTTTCGAAAAGGTCAACAGAACGATGGGGCTCTAGCTGGGATTCTCTCTGACCTCAATCACATAAAACAAAACCCAGCGAAATAAAACAACAGGGAGCCCAGCTATGGATGTCCCTCCTGAGCTCCTTCAGAACTGTTACATAGAAAGTGGAGTTTCACACAGTAGGTGGGGAGTATACCAACCAACCACAGTGGGACATCATTCCATTTCCAGACTACACGGGCAGCTGCCAAGTCTTTCTGCACCCTTCTACCAAGCAGCAGAACCCCACACTAGTGGGCACTGGGCATGCTCAGTTCAGGCAGTAGCTAGGCTGCACTGAGCACGTATTGTTGAGTTATTGGAGCTGACTGGTGTGCAGTCGTCAGAAATGATTTCCTTGTGAATATAAGGCATCAAAGGGAACGAACACAGAGGAGCATGGAGGGATTAAAATCCTTTTGTTTCAGCAAATGGACCAATGGGAGAAAATATTTTTCAAAATGTTGTTTTTTCCCCTCTCATTGCTGATGATTATGAAGCCTGTTCACATGCTCTATGGTCTGCCCCTGTGAGGCATGGTTGCATTAGCAAAAACATTCATCCACAGCCATATTCATCGACTATAATGATGATCACAGCTGTGCATCTAAGTATTTGTAGATCAAATACAACTTCATAAAAAATGATCTAAAGATGATGTAACCTTGCATAAGTTACCTTTGGGTAATTGGGAAATCAAAATGCTCAATCAAAATGCTCAATCAAAATGCTCAATCAAAATGCTCAAACAGTTTTTGCAAACTACTGTATGCTTAATCATATCCAATTCGGAAGTAGGTCGCTTGCTGAAACATCGCCTTCGGTCAAATGAAGTCGGAATGCATTACAGTACATAGGGTTTGAAGTTATTTTCTCGCACAAACATTTCAGAGACACTGTTGTACGTACTGTATGTTTGTGTTAGCTTATCAGTTAATGTATACTGAACAAAAATATAAACACAACATGTTGGTCTCATGGGCTGAAATAGAAGATCCCAAAAATGTTCCATGCACACAAAAAGCTTATTTCTTTCAAATGTTGTGCACAAATTGGTTTACATCCCTGTTGATGTCCTTTGCCAAGATAATCCATCCACCTGACAGGTGTGGCATATCAAGAACCTGATTAAACAGCATGACCATTACACAGGTGCACCTTGTGCGGGGGACAATAAAAGTTTTGCAGTTTTGTCACACAACACAATGACACAGATGTCTCAAGTTTTTAGGGAGCATGCAATTGGCATGCTGACTGCAGGAATGTCCACCAGAGCTGTTGCCAGAGAGTTGAATGTTTATTTCTCTACAATAAGCCGCATCCAACGTAGTTTTTGAGAATTTGGCAGTACAGTTGAAGTCGGAAATTTACATTCTCCTTGGCCAAATACATTTAAACTCAGTTTTCACAATTCCTAACATTTAATCCAAGTAAAAATGCCCACCCTTAGCCCACCCTTGGCTGTGCCCCTGCCCACTCATTTGAAATCCATAGATTAGGCTCTAATGAATTTATTTCAATTGACTGATTTCCTTATATGAACTGAAACTCAGTAAAATCGTTAAAATTGTTTCATGTTGCGTTTATATGTTTGTTTCTGTATATTTGGTGTGCATTCGATATGGCACCCTATTTCCTATATAGTGCACTTCTTTTCACCAGAGCCCTGGTCCCTGGTCAAGGGATGCACTATAAAGGGAACAGGAAACCATTTCAGACATATGTACATATGTATAGAGTATATCTGTGTTAGTTTAGCTGTTTAGTCCACATGTATTGGGATAAATTGGGAAGCTATATGAAAGGGTCCCACAGTGGGAGCTCTCAGGTCCCACAGCCAGCCAGCCAGCCAAGCAGGCAGCACAGCCAGACAGACACCGAGGCTGGGCAGATCGAGAGGCACTATGTGTCTGTAATGAAGTGACCACAAAAGGACCACTACAAGAGTGTCCAGGTCGAACCATTAAAATGGAGGTTATGGCTCTTATTTACAGCACCAGAGAGAGGGTAGGTCCCTAAATAGGAATCTAGTGGCTGTGTTCGTTGTTGTAGTGTCTGAGATGTGGCCGATTCGGCTGGATTAGCTTCAGCAGGGGAGTTCTCAGGCCGACATCCCCAGGCATTGACACACACACGCGCACGGACACTCATGCGCATTCACACACACACACACACACACACACACACACACACACACACACACACACACACACACACACACACACACACACACACACACACACACACACACACACACACACACACACACACTCAGCAGAAAAGTCACGTCCCCTTTTCAGGACCCTGTCTTTCAAAGATAAATTGTAAAAATCTAAGTAACTTCACATATCTTCATTGTAAAGGGTTTAAACACTGTTTTCCACACTAACAGCTTACAGAAGGTAGGCAATTAAGGTCACAGTTATGAAAACTTAGGACACTAAAGAGGCCTTTCTACTGACTCAGAAAAAATCCAAAAGAAAGCTGCCCAGGGTCCCTGTTCATCTGTGTGAACGTGCCTTAGGCATGCTGCAAGGAGGCATAAGGACTGCAGATGTGGCCAGGGCAATAAATTGCAATGTCCGTACTGTGAGACGCCTAAGACAGCGCTACAGGGAGACAGGACGGACAGCTGATCATCCTCGCAGCGGCAGACCACGTGTAACAACACCGGCACAAGATCGGTACATTCGAACATCACACCTGCGGGACAAGTACAGGATGGCAACAACAACTGCCTGAGTTATGAGCGTTACACCGATGTGGCTGATTCGGCTGGATTAGCTTCAGCAGGGGAGTTCTCAGGCCGACATCCCCAGGCATTGACACACACACGCGCACGGACACTCATGCGCATTCACACACACACACACACACACACACACACACACACACACACACACACACACACACACACACACACACACACACACACACACACACACACACACACACACACACACACACACACACACACACACACTCAGCAGAAAAAGTAACGTCCCCTTTTCAGGACCCTGTCTTTCAAAGATAAATTGTAAAAATCTAAGTAACTTCACATATCTTCATTGTAAAGGGTTTAAACACTGTTTTCCACACTAACAGCTTACAGAAGGTAGGCAATTAAGGTCACAGTTATGAAAACTTAGGACACTAAAGAGGCCTTTCTACTGACTCAGAAAAAATCCAAAAGAAAGCTGCCCAGGGTCCCTGTTCATCTGTGTGAACGTGCCTTAGGCATGCTGCAAGGAGGCATAAGGACTGCAGATGTGGCCAGGGCAATAAATTGCAATGTCCGTACTGTGAGACGCCTAAGACAGCGCTACAGGGAGACAGGACGGACAGCTGATCATCCTCGCAGCGGCAGACCACGTGTAACAACACCGGCACAAGATCGGTACATTCGAACATCACACCTGCGGGACAAGTACAGGATGGCAACAACAACTGCCTGAGTTACACCAGGAACGCACAATCCCTCCATCAGTGCTCAGACTGTCCGCAATAGGCTGAGAGAGGCTGGACTGAGGGCTTGTAGGCCTGTTGTAAGGCAGTTCCTCACCAGACATCACCGGCAACAACATGGGCACAAACCCACCGTCGCTGGACCAGACAGGACTGGAAAAAAGTGCTTTTCACTGATGAGTCGCGGTTTTGTCTCACCAAGGGTGATGGTTGGATTCGCGTTTATCGTTGAAAGAATGAGCGTTACACCGAGGCCTGTACTCTGGAGCGGGATCGATTTGGAGGTGGAGGGTCTGTCATGGTCTGGGAATGTGTGTCACAGCATCATCGGACTGAGCTTGTTGGCATTGCAGGAAATCTCAACACTGTGCGTTATAGGGAAGACATCCTCCTCCCTCATGTGGTACCTTTCATGCAGGCTCATCCTGACATGACCCTCCAGCATGACAATACCACCAGCCACACTGCTCGTTCTGTGCGTGATTTCCTGCAAGACAGGAATGTCAGTGTTCTGCCATGGCCAGCGAAGAGCACAGATCTCAATCCCATTGAGCACGTCTGGGACCTGTTGGATCGGAGGGTGAGGGCTAGGACCATCCCTCCAGATATGTCCAGGAACTTGCAGGTACCTTGGTGGAAGAGTGGGGTAACATCTCACAGCAAGAACTGGCAAATCTGGTGCAGTCCATGAGGAGGACCTGCACTGCAGTACCTAATGCAGCTGGTGGCCACACCAGATACTGACTGTTACTTTTGATTTTGACCCCCCCTTGTTCAGGGACACATTCTTCAATTTCTGTTAGTCACATGTCTGTGGACTGTGGTCTGTGGAGTTGTTGAATCTTGTTATGTTCATACAAATATTTACATGTTAAGTTTGCTGAAAATAAACACAGTTGACAGGGAGAGGACATTTTTTTTTGCTGAGTTTATATATATATATATTTCTATAGGATTGAGGTCAGGGCTTTGTGATGGCCACTACCTTGACTTTTTGTCCTTAAGCCATTTTGAAAGAACTTTGGAAGTACGCTTGGGGTCATTGTCCATTTGTAATACCCATTTGTGACCAAGCTTTAACTTCCTGACTGATGTCTTTAGATGTTGCGTCAATATGTTCACATAACTTTCCATCCTCATGATGCCATCTATTTTGTGAAGTGCACCAGTCTAGGACTCGTTTTACTGTGGATATAGATACTTATGTACCCGTTTCCTCCAGCATCTTCACACGGTCCTTTGCTGTTGTTCTGGAATTGATTTGCACTTTTCGCACCAAAGTACGTTATCTCTAGGAGATGAACCCACTGGAATGATGATACAGTGAATTATAAGTGAAATAATCTGTCTGTAAACAATTGTTGGAAAAATTACTTGTGTCATGCACAAAGTAGATGTCCTAACTGACTTGCCAAAACTATAGTTTGTTAATAAGAAATTTGTGGTTTGGTTGAAAAATTAGTTTTAATGACAGCAACTTTAGTGTACAGTATGTAAACTTCCGACTTTAACTGTATATGCAAGCATGCACGTACCTGTGTGCACACACACACACACACACACACACACACACACACACACACACACACACACACACACACACACACACACACACACACACACACACACACACACACACGCACACACATACACACACGCACGCACACTGACATTTGACGATTGCCTCTCTACTTAGACCACAGCCAGACAAGCATTACTTTACCATAAGAATTGTTCATGCCAATGCAGAGCAGCATATTAAAACATACTAATGCTGCTTAGCTTGTACCGTAGACTAGTGCTGGCCTGAATAGATGCACCGTATATTCTTTGTACTCATTTATTGCCCTCAGCAGAAGTCGTGTTTTTCAGCTACAATGACTGTTCTTCCTCAAACACATCTTTCTTTCAAGAAGGCATGGACGGAAGTACGATTTGCCCTCATCACTTCCTCCAGAGCCATATCGCCTCAGAGATGGTTAGGCTCATACATTCCTCAGGGCTCCAGTGCTGTGTTGGCCATTTCTCTTCTTCATTAGAGAATTACCCAAAGACAATTATTCATCCAAACGGCCGTGTGACCGCCCATGATAATGCCACTGTTCTCACATCTCATCTCGTCCTCCCTCTTCAATCCCACACCACAGCCCTGACCGCTATAAAAGGGAGAACCATCGTTCAGCTCAGCTCAGTCAAATGACTTGAAAACATTATATGCCAAGTATGGGCTGTGGCTAGCAAATAATGTTTACTCTAATTCCATATATTTATGTATTTGTCAAGGTTGGTACTGTAGATTCTTAACATTCTCTAAAGCTATTCTGTGTGTATTCCCATCTCGGCGCTCTCAGAGCTTTAAAGCAGTAAAGAGCCGTTTGCATAACACTTCACATAATGAGTTAAGTATCTGGGTTCCAAATGGACTGGTTCACAGTGATGATTTCTCTCAGGAAGCAACGACGGCCTGATCAAAGAATCTGCTGATTCACAAGCAAACTGCCCAAGACAATGAGCTCTTTCTTTCTTTATCTTTCTTTCTCTCTCTGTCCCTCCCTCTCCCACGGCACTTGGATAACAAACTGAAATGTCTATAGCATGCATGCTAGAGCAGTGAAGTTTGCCTTTAGCCCTCAACTCCCTAAGCTGGACTTTCAACAGCCTTTCCTGAGGGCTAAAATGTCAGCTTTTAACTTTGAATGCCACTCATTTTGGAAGATAGGAGGGTGGTCTTCTAGTCATTTTCGCAAGGTCTGCATGTTATCTCGAAAAATCATACTGCACAAGGATCAAGATTGGCAGGGGAGCTGAGCTGAGGTTAAATCCCCTCAGTAGAAAGTAATGTAGCATTTGGCGACTCACTGGATTGAAACTAACTCTCGGGGTTGCAGACGGATCGTCATTCAGGGCTTTGTTCAAGAGCAGCCAGGTGAACATATCTGTCGGCCCCATAGCTGGGAACATTTACACCAGAATACCGAGTGCCATGCTTGAGGGAATCAAACAATTCCCCCTATAATAGAGTTATAAATGATGTATTCTAAATGCATAGCTCTGCAATCTAATTAAAGACCATTGGGGGTATACATTTTAACTGAGTATGCTGTTGACTAGTGCCTTGGGCCAAAAGTTATATTTACAATGACTCAAGGCTTGTACAATAGAGTGAACACAAGACACAGGTCAAAACTGTAAGCAAACACTGCTGCCTCACACCACAAAGGAATGATACAGAGGGGAAAGAAAGAAGTGTTGTTGATGACTCAGGCAACCAATCAAATAGACAGACAGACAGGGGCCTTTCAGATAGGAAGACACACACAGTCATTCAATGTGCATGACTTCATTCTTCAGCAGAAAGTGACATCCGTTTCCGAAGTAAAAACAATATAGTGCTATTGTCAATGAGACACAATGATATAAAATCATCCAACAAACATTATCGAAAACATTTTGGTTCAACTTCACAATAAAGGGAGCTATAAAATCTGACAGACCATTCCATTTTGAAAAAGATGGCCTTTCCATTTCAATACCAATTAGTGCCATTATAGAAATCTGTTAGTATCTGTAATTAACCATGTGTTAACTTGGCCACAATATCACAACTGGTTGTGCAGAATGATATAACTAGTCTAAAGAGCAGTTAGCGGCATCAACGTTGTACAAGGGAACACAGTTGAAGTGCAATAGTCCATGTAATTGCCCTCGCTCAATGTTCTAGTTTAGTTTAGCCAGTCAAGTGTGGACGGTGTTTAAACAAACACTTTAATGAGCAACTTGTTTCTCTGCTTCCTTATATTCTTTAATTCAGCCTCCATCCACAGTCCTCCTGTCTAAATACTATCCAATATTAGACACTCTCAATAAGCTCCCTAGACTAAGCTTTTAAAAGCACTGCAAATGCAGAGTGCAAAGGGTTAAATCCTGGACTTGTATGACAGATGTCAAATGTATACAGGGGCGTAACTTTGGTTTTAGAAGTGGGGGGGGGGGGGCATAATATTATTATTATACCGTTACATGTCAAAAGTTTGGACACACCTACTCATTCAAGGGTTTTTCTTGATTTTTACTATTTTCTACATTTTAGAATAATAGTGAAGACATCAAAACTATGAAATAACACATATGGAATCATGCAGTAACCAAAAAAAAGTGTTAAACAAATCATGATATATTTTCTTCAAAAATATAATTTTTTCAGAGTAGCCACCCTTTGCCTTGATGACAGCTTTGCATACTATTGGTGTCACGTTCTGACCTTTATTTCTGTTGTTTTTGTCATTATTTAGTATGGTCAGGGCGTGAGTTGGGGTGGGCAGTCTATGTTTGTTTTTCTATGATTTTGGGATTTCTATGTTTCGGCCTAGTATGGTTCTCAATCAGAGGCAGGTGTCATTAGTTGTCTCTGATTGAGAGTCATACTTAGGTAGCCTGGGTTTCACTGTTTGTTTGTGGGTGATTGTCTATGTTGATTGCTTGTGTCAGCACAGTTCTCATTAGCGTCACGGTCGTTATTTATTTTTTTTTTTTTTTGTACAGTGTTTCAGTGTTCAGTGTTTTCTTTATTAAAATTCATGATGAACACATACCACGCCGCATTTTGGTCCTCCGATCCTTCTCGCCTCTCCTCTTCAGATGAAGAGGAGGATGACCGTGACAATTGGCATTCTCTTAATCAGCTTCATGAGGTAGTCACCTGGAATGCATTTCATTTAAAAGTTGTGCCTTGTTAAAAGTTAATTTGTGGAATTTCTATCCTTCTTACTGTGTTTGAGCCAATCCATTGTGTTGTGACAAGGTAGGGGTGGTATACAGAAGATAGCCCTATTTGGTAAAATACCATATGACAAGAACAGCTCAAATAAGCAAAGGGAAACGACAGTCCATCATTACTTTAAGACATGAAGGTCAGTCAATATGGAACATTCAAGAACTTTGAAAGTTTCTACAAGTGCAGTCACAAAAACCATCAGCGCTATGATGAAACTGGCTCTCATGAGGACCGTCACAGGAAAGGAAGACCCAGAGTTACCTCTGCTGCAGAGGATAAGGTCATTAGTTACCAGCCTCGGAAATTGCAGCCCAAATAAATGCTTAAAAGAGTTCAAGTAACAGACACATCTCAACATCAACTGTTCAAAGGAGACTGCGTGAATCAGGTCTTCATGGTCGAATTTCTGCAAAGAAACCACTACTAAAGGACACCAATAAGAAGAAGAGACTTGCTTGGGCCAAGAAACATTTGCAATGGACAATAGACCGGTGGAAATCTGTCCTTTGGTTTAATGGGTGCAAATTTGACATTTTTGGTTCCAATGATCTCTGCATGTGTGTTTCCCACCGTGAAGCATGGAGGAGGAGGTGTGATGGTGTGGGGGTGTTTTGCTGGTGACACTGTCTTTGACTTACTTAGAATTCAAGGCACACTTAACCAGTATGGCTACCACAGCATTCGCAGGGATACGCCATCCCATCTGGTTTGCGCTTAGTGGGACTATCATTTGTTTTTCAACAGGACAATGACCTAACACACCTCCAGGCTGTGTAAGGATTATTTGACAAAGAAGGAGAGTGATGGAGTGCTGCATCAAATGACTTTGCCTCCACAATCACCCAACCTCAACCCAATTGAGATGGTTAGGAATGAGACCGCAGAGTGAAGGAAAAGCAGCCAACAAGTGCTCAGCGTATGTGAGAACTCCTTCAAGACTGTTGGAAAAGCATTACGGGTGAAGCAGGTTGAGAGAGTGCCAAGAGTAGGCAAAGCTGTCATCAAGGCAAAGGGTGGCTACTTTGAAGAATCTCAAATATAAAATATATCTTGATTTGTTTAATACTTTTTTGTTACTACCTGATTCCATATGTGCTATTTCATAGTTGTGATGTCTTCATTATTATTCTACAATGTAGAAAATGGTAAAGTAAATAAAAACCCTTGAATGAGTAGGTGTGTCCAAACTTTTGACTAGTACTGTATATGTTTTTTTTAATCCAGTCGATAAACCATCCAAACAGCCTCCCCGACCACTCGGAGACCTTCGCATGGTCCTAAAGCACACCGTTGCCCTGTTTTGTATCACATTCTAATGATAAAACTGGGGGGTTGCGCCCATGAATGTATCAGTGCATGTGGAAAGTATTCAGACCCCTTCACTTTTTCCACATTTTATTATGTTACTGATTTGGCAAAGCTATAGACAGGAATCCTATTGGCAACGAATGGAGAAACGCCCCACCCAACTGACTGTCGACCTATCACATTCACGTTGTCATGCTGAGTCAAGTGGTTTCTTAGCTAATCGTCACGCAATCCCTTCTCAAAGTCAGGGTATGAATCAAGAACCCTGCCTATTTTCCTCGAAAGTACGTAATGTCACGATTCCAAAGCTATACGATATTACAGAGAACAAGTTAATAATCTCACATCTTGGAAAATATTTGCAATGCTATGCGTGTGGTATGCCGTGGTAAGGTGAGGTGCGTTACCGTGCTTGCCGTTAATGCTCATTCAAACCACCAGCGGGCATCGTTGAGCACATCTACTCCATTTATTAAGCAGGGCTTTTGAAGCCGAGCAAACAACACCATGCCATGCAATTGTGAATACGCATCATGACTAAAATGTAATTATATATTTCATTGTAGGCCTATAGGAAGAAAAACAAACTAGCAGTCCCGATATGGGCCAAATATTGTATGAAATATTTGGATGGTTCAAGGCTGACATTTGATAGCACCCATTTGACTCCCATTCACTCATTTTAGGAGAGCTCTCTTTGTCCCAGAATCATCCAAAATGCACCACGTGGCCCATTGACAACTTATGGGCAACATACACAATGTACGAAAATACGATTATAATGGAGTTTCCCTATCTCCTCAAAAGTACCTCTCTGGGAAAGCAACATCACTCTGCTCTCACTCTGGGCAGAGATGTCATTTCTTGCTCAGTGGCAGATACAAACTGCAAGACACCTAAATTGATAGTGCAGTTTGTTTAGGCAATTTTACAGCTAGCTAGCTACTTCACATGCTGATATTGACTTTGGTATTATTGTATGTGGCTATGTTTTCTAGCTAGCTACCTAGCTGGCGAGCCAGCCAGCCCAGAGAGAGAGAAAGCATTGCAGTTTTTTTAAGTAGTCTTGAGCTGCAACAGATTTCCCAAAACTATTTGCACATGTTTCTACCAACCTTGTTATAATGATAAAATTAAACTTGTTCACAGAAAGGATTGTTTTCACATATTAGTGTTATTTAACACTGTTAATCATAGGACTTTGTGGTTCGGATTGGATTATCCCTTTAACATACTTCGAATGCCGGGCATCACTGTAGTCTTGGGGAAAAGACTACAACGTTGAGGCTTTAAAATCTCACCACTATAATACTGTATAAAACGTATCATGTGGTAATCGGCATGATTACCATTTGGTGATTGGGAATCCTATATTGTCTATGTAATGGCCTGTGTGGGCCATGGATGTCAGTGAGTTATACTATAATGACAGACAGGAAATACATAGAGCATTTGGGGGCTCCCGAGTGGCACAGCGGTCTAAGGCACTGTGTCTCAGTGCTAGAGGTATCACTACAGACCCTGGTTTGATTCCAGGTTGTATTACAACCAGCAGGTGAATGCGGTCATTGTAAATAAGAATTTGTTCTTGACTGACTTGCCTAGTTAAATGAAGGTTAAATACAAAATCAAATGTAAAAAATGTTGCTGACCGCAGCATACATCCACACATATATTATCAGAAGAACAATCAGATAACACTGAGTTAAAGGGGTGACACTTGTGTGACACCACAGTGAGAAAAGTGCTTTCTGTGTCTGTGAAAAGCCAAAGTGTGAAAATGCATGACTGCCCTTATGTGCCTGGTCTCTGGTCGGGTCAGGCTGTGGTAAAGGTCAAGAAATGTCAGTCCTGGGCTTCCATTCCATACACTATTCATCTGAGATACTTTAGGTATGGATGAAAAAGTTCAGTGGCTTGGTTGTTGGTATTTCAATATATATCATACAATTAAAACTTGCGGCGTATTGGTTGAGGTATGCTGTGGTATGGTAAAATGCGTTACAGTGCTTGCCGTTAATGCTCATTCGAACCACCAGCGGGCATCGTTGAGCACATGTATTAAATCAGGGTTTTGAAGCCAAGCAAAGAGCACCATGTCATGCAATTGTGAATACGCTCCATGATTAAAATTAACGATATATTTCATTGAAATATTCAGATGGTTAAGGACATTTGGTAGTTTCAATTAAATCTGGTCGTTTCAATTCAAAATGTGACTCGTTCCATTCTCCATTCTCTTGTTGATATTATATCCTAGCCTTTATTTTCAATTATTGTAATTGTAGCCCGTTCTCCGGTTCACAGTGCTGTATGGGCTTTGACTGACAGCCATTATAAACTTCAGCACTGTGTGCGACAAGAAGATGCACTCATCCCTCCTGCTAATTGGGCTACTTTTGCACATTTGTTTTTTGTCTGAGTGAGGTAAATGCTGATGCTTATTTCTATTGTCTCTATCTATTCGGTACCATTCCATAATCATTCATTCAGACGGTTAAAAACTGCTCTCGCTCCTATCCTCACTCAGATAACTGACCGCAGCGTCTATCGGTAGCCTAAACTGTGGAACAAATTGGCGGATGTTCAGACCTAGCAGAGCTATTAGATTATCCTTTTGTAAATGATTGGAGGTGTGAATGTTTCAGTCCGAGAGTCTCTCCTCTCGCACTATAGAGTCCTGGCGGGTGGTCCGGAGTTGAGAGAGAGCTTGGGTAATGGTGCAATAACACTTGACATGTGGACTGACGATTTTCGAATAACAGGATACTTGTGCCTTACAGTATATTACATAAACAAAGAGTGGGTGCTTGCGGAGAGGATGCTATTCAAAACGGAGTGACACAGTTCCCAGCGCAAAACTGCAGGTAAGAGAAGGCCAGCTATTGTGGAAGAATACTTGGGGATCTTGCTGATTTTCTCTATCGCTTCAGAGGCCACACTCGCCTTGGAGGCAAGCAAGCTGCCCACTCTTCACCTGGTAAGTGTGTGGTTCCAAAGGATAGAGACATAATTACAGCTGGATAGGCCTGGAGTATATCTACCTTTTTTTGAATCAACTGAAAACAATCTGTAATTCTGCTAAGCCTACAGACAAAGATGAACTTGTGAACATTTACATTTACATTTAAGTCATTTGGCAGACGCTCTTATCCAGAGCGACTTACAAATTGGCCATCAAAATGTTTTGGCTCGAGAAACTGACGATACAACAATGCAACAAATACATCAATAGATGTTTCTTTCTATTGGATATATATATAAATCATTACCTATTATAAGGTTGATTTGCTGTTTGCTATGCAAAGTCCAATCACAGACACGCAGTCTCCCTCCTCTCACGATAGCTCATCTTGTGTGAATTATTTTGTGGATTCTAATAAATTGACATATTTGTAAGGGGTTGGTGCATTTTTCATTGGGGCAAATCAGGTCTGAGATATTGAGTTAGAAATGTAAAACTTTAGTCTTGTGTCAGGTGAGCTGTTGTGTCCTCACCTTTGGTCTGATAATTTCCCAATAATCTCCTAAATGTTCTCTTTCAATTGCTACTTCAATATAAACCATTTATACAAAAGTATGTGGATGCCTTTCAAATGAGTGGATTCGGTTATTTCAGCCACACTTGTAACAGGTGTATCAAATAGAGCACATAGCCATGCAATCTCCATAGACAAACACTGGCAGTGGAATGGCCTTATTGAAGAGCTCAGGGACATGGCACTATGATAGAATGCCACCTTTCCAACAAGTCAGTTCGTCAAATCTCTGCCCTTCTCCAACTGCCTCAGTCAACTGTAAGTGCTGTTATTGTGAAGTGGATACGTCTAGGACGTAGTGTGGCGAAGTGGTGGGCCACACAAGCTCACAGAACGGGACCGCCGAGTGCTGAAGTACATAGCGTGTAAAAAATCATCTGTCCTCGGTTGCAACCCTCACCACTGAGTTCCAAACTGCCTCTAGAAGCAATGTCAGCACAATAACTGTTATTTGGGAGCTTCATGAAATGGGTTTCCATGGCCGAGCAGCCGCAAGATCAAAAGCCTAAGATCCCCATGCTCAATGCCAAGTGTCGGCGGGAGTGGTGAAAAGCTCACCGCCATTGAGCTATGGAGCAGTGGAGACACTTTCTATGGAGTGATGAATCAGGCTTTACAATCTGGCAGTCCGATGGACGAATCTGGGTTTGGCGGATGCCAAGAGTATGCTACCTGCCCCAATGCATAGTACCAACTGTACAGTTTGGTGGAGGATAATTAAGGGTCTGATTTTTTTCATGGTTAGGGCTAATGGTGTGTTTTTTTCATGGGTCGGGCTAGGCCCCTTAATTCCAGTGAAGGGAAATTTTAAAGCTACTGCATACAATGACATTCTAGACGATTCTGTTTCCAACTTTGTGGCAACAGTTTGGGGAAGGCCCTTTCCTGTTTTAGCGTGACAATGCCACCGTGCACAAAGTGAGGTCCATACAGAAATGGTTTGTCAAGATCGGTGTGGAAGAACTTGACTGGCCTGCACAGAACCCTGACCTCAACCCCATCGAACACTTTTGGGATGAATTGGAACGCCGACTGCGAGGCAGGCCTAATATCCCAACATCAGTGCCTGACCTCACTTGTGCTATTTTCCCTGAATGGAAGCAAGTTCCCGCAGCAATGTTCCAACATCTAGTGGAAAGCCTTCTCAGAAGAGTGGAGGCTGTTATCGCAGCAAAGGTTGGACCAACTCCATATTAATGACCATGATTTTGTAATGAGATATTTGGTCTTGTAGTGGTCATGTAGTGTATATCAATCATTCATTCAAGCATTTTAGTTATAAAACAAAATAACAAATGGAGCCTTGAATAATTAAACTATCAATAAACCTCAACATGTTGGTTAAAGCAATTGCATTCACGAATGCATGCGACTGTTTTTAATCTTGGCTGTGGTAAAGACTTTAAAAGCTTTTTTAGTTAGAATTTATGCAATTTTGGGGGGAAATTATTGTTGTGTTTGTTGTGTTGTTTACACTGTTCCAAATGACCAGAAAAAAAGATTGCTCAACTGTTTGGCAAACATACTGTAATAAGCACGCAGTGCTCGGTCCTCGTACCCTCCCTTCTTGATCTCAAGTCCCTAAAAATAGAAATCAGCTTGGAAAGAGTCTATTGTCCTGCTGATAGCCCATCAAGGGTGGATGGCTTCTTTCGTGATTAAAATGTATTGAAAGAATAGGTAAGGCTGCCAAACCATTTACACCTGGCCCACAGCTTAGTAGCACACTTATAGTGTACTTTCCCTCCATTCTCAGCCTGACTCTCTACCAATGCCACCAGATGCTTCTATTGTTGTTATCTATTTGGTGACATTCCACTGGTAAATATAATACATACAACTAATCAATTAAATGACTTCCAGCGCTGATCACATGGATTTGGATATGTTCCGCATTGAGTCAAACAACAACATTGACGAATACTCCGCCCACAACCTTAAGGCTCTCCAAAAGGTAGTGAGGTCTGCACAACGCACCACCGGGGGCAAACTACTGGCCCTCCAGGACACCTACACCACCCGATGTCACAGGAAGGCCATAAAGATCATCAAGGACAACAACCACCCGAGCCACTGCCTGTTCACCCCACTATCATCCAGAAGGCGAGGTCAGTACAGGTGCATCAAAGCTGGGACCGAGAGACTGAAAAACAGCTTCTATCTCAAGGCCATCAGACTGTTAAACAGCCACCACTAACATTGAGTGGCTGCTGCCATACATGTAAAAAAAATGTATCACTAGCCACTTTAAACAATGCCACTTAATATAATGTTTACATACCCTACATTACTCATCTCAAATGTACAGTGCCTTGCGAAAGTATTCGGCCCCCTTGAACTTTGCAACCTTTTGCCACATTTCAGGCTTCAAACATAAAGATATAAAACTGTATTTTTTTGTGAAGAATCAACAACAAGTGGGACACAATCATGAAGTGGAACGACATTATTGGATATTTCAAACTTTTTTAACAAATCAAAAACGGAAAAATTGGGCGTGCAAAATTATTCAGCCCCTTTACTTTCAGTGCAGCAAACTCTCTCCAGAAGTTCAGTGAGGATTTCTGAATGATCCAATGTTGACCTAAATGACTAATGATGATAAATACAATCCACCTGTGTGTAATCAAGTCTCCGTATAAATGCACCTGCACTGTGATAGTCTCAGAGGTCCGTTAAAAGCGCAGAGAGCATCATGAAGAACAAGGAACACACCAGGCAGGTCCAATATACTGTTGTGAAGAAGTTTAAAGCCGCATTTGGATACAAAAAGATTTCCCAAGCTTTAAACATCCCAAGGAGCACTGTGCAAGCGATAATATTGAAATGGAAGGAGTATCAGACCACTGCAAATCTATCAAGACCTGGCCGTCCCTCTAAACCTTCAGCTCATACAAGGAGAAGACTGATCAGAGATGCAGCCAAGAGGCCCATGATTACTCTGGATGAACTGCAGAGATCTACAGCTGAGGTGGGAGACTCTGTCCATAGGACAACAATCAGTCGTATATTGCACAAATCTGGCCTTTATGGAAGAGTGGCAAGAAGAAAGACATTTCTTAAAGATATCCATAAAAAGTGTTGTTTAAAGTTTGCCACAAGCCACCTGGGAGACACACCAAACATGTGGAAGAAGGTGCTCTGGTCAGATGAAACCAAAATTGAACTTTTTGGCAACAATGCAAAACGTTATGTTTGGCGTAAAAGCAACACAGCTCATCACCCTGAACACACCATACCCACTGTCAAACATGGTGGTGGCAGCATCATGGTTTGGGCCTGATTTTCTTCAGCAGGGACAGGGAAGATGGTTTAAATTGATGGGAAGATGGATGGAGCCAAATAGAGGACCATTCTGGAAGAAAACCTGATGGAGTCTGCAAAAGACCTGAGACTGGGACGGAGATTTGTCTTCCAACAAGACAATGATCCAAAACATAAAGCAAAATCTACAATGGAATGGTTCAAAAATAAACATATCCAGGTGTTAGAATGGCCAAGTCAAAGTCCAGACCTGAATCCAATCGAGAATCTGTGGAAAGAACTGAAAACTGCTGTTCACAAATGCTCTCCATCCAACCTCATTGAGCTCGAGCTGTTTTGCAAGGAGGAATGGGAAAAAAATTCAGTCTCTCAATGTGCAAAACTGATAGAGACATACCCCAAGCGACTTACAGCTGTAATCGCAGCAAAAGGTGGCGTTACAAAGTATTAACTTAAGGGGGCTGAATAATTTTGCACGCCCAATTTTTCAGTTTTTGATTTGTTAAAAAAGTTTGAAATATCCAATAAATGTCATTCCACTTCATTCTTCACAAAAAAATACAGTTTTATATCTTTATGTTTGAAGCCTGAAATGTGGCAAAAGGTCGCAAAGTTCAAGGGGGCCGAATACTTTCGCAAGGCACTGTATATACTGTACTCGATACCATTCACTGCATCTTGCCTATGCCGTTCTGTACCACCACTCATTCATATATCTTTATGTACATATTCTTCATCCCTTTACACTTGTGTGTATAAGGTAGCTGTTGTGAAATTGTTAGGTTAGATTACTAGTTGGTTTTTACTGCATTGTCGGAACTAGAAGCACAAGCAGGTCGCTACACTCGCATTAACATCTGCTAGCCATGTGTATGTGACAAATAAAATTTGATTTGATTTGAAATGGGTCAGGTCTTGAAAATGTGTAAAAAACCTTTCCCCCCTCCATATCCACAATGTGCGTAAAAGAGGCCCATATAGATGACTTGGATTTTCCTCGCCGTACTCTCTTTCATTCAGTTTCTTCTTCACATCAGCAAAGAACGACTCTGCATTGTCTGCTTCATATGAGGCTTTAGTTTAGGGAGGTCATAAAAAACATCATACTCAGACAACGTATTTCAAAATAACAGAAGAGCATGTTTTACGTTTTATTTATCTGGGCTTAGTAGCCGAGGATATGTGGCTGCACCATCAACTTGTTCATTTAGCAGACATCACTCGCGTATATTCAGTCAACACATATATTTAAAGATTATAATGGAATATAACAGAACATTTTTGTTTCTCTTAGAATAAAAACCTTACCGTGTAACAACAGTTATAGTAAGTAATGAACAACAGTCCAGTTACAGCTTCTTCTGACAGAATAGAAGAAAAAAAAGAGGTGTCTTATTCCAAATGTGCACACGGGATAGAGGAAGAGCCATTCTTACACTATTGTTTTAAATTCAATCAGCTTCTTCTTCCTCATTCAGTTAATTCAAATTAAACCGTGACATCAGGTACACAATTATCTGTTTCTACCACCTGTTCATCAATTCACGTCATTCATTCAGTGATGCGAGAGACACATTAACGCCTCGGTACTAACGCTTTTAGACTGAACCCAAAGGCATAACCAGCGTTCTAACTCTCCCTTGCTGTGACGCAATGTACTGCACCAAATCACAATCTACCTCAATGCGTTGTGCCAAAAACTCAAAACGTTTAATTGAGGAACCACTGTATATGTACTAAAATGTAACAGCTTATGAATTGGCAACATGATTCATGCGTAAATTGTCAACTACATCATAGATATCAGTTTGAGTAGCATAAAGGTAGTATGATCAGATACTGCAAAAGTGACATTTAAGTAAATGGATTCCCGCCCTTTAATTACTGCACATGTCACAGTAAATCTTGGGATGATGAAGCACATTTAGAAAATGATGAGAGACAAATGATGATGAATGATGTAAAATGAAGGAGAAAATGTATGATTTTTGGATAATGGATTCCTACTGTTGCTATCCTCACACAATCAGCAAGTACCCGTAACCTACCCAAAAAGCTTCCAACTACTGTCACTTTTAGAAAGCCATAAAAGCTTAACTAAAGAGTAACTTCACAACATCACATCTTACCATTAATTACTAGACAACCTGAAGAGTGAACTTGAGAAACTTGGAGGCAAATAGATACATAACCTAATCTGTGAGAAGATACGGTATATAAAATTGTGGACAGCACCAATGGCACTACCTTTACTTTACGTTTCCTGAGGAAGTCATATGAAGCTTTCAGTGAAGTAGCTACTGTAAGTAAATGGGAATCAGAGGACAATGCAATGGAAAAAAGAACTGAACTATTGTCATTCATGCTCTTTCATTGGTAAGGAAATGTTCCTGGTATTTGTATAGTAGACATGAAGGACAGATTCAGTGAATGAGAGATAGAAATATGTAATAAATGCTGGATTACTTTGTCATTCTTTGCTCGGCTTGATTTTGATTCCAGACAAGGAATTCAGGGTCGTACCTATCAGGAGACAGGCAGAAAGGAAAAGAAGTGTAGGTGGGTGTCTCGCACAAAGGAGCTTGACAAGAATAAAATAATACTCATTTGAATGTCTTTCTTTCTCAACAATTTTCCTATTACACACTTACACTGGATTCAGAACATGCACTAGATGATTTGATTGTGGTGGATGGGGATCTTTTAAAGAGGGGGTCTTACAAAACCAAGAAATATGGAGATCAATTTGCTATCAGCTAGGTCAATTTTGGATTGTTCAGTCATCAGAACCATTATCATGGTTTGTGGAGAGACACATTCCAGTGATCTTGTCATTGTTTTTCTTAAATATGAATAGATGTATTTAGGACTATGCTTTCCTATAATTTAGGACTCTGCTAAATAGTGACATAAATTATATCATGCAAACAACCATTGGACATTAGGAAAGTTTTAACTTACAGCTCCATAGCCAAATATAACAACCTTAATTGTGGTTGAGTATTTCTTTTATAGAGTATTGTTTTGGTCGTTGACTTTGAACATGATTCATTAAAACATTTAATTAATCTCTTTCTAGAATTCAACTGATTTGCTACACACAATACAGGCCTAGTACAATTAATTGAAATTAAGATCGATTGAAGACCTGCTTTGGTGAAACCCACCCTTTAACAATAATGAATATGAAGTAACCAAAAAAATAGGGAGTCATTTCTAATTTGGGGATTACTGTAATTGACTGTGCATGTTGTGAAGTTGGTTGCAGCCAGCAAATCAATGCATCACAAGTCAATCCACTGAAAGCGTGTACAAACGCCAAAAGTAATGCCAGAGCTACAGCAGATACAGTGCAATGTGGAAAAGGAAAGAAAGATAGAGAAACAAATAAATAGTACAGGGGATGGTGAATGAAGAAAACAGAATGGGATAAATCAAAAGTAATGAACTTGTAGAGTATTGCAAACATACAATTGATGTCGGAGGTTTACATACACCGCAGCCAAATACATTTAAACTCAGTTTTTCATAATTCCTGACATTTAATCCTAGTAAAAATTCCCTGTCTTAGGTCAGTAAGGATCACCACTTTATTTTATGAATGTGAATTGTCAGAATAATAGTAGAGAATGACTTATTTCAGCTTTTATTTCTTTCATCACATTCCCAGTGGGTGAGAAGTTTACACTCAATTAGTATTTGGTAGCATTGCCTTTAAATTGTTTAACTTGGGTCAAACGTTTTGGGTAGCTTTCCACAAGCTTCCCACAATAAGTTGGGTGAATTTTGACCCATTCCTCCTGACAGAGCTGGTGTAACTGAGTCAGGTTTGTAGGCCTCCTTGCTTGCACACGCTTTTTCAGTTCTGCCGACAAATTTTCTATAGGATTGAGGTCAGGGCTTTGTGATGGCCACTCCAATACCTTGACGTTGTTGTCCTTAAGCCATTTTGCCACAACTTTGGAAGTATGCTTGGGGTCATTGTCCATTTGGAAGACCCATTTGTGACCAAGCTTTAACTTCCTGACTGATGTCTTGAGATGTTGCTTCAATATATCCATGTTATTCTCCATCCTCATGATGCCATCTATTTGTGAAGTGCACCAGTCCCTCCTGCAGCAAAGCACCCACCACAACATGATGCTGCCACCACCCGTGCTTCACGGTTGGGATGGTATTCTTCGGCTTGTAAGCCTCTTCCTTTTCCCTCCAAACATAACGATGGTCATTATGGCAAACAGTTCTATTTTTGATTCATCAGACCAGAGAACATTTCTCAAAAAACTATGATCTATGATATTTGTCCCCATGTGCAGTTGCAAACCGTAGTCTGGCTTTTTTTATGGCGCTTTTGGAGCAGTGGCTTCTTCCTTGCTGAGCGGCCTTTCAGGTTATGTTGATATATGACTTGTTTTACTGTGGATATTGTCACGACTTCCACCGAAGATAGTTCCTCTCCCTGTTCAGGCGGAGACGGCGACTACTAGTCATCACCGATCCCTTTTTCCTTTTTTGTTTGTTGTGTCTTTGGTTCTTTTCACACCTGGTTTCATTTGCCTTAATTTCTGTGTGTATATATTTACACTGTTGCCTACACTGTTGCCTTGCTTGTGCGGAATTATTATTTTATTGTGATGTAGCTCGATGAGGTTATGCCCTATTTCTTGTTTTCACGGATTTAATAAGAGTGTGATATTTTCGGAGCTTTGCTTGTTCCTCTGTGCGTTTGTACGGGTTCTCTGTTGTCGAGGGCATTTTACTTTTTTGATTGTGCCATACCTGTATTGGTGGACTTGCCAATTAAAAAGTACGCTTGTCAGACATCTCTGCTCTCCTGCGCCTGACTCTTTCACCTACCTCCTAACGCAACATTATCACAGAATCCCGCACCACTTCAATGGAGTCAGCAGGAGCGGACGCGCTCCCAATATCTATGGAGGAGCGCGTTCAACACCACATGGCAGTGTTACACCGGCTGGGGACCACGATGGATCAGGTGATGGTGACGATGGATCAGGTGATGGCGACGATGGAAAGATGGGAGAGAGGTGGCCTTCCCACACCTCCATCAGCCACAACCCAACCAGTACCACTACCCTCTCCTTCATTGCCTGGGTCCAGTGGTATTCGATTCGCACTCCTGAGGGAGTACGATGGAACAGCGGCCGGGTGCCAGGGATTCTTACTCAAAATGGAGTTATACCTGGCAACCGTTCACCCGACTCCTTCGGGAGGTGAAATCGTGAACGCCCTCGTCTCCTGCCTCTCAGGCAAAGCCCTAGAGTGGGCCAACGCGGGCCAACGCAGTATGGAACGATCCTGATTCGAGGCACCACTACCCAGAGT
Organism: Oncorhynchus masou masou; assembly: GCF_036934945.1. Classification (NCBI taxonomy): domain Eukaryota; kingdom Metazoa; phylum Chordata; class Actinopteri; order Salmoniformes; family Salmonidae; genus Oncorhynchus; species Oncorhynchus masou. The sequence goes on along the minus strand of NC_088214.1, from coordinate 26,375,342 downwards.
TGTGTTATCTATTATCACAGATATAGATACTTTTGTACCTGTTTCCTCCAGCATCTTCACAATGTCCTTTGCTGTTGTTCTGGGATTGATTTGCATTTTTCACACCAAAGTACGTTCATCTCTAGGAGACAAAACGTGTCTCCTTCCTGAGCGGTATGACGGCTGTGTGGTCCCATGGTGTTTATACTTGCGTACTATTGCTTGTTTAGATGAACGTGGTAACTTCAGGCATTTGGAAATTGCTCCCAAGGATGAACCAGACTTATGGAGGTCAAATACATTTTTTCTGAGGTCTTGGCTGATTTCTTTTGATTTTCACACGATGTCAAGCCAAGAGGCACTGAAAAACATCCACAGGTACACCTCCAATTGACTCAAATTATGTCATGGCTTTAGAAGCTTGTGATAGGCTAATTGACATCATTTGAGTCAAAAGGAGGTGTACCTGTGGATGTATTTTAAGGCCTACCTTCAAACTTTTTCTGAAATTTTCTGGAATTTTTCCAAGCTGTTTAAAGGCACAGTCAATTCAGTGTATGTAAACTTCTGACCCACTGGAATTGTGATACAGTGAATAATAAGTAAAATAATCTGTTTGTAAACAATTGTTGGAAAAATTACTTGTGTCATGCACAAAGTAGATGTCCCAACTGACTTGCCAAAACTATAGTTTGTTAACAAGAAATGTATGGAGTGGTTGAAAAACGAGTTTTAATGACTCCAACCTAAGTGTATGTAAACTTCCGACTTCAACTGTAGATATTCCTGTTTTCTCTGATCTTTCATTAGTATGTATTCCTAGTGATTAAACATGTTGTTGTTTACAGTATTGTTTTTTAAATATTTGCTCTAAAGGAATAAACTCCTTGATCAGACCCACACAAAAGCAACTTTGATAGTATAGCAATACAGCCATAAAGCTTATGACTCAAGGCCACTCCCAGTCAAACACTTTATGACACACACACACACACACACACACACACACACACACACACACACACACACACACACACACACACACACACACACACACACACACACACACACACACACACACACACACACACACACACACACACACACAAACAAACAAACAAACAGACAGCCCAGACAGACACACGCACACACACACAAGTAAAAGTTTAAACAACACAAGGTGAAGGAAGGTGAGGTTTAACAAGCTTCATGTGCCCTCCAGAAAACAGTGGCGTAGTGGTACCGACAGGCCAAACAGAGGAGCGACTGGTCGGCTGTGATGTGGATGTGTGCTTTATATTCAGTGGTCTGAATGAAGGAGAGGTGAGGTGTTATAAATAACAGCGCTATAGTGACACTCACCTGGGATCCTTCTGGATGCTGTCGACAGAAGGTGAGCGGGCCAGTGCGGCCTCCGGGGGCAGCACGGGGCCAGACTTGCTGTAGGGCAACTCGGTGGTCGGGCAGAACTGGAGGGTGCGGTACGGGTTGGCGTAGTCCGAGCCAGTGGCAAAGCTGCTTCTCTGGTAGGGCAAAGTGCCTGAGGCGTTCTGGCTGCCTGTACGCTGCAAGGGGATGGAGTCAACACCAGGGGAAGATGGGGCTACGACAGGAGGGAAGTAGGGACAGAGCAGAAAGTTCAGGACCTCTTCACAAAACTGGTTTACTGGGTCTAGGCAGAGGAATGAGCGAGCACACAGTGAGAAGAGAAACAGAACAACCAAACACCAGAGAAATAAGAGGAGGGGAAGAAGAGGGTGAAAGCAAAATCAAAAGAAAGACAGAAAGGATCATTCATTTAATTAATGTTTCAATACTTCCCTTGGCAGCATCTGCCAAGAACTATAAGGAAACAATACACAGAAAAACATACCGTGTCACAAAAGATTCCGGTACATTTCAATACATTTCATAACTTTCAGTACATTTATCATGTATGAATTATGACGAATGCACTAAATGTCACTTTGTCAAATTACAGTTAGATTAACACAATTGACAAATGACCAGAAGAAGAAGAAGTAGGCATTCTGTAGATGACTGATTATTTACTCCAATAGAACACAACCGATGTACCTCTCTCAGAACACTGAAAAGACCTTAGGCAGTCAGTTTATTGTGAAATGTATTTCTTTACTAACTTTGTGTTTTCATAATCTACCATGAGGAGCATTGAACATGATCTTAAACACAGAACACCTTAATTTCCACACAGTATTGTGTTGGTTAAAATGACTTTCAGAAGTCTTCATGGAAGACAGCGGTGAATGGCTAACAATTTCATGTCGAACAAAGTTCAATGGAGGCTCCTGACAAGTCATTTTTCTGTCTGAAAAGACTGCTTTTCAGGAAAAATGAATGACAGGTATTAGGTTAGAATCACTGTGAGGCCAACATAATATAGTGAAAAGTCAATGTGATTTCTGAATATATACATATATAATTTGTTGATTTGAGCAAAGCCATGGAAAGAGACACGATTCTTTCACTCATTGCCATTTATCTTTGAGGTATTTATCACTGTAGGGCTGCAGACTACTGTGCTGCATTCCCTGGTCAGTGCAGAGCTGCTGCTGCTACTGCTAATCGTGATCATGTGGAAGGCCTCTATACATCTCTAGGGAGCCCTGCCTGCCTGTTAGTTTAACACAGAGTGAGAGGTAAATAGAGTTACCGTGTAACAGCTTTTACACTGCACCCGCCTCCCTGGCAGCCATGACCTAGGCTCCACACATGAAACTCCCACCTGGGCAGTTCTCAGTTGTACTATTGTCGGATAAACATTTTACACGGAGTGTACAAAACATTAGGAAGCTAATATTGAGTTTCACCCCCTTTTGCCCTCAGAAGAGCCTCAATTCTTTACAGACTTTAATGTCCCCGTGGGGAAATGTTGTTGCAGTGTCATGTACACATTTAAAGTGGCGTTTAAATAACAAAACAACTTGAAAATACAACTTTCATAACAGTTACATGCTAAACTTCATTTGCCACATGCGCCGAATACAACAAGTGTAGACATTACAGTGAAATTTCTCCACTGGTTTCTCCACGCATCGTGCAGAAACAAACATCTTTCTGGTAAGAAGAGGGGCGGGGTGTATACTTCATGGTTAATGAGACGTGGTGTGGCCACAACAACATACAGGAACTCAAGTCCTTCTGTTCACCTGATTTAGAATTCCTCACAATCAAATGTCGACCGCATTATCTACCAAGGGAATTCTCTTCGATTATAATCACAGCCGTATATATTCCCCCCCAAGCAGACACATCGATGGCTCTGAACTAACTTTATATGACTCTTTGCAAACTGGAATCCATATATCCTGATGCTGCATTCATTGTAGCTGGAGATTTTATCAAGGCTCATCTGAAAACAAGACTCCCTAAATTGTATCAGCATATCGATTGCGCATCCAGGGCTGGAAAAACCTTGGACAATTGCTATTCTAACTTCTGCGACGCATTTAAGGCCCTGCCCCGCTCTCCTTTCGGAAAAGCTGACCACGACTCCATTTTGTTGATCCCTGCCTACAGACAGAAACTAAAACAAGAAGCTCCCGCGCTGAGGTCTGTTCAACGCTGGTCCGACCAAGCTGATTCCACACTCCAAGACTGCTTCCATCACGTGGACTGGGATATATTTCGTATTGCATCAAACAACAACATTGACGAATACGCTGATTCGGTGAGCGAGTTCATTAGAACGTGCGTTGAAGATGTCGTTCCCATAGCAACGATTAAAACATTCCCTAACCAGAAACCGTGGATTGATGGCAGCATTCGCGTGAAACTGAAAGCGCGAACCACTGTTTTTAATCAGGGCAAGGTGACCGGAAACATGACCGAATACAAACAGTGTAGCTATTCCCTCCGCAAGGCAATCAAACAAGCTAAGCGTCAGTATAGAGACAAAGTAGAGTCTCAATTCAACGGCTCAGACGCAAGAGGTATGTGGCAGGGTCTACAGTCAATCGCGGATTACAAAAAGAAAACCAGCCCCGTCACGGACCAGGATGTCTTGCTCCCAGGCAGACTAAATAACTTTTTGCCCGCTTTGAGGACAATACAGTGCCACGGACACGGCCAGCAACAAAAACATGCGGACTCTCCTTCACTGCAGCCGACGTGAGGAAAACATTTAAACGTGTCAACCCTTGCAAGGCTGCAGGCCCAGACGGCATCCCCAGCCACGCCCTCAGAACATGCGCAGACCAGCTGGCTGGTGTGTTTACGGACATATTCAATCAATCCCTATCCCAGTCTTGTTGTTCCCACATGCTTCAAGAGGGCCACCATTGTTCCTGTTCCCAAGAAAGCTAAGGTAACTGAGCTAAACGACTACCGCCCCGTAGCACTCACTTCCGTCATCATGAAGTGCTTTGAGAGACTAGTCAAGGACCATATCACCTCCACCCTACCTGACACCCTAGACCCACTCCAATTTTCTTACCGCCCAAATAGGTCCACAGACGATACAATCTCAACCACACTGCACACTGCCCTAACCCATCTGGACAAGAGGAATACCTATGTGAGAATGCTGTTCATCGACTACAGCTCGGCATTCAACACCATAGTGCCCTCCAAGCTCGTCATCAAGCTCTAGACCCTGGGTCTCAACCCTGCCATGTGCAACTGGGTACTGGACTTCCTGACGGGCCGCCCCCAGGTGGTGAGGGTAGGCAACAACATCTCCACCCCGCTGATCCTCAACACTGGGGCCCCACAAGGGTGCGTTCTGAGCCCTCTCCTGTACTCCCTGTTCACCCACAACTGCGTGGCCACGCACGCCTCCAACTCAATCATCAAGTTTGCGGACGACACAACAGTGGTAGGCTTGATTACCAACAACGACGAGACGACCTACAGGGAGGAGGTGAGGGCCCTCGGAGTGTGGTGTCAGGAAAATAACCTCACACTCAACGTCAACAAAACTAAGGAGATGATTGTGGACTTCAGGAAACAGCAGAGGGAACAGTAGTGGAGAGGGTAGTAAGTTTTAAGTTCCTCGGCGTACACATCACAGACAAACTGAATTGGTCCACCCACACAGACAGCATCGTGAAGAAGGCGCAACAGCGCCTCTTCAACCTCAGGAGGCTGAAGAAATTTGGCTTGTCACCAAAAGCACTCACAAACTTCTACAGATGCACAATCGAGAGCATCCTGTCGGGCTGTATCACCGCCTGGTATGGCAACTGCTCTGCCCACAACCGTAAGGCTCTCCAGAGGGTAGTGAGGTCTGCACAATGCATTACCGGGGTCAAACTACCGGCCCTCCAGGACACCTACACCACCCGATGTCACAGGAAGGCCATAAAGATCATCAAGGACAACAACCACCCGAGCCACTGCCTGTTCACCCCGCTATCATCCAGAAGGCGAGGTCAGTACAGGTGCATCAAAGCTGGGACCGAGAGACTGAAAAACAGCTTCTATCTCAAGACAATCAGACTGTTAAACAGCCACCACTAACATTGAGTGGCTGCTGCTAACACACTGACTCAACTCCAGCCACTTTAATAATGGGAATTGATGGGAAATTATGTAAAATATATCACTAGCCACTTTAAACAATGCTACCTAATATAGTGTTTACATACCCTACATTATTCATCTCATATGTATACGTATATACTGTACTCTATATCATCTACTGCATCTTTATGTAATACATGTATCACTAGCCACTTTAACTATGCCACTTTGTTTACATACTCATCTCATGTATACACTGTACTCAATACCATCTACTGTATCTTGCCTATGCTGCTCTGTACCATCACTCATTCATATATCTTTATGTACATATTCTTTATCCCCTTACACTTGTGTCTATAAGGTAGTAGTTTTGGAATAGTTAGCTAGATTACTTGTTGGTTATTACTGCATTGTCGGAACTAGAAGCACAAGCATTTCGCTACACTCACATTAATATCTGCTAACCATGTGTATGTGACAAATAAGATTTGATTTGATTTGAAATGCTTACTTACAAGCCCTTAACCAACAGTGCAGTTTAAGAAGAAGAAAATATTTACCAAGTAGGCTAAAATAAAAAGTAATAATAAAAAGTAAAACAATAAAAATAACAAGGCTATATACAGGGGGCACCGGTACCAAGTCAGTGTGCAGGTATACAGGCTAGTTGAGGTAATCTGTACATGTAGGTGGGGACGAAGTGACTATGCATAGGTAACAAACAAACAGTGAGTAGCAGCAATGTACAAGAGGGGGAGGGTATTAATGTAAATTGTCCAGTGGCGATTCTTATGAATTGTTCAGCAGTCTAATGGCTTGGCGGTAGAAGATGTTGAGGTGCCTTTTGGCCCCAGACTTGGTGCTCTGGTACCGCCTGCCGTGCTGTAGCAGAGAAAACAGTCTATAACTTGGGTGACTGGAGTCTTTAACAATTTTATGGGTTTTCTTCTTACATCGCCTGGATGGCAGAAAGCTTGGCCCCAGTGATGTACTGGGTCGTTCGCACTACCCTTTGTCGTGCCTTATGGTCAGATGCTAAGCAGTTGCCATACCAGGCAGTGATGCAACTGATCAGGATGCTCTCGATGGTGCAGCTGTAGAACCTTTTTAGGATCTGAGGACCCATGCCAAATCTTTTCAGTCTCCTGAGGGGGAATAGGTTTTGTCGTGCCCTCTTCACGACTGTCTTGGTATGTTTGAACCATGATAGGTATTACGGACTCAGTCAGGGAGAGGTTGAAAATGTCAGTGAAGACACTTGCCAGTTGGTCCGTGCATGCTTTGATTACACATCCTGGTAATACGTCTGGCCCAGCGGCTTTGTGAATGTTGACCTGTTTAAAGGTTTTGTTCACTTCAGCTACTGAGAGCGTTACCACACAGTCATCCAGAACAGCTGGTGCTCTCATGCATGCTTCAGTGTTGCTTGCCTCGAAGCGAGCATAAAATGAATTTAGCTGGTCTGGTAGGCTCACGTCACTGGGCAGCTCGCGTCTGGGTTTCCCTTTGTAGTCCGTAATACTTTTTAAGCCCTGCCACATCCAACGAGCGTCAGAGCCGGTGTAGTAGGATTCAATCTTAAATCTGTATTGATGCTTTTGTTTGATGGTTCGTCTGCGGGCAAAGTGGGATTTGTTATAAGTGTCCGGACTAGTCTCCCGCTCCTTGAAAGCGGCAGCTCTAGCCTTTAGCTACATGGGTAGTCAAGTGGTTAGAGCGTTGGACTAGTAACTGAAAGGTTGAAAGTTCAAATCCCCGAGCTGACGAGGTACAAATCTGTCGTTCTGCCCCTGAACAGGCAGTTAACCCACTGTTCCTAGGCCGTCATTGAAAATAAGAATTTGTTATTAACTGACTTGCCTAGTAAAATAAAGGTTAAAAAAAAATACAAAAAAAATGCAGATGTTGCTTGTAATCCATGGCTTCTGGTTGGGATATGTACGTACAGTCACTGTGGGGACGACGTCATCGATGCACTTATTGATGAAGCTGATGACTGATGACTTCCTTGCTGAGCGGCCTTTCAGGTTCTGTCGATATAGGACTCAATTTACTGTGGATATAGATATTTGTATACCTGTTTCCTCCAGCATCTTCACAAGGTCCTTTGCTGTTGTTCTGGGATTGATTTTCACTCTTCACACCAAAGTACGTTAATCTCTAGGAGACAGAACGCGTCTCCTTCCTGAGCAGTATTACGGCTGGTCCCATGGTGTTTATACTTGGGTACTATTGTTTGTACAGATGAAAGTGGTACCTTCAGGCATTTGGAAATTGCTCCTAAGGATGAACCAGACTTGTGGAGGTCTACAATTTCTTTTCTGAGGTCTTGGCTGATTTCTTTTGATTTCCCCATGATGTCAAGCAAAGACGCACTGAGTTTAAATATTGGCTTGAAATACATTCACAGGTACACCTCCAATTGACTCAAATGATGTCAATTAGCTTATCAGAAGCTTCTAAAGCCATGACATCATAATCTGGAATTTACCAAGATGTTTAACGGCAGAGTCAACTTAGTGTATGTAAACGTCTGACCCACTGGAATTGTGATACAGTGAATTATAGGTAAAATAATCTGTCTGTAAACAATTGTTGGAAAAATGACTTGTGTCATGCACAAAGTCCTAACAGACTTGCCAAAACTATAGTTTGTTAACAAGAAATGTGTGGAGTGGTTGAAAAATGAGTTTTAATGACTCCAACCTAAGTGTTTTTAAATGTAAATAAATAAGTGTAAATACATTTCACGTTAGCAAGGACAATGGAAGGCATTGGGAGCTTACTCGTTCGCCTCAGGCTTCCCAGAAGGCTTCCCAGAAGGAGCCCCGATCTGCGTCCCCTTTTCTGCCCTCTTTTCTTCACGCGAAAGGTGTGGATCTGGGCCTGTTCCAGTGAAAGCAGGATTTCCTTCTCGTCGGACTCGTTAAAAGGAAACATTTTCTTCCAGTCCGCGGTGAGTAATCGTTTTTCTGATGTCCAGAAGTTATTTTCGGTCATAAGAGACGATAGATATTTGCAATAGATATTTGTATTCCTCTACAATCTCTATGTTCTGACCTCTGATAGATGTTGCAGAGGTAGGTGCTGTATGCTTCCTGAAGTCTATGCACATCTCTTTGGTCTTATTGGTATTGAGGACCAAGTGTGATTCGTCACACCACTCTACAAAGGAATTTAGGACCGGGTCATGGTGTTCCTCGTCATCATGCAACAGGCTGATCAAGGCAGTGTCATCAGCGAAATTAACTTTCCCTTCATCTGTCAGGATGGGAACTAGTACAACTATTAGTGTACAAGATGTACAGGCTCACCTGTTTGTCGGGACATGGACTACAAGGTGACAAAAGCGTTCCACAGGGTTGCGGGCACATGTTGAATTCAATGCTTCAGTGCTGGATGTCCTTTGGGTGGTGGATTATTCTTGATACACACAGAAAAATGATAAGTGTGAAAAAACTGTTTTGCAGTTCTTGACACACTCAAACAGGTGCACCTGGCCCATTATACCGTAAACCATACCCCGTTCAAAGGCACTTACATCTTTTGTCTTGCCCATTCCTTCTCAAAATCATACACATGCACAATCCATGTCTCAATTGTCTCAAAGCTTAAGAGCTCAGTAACTTTCAACGCGGCACCATAATAGGATGTCACCTTTCCAACAAGTCAATGCGTCAAATTTCTGCCCTGCTAGAGCTGCACCGGTCAACTGTAAGTGCTGTTATTGTGGAGTGGAAACATCTCGAACAACAACGCCTCAGCCACAAAGTGTTATGCACAAAATTGTCTGTCCTCGGTTGCAGCACTCACTACTGAGTTCCAAACTGCCTCTGGAAAAAAGTCAGCACAAGAACTGTTCGTAGGGAGCTTCATGATATGGGTTTCCATGGCCAAGCAGCACTACAGCATAGAATGACATTCTAGACGATTCACTTTGGGGAAGGCCCTTTCCTGTTTCAGAATGAAATGCCCCCATGCACAAAGCAAGGTCCATACAGAAATGGTTTGTCGAGATTGGTGTGGAAGATCCCATTGGGATGAATTGGAACGCTGACTGTGACCCAGGCCTAATCGTCCAACATCAGTGCCCGACCTCACTAATGCTTGTCACCCCAGCAATGTTCTAACATCTAGTGGTAAGCTTTCCCAGAAGAGTGGAGGCTCTTATAGCAGCAAAGGAGGGACCAACTACATATTTTGGAATGACCACACACTTTTGATCATGTAGTGTATATTCCCGTCACAAAATAATTGATCAAAACACACTGTTTTGCAATGAAGGTCTGCAGTAGCCTCAACGGCACTCTGTAGGGTAGCAACACGGTGTATTTGGAGGACAGCTAGTTTCCGTCCTCCTCTGGATACATTGACTTCAATACAAAACCTAGGAAGCTTGTGGTTCTCACCCCCTTCCATAGACTTACACAGTAATTATGACAACTTCCTGAGGACGTTCTCCAACCTATCAGAGCTCTTGCAGCATGAACCGACATGATGTCCATCCAATGAAAGGATCAGAGAATTAATCTAGTACTGAAAGCATGAGCTACAAATACCAAGCACAGCAGTGCATAAAATGTGGTGAGTAGTTGACTAAAAGAGAGAGAAAGACAATAGTTGAACAGCTTTAAACAAATGAATTTCTTAAAATATGAAGGAGAAGCAAGAGTGCGAGAAAGAGAGTATTTCATTTTTTTTTTCACTTACTTAGCTAACAAATGCAGCTAGCTAGTTTAGCCTACTCAAACACCCGGCTCAAACAGAGAGGGATGCTATGTTAGCTAGCTGGTAAGCTTATGGTTCTAAGAATTTATTGCCACGGGGGCCTGCCGGTGTAAGTGCTAAACTGCTTGATGACTGTGCACTGTACTGCATGATTGTATCAGAGCGGGTTTACTAACGCTTTAGTTCTAGTAGCTATGTTGACTTGGCATTAGCTAATATGTTGACAAATGTAGGCGGTGTGTAGTTAGTGATTATGATATGAAGGTTTGGCTTGGAAAGATTTTTTCGCCTGGCCACAGACAGCTGATGTGTTGTGCACTGAAGTCCAAAAGCAAAGGAAAAAGGTGAGAGGAGAAGAGTGCGTAGTCCGAAAAGGAATTATCCAACAATCAAAGGGAGATCATGCTGTTTATATGTGGCTGTTACGAAAGTGAACTGTGTTGGAGTGTGATCAGGGGTGTATTCATTACACCGATTCTGTTTCTTAAAACTTTCTTAAAAGGAAGCAAACGTAACTAAAACATACCTGAATTTGTCCAATAGAAACTCTCGTTTGCAACTGCTGGACTAATAATTAAACCCTAGATCAGCTAGATGCAGGCAAGATTGTGGAAAGCACTATTGAATGTGTCAATGTCTGTCACCTTGATTACTCAAATTTGTCTTGACCTATGTTGTAAACTTGAATTCATAGCCTAGGTTGTAGCAGGGAAAATCGAGTATCATGTAGTAGACTTAAACCTGTCAATGTTACTTTGAGCTGGGTGAATGGAATATGAATGAGAGTCATCCAATATGCTGTGATAGAAATAAAGCCATGCTCATAAAACAAATTCTCGTCCTCCCTCATCTTAAACAGCACTGACCGCCACAGCACACAGTGTATATCAGATCAATGAATGTTGATTGACTGAAATAAATATTATCACAAAAACAACATTGTGGCACTGTCTGAAATGTGAATAGGCCTACAAAAAGGTGTCCCATTGCAATGTGTGATTTCATTATATATTTGATGTTGATGCAACATTTTTGGACAACCAAAGAGGCAAAAAGCAACATTGAACCACCAGATGTGAAATGTTGCCCTGGGGGTTGCCTAAAGGCCCACAAAACTGTACCATTTTAGCCTTCTTATGCTATGATTTTACCACCTCAGACAAAATGTCCACATTGTGGGCAAATTATTAGGTCATAAACGATTGTTGAACGTCTTGGCTCGTTCAGTGTGACAGGGTCTAGGTCTGTAGATTAAGTACCACTGTGTGCGGTCGTAGGCTTTGACAAAGTTCTGGCACTGTCAGAAATGTTGAGCCTTTATCCGTGTAGTGTGGTTGGTGTTACGAGCCGATACCAGAAGGAACAGGTCTGGAAGGAACAGGCCCAATACAAACAGGTCCGGCACCTGTGAATAGCTAGATTAATATAATAGTTTGATTTAAACGTTTACATGCTTTGCCAGAACAACGATTTCCCTAATAATCTTGTTTACATGGACATAAACCAAAATCAGACTACCTGATGGGATTTTGATAAAAGCACAAAATCGGCAAGAATTACCTTCAATCGCGTTATTTTTGGGAACCCTCTGACATACAAACTTTATATGTGGAAACAATTTCTAAGGTGCATACTTTCAGTTTTTCCGAACTCACTTCACTAGCGCATAAGCACAGAGGCTTGTGCTGCCGATGCTGGCACATTCGCAGATCAAATACACTAAATTGGTTATATCGTAAAAATCAGCAAAACAAAAATTTGCTTTTTGGTCTTCATCTTAGTTTATGGATAGGCATTAGGGTTAGTAGTGTGGCCAAGGTTAGGGTTAGGTTTAAAATCAGATATTATGACTTTGTGGCTGTGCCAGCTAGTGACCACTCTGCAAGGCCGCCTCCATGGCAAGATTAATGACAATAAATACCAACCTGCAGTGTGACACAATAATCGTAAAAGACAGAATCCTACATACAGTGTGAGAAGGGCTAAAAGGAGGTGAAAGATTAGGTTGAGATTCAGCAGAGGAGGGATACAGTACTGGCTGTGAGGATATGTTCCAACAGCCTTCATGGACAATCTGTACCATCTCAACCCATGCTCAATAAAACACCAGTAAGAATCATGGTATCCCCTCCGGTCTTTCATATAGTAGCCTGCATTCTTTACAAACAGGAAGCAATATCATAACTCCAATTCCCTAGCCTTTAGGAAACTAAAGCTTTTCAGATCGTATAGTAGGATTTGATCATATGCAGTGAAGTGAGGCGGAAATTCTGTGGAGGGGATACACATGCTCATTAAAGAAAGCATTAGGCTAAATACTGTGGAGTGAATTTGACCATGGTGGGTGCCTCATACTCAGTTTTCAATGCTTGAGCATAAATCCTGTGAGATTAATTGAGATTAATTTCTGTCTAATATCTAATGATCTGTGACTACAAAACAAATTGCCATCAAGATACTAATCGGATTTGCATACCTGAACTGAAAAAATGTAGATAAGCTAAACAATCTGATGGAGCGATAAAAATTCTGTTTAAAAAAAAATCATTAGTGTTATTTGCAAGAAAACCACAGTTTAAAGGCCCATCTTCTGAGTTCTACCTGAATGATGAGCTAAATGTGGGGCATTGACTGTTGAAATTCCTGCTTCCTTACTTTTTGGGTTGTTGTGTTTGCTTGATTCCCATCTAATTCTGACATTATACCATTTTTGGTTGCATTGAGTAATTTATCCTATCAAGGATTAATCCAGTGCTGACTCAGAACCTCAAAGAGCCAATAAAAGATTAGCAGCTATCTAAAAACGCTTTTTCCTCTTCAACCTCTCACTGAATGATAACCCCCTATAACCTACTGTGAAACAATGACACTTGGTTGGCTAAGAAGTGAGAAAGCCACAAAGTTCTAGTATAATATAAGGGGATGCCCAGTGCTGCGGGGCAAGGGCTCCGGACCAGCTGACTCACCCTGGTTCTGATTGAGATTCCTGAGAGAGGGCTTCTGGTAGACCCTGTCCTCGTAGATGGGGTCAATGTGGTGCTCAGGAGATTGGAGAGGTCGCAGCTCTGAGCCCAGGTGACTGTGTTGGCTGCTGTAGGAGCCTCTGGACCCTGAACACCACAACACAAACACAGGAAACATTGTAAATTGATTCCAAACATGGTTAATAACGACATCTGGTATTATCAAGCTTATTAACTACAGCATTTAAAACAATTTGAGAGAATATTTATTTATCAATATATAGACAGCTGAACTCATAGAAAACACAATTTTAGACATAATATATATAAAGATATTATCTCTCTGTCTGAGCATGTGAACCCACCAGCCAAGCTGCCAGGCCTCCCGAGGGTGGCGTTGGCGTAGAGCTCGTGGGAGATCTTGTACTGGTCAGAGGAGTGCTGCATGCGCTTGCTGGGGGACAGGGTGGCGTAGTTACCCACAGTGGAGCTGAACTGATGGAGAGGGGACGAACCCGAGGCATTGCCTGAAGAGGCCATGTGCAGTGGAGACGTGGAGGACAGCCCGGCAGACCCCACCACCATGTTTATGGGGGAGCTGGTGCTATAGGACTTTGCCAGCCGGCTGGGGGACTGCTTGGGCGAGGAGACCCGCTGCAGGGTGGCGTAGCTGGGCATGTCGGAGGCTGAGCCAAGGCGCTGGAGCTTGGTGGGCGAGCCCACGGCCTGTATGGAGTGGGGGGAGCTCACGCGTTGGGCGGGCAGGGTGGAGCAAGAGTAGTACATGGAAGGAGTGGGTGGGGCGTCAGGCATGTGGAAGGCGCTGCCATGACTCTGGGCAAACAACTCTCTATCTCTGCACTGGGACTGGGAGGAGTCTCCACTGGCAGCCAGCTGGGCTGCACGGCTAGACGTCACCTGGAGACACACAAGAAGAACCTTATTATTGTTTCAACTGACATTTACTCTGTTCCCAACCCCAAAAGGACATGTATCATTGTTACAGCTGTAAATATAGTGAGCTCTAAAGGTATTGGGGCAGTGACACATTTGTTGCCGTTAAGGCTCTACACTCCAGTACTTTGGATTTGAAATGATACAATGACTATGAGGTTAAAGTGCAGACTGTCAAATTTAGTTTTAGGGTATTTTCATCCATATCATTTAGAAATGACATCACTTTTATACATAGTTCCCACATTTTCGGGGACCAAATGTACTGCGTAACTTGACACTTTTAATGTCAATAAGAATAGAATATGTTTCTAACACATCTACATTAATGTGGACGCTTCCATGATTATGGATAGCCCTTAATGAATTGTGAATAATGATGAGTGAGAAAGTTACAGACGCACAAATATCATACCCCCAAGACATGCTAACCTCTCACCATTACAATAACATGGGAGGTTAGCATTTTATATCATACCCCAAGACATGCTAACCTCTCACCATTACAATAACATGGGAGGTTAGCATTTTATATCATACCCCCAAGACATGCTAACCTCTCACCATTACAATGACATGAGAAGTTAGCATTTTTTGTAAGCTTCTCACTTACCATTATTCATGATTCATTGAGGATTATCTGTAATCATGGTAGCATCCTCAAAGTGTTTGGAAACATGATATTCTTATTTACAATAAAAATGACAATACATTATTTACCATTCATTCTACTGGGCACAAAATAATCAGAAAAACAACCAGAACAAACAGCAAATGCATCCAACAAGTTTGTAGTCACAAGCTTGATAGGGGACTATGTACAAAAGGTGCTGTAATTCCTAAACGTTTCACCTGATACAAATGAAAATACCCTCAAATTAAAGCTGACAGTCTGAACTTTAACTCCATAGTAATTTTATAATTTAAAATCGAAAGTGCTGGAGTAGAGAGTCAAAACTGCAAAAAATGTGTCACTGTCCCAATACTTTTGGAGCTCATGTGTGTATATATTACCGTATTATTATTTTATTTTTTATTATTGTTTCATTTACATCTCTTTTTGACCTGCACTGTTGGAGCTCGGAGCTTAAGAATTTCACTGTACCCTGCAAATACATCTGCGAGTGCGACCCTGTGCATGTGAGTAATAAACTAAACTAATCTAATCTTCCACCTAGATCACATGCCATCTTGAAATCCAGACTATACAGCGAAAAGGCTAAATTATCTTTGACCGTGGCAATCTAAGAGCCTGTTCCAAATGGCATTCTATTCCTTATATAGTCCATTACTTTTGACCAGGGCTCTAAAACTAGTGCACTACTGTATATAGGGAATATGGTGCCATTTGGGACACACAATAAACCTCACCCACCTGGTTGTAACTGTGGATGGCCCCTCCCACCTGACCCCCGCGGGGTGGGGCCTCTAGTGTCTGGTTGCTGTGGTAACTGGCTGGGTAAGGGAGTGTTCCATCCTGATTGTTGAGCTTAAGTGCACTCTGGGATAGCAGGCCTTGTCCTGTTTTGGAAGGAGAGTGGAGCTGAAATATTGAGACAATCTCTTACCCTCTGTGTCTGTATCCCCCATACTCTCTTTCTCCTCTGCGTCCATCACACTCTCACCCTCTCTGCCTCTCTTTCAGCATCTCTCTTCCAGTCTGTCTCTCCCAGTCTCTCTCTCCCAGTCTCTCTGTACGTAACTGCCTCTCTATCTGCCTCTCTCTCTCTCTCTCTCCCTCCCTCTGTCTCTCTCCCTCTTTCAGACCCAGAGAGGCAGAGAGGGAAAGCATGTATAATGGATCAGGAGGAATTGGGAGTCACTGAGCACAAGTGGTGCAGAATGAGGCCGACAATAAAGGTAATCAGACGACAGAGTTGTTTGGGCCTCACTACTCTCGTACGGGTAATTTCAATAGCATGCAGAAAAACGAACGCTGACCTGCATTTTTGTGCTTTGCCAGAACTCCTGTAAATAACAGCACAGTTAGCATTCAATTCAAATAGTAACACTAACATCAGCATTTTATTTCCATAGGCCTACATTTTCATTACATTATCCAAGCAATATTATGCAGTATATTGTATTATATACTGTATATTAGCCACAGTGTTGTAAATCAAAAATAGAATTACTGCACACAAAAATAAATACAATTTACTGCACACTACAGTATAATAGCACACAATCTTCAGCGACATAGCTGTGAGTACTATGCATGTCATTAAATAAAATGCTGTGAACCTGTTTCTGTGTGACCTGTTTCAGTGCTTTACACCGCTCTCAGGTCAGTGAGGCTTCCTGAATTGACTGCCTTCACACCTTCCTCTGTGTTTACTCTCACATCCATGTTGTTCTGGCAACACCCAACTAATTTTCACATTAGCGTGGAGTAACTGGCCCGATGACTGCCTTTGTCACACACATGCGCACGCAAACACACACACACACACACACACACACACACAAGCATCTCATCTCTCACCCCCCCCCCCGACATCATTTTCATTCAAGAAAAGTGAGCTAGCTCATTATGAAAATTATGATTGTAACTAGCACTGAAAATGCTGTCGTAAGTGACTCTTTATTATTTATCTTGTGACATTTATCTATGAGCGGCTATATGAAAATGACCACAGAAATGTTTCTGCAACAACTTCATACTGTTACATATGTGCATTGGAGCATTTAAGTAGTTGAGTATTTCATAAATACCTAATCATGTCAATGGTATCGAGTTTTTGGTTGAGGATTTCTGGAATTTAAGTGAATACTACAGGGTCCTTCTTAGAAGAGTCTGTGTGCGTGCGCGTGGTAAAGTAGTCCAGCAGTCCAGAGGAATATCCCTGGCAAGGTGGTCGCTCAGGGTGCTTTAAATATGCAGGGAGTGGCTCCTTTAATTCATCTAGTCTATAACACATTTCCATTTTTCATCAAGACGCTATTTTTAGCGTAACTGATAGTGAGGGAATGTAGAGTGCAGTGCACGTGCAAACACATCCTATGACACACACGCATGTACACACGCACACGTACGTACGTACACACATAGAAATACAGACACACACACACACAGACAGCATATACTATCTGTATATGTTCTTTCTTTCTAACCCCAAAAACCTCTCTGCTCTTTTCAGCACATTGAATATGAATGTGATTGCTTTATAGTGGCTGATTTGAAACCATATTCCTCGTACACATGTGTACTCTGCTGTGCTCAAAGGAAGCTGCTGACGCCTCGGCGAGACATCATTTCCATATCAAACCCTTGACATACGCTGAATCTCTCCTGACAGCTAATGCTCTCTTAGTAGGTCATAGTAAAAAATATGAAGATCATTGCTTGGATCAAATGAAGTGAGGGCATTTGGGATCAGAAGAAAGGGGAAAACAACTGTTTTGAATGCAGAACGCAAATGTGATAAGAGACTTGAACACCTGCGGTATCTAGTTCCTGATTGAAACGTTCAAAGTCATTGACATCACTCAGTGCTAAAAGAGAAAGATCCTATCACCGAGCATTTCTGTATCTGGTTGATTTTGTATAGATCATTCTTGACATTCTTCTTGACATTTAGACTATTGATAAGCATAAGAAGTGTTGCAGTGAACTTATGCTATTTGTGTTGGCTTGAACAATATCTTCCTGCCTGTTTCATTTGGGACGACATGATATTTGTCTATTTCTAGTGAATTCATGAATTCTAAAATACACTATATATACACAAAAGTATGTAGACACCCCTTCAAATTAGTGGATTCGGCTATTTCAGCCACACTCGTTGCTGAAAGGTATATAAAATCGAGCACACAGCCATGCAAGATCCATAGACAAATATTGGCAGAAGAATGGCTTTACTGAAGAGCTCAGTGACTTTCAACATGGCACCGTCATAGGATGCCACCTTTCCAACAAGTCAGTTTGTCAAATTTCTGCCCTGCTAGAGCTGCCCCGGTCAACTGTAAGTGCTGTTATTGTGAAGTGGAAACGTCTAGGAGCAACAATGGCTCAACCGCAAAGTGGTAGGCCACACAAGCTCACAGAACAGGACCGCCGGTTGCAACACTCACTACTGAGTTCCAAACTGTCCATGGAACCAACGTCAGCACAAGAACTGTTCGTGGATCATCATGAAATGGGTCTCCATGGCCGAGCAGCCGCACACAGCCTAAGATCACCATGTGCAATGCCAAGCGTCAGCTGGAGTGGTGTAAAGCTCGCCGCCATTGGACTTTGGAGCAGTGGAAATATGTTCTCTGGGGATCATCATGAAATGGTTCTCCATGGCCGAGCAGCCGCACACAGCCTAAGATCACCATGTGCAATGCCAAGCGTCAGCTGGAGTGGTGTAAAGCTCGCCGCCATTTGACTTTGGAGCAGTGGAAATATGTTCTCTGGAGTGATGAATCACACTTCACCATCTGGCAGTCTGACCGACGAATCTGGGTTTGTCGGATGACAGGAGAACGTTACCTGCCCCAATGCATAGTGCCAACTGTAAAGTTTGGTGGATGAGGAATATTAGTCTGGGGCTGTTTTTCATGGTTCCGGCTGGCCCCTTAGTTCCAGTGTAGGGAAATCTTAACGATACAGGATACAATTACATTATAGACCATTCTGTGCTTCTAACTTTTGGGGACAGTCCTCATCGCTTAACATCAGTGCCCGACCTCACTAATATTCAGCAATATTCCAACATCTAGTGGAAAGCTTTCCCAGAAGAATGGAGGCTGTTATAATAGCAAAGGGGGGATCAACTACATATTAATGCCCATGATTTTGGAAGGGGATGTTCGACAAGCAGGTGTACACATACTTGTTATGGTGAGGATACAATGTCTTTCATCTTGGAAATCAACATTTTTATTCACGTTTCAACTTTTGAAAAAGGTGACATTCAATGTATATCTAAAATTGTGTGAGATCTGTCGACGTGCCCTTGAGCAGGGTGTTGACCCTGGTTGCTTCTGTGGGTCGCTCTGGATGGGAGTCTGTTAGATCACTGAACGTAATGTAAATTGGCTTCACTGCAAGTAGATGGTATGTTTTAATATATAATTTTTTTTATCTGCACTGTATAACGTAAGGAGCGTCCTTACTGTCACCTGTGGAGAATTCCTGGGAGTCAAGGATCCCAGATTCCTGGAGTGACCTAATGCAGGAGTCCACCAGCTCCAAGCCAGTCGTCAGTTCCTCCTCAATGTCCTTCTGTCCGTCTGTGGAGACACAGCAATGAATGGAGAAGCAGGATTATTGTCCCGTTACCTCACAAATAGTCAAATGTTTACAAGCAGCTGAGGTTTACTACAGGCACACTGACGGCAAAGTGGTAGTGACCATGTTAGATAAGCCAAAACCTATGTAGCTTCACTATTTACTGAAACGTGTCTCTGCCGTGCTGTACCGTCTCCTTGTCTATCTGTCTGTCCGTGCCTACAGAAACGGACATACTTGTCCTCTGTCTTCAGTTTGGCAAACAGTGCCAAGGGATAAAGCCTTACACAAGAGGGTTAAGATCAACATTAATCTCTCTTCTATAGTGGCAGGCATGGAGGCTGAAGCTACTAGCAGTAGACACTTAGTCCTCTACCGTATAAGGATGATTACTAGCGTTTTAACTCAAGGGTAATTATGTTTGTGCAACCTTCCTAAAATCATCCCAAACATTTCTAAACTCAACCATCGGTCCCGTGTGGCTCAGTTGGTAGAGCATGGCACTTGTAATGCCAGGGTTGTTGGTTCGATTCCCATGGGGCGTCAAAGTGAAATTGTATGCGTCGCTCTGGATAAGAGCATTTGCTAAATGACTTAAAGGTAATAAAAATCAGTCAAACTTTTATAGAGTAGATGACTAAGGGGAAGCAGAATCCTGAACATGACTTGCAGTCATAAATCTTTTAGCGCTGCTTCAATCAAATCCTAAACTACCTGTGTTTGATAGTTTAGAAGACAAGGTTGCGGTCTGTGGTTCATACTTTGCTCAAAGCTCATCAATCTAGTCTCAACTAGATGTGCATATTTCACACTGGACAGACAGCTCTGTTGCTGTTCTGTTTGACAAATTATGACAACTGTCCAGACGTAGGAGCAAGGCATTGTCCACACCACTCCACCCCCAAGATGCACCTATCATTACAATATGTACACAATTCCACGGAGGGTTCCGCATGCTCTGTCACATAATATAGAACAAGATGCATTGGTGCAGGATTTAGTACAACGTACCTTGGTTATTCCAGCGAAACTTCTCATCTGCTGAACTGAAAGAGAGAAAGAAACAGATCATGGTCAGAATAGAAAAGCAGCAAACCTTAATTTTCCTCTGCCGTAGAATCCTAATGCCCCAGACCTGAGCACTACCTGATGACTGTAACATTTCCATCCATCTGTCTGCCTGTCTGTCTGTCTGTCTGTCTGTCTGTCTGTCTGTCTGTCTGTCTGTCTGTCTGTCTGTCTGTCTGTCTGTCTGTGGTGTGACTAGGCTACAGTACTGTAGAGCAGAGCACAATGGGAGTGGGGATGACTAAAGGGATCCCTTCCTCCCTTCCTCTGGTCAACATGGGGTCATCTGTCTGAGCAGCCCAGCCAGCCAGCACTAAGCCTGGACAGGGGAGGTGCACAACACACCATCCAGAGAGACAAGGGACACGTGCCCCCCCCCCCCCCCCCCCACCCACCCATAGCCCCCCCTCCTCCCCCTGCCCCTTCAGAACCGCCACGCACCCCTCCCCGAAGCACTAGGAGGGTGACAAATATTAACAATGTAGCCATGAAAGCACCACCTAGCTAAAGCTTCTTAGGGATCGTCGTCCCGTCAAGGGAACAGTTGTAAATCATGCAGCACCTTGTGTCATGATCGCAGATTTTAGAGAAACAATAAATGTCGGTACATATAAGTGTCTTATATCGGCTGAAAACTTACATTTGTGTTAATATAACTGCACTGTCGAATTTACAGTAGCTATTACTGCAAAAAAATGCCAAACTATTGTTTGAGGAGAGCTCCTAACCGCTATAGGTTTGATAAATTCACCTCTGAAGGTGAAATGTGTACTTACATTCTGAAATCTTGCCCTGATTTCTCATCCAAAAAGTCCCAGAGATAACATGAAGTGTCGTTTTGTTAGATAAAATCCTTTTTCATATCCTAAAAAGGTCCATATAGCATGCACGATCGATTTTGTATTTCCACTCGTTCAATTTGCAAAGAAAGGAATGTGTGAAAATCTAAACCTAAACGTTGTTTCAACCGGTCAAATCACGTTCATATGTATTCCTCAGAGATCCTAGAACGTAACCAGACTTCACTATATTATTAGGGGTGTAGTATATCCTATAGAACACCATATTTGATCAAAGATCAATGACGCAGGCGGTCTTCATTTGAACGACTCTAACTTTGTCAAATAAGCACCAATCAGGGTTAAAAAAAGCTAGTTAGATAGCCAATGAGCCGGGCTTTACGGGAGTATCTGGAATCCATGTATATGTCGTAAAATGTAGCTACTAACCTAGTTGGACAGCATTGTCCTTTTGGACAAGAATTATAAGAATATTCAGAGTTATGAAGTTGTTGAACTTATAATATGGCTACTAATACTGGAAAAGCTAAATCAAAGTCCAAGTATACAGATTTGACTATATTCTGAAAAATGTCATACGAACGCAAATGTCTCCTTCACGATTTGCACAAATGTACCTGGGTGACTTCACACTAAATGTCATGTAGTTCGCTCATACTTCAAGTTATCCGTCTGAAACGTTGCACATACACGGCTGCCATCTTGTGTACACCATCGGAATTACAACCAGAGTGATGGCTAGAACTGGGACCTTTCTCTTGCATATCAAGGATTGTGGTAAGAAAAAATTGTCGTTTTTTTCTTTGTATTTTCTTCTACCAGATCTATTGTATTATATTCTCCAACATTCAATTCACATTTCCACAAACTTCAAAGTGTTTCCTTTCAAATGGTACCGATAATATGAATATCCTTGCTTCAGGGCCTGAGCTACAAGCAGTTAGATTTGGTATGTCATTTTAGGCAACAATTGACCAAAAAAAAGGGTCTATCCCTAAGAAGATTTATTAACACATCACAATGAAATGCAACTCACTGCTGTTCATGGAGACCTGATTCTGCCAGGTTACAGCCAGGGGGGCTTAATTCTATACAGGCTATATTTCTAATTCTACATGAGTGGATGACTGTTCCAGGTGGTAAAATGGCTCCCCACTGAGAAATCAACTGCTGCCCTCTCATCAGAGCAGAGACTAGCACAGAGTGCTGCTTCTGCCAGCCAGCCTTTATCCTTTTCATGGGGCGATATGTTGACGTAGTCGCTAAGCCAGGGCCGTCACATGGACTCAGATAACCACACTGGGATCGATGGGAGATTATCTCTGATCTGGAGCACACAAACAACAATCATAATAACTATGGAGTCACTGGAAATGGGAGCTTGAGTGGAGTATCGGGATCTGCTGTCCCCCATCACATGATTAATGTGAGAGTGTCCCAGTGAAGGGCCGGCCCAACGCTAGCTGCCTCAGAGCTCAGCCGCCACTGTGATCACTAGGCTAAATGGTCATTCACTGGCCCTTTGACCAAGTAGCAGCTGCTAAATCATCCTATTGATTTCTCCTTCACAGTTCCTATTGTGAGGCTGTCTCCGTTTACAGTGGGGTGACGAATTGCCAGAGAAAACAAAACTAATAGGGGCTCAACATCGGCCCGCAAGTGCTCATTCATCACCCGTTCTTTATTGAACAATAAACACATACAGCACCGCACCGGCACAGGGCAGGAGAGGAAGAGAGGAAAGGGAAGAGGGTCAGTGTGTTGGGCTTGAGTGGCCTCTCACAGAGACACTCTGATGGTCTGAAAGGATTGATGATAATAACCAGTACCTCCTATCTCACTCCTGTGTTTGCCTCAATAGTTTCCCCCTACTTTTTAAACTATAGCATGCCTGTAGGCCTACATCTCAGTCTACAAGTCTTAAGCTCTAAAACTACTAGGATATACAGTGACATGACTCGAGAGAAATAGAAGCAATTAAAAACTAAAAACTAAGTTTCAAAGATGCACTACGCAGAAATCACTCCCCCATTTCCAGGTTGCTAAAATTCTAATAGTTCACCTAATTTCATTTTATGTGACAAAACAAGCAAGTTCAGTGTAGAAAATCATTGTACCATCTAAACCGCTGTGAAATATATTTTCCATAACCAGCAATATTGTATTTTCAGCTGGTGTACAAAAACAAAAGTAAAAGATGCAAAAACAAAACTTAAGAATTAGAAGCATATATAACAGTATAGCATCCATCCATTGCCTCACCCCTACCTGGGCTTGAACCAGGGACCCTCTGCAAACACTGCCAACAACCACCCTTGCAGCATCATTACCCATCACTCCACAAGTGCCGCAGCCCTTGCAGAGCAAGGGGAACATCTACTTCAAGGTCTCAGAGCGAGTGACCTCACCGATTGAAACGCTATTAGCGCGCACCACCGCTAACTAGCTAGCCATTTCACATCGGTTAAACATAGAAATAGGGCACATAGAACAGATCTACTGCCTCTTAGACTTGCTTTCAGTGAGAATGATCTATATTACACCCAAAAAGTTTCATATTGCAGCTTTGAGTGAGAGGTAGCCATTGGACTGAAGCTGAAAAATGAAGGAAATTCACATGAGCACCACAATGAATACGTCACCCATGCTCTACCAAGGTTTTCCAGCACACAGCTTCGACCTACAATAGTAGCTATGTTGGTCTATTGTACTTCCAACAATATGTAGGCAGGTTGCTTATGATTCAAACCTTCTTAAACAGCCTAATTCATACTCTTCAGAGGTATAATGAAAAGCCAACAGACATTTACTCCTGATGTGCTCACCTGTTTCATCCTCTACAACCACTGTGGTTATTATTTGACCCTGCTGGTCATTTATGAACGTGTGAACATCTTGAAGAACGATCTGGCCTTAATGACCATGTACTCTTGGTTGGTTCCTCAATAGGTTTCTTCCCAGATTCCAGCCTTTCAAGGGAGTTATTCATAGCCACCACGCACCTACATCTGCATTGCTTGCTCTCTGGGGTTTTAGGCTCGGTTTCTGTATAAGCACTTTGTGACAACTTCTGATGTAAAAAGGGCTTTACAAATTAATGTGATTGATTGCTTGATAATGGACTTCGCAGGGTACTGCTATTAAAATAATAAAGTATAGTCTCAACATCAACAGTGAAGAGATGTCTCCAGGATGCTGGCCTTCAAGGCAGAGCTGCAAAGAAAAAGCCATATGTCTGGCCAATAAAAATATAAGATTAAGATGGGCAAAAGAACAGACACTGGCCTTCCCAACTCCAGGAAGGCATGCATCCCGGAGTCGCCTTCATCACTGCTGACGTTGAGGACTTGTGAGGTGTCTGTTTCTCAAACTAGATACTCTAATGTAAGACCTCCCACTCCTCTTTATATTCTGGTTAGAGCCAGTTTGTGCTGTTCTGTGAAGGGAGTAGTACACAGCGATGTGCGAGAGCTTCAGTTTCTTGGTAATTTCTCGCATGGAATAGCCTTCGTTTCTCAAAACAAGAATAGACTGATGAGTTTCAGAAGAAAGTTGTTTGTATCTGGCCATTTTGAACCTGTAATCAAACCCACAAATGCTGATGCTCCAAATACTCAACTAGTCTAAAGAAGGCCAGTTTTACTGCTTCTTTAATCAGCTGTGCAACATAATTGCAAAAAAGGGGATTCTAATGATCAATTAGCTTTTTAAAATGATAAACCTGGATTAGATAACACAACGTGCCACTGGAACACAGGAGTGATGGTTGTTGATAATGGGCCTCTGTACTAGAGGTCGACCGATTAATCATAATGGCCGATTAATTTCAAGTTTTCATAACAATCGGAAATCTGAATTTTTGGCCGCCGATTTTTGTATTTTTTATATTCCTTTATTTAACTGGGCACGTCAGTTAAGAACACATTCTTATTTTCAATGACGGCCTAGGAACGGTGGGTTAACTGCCTAGTTAACCCAGCTCGGGGGATCCAATCTTATCCAAAGTTAACTAGTCCAACGCTATAACGACCTGCCTCTCGTTGCACTCCACAAGGAGCCTGTTACGCGAATGCAGTAGAAGCCAAGGTAAGTTGCTAGCTAGCATTAAACTTATCTTATAAAAAACAATCAATCCATAATAATCACTAGTTATAACTACACATGGTTGATGATATTACTAGTTTATCTAGCGTGTCCTGCGTTGTATATAATCGATGCAACGCTGGGGGATGATTTAACAAAAGCTCATTTGCGAAAATAGCACAATCGTTGGACGACTGTACCTAACCATAAACAGCATTGCCTTTCTTAAAATCAATACACAGAAGTATATATTTTTAAACCTGCTTATTTAGCTAAATGAAATCCAGGTTAGCAGGCAATATTAACCAGGTGAAATTGTGTCACTTCTCTTGCGTTCATTGCATGCAGAGTCAGGGTATATGCAACAGTTTGGGCAGCCTGGCTCATTGCGAACGAATTTGCCAGAATTTTACATAATTATGACATAACATTGAATGTTGTGCAATGTAACAAGAATATTTAGACTTAGGGATGCCACCCGTTAGATAAAATACCGAACGGTTTCATATTTCACTGAAATAATAAACTTTTTTTTTCAAAAGATAGTTTCCGGATTTGACCATATTAATGACCAAAGGCTCGTATTTCTGTGTGTTATGTTATAATTAAGTCTATGATTTGATAGAGAAGTCTGACTGAGCGATGGTAGGCAGCAGCAGGCTCGTAAGCATTCATTCAAACAGCACTTTTGTGCGTTTTGCCAGCAGCTCTTCGCAAGCACAGCGCTGTTTATGACTTCAAGCCTGTCAGCCTAATGGCTGGTGTAAACGATGTGAAATGGCTAGCTAGTTAGCGGGGTGCGCGCTAATAGCGTTTCAAACGTCACTCCCTCTGAGACTTGGGGTAGTTATTCCCCTTGCTCTGCAAGGGCTGCGGCTTTTGTGGAGAGATGGGTAACTCTGCTTCGAGTGTGGCTGTCGTCAATGTGTTCCTGGTTCGAGCCCAGACAGGGCGAGGAGAGGAACGGAAGCTATACTGTTACACTGGCAATACTATAGTGCCTATAATAACATCCAATAGTCAAAGGTATATGAAATACAAATGGTATAGAGAGAAATAGTCCTATAAATACTATATTAACTACAACCTAAAACCTCTTACCTTGGAATATTGAAGTCTCATGTTAAAAGGAACCACCAGCTTTCATATGTTCTCATGTTCTGAGCAAGGAACTCAAACATTTTTACATGGCACATATTGCACTTTTACTTCTCCAACACTTTGTTTTTGCATTATTTAAACCAAATTAAACATGTTTCATTATTTATTTGAGGCTAAATTGATTTTTATTGATGTATTATATATTATATTAAGTTAAAATAAGTGTTCATTCACTATTGATGTAATTGTCATTATTACAAATACATTTTAAAAATTGCCCGATTAATCGGTATCGGCTTTTTTTGGTCCTCCAATAATCGGTATCAGCGTTGAAAAATCATAATCAGCCGACCTCTACTCTGTACGCCTATGTAGATATAGATAGTAGATATTCCAGAAAAAATCTGCCATTTCCAACTACAATAGTCATTTCTAACATTAACAACGTCTACACTGTATTTCTGATCAATTTGATGTTGTTTTAATAGACAAAAAACAAGGACATTTCTAAGTGACCCCAAACTCTTTTGAACGGTGAACGGTAGTGTATATACACTACCGGTCAAAAGTTGACACACCTACTCATTCAAGGATTTTTCTTTATTTTTACTATTTTCTACATTGTATAATAATAATAATAACAGTGAAGACATCAAAACTATGAAACACATATGGAATCATGGGGTAACCAAATAAGTGTTAAACAAATTTGAGTTTCTTCAAAGTAGCCACTCTTTTCCTAGATAGCAGCTTTGCACACTCTTGGCATTTTCTCAACCAGCTTCATCTGGAATACTTTTCCAACCGTCTTGAAGAAGTTCCCACATATGCTGAGCACTTGTTGGCTGCTTTTCCTTCACTCTGCATACACATGCGGAGATCATCCGTTCACCTACTCTGTGTCTCACAAAGACACGGCAGTTGGAACCAAAAATCTCCCATTTGGACTCCAGACTCCAGTTTTTTCACGTGTTTCAAGAATGGTCCAACACCCAAAGGACATCCAGCCAACTTGACACAACAGTGTTCCTAATGTTTGGTATACACAGTATGTATATATACTGTACTATATTATATCCAGTGGTGTAAAGTACTTAAGTAAAAATACTTTAAAGTACTACTTACGTCAGTTTTTAAGGCATCAGTACTTTACTATTTATGTTTTTGACAACTTTTACTTTTACTTCACTACATTCCTAAAGAAAATAATGTACTGTAATGAAACAGCAGAGAGCAGATCTCGAACCCTCGACCTTCTAGCCCGAGGTCCGGCGCGCTATCGACTGTGCCACAAAAGCATGCTCGTGCGTCAGGGTCGATTTTCGCGCTTATAAACCCAGGGTCGTTACAGTACTATTTACTCAATACATTTTCCTTGACAACCAAAAGTAAATCGTTACATTTTGAATGCTTAGCAGGACAGGAAAATTGTCAAATTCATGCACTTATCAACAGAACACGTGGTCATCCCTACTGTGTCTGATCTGGCTGACTCACTAAACACAAATGCATCATTTGTAAATAATGTCTGAGTGTTGGAGTGTGCACCTGACTATCCATACATTTTAAAAACAAGAAAATGGTGCCGTCTAGTTTGCTTATTATAAGGAATTTTTAATTATGTAGTATTTTACTGGCTGACTTTCACTTATACTTGAGTAACTTTCTATTAAGGTATCTATACTTTTACTCAAGTATGGCAATTGGGTACTTTTTCCACCACTGATTATATCTCATTAGGCTGTATGTCAGTGTTGTAGAACTTGAGTCAGGTCTCGAAACCACACATTGAGTATCTCGGTCTTGTCTCGGTGTCGGATTAATGTGTACTTGGTCTTGACTCGGTCTCTGGTAAATGACTCAGTAATTTGTTCCTGAGTCCAGCCGAGACCTGTGAGGTAAAAAAACGAATAATTATTAGCTTCCATTCGGTCAGCGCATAAAACCACACCGCCAGGCCAAATATATACACTCCTGCAGTGGCAATGATCACAAGTCAGTCATAATGTGGCTAATAGGTTAGCGTATCTATCTATTTATGTAGCAAGCTAAAAAAAACACGGAGTCGAACGTTAGCTAGATAGCTATTGGAGGAGTGGGTGACTGACTGACCTTTTCCCCTCATTGTTTTTCGGTGACTATACACATCTACAGATGCAAGTGTCATTTGGTTAGCTAGCAAGAACTTGAACTACTTTTATCCAGTTAGCATACCTCGTGTTCGCAAATTTATTCTGGCTACTCACTCTACTCTGATTTCAGAGCACTCTGAGTGTGCACTCTGAGTGTCTGAGTGTGCGAGAGCGCAGAACAACTGATGAAATTACGAACGCGCCACACCTGTTGAATATGACCATGTCAAGTAAATTTAGGAAAAAAAGTCCTAGTTAGTCAAGAACGCTCTAGATAACATGTAAACGGCCTAACTAGCTCTGCTATGGCGAGGAAATTTTCAAAGTGAAGTTCTCTTGTTTGTGTCTGGATGTAGCTAGCTAGGAAGTTAGCCAACTTCAGCCAGTTAACTTGGGTACTTTGTTTTGACAAGTATGCATTGGCAGGCAACCTGCAGAAGGACGAGGAGGTTACAATTTCCCGTTTATCAGTTTGATTTTGATGGCCAAATAGCTGAAAACTTTTGAGACGGTTTATCTAACGTTCCTTCGTTAGATTTTAGCTCATCTTGCTCTGTCTAACATTATTTTATTTAACTAGGCAAGTCAGTTAAAAACAAATTCTTATTTTCAATGACAGCCTAGGAACAGTGGGTTAACTGCCTGTTCAGGGGCAGAATGACAGATTTGTACCTTGTCAGCTTGGGGATTTGAACTTGCAACCTTCCGGTTACTAGTCCAATGCTCTAACCACTAGGCTACCCTGCCGCCCCAGTTGGTGTGTGTAACTGAGGGAGAGAGAGCCTACCTTTTCAAGGTTGCGTGATCAATAGGACTGTACAGGAGGAATCCCGTGGTGTTTACATATTTACATGAATCCATTCAGGTGTATTGTGAGCTTTTGGCAAATGCGCTCTAATGATCTAAAGTTGTGCTGTTGCAACTGCCTGTAAACACACGGTCCAATTCAAAATGAATGATGGCAGGCCTGTGTGGCAAATAAGTTGTTTGTGTAAAGGTCTACTGTAGCTCTGATTGGCTATTGCGCACCAGTCTGTGTAGACTCCCGTTTTGGTTTAATTTATTGCAGTGGCTATCATTTGCCCAAACGCAAGGCCACTTTCCCAAATGCCTTAGTGTATTCCCAAACATTCTAAGAATTTATGAAAATGTGAAAATTACCATATCTAAGTGGTTGCTTGTCAGATATGTTTTTTTTAAGTGCCATATTCATCCTGGGGGTGTGGATCTGGGCCGAGTCCGGCTGAGAGTCAGACTCGGCCGACGTCATGTGGCCCGAGTCTGTGCCGCCTTCGGCAGTATTACTTATGGCTTTGATGCGGGGATTGAGCTCGGGCCGATTCTGGTGTGACTTATCTGGCCCAAATGTATTACTTGGGGCTCAGGCCCATTGGGGGTACTCTCTGGCAGATGATTACATGGTCTGCTTTATATAATTAACATTTCATTATCTATTTATTTTTCCATATTTTCCTCATTGTTTCTGTGATCAAAAAATACAATTAACATTTAAATGAAATTCTTTAAGAGTCCTGTATAGTATTTTAGCATTTTAATACTTTGTGCAAGGCCATTGATAAACATTAAAGACTTTGTAGATGGAACTTCCCGAGTGGTGCAGCGATCGAAGACACTGCTTCGCAGTGCAAACTGCGTTTCTACAAATGCTGGTTTGAGACCAGTGGGAGACCCATGAGGCGACGCACAATTTGGCCCAGCGTTGTCCAAGTTAGGGGAGGGTTTGGCCGGCCCGGAATGTCCCTGTCCTATCGCGCTGCGGTGACGCCTGTGGCAGGCTAGGCGCATGCACGCTGACACGGTCACCAGGTGTTTCCTCCGAGACAAAATTATGTTTGTGGATGGGTATAATTTGTATGTATAAAATGTATAATAGTCATATTTTAAATGACTAAATCTGGTAATTTTGTATACATTAATTTAAATTTGCATCAGGCCGCTTCTGGGGGGATTCTGGTACGATGCCGCTGAATTCTGGTAGACTGAAACGGCCGATGTACTTGGGCCAATTCTGGGCAGTCATTCATTCTGATTCCGGGCCGAGTCCAACACCTAATTCCGGGCCGATTCAATCAGTTCCGGCTCCCCGGAAGAGGGCCACTTCTGGGCCGATTCCTCATTGCTAACAGGGTATAAACAGATTTGAATAACATTCCATGTTGCAAAAATGCTGTCAGTTCCACTATAAATGCAACAATGTTTCACATAAAAGTTATTTTCAAAGAGGTGGCTAACAGCAAGCATGCTGCATTAAAAAATACAGTTCCACTCACCAGATGATGATCATTTGAAACTTAACTTGTTGAAAGTTATTTTTGAAAAGGGAGAAGCTAACAAATTAGCAACAACATCCTCTTTGATAACACCTGCTGCAGCTGCTGCAAACTAGCTGACAACAAAAGCTAGCTAGCTATTGCGCAGTGACCGTTGGCCTTCAAGAAGGCAGAAGTTTCCATACTTTTTGTAAAAATGGTCCACTCATTAAGTCAAAATGGGATTGGATGATTCCACTGTCACACCCACATTTTTCCCTAATACAGTTAAATGGCATATGCCTTTAACTAGCTAGATTTATCTCCCCAGAGACCAGGAAAGAAAAAATCCTGATTGGATATTTTTTTTTTCAGCTTCCAGGAATTGTGTACAGGTCCTTGCGACATGGGGCCGTGCATTATCATGCTGAAACATGAGGTGATGACTGCGGATGAATGGCACGCAAATGGGCCTTAGGATCTCGTCACGGTATCCGTGTGCATTCAAATTGTGATCGATAAAATACAATTATGTTCATTGTCCGTAGCTTATGCCTGCCCATACCATAACCACACCACCACTATGTGGCTCTCTGTTCACAATGTTGACATCAGCAAACCGCTGCCTGGTACAGTTGAAACTGGGATTCATCCGTGAAGAGCACACTTCTTCAGCATGCCAGAGGCCATCGATGGTGAGCATTTGCCCACTGAAGTCGGTTACAACGCTGAACTGCAGTCAAGACCATGGTGAGGATGACGAGCATGCAGATGAGTTTCCCTGAGACGATTTCTGATAGTTTGTGCAGACATTCTTTGGTTGCTCAAACCCCCAGTTTCATCAGCTCTCCGGGTGGCTGGTCTTAGATGATCCCGCAGGTGAAGAAGCCGGATGTGGAGGTCCTGGACTGGTGTGGTTACATGGTCTGCATTTGGGAGGCCGGTTGGAAGTACTGCCAAACTCTCAAACGATGTTGGTGGTGGCCTATGGTAGAGAAATGATCATTAAATTCTCTGGCAACAGCTCTGGTGGACATTCCAGTAGTCAGCACGACAATTGCACGCTCCCTCAAAATTGTATTCTTTCTGTGGCATTGTGTTTTGTGGCCTTTTATTAATCCCAGCACAAGGTGCACCTAGGCCTGTTAAGGTGACTGTATTACTGCCACACCAGCGGTCACGAGTCATGGCGGCAGTTAAATTCCACTTGCCCATTTAGTCATTAATAGCTTACCAAACTTGCAAATAACTGCCTGGTACTCAACACTATTGTCCCTCTAATCACTCTGACATCAAAGCAAATGTAATCTAAAATCTAGTTAAACACTTCATGAGAACCCATGAGATTTTCTATAGGCTATGCAATTGTGTGAGAAAACAGAGTTTTGATTGACTCTTAAAAAAGGAGGACACCATCAGCTTTCTATAGGCTAGGCCTACATTTATTTCTTATTTTCATCGACACTGGTGTCATATTGGAATAGATATGATGGTAATAATATTTGAATATAACATTTCGCTTCAAACAAATGCATACTGTAATGTAATGAAACGGGCAGGGAGCAAGCCTCGGACCTTCTAGACCGAAGTCCTGCGCGCTATCGACTGTGCCCCAAAAGCATGCTCAAGCGACAGTCGATATCAGTGTTTATAAACCCAGGGTCGTTACACTACTCCCTACTTTTCAAAGAGCGCGTCGTCGCGCTAGCTTGCGACTCAACATATTTTATAGGAACGCGTTCACCGGTCAAGCACACGCACGTTCGTGGATGCAAGGTCCGATCACTTCTGACACCAATGCAATGAAACGGGCAGGAAGCAGGCCTCGAACCTTCTTGCCCGAAGTCCAGCGCGCTATCGATTGTGTCCCAAAATCATGCTCAAGCGGCATAGTCGATATCCGCGTTTATAAACCCAGGGTCGTTACAATAAGAGCAACCTACTTTCATCAGCGATCTGTTGCACCTAAAATTCTTTATTCTATGATCTTGATACACACTACTCGTGTGTTACGACAGGTTATATTTCAAGTCTATCTCTAAAGAGCTAGTTGAACTTTAGCTCAAAACAGTTTCTCATATTGATTTACTACTACACAATCAATCCAATCTGTCTGGATAATAACTTTAAAAGAGAGCGTAATTGTTGGTGTGATTAACAAGTGCTGCAGCTGCAGGTCACCATCTGTAGACTCAGTTAATCACACTGCTGTTATCTCGATGTGCTGGTTATTGACAGATAAACGAATCTCAGGTTACATTCCCATGATGAGATCATCAATATGAACCCTCTCATATAATTAGGTTGGTGGAAATTAAGAAAATATGCATGTATAAGCTACTATAATTGTAGCAAAGTTCAGAGCTGGTGTGTGTGTGTGTGGATATTGTGTGTTAGTGCTAAGAGCAGCACTATAAAGTGAGGACAAGAAGAGCAAGGTTGAGTTCAGAGTGTTAGAGCAGTTAAAGATATAACTGTAACCAATGGCTTATTAAACCGGAGGAGGTTATGCAGCATGGCAGCCGAACACTCTCTTGTTTAAACAACATAGCTATTTTATCACCATTGAGACCAAGGTCTCTTTTACAAGGGAACCCTCAAGGGAGCCCTGTTACAACACCTCTCTTTCCCAAACAGTCTGCTCGTTCTCTACCACCAATTTTTACATATTTTATTTACATTTGAATCATCTAGCAGACACTTATCCAGAGCAACTTACAGTAGTGAGAGCATACAGCAAAGCAAAGTCTTCATGGCAAACCACAGTAAGACTTCGTATTGCAAGATGGCTGCCAATCAGTCTGTCCGTTTTTATGTCTGATCTTTCAGATTTGAGTTTTAATGACCCTGATCCTGTCTACAGAAGCAAACACTTTTGACGTGAAGGTGGATGCTGTATATAACAACTATTCTTGAGATGTATAGTTATGCTTTTATTGTTGATCTCTGGTAATGTGAGATGAAACTCTGGGCTGGTAGATACCATGCAATCTCTACCGACTCCCTATGATTTAAAAAACAGAGGAGGTTTTGGCCTTTTGCATGTAAATGTCTGAAGTCTATTTCGAAAAATAGACATGATTAGAACATGGGCCAATACGACAAATGCAGACATAATGGTTTTATCAGAAACTTGGCTAAAGAAATCTGTGTCAAATAACTTGATTTCTATTGATAGGTACACGGTTTTTAGAACGGATCGGATGAGTAAAGGAGAAGGGGTTGCAATATATGTGAAATCCAAGTTTAACACCTCTGGAATTCTCTCAATTACCAAAGCCAAACATTTTGAATTGCTCGCGGTTAAAGTGAACGTATACAGTGCATTCAGAAAGTATTCAGACCCCTTTACCTTTTTCACATTTGGTTATGTTACAGCCTTATTTAGAAAGTGATTAAATAATTTTTTCCCCTCATCAATCTACACACAATACCCCATAATGACAAAGCTGAAAATGTTTTTGGGAAATACTGAAATATCATATTTACATTAGTATTCAGACCCTTTACTCAGTATTTTGTTGAAGCGCCTTTGGCAGCGATTACAGCCTCAGGTATTCTTGGGTATAACACTACAAACTTGGCACACCTGTATTTGGGGAGTTTCTTCCATTCTTCTCTGAATATCCTGTCAAGGTCTGTCAGCTTGGATGGGGAGTTCACAGCTATTTTCAGGTCTCTAAAGAGATATTAGATCGGGTTCAAGTACAGGCTCTGCCAGGGCCACTCAAGGACATTCAAAGACTTGACCCGAAGCCACTCCTGCGCTGTCTTGCCTGTGTGCTTAGGGTTGTTCTCCTGTTGGAAGGTGAACCATCACCCCAGTCTGAGATCCTTAGCACTCTGGAGCAGGTTTTCATCAAGGATCTGTCTGTACTTTTCTTCGTTCATCTTTACCTCGATCTCCCAGGCCCTGCCGCTAAAAAACATCCCCGCAGCATGATGGTCCCACCACCATGCTTCACCGTAAGGATGGTGCCAGGCTTCCTCCAGATGTGACGCTTGGCATTGAGGCCAAAGAGTTCAATCTTGGTTTAATCAGACCAGAGAATCTGGTTTCTTATGGTCTGAGAGTCCTTTAGGTGCCTTTTGGCAAACTCCAAGCGAGCTGTCATGTGCTTTTTACTGAGGAGTGGCATCCATCTGGTCAATCTACCATAAATGCCTGATTGGTGGAGTGCTGCAGAGATGGTTGTCCTTCTAGAAGGTTCTCTCATCTCCACAGAAGAACTCTGGAGCTCTGTCAGAGTGACCATCGGGTTCTTTGTCACCTCCCTGACCAAGGCCCTTCTCCCCGGATTGCTCAGTTTGGCTGTGCGGCCAGCTCTCGGAAGAGTCTTGGTGGTTCCAAACTTCTTCCATTTAATAATGATGGAGGCCACTGTGTTCTTGGGGACCTTCAATACTGCAGAAATGTTGGTACCCTTCCCCAGATCTGTGCCTCGACACAATCCTGTCTCGGATCTCTACCAACAATTCCTTCAAACTCATCGTTTGGTTTTTGCACTGACATGCACTGTCAACTGTGGGACCTTATATAGACAGGTGTGTGCCTTTCCAAATCATGCTCAATCAATTGAATTTACCACGGGTGGACTCCAATCAAGTTGTAGAAACATCTCAAGGATGATCAATGGAAACAGCACTGTATAAGAACTCCCACATCACTGTAGTCAGCTGCAACAGCTTCCCTCAGCTTCGGGAGACACACTTAACTCTGTTTCTGATTTCCTACACAAGCTAAATGACTATGTATTGAACTCTTTTAAAGAACTGTATTACTCTCTGAATCTCGGGCAAATTAATTAATGTGCCTACAAGACCAATTCCCAGAGCACCAAACAAATCAACGCTATTGGACATTCTTCTAATAAATACCCCTGACAAAAACACATCGACTGGGATATTCTGTAATGATGTCAGTGTTCACTGTGCAATTGCCTGTGTTATAAATAAAAAATTGGGACTCCCAAGTTGCGCAGCGGTGTAAGGCACTACATCACAGTGCTAGAGGCGTCACTATAGATCCGGGTTCGATCCTGGGCTGTGTTGCAGCCGGCCGCATGAGGCGGCGCACAATTGGCCTAGCATCATCTGGGTTAAAGGAGGGTGTGGGTGGCCGGGATGTCCTTGTCCCATCGTGCTCTAGCGGCTCCTGTGGCGGGCCAGGTGCATGCACTCTGACACGGTCGTCAGTTGGGTGGTGTTTCCTCCGACACGTTGATGTGGCTGGCTTCCAGGTTAAGCGAGCAGTGTGTCAAGAAGCAGTGTGGCTTGGCAGGGTTGTGTTTCGGAGGACGTATGACTCGACCTTCAACTCTCCCGAGTCTGTATGGGAGTTGCAGCAATAGGATAAGACTGTAACTACCAATTAGATATCACAAAGCAAAACCCCATTATAATTTATTAATACATTTTTGACAGTTTGATGAGCAAGCGTTCTGTACTCGAATATTGACAGAGTAAGTCTGATTCCCGAGGTTGACACTGCCTGGGACTATTTTGACATGAAATTTGTGTCCATTTGTGATAAGCATGCCCCTATGAAGAAATGTAAAATCAGTGGAAGGGACAATCCCTGGTTTTCAGATAACTTGGCAGAATGAATTAGAAAGAGGGCATTGGGGCCTCCAGAGTGGAGCAGGTGCCTGTGCTAGCTGTGCCACCTATAGCTTCTGGGTTCGAGTCCAGGCTCTGTCGCAGCCGGCCGTGTCCGGGACACTCATGGGGTGGTACAGAATTGGCCTAGCGTTGTCCGGGTTAGGGGAGGGTTTGGCCGGCAGGGATGTTATTGTCCCATCACGTACTTGCGACTCCTGTGGCTGGCCGGGCAAAGTGCACGCTGACATGGTCACCAGGTGTATGGTGTTTCCTCCGACACATTGGTGCGGCTGGCTTATGTTTTAAGTGGGCATTGTGTCAGGAAACAGTGTGGCGAGGTTGGGTCGTATTTCGGAGGGTGCACGGCTCTCGACCTTCACCTCTCCCGCAGCGATGAGACAAGACTGTAACTACCAATTGGATACCACGAAATTGTGGAGAAAACGGGGTGAAAAAAAATAAGAAAAATAAAGAATGAGGGCCTCGATCAGAACGCTAAGAAACAAATGTACAGGATTGATCAGGAAGTCCAAATCAGATTTCTATCTAAATTCTGGAAGCTAATCAAATATAATCTAATCAAATCAGTGTCAGGTTCTCATGTATCCTCTGTCCTTCCTGACAATTTAATGATGGATTCTAATGAAGTGAAGGATAAAGTTGATGTAAGTTATGTTACAGTAAACCATGATATAGGCCCTCATGTGAACCATTTTAACTTTGAGCCTGTTTCTTATGCTGAGGTCTATAAAGCACTAAAGGCAATAGACACTAAAAGGTCTGCAGGTCCAAACAACCTGGATCCCTACCTCTTAAAGAAAGCAGCTGGTATTATTACTGAACTTGAGTCTCTTGATCAATTCCATACCCAGCATTTGGAAATCAGCTTATGTCCTCCCACTGCTAAAAGGTGGATATCCCTCAGATTCTAATAACTATTGTCCTATCTACAAGCTCCCTATCCTGGCCAAAGTCTATTAATCCCTAGGGAACTCGCAGTTAAAGAACGTCTTAATTGAAAAGAACACTACTAAGTGAGTTTCAGTCTGGCTTTAGATCGGAGCATAGCACCACAACTGCAGCTATGGCTGTGTCAAAATACATCATAAATGCACTTGATTAAAAAACAACCATGAATTGTTGCTTGCTAGACTCAGTAACATTGGTCTCAGTGAAGGGTCAGTAAATTGGTTTAGGAACTATCTTTCTGACAGAACACAATGTGTATATGCTGACAATCACAAGTCTAGCTTTCTTGAGATTAATAGAGGTGTGCCCCAGGGTTCAAATAATTTATTTCTTCTAAAATTTCTATTAATTATTTGGGAAATGGGATGCAACCAGCAAAGTTACATCTATATACAGATGATACAGTCATATTAATGTGCTCCTTCTCTGATTCAGGCTGTCAAAAAGCTCCAGACTGCTTTTCAGTCACTGCACACATCCCTTTAAGGTCTGAAACTGGGCCTGAATGTACAAAGAAATAAAAGTATGACCTTTACCAGAGCTCGCACTTAGACAGAGAAGGTTAGCATTGTCACATCTGGTGGCTTATCCATTGAAAATGTGTCATCCTACAAATACCTTTTATATGGTTGGATGACAAATTGTCCTTTAAAGTTCATATGGATAATCTTGTGATGAAGCTTAAATTGAAATTGTTTTTTTTAAATTTTCTTAATAAGGCTTGCTTCCTGCTTATGGCTAGAAAGAAGCTTGTTCAGGCCACTTTTCTCTCTGTAATTGATTATGGTGACTTGTTGTATATGCACGCAGCCTCATCGGTCTTACAGAGACTGGACTCTGTTTATCATGCATCCTTGTGCTTTATTACAAATGCCAAGTCAGTCACCCAACATTGCACCTAGTACCAAATGGTGGGTTGGACCTCATTTTATATGCACAGAAAGCTACATTTGTATGTGTTCATCTACAAAGCCCTTTTGGGTAAACTTCCACTTTACCTCTGTAGTCTTATCTCCTTCACCACCAGCAGTTACCATACCCGGTCTGCTAGGTGGTTGCTACTTAAAGACCCCAGGACATTTACAGTATTAGGCCAGACTGCCTTCTCATCTTGTGTAGCAGTGGCATGGAATAGTCTACAATCCAGGCTTCATCTAGATATGTTAGCGCCACTGAATGAAAAAAACATGTTGATGGGAGACTGTTACAAAGGATTGTAAATGCTTTTTCTTAGGCTGGATCATGTTGTTGTATGTTTTCATTCTGTAATGTATTGATTGTTGCTGCTTTTTTGGCCAGGTCTCCCTTGAAAAAGAGACTCTGGAGCTGCAGTCAAAACACTTAAAATACACCCTATCCCCACTTCTGATGACGTATCATGACGCCTGACGAGAATACACTTGCGGGGCAAGGGGCGAGGGAGGAAGGAGTGTTTTTTAAATGGCCCGCACTTTAAATGGCCCGGAAAATCGTCATCCTTCATCCCGCTATGATTGTGTTTTCAGCCACCAGTAGCTTGTGGGTGCTTTATATGTGCTACAGTCAATTATGATTGCATGTCTACTTACATTAAATATACAATTATTAATATAGCAAATTAATTAGCTTAATAACATTAGCCCGCCAAGCTGAAATTTCTGAAGAAGGAAAATGTTTTATTTCTACAATTTCCAAAAGCTAACCAAACAAAAACATAATTACTTTTACGAGACATGGTCAATCTTCCAATGATATGCCTACAAATACGTCACAATGCTGCAGACACCTTGGGTAAACGATAGATAGGGCAGGCTCATTCCTGTCGCATTCACAGCCATATAAGGAGACAATGAAAAACAGAGCCTCAAAAATCCTGCTCATTTCCTGGTTGCAGTTTCATCTTGGTTTTGCCTGTAGCTCCTGTTCTGGGGCACTCACAGACAGTATCTTTGCAGTTCTGGAAACCTCAGAGTGTTTTCTTTCCAAAGCTATCAATTATATGCATAGTCGAGCATATTTTTGTGACAAAATATTGCGCTTAAAACGGGCACGTCTTTTTATCCAAAAATGAAATAGCGCCCCCATAGATTTAACAGGTTAACAAAAGGATAAGCTTGTGAGTGAATATATTTCTTTCATTTCATTTGCGATTTTCATGAATAGTTAACGTTATGGTAATGAGCTTGAGGCTATGATTACGATCCCGGATACGGGATTGCTCGACGCAACAAGTTAACCGTAAGGTTGCAAGATTGAATCTCCGAGCTGACAAGGTAAAAATCTGTTGTTCTGACAGAATGGGGCAGTGTTCTTAACTGACGTGCCTAGTTAAATAAAGGTGTAAAAAAATAAATCATATTTTTTTTTTAAATCGGCAAAATCAGTGTCCAAAAATACCGATTTCCGATTGTTATGAAAGCTTGAAATCGGCCCTAATTAATCGGCCATTCGACCTCTAGTACAAACCCTGCTCCCACAACATGTATGTGGGGGAATGCATCGCATTTGATTTGATTTATTAGGCTCACCATTAGCCAACGTCAATGGCGAATGCTGTTCTTACTGGGATCCGACACATAACAAAAAAGACATTACAGACTAAATACTTTTCAATTTACATACAGTACCAGTCAAAAGTTTGGGCACACCTGCTCATTAAAGGGTATTTCTTTTATTTGACTATTTTCTACATTGTACGATAATACTGAGGACATCAAGACTTTGAAATAACACATATGGAATCATGTAGTAACCCAAAAAAAGTTAAACAAATTAAAATAGATTGAATATCTTAGATTCTTCAAATAGCCACCCTTTGCCTTGATGACAGCTTTGCACACCCTTGGCATTCTCTCAACTAGCTTCACCTGGAATGCTTTTACAACGGTCTTGAAGGAGTTCCCACATATGCTGAACATATGCTGCTTTTCCTTCACTCTGCGGTCCAACTCATCCCAAACCATCTCAAATTGGTTGCGGTCGGGTGATTGTTGAGGCCAGATCATCTGATGCAGCACTCCATCACTCTCCTTCTTGGTCAAATAGCCCTTACACAGCCTGAAGGTGTGTTCGGTCATCCTGTTTAAAACCAAATGATAGTGGGACTAAGTTCAAACCAGATGAGATGGTGTATCGCTGCAGATTGCTGTGGTAACCATGCTGCTTAAGTGTGCCTTGATTTCTAAATAAATCACAAACAGTGTCACCAGCAAAGCACCCCCACACCACCTCCTCCATGCTTCACAGTGGGAACCACACATTACTGAGAATATCTGTTCATCTACTCTGCGTCTCACAAAGACATGTCGGTAGGAACCAAAAATCTCAGATTTGGACTCATCAGACCAAACGACAGATTTCCACCATTCTAATGTCCATTGGTCATGTTTCTTGGCCAAAGGAAGTATCTTCTTCTTATTGGTGTCCTTTAGTAGTGGTTTGTTTGCAGCAATTCGACCATGAAGGCCTGATTCACGCAGTCACGACAACGGAACGGATCGCATGCAGCGACCCAAAAAAACGACTCTGAAAAAGAGGGAAACGAGGCGGTCTTCTGGTCAGACTACGGAGACGGGCACATCGTGCCCCACTTCCTAGCATTCTTCTTGCCAATGTCCAGTCTCTTGACAACAAGGTTGATGAAATCCGAGCAAGGGTAGCATTCCAGAGCGACATCAGAGACTGTAACATTCTGTGCTTCACGGAAACATGGCTCACTGGAGAGACGCTATCCGAAGCGGTGCAGCCAACGGGTTTCTCCACGCATCGCACCGACAGAAACAAACACCTTTCTGGTAAGAAGAGGGGTGGGGGTGTATGCCTTATGGCTAACGAGGCATGGTGCGATGAAAGAAACATACAGGAACTCAAATCCTTCTGTTCACCTGATTTAGAATTCCTCACAATCAAATGTAGACAGCATTATCTACCAAGAGAATTCTCTTCGATTATAATCACAGCCGTATATATCCCCCCCAAGCAGACACATCGATGGCTCTGAACGAACTTTATTTAACTCTTTGCAAACTGGAAACCATTTATCCGGAGGCTGCATTCATTGTTGCTGGGGATTTTAACAAGGCTAATCTGAAAACAAGACTCCCTAAATTTTATCAGCATATCGATTGCGCAACCAGGGGTGGAAAAACCTTGGATCACTGTTACTCTAACTTCCGCGACGCATATAAGGCCCTGCCCCGCCCCCCTTTCGGAAAAGCTGACTACAACTCCATTTTGCTGATACCTGCCTACAGACAAAAATTAAAAGAAGAAGCTCCCACGCTGAGGTCTGTCCAACGCTGGTCCGACCAAGCTGACTCCACACTCCAAGACTGCTTCCATCACGTGGACTGGGACATAGATAACAACATTGACGAATACGCTGATTCGGTGTGCGAGTTCATTAGAACATGCGTTGAAGATGTCATTCCCATAGCAACGATTAAAACATTCCCTAACCAGAAACCGTGGATTGATGGCAGCATTCGCGTGAAACTGAAAGCGCGAACCACTGCTTTCAATCAGGGCAAGGTGTCTGGTAACATGACTGAATACAAACAGTGCAGCTATTCCCTCCGTAAGGCTATCAA
Source organism: Oncorhynchus masou masou (assembly GCF_036934945.1). Lineage (NCBI taxonomy): Eukaryota > Metazoa > Chordata > Actinopteri > Salmoniformes > Salmonidae > Oncorhynchus > Oncorhynchus masou. Next base: position 26,333,421 of record NC_088214.1, on the reverse strand, counting down.
ACAAGCTAAGCGTCAGTACAGAGACAAAGTAGAATCAGGAAGAAATCCAGCCCAGTCACGGACCAGTCACGGACCAGGATGTCTTGCTCCCAGGCAGACTAAATAACTTTTTTGCCCGCTTTGAGGACAATACAGTGCCACTGACACGGCCTGCAACGGAAACATGCGGTCTCTCCTTCACTGCAGCCGAGGTGAGTAAAACATTTAAACGTGTTAACCCTCGCAAGGCTGCAGGCCCAGACGGCATCCCCAGCCGCGCCCTCAGAGCATGCGCAGACCAGCTGGCTGGTGTGTTTACGGACATATTCAATCAATCCCTATACCAGTCTGCTGTTCCCACATGCTTCAAGAGGGCCACCATTGTTCCTGTTCCCAAGAAAGCTAAGGTAACTGAGCTAAATGACTACCGCCCCGTAGCACTCACTTCCGTCATCATGAAGTGCTTTGAGAGACTAGTCAAGGACCATATCACCTCCACCCTACCTGACACCCTAGACCCACTCCAATTTGCTTACCGCTCAAATAGGTCCACAGACGATGCAATCTCAACCACACTGCACACTGCCCTAACCCATCTGGACAAGAGGAATACCTATGTGAGAATGCTGTTCATCGACTACAGCTCGGCATTCAACACCATAGTACCCTCCAAGCTCGTCATCAAGCTTGAGACCCTGGGTCTCGACACCACCCTGTTCAACTGGGTACTGGACTTCCTGACGGGCCTCCCCCAGGTGGTGAGGGTAGGTAACAACATCTCCTCCCCGCTGATCCTCAACACTGGGGCCCCACAAGGGTGCGTTCTGAGCCCTCTCCTGTACTCCCTGTTCACCCACGACTGCGTGGCCACGCACGCCTCCAACTCAATCATCAAGTTTGCGGAGGACACAACAGTGGTAGGCTTGATTACCAACAACGACGAGACAGCCTACAGGGAGGAGGTGAGGGCCCTCGGAGTGTGGTGTCAGGAAAATAACCTCACACTCAACGTCAACAAAACTAAGGAGATGATTGTGGACTTCAGAAAACAGCAGAGGGAACACCCTCCTATCCACATCGATGGAACAGTAGTGGAGAGAGTAGCAAGTTTTAAGTTCCTCGGCATACACATCACAGACAAACTGAATTGGTCCACTCACACAGACAGCATCATGAAGAAGGCGCAGCAGCGCCTCTTCAACCTCAGGAGGCTGAAGAAATTCGGCTTGTCACCAAAAGCACTCACAAACTTCTACAGATGCACAATCAAGAGCATCCTGGTCGGGCTGTATCACCGCCTGGTACGGCAACTGCTCCGCCCTCAACCGTAAGGCTCTCCAGAGGGTAGTGAGGTCTGCACAACGCATCACCGGGGGCAAACTACCTGCCCTCCAGGACACCTACACCACCCGATGTTACAGGAATGCCATAAAGATCATCAAGGACATCAACCACTGCCTGTTCACCCCGCGATCATCCAGAAGGCGAGGTCAGTACAGGTGCATCAAAGCTGGGACCGAGAGACTGAAAAACAGCTTCTATCTCAAGGCCATCCGACTGTTAAACAGCCACCACTAACATTGAGTGGCTGCTGCCAACACACTGACACTGACTCAACTCCAGCCACTTTAATAATGGGAATTGATGGGAAATGATGTAAATATATCACTAGCCACTTTAAACAATGCTACCTTATATAATGTTACTTACCCTACATTATTCTTCTCATATGCATACGTATATACTGTACTCTATATCATCGACTGCATCCTTATGTAATACATGTATCACTAGCCACTTTAACTATGCCACTTTGTTTACATACTCATCTCATATGTATATACTGTACTCGATACCATCTACTGTATCTTGCCTATGCTGCTCTGTACCATCACTCATTCATATATCCTTATGTACATATTCTTTATCCCCTTACACGGTGTATGAGACAGTAGTGTAGGAATTGTTAGTTAGATTACTTGTTGGTTATTACTGCATTGTCGGAACTAGAAGCACAAGCATTTCACTACACTCGCATTAACATCTGCTAACCATGTGTATGTAACAAATAAAATTTGATTTGATTTGAGTCTCCTCAAAAGTTGATGTTGAGATGGGTCTGTTACTTGAACCCTGTGAAGCATTTATTTGGGCTGCAAGGTAACTCTGGGTCTTCCTTTCCAGTGGCGGTCTACATGAGAGCCAGTTACATCATAGTGGTTCATGGTTTTTGTGACTGTACTTGAAGAAACATTCAAAGATCTTGAAAGTTTCTGGATTGACTTACCTTCACGTCTTAAATTAATGATGGACTGTCATTTCTTTTTGCTTTTTTTGAGCTGTGTTTTCCATAATATGAACTTGGTCTTTTACCAAATAGGGCTATCTTCTGTATACCACCCCTACCTTGTCACAACACAACTGATTGGCTCAAATGCATTAATAAGAAAGAAAGAAATTCCACAAATGAACTTTTAAGAAGGCACACCTGTTAATTGAAATGCATTCCAGGTGACTACCTCATGAAGCTGGTTTAGAGAATGCCAAGAGTGTGCAAAGCTGTCATCAAGGCAAAGGGTGGCTATTTGAAGAATCTAAAATCTAAAATATATTTAGATTTGATTAACATTTTTTTTGGTTACTACATGATTCCATATGTGTTATTTCCAATTTGTAAGTCCCTCTGGATAAGAGCGTCTGCCAAATGACTTAAATGTAAATGTAATGTTATTTCATAGTTTGATGTCTTCACTATTATTATATAACGTAGAAAATAGTCAAAAGAAAAAAGAAAACCTTGAATGAGTAGGTCTGGCCCAACTTTTGACTGGTACTCAACATGTACATCGTTCATGGCACGAGGGATCATCAGAATCTTTCCTATTTTTTTTCTGTGCAAATACAGTACAGATGAGAGCATCAATATTGCAGTGTGCCTTTTCGCGTCTGGCATTTGGAAACCGCAACTCACCTTCAAGGCAGATCTTGATCAAACATTCAAAAAATGGATACTGTGCTGGAGAAGGGGGGAGGAGTAGTATTCAACTTCCCAGCCACTGCCCCCATGATGTGTGAGAGGCTGTGACAGTGTATATAACAGAGGCAGGGAGACATCCATTGTTATCCAACGATGAATGTGAAAGGAAAGAGCAGAGGAGAGCAGAGGAGAGTAGGGCCACACACTGATGGGGGTCACAGTGGCAGGCCCACACAGAGGACAGAGAGAGAGGGACGCACCAACTTGGAGTAGTGGAGCTAGACACTGACTGGAGATGTCAAATCTAGTACAAACTAGTCCCACACTATATATCCTATAAATATGGAGTAGCTAGTTACTCACTGACTGGAGTGACCAAATGTAGTTCAAAGTAGTCTCCCACTCTTTCCTATAAAAAAATATAGCGCTTCTCATATAGCCTACCTTTTTATAGGAAAGAGAGGGGGACTACTTTCACCTAGTAACACCTTGTGGTGGAAGTGGGCATAGAGTTCAAAATGATGTGATTAGATAGAAATAGCAGAGTAGCTAAATACATAATATTGTGTTGAACTAAATTGTTAGGATATCTATTTTTGCAGGTGTTGTTGCCCCTCTCATTTGATCAGAGAGCATGTTGCCACCAGTGAGAGGATTGTTAAGATGCTTGAGAGAGGGGTATGGTTTTACCTAATCACTTAGTTCCCCCCACTCAAAGTAACATCCACTCAATGGTCGCTGCACTACACTGGTGTGGTCAGTGTCATGATGTGAGAGGGATTCCATGTCATAAATGAGTACATCCCAAAGGCACTCATCCGCTAAAATAACTGAGATACCCCCAGCATCCATTACAGGAGTGGGCGAGCGAGAGATCATGCTCATCATACCTCCCATTGTGCCCTCCTATCAGGACTGGGCACAATGGCGTCTGTATCCCGAGTGTGCATTAGTGCATTGAGATAATAGGTGGAAAAACACGAGTGAGAAGCTTGGTCTGTGACTGTGAGAAGAGGTAAATAGCCCTGATGGAAATGAATTCTCCCTAATTTAAATCCCAGGAGAAACAGATCAACTGTAGAGTGGGGAAATCTGCTGAGTCAAGGGAGAGGGAAGCTTCATTACAGTGAAGGTTTGCCAGGTAGCTCCTGTGAGGGAGGGGGGAAAGTAGCCAGGCACATCCCTGGATCGCCATAATGACTCTTAATTATTTGTTAACTGCACAGATAAAACACCCTGTGTGTGTCCCAAATAGCACCCTATTCCCTATGTAGTGCACTACCTTTCATAGGGTAGTTCAGTATATATATGAGATCTCTGATTAGGTGCTCAATCCTTTATTTCAACAGCCAAAACTTCATGTCACACAGGCTTTGGATATTAGTAATAATAGGTTCTTCGAAGGTCATAGGCCAGGCTTTGGATAATGTTCATGTTGATTGTGGTATCCTAGATGCTACAGTAGCCTCGTTCATGTCTCAGAAACACACATGGTCTGACTTAGGCATTATGATTCATCGGAATAGGATACAGCATAATGGTGTGGGAAACCTAAGCCTACCTCTGTTGGAAGTTTGACCATTTTCTTTCTTCTACACTTTCACTGAAATTGGATTTCAGCTATTTGTCTCCCCTCATTAGCTTCAGTAAATCACATTTCCCTTTGTTAGGGAGCTGTCTGTGTTCCTGCTGTTTGATTCACTGTCAGGTTGAAAGGGTTTATATTATCCTAATGTTAGTACGGAAGACACCTAACTGTCAGTGCGCCCAGGTCCCCCTGGCCAATTAGTTTTGAAACATGACGACTTGGCTTGCGTGTCTATGTCACATACTCCAGGCACCGCCATTTATAACTCTCATTGAAGAGGAGGTTGATGATTAGAGGCCCTGTATGACGAACGGTAGGAGGTCTGACCAAATTGTATCCTGTGAACCTTTAAATTGGGGAAAATGAATTCATATCCTGCCAATTTGGACCTTCTTTGTTGATAATGGTCCAAGAAGAACTGAGCCTGAATCAGAAGAGAAAACCCATGTTGGTTTTCACCATGAGATTCAAATCCTACTGAGCCACGACCCCTCCACTTGGCTGAGTCTGGTGTGACAGACAGACCCCTGGTTCCCGGGCAGAGAGGGAAGTCTCTCTAGCTGGCTCTGGCAGACACATGGAAGGAGGCTAAGCTGTCAGATGGTTTTGGGCCATAATTCTTTGCTCCATTAAGAGATCTAGGACATATTCGTTATCAGTAGTGATGAGCAACGGCCAACCTGTATTATTGAGTGGCAGACGTCCAGGGATATATTTAGGATGGCTCAGTGAGAGAATCAGATCCAAGATGGTAATGTCTCGACCAACTGATTTTGATAGAGTTGAAGTCTTAGCCAAATACATTTAAACTCAGTTTTTCACAATTCCTGACATTTAATCCTATTAAAAAATCCCTGTCTTAGGTCAGTTAGTATCACCACTATATTTTAAGAATGTGAAATGTCAGAATAATAGTAGAGGGAATGATGTATTTCAGCTTTTATTTCTTTCATCACATTCCCAGTGGGTCAGAAGTTTACATACACTCAATTAATATTTGGTAGCATTGCCTTTAAATTGTTTAAATTGGGTCAAACTTTTCGGGGGGCCTTCCACAAGCTTCCCACAATATGTTGGGTGAATTTTGGCCCATTCCTCCTGACAGAACTGGTGTAACGGAGTCAGGTTTGTAGGTCACCTTGCTCGCACACGCTTTTCAGTCCTGCCCACAAATGTTCTATAGGATTGAGGTCAGGGCTTTGTGATGGCCACGCCAATACCATGACTTTGTTGTCCTTAAGCCATTTTGCCACAACTTTGGAAGTATGCTGTGGCCATTGTCCATTTGGAAGAGCCATTTGCGACCAAGCTTTAACTTACTGACTGATGGCTTGAGATGTTGCTTCAATATATCCACATAATTTTCCTCCTTCATGATGCCATCTATTTTGTGAAGTGAATCAGTCACTCCTGCATCAAAGCACCTCCACAACATGATGCTGCCAACCCCGTGCTTCACGGTTGGGATGGTGTTCTTCAGATTTCAAGCCTCCCCCTTTTTCCTCCAAACACAACGATGGTCATTATGGCCAAACAGTTGACCCAGAAAATATAAAAAACTATCGGCCGATATCGAATCTTCCATTCCTCTCAATTTATTTTGAAAAGGCTGTTGCGCAGCAACTCACTGCCTTCCTGAAGACAAACAATGTATGCAAAATGCTTCAGTCTGGTTTTAGACCCCATCATAGCACTGAGACTGCACTTGTGAAGGTGGTAAATTACATTTGAATGGCATCGGACCGAGGCTCTGCATCTGTCCTCGTGCTCCTAGACCTTAGTGCTGCTTTTGATACCATCGATCACCACATTCTTAGGGAGAGATTGGAAACCCAAATTAGTCTACACGGACAAGTTCTGGCCTGGTTTAGATCTTATCTGTCGGAAAGATATCAGTTTGTCTCTGTGAATGGTTTGTCCTCAGACAAATCATCTGTAAATTTCGGTGTTCCTCAAGGTTCCGTTTTAGGACCACTATTGTTTTCACTATATATTTTACCTCTTGGGGATGTCATTTGAAAACATAATGTTAACTTTCACTGCTATGCGGATGACACACAGCTGTACATTTCAATAAAACATGGTGAAGCCCCAAAATTGCCCTCGCTAGAAGCATGCGTTTCAGAAATAAGGAAGTGGATGGCTGCAAACTTCCTACTTTTAAATTCGGACAAAACAGAGATGCTTGTTCTAGGTCCCAAGAAACAAAGAGATCTTCTGTTGAATCTGACAATTAATCTTAATGGTTGTACAATCGTCTCAAATAAAACTGTGAAGGACCTCGGCGTTACTCTGGACCCTGATCTCTCTTTTGAAGAACATATCAAGACCATTTCAAGGACAGCTTTTTCCCATCTACGTAACATTGCAAAAATCAGAAACTTTTTGTCCAAAGATTGCTCTACTTCCCGGCTACCCAGATAAAGCACTAAATAAACTTCCGTTAGTGCTAAATACGGCTGCTAGAATCCTGACTAGAACCAAAAAATGTGATCATATTACTCCAGTGCTAGCCTCCCTACACTGGCTTCCTGTCAAAGCAAGGGCTGATTTCAAGGTTTTACTGCTAACCTACAAAGCATTACATGGGCTTGCTCCTACCTATCTTTCTGATTTGGTCCTGCCGTACATACCTACACGTACGCTACGGTCACAAGACGCAGGCCTCCTAATTGTCCCTAGAATTTCTAAGCAAACAGCTGGAGGCAGGGCTTTCTCCTATAGAGCTCCATTTTTATGGAACGGTCTGCCTACCCATGTCAGAGACGCAAACTCGGTCTCAACCTTTAAGTCTTTACTGAAGACTCATCTCTTCAGTGGGTCATATGATTGAGTGTAGTCTGGCCCAGGAGTGGGAAGGTGAACGGAAAGGCTCTGGAGCAACGAACCGCCCTTGCTGTCTCTGCCTGACCGGTTCCCCTCTTTCCACTGGGATTCTCTGCCTCTAACCCCATTACAGGGGCTGAGTCACTGGCTCACTGGGGCTCTCTCATGCCGTCCCTGGAAGGGGTGCGTCACCTGAGTCGGTTGATTCACTGATGTGGTCATCCTGTCTGGGTTGGCGCCCCCCCTTGGGTTGTGCCATGGCGGAGATCTTTGTGGGCTATACTCAGCCTTGTCTCAGGATGGTAAGTTGGTGGTTGAAGATATCCCTCTAGTGGTGTGGGGGCTGTGCTTTGGCAAAGTGGGTGGGGTTATATCCTTCCTGTTTGGCCCTGTCTGGGGGTGTCCTCGGATGGGGCCACAGTGTCTCCTGACCCCTCCTGTCTCAGCCTCCAGTATTTATGCTGCAGTAGTTTATGTGTCGGGGGGCTAGGGTCAGTTTGTTATATCTGGAGTACTTCTCCTGTCCTATTTGGTGTCCTGTGTGAATTTAAGTGTGCTTTCTCTAATTCTCTCTTTCTCTCTTTCTTTCTCTCTCTCGGAGGACCTGAGCCCTAGGACCATGCCCCAGGACTGACTCCTTGCTGTCCCCAGTCCACCTGGCCATGCTGCTGCTCCAGTTTCAACTGTTCTGCCTTATTATTATTCGACCATGCTGGTCATTTATGAACATTTGAACATCTTGGCCATGTTCTGTTATAATCTCCACCCGGCACAGTCAGAAGAGGACTGGCCACCCCACATAGCCTGGTTCCTCTCTAGGTTTCTTCCTAGGTTTTGACCTTTCTATGGAGTTTTTCCTAGCCACCGTGCTTCTACACCTGCATTGCTTGCTGTTTGGGGTTTTAGGCTGGGTTTCTGTACAGCACTTTGAGATATCAGCTGATGTACGAAGGGCTATATAAATAAATTTGATTTGATTTTGATTTGAAACAGTTCTATTTTTGTTTCATCAGACCAGAGGACATTTCTCCAAAAAGTACAATCTTTGTCCCTATGTGCAGTTGCAAACCGTAGGCTGGCTTTTCTATGACGGTTTTGGAGCAGTGGCTTCTTCCTTGCTGAGCGGCCTTTCAGGTTATATCAATATAGGATTCGTTTTACTTTGGATATAGATACTTTTGTACCTATTTCCTCCAGCATCTTCACAAGGTCCTTTGCTGTTGTTCTGGGATTGATTTGCACTTTTCACACCAAAGTACGTTCATCTCTAGGAGACAGAACGCGTCTCCTTCCTGAGCGGTATGACGGCTGTGTGGTCCCATGGTGTTTATACTTGCGTACTATCGTTTGTACAGATGAACATGGTACCTTCAGGTGTTTGGAATTTACACCCAAGGATGAACCAGACTTATGGAGGTCTACAAAACAATTTCTGAGGTCTTGGCTGATTTCTTTTGATTTTCCCATGATGTCAAGCAAAGAGGCACTGAGTTTGAAGGTAGGCCTTGAAATACATCCACAGGTACACCTCCAATTGATTCAAATATGTCAATTAGCCTATCAGAAGCTTCTAAAGGCACAACATAATTTTCTGGCATTTTCCAAGCTGTTTAAAGGCACAGTCAACTTAGTGTATGTAAACTTCTGACCCACTGGAATTGTGAAACAGTGAATTATAAGTGAAATAATCTGTCTGTAAATAATTGTTGGGAAAATTACTTGTGTCGTGCAAAAAGTAGATGTCCTAACTGACTTCCCAAAACTATAGTTTGTAAACAAGAAATGTGTGGAGGGTTTAAAAACAAGTTTTAATGACTACAACCTAAGTGTATGTAAACTTCCGACTTCAACTGTATGTCTGTTATGTTTGAAATTTCAAGTTGAAACTTACACCAAAATGCTTTTCTTGCAAGCTCTAAAGCTGTGAGATTCCACAACAGCACCATGTCTGCTGGCATTTTATAGCATCTGTGGCATAGAGCCATGGTGATGCTGCATTACATGTTGGAGGGAAGAGCAGAGCAGCAAGCGACGGGGTTTTTCTGGATTCATAGACCCACAATAAACCATTTGCCTCTTCACTCTTTTTATTTTCTAATCCCAACTAAACCCAACTTCATCTGTTTCTGTATTGTGTTTTTTCAGTTCCAGCTAGCCTGACGGTTCTAGTCTCAGGGTTACAATAAGACTATTGTCGTCCTGAATGCTGGATCTAGAGTATTTCTGTCAACAAGGCCGGTCTACAGACTTATGATGGAGTCATTCAGAGAAAGCCTTGACTGTCAGACTGGGGGTAGCTTGGAAGCTTTCATCACTGCTTTGGCATGACGGATAGACAGGCGATTCAATACGCTCCGTCTTTCCCTACTGTACAGGGAAGGCAGTTAGTATGAGTCATTCAGACGCCCAGACAGCCTTAATAAACCTAATACCCTTTACAATCAGACAGGGTCTGTCTGGGGCACTCCAGGGTAGACAGCAGACGGGGGATGGAAGGGTGGTGGTGGTGGGGGGGGGTTTAAAAGGCTTATTACTCCAGGAATTCATTCCATTGCCTTCAACTGCAAGAGGTCTTTAACCTTGCCACTTGTTTAGATCAATAAAGAAGACCTTATACCAGATGCTGTCATTTAGAATACAGGTGATGGCTTTGTTAGGAGAATAAACAGAGTCAAAGGATAGAGAGAGAAAAAGAGAGAGACTGGGGGAGCAGGGGCTGAGTAGCATCCATTATCGAGACCAGTCCCTTATAGTGTCATGCAGAAATATGAACTGAAATTGATCACAGTGTGATCCTTGATTCCATACAGTCCTTTGATGTCATGTCAAATCAACTTTTATTTAAATGTTTGGATGGACATATAATGCAGTCCTGTCCATTCACCTGAACTGTAATCACGATTCAAAGCCATTGCCGTTGGGTGCCCTTTAATGAAATCCAGCAATGTTTCATCAGAGCATAAAGTTGCCAGTACATTGTGAGCATGGCATTTAGAAGACTTACACTAGAATGTCATATGATGTCATTTAACAGGAAGGGGGGACTCCAAATGTCCTTATATATTTTTTTATTTAAATGTAAGACAACAGCCCAATATTTCATACAGGATTTTCAATACACCATAAGTGCACGATCAATCTGCAGTCTGATGCAAAACAACATAGATCTATTGTGGCAATTGCAATACCATTGTCCTGCTGTTATGTTGATTCTGAAACTGTTGTGAAACATGCATTTCATGATCCCAAACGCAGTTTTCCACATTTCCATATCAAACCGTGTCAGTTGTCAAAATTCCAACATGATGACATTGAAAGCGACGAAGAGCCCAATACTACACACGCACCATAATGTCTCTCACTCTCAGGATATATCCCAAATGAAAGCCTATTTCCTATATAGTGTACAACTTTTAACCAGGGCCCATAGGGCTCTGGTAAAAAGTAGTGCACTATAAAGGGAATATGGTGCCATTTGGGACGTAGCCCAGTGCATTTCATACTGTAGAATGTGCTAAAGCCACAGGCTAGGAGAGACTAAGCTGGCAGGCAAACGCTCTGACAGCTTTTGCTTAATACGTCCTCGCTGTGCCCGACAGACAGCATTTAGGAGGCAGACAAACCCACGCCCTGGGAAGTGGCTTGCTCCGGCCTGAACGGAGCAAAGAACCACCACCTTACCACAAGCAGCATCTGTTTGGGGGAGACACCTGGGCTCTGCCTACAGGAGCCCCTGTTGGACTATTAGATAAGCAGGTTGCAGTCCTATGAGCAAGGGCTCTCAGTTTAGCACAATGCTGTCCACCTGAATTCCTGAAGATACAGGACAAACATAGCCACTGCAATAAACTAGACCAGACTTGGCCCCAGGGAACGGTCTATCCATAATTTGTGCTGAGGCAAATATGGGGAAAAAAGAGGTGTGTGTGATGGAATGTCAGAGCTGCAATTGTCTATTTTATTCATTGAAGTGGATGTGATGCGAAATATTTAGGACACAAGATTAAATATAGCAGTGTGTAGAGTGCAACAAGCATAAAGAAGATGATGACCCCAGGCAATTGTTTTTCACTGTGCTTTCAGGTTCTGTGACACATTTCCTCTGGGATTTTGATCATTTCAATCACCGTAAAACACAGATGCATACTGAAAGTCTGATTCATAAATGTTGAATAAGAAACCAGTCATAAAAGATTTAATCAAATCACATACTTGATTGGCAGCTCACAGACACCACCTCAGGTCACGTAAAACATAGACACACAGATATTGACAAGTAGAATCCATTATTGGATTCTTTATTTGCTAACCCATAGGCCTGGCTAGTGTGGTCTTCCATGAATAAATGATCAGAGGGATAAGTGGGATCTGATCTCCTGTCTGTCAGAGGAGAGAACAGCTCCCCCATTACTGACCCCACCCTGACCTTCACTGTGACCTTCAGTTACCTCAGGGACACAACGCTCAGGTTCAGTGGAGGAGGAGCAGGGAATGTCATTCAAGCTTCATACAACACTGATTCAGCAAGAAAATCAATTTGCATCCTCTTCTTTTGCATCAAACCTTTCTGACAGGTAAATCAGTCTGCCCTCCAAACTATCCATTTGAAAAACTTGAACAACCCATCTTAATGTTATACACAGTCTGAAAGGAGATGAGCTGTCATGATGTAAGGGGGAATGTTTTTAAAGGTCAGTCAAATCAACTTTAATATTTCCGTCAACTGTAATCAATTTCTGAATGGGAAATGAGGGGAGAAAGAATCTGTTTTTGGAAGTCTTGAATAAGAATTAAGCTTGCCTAATGGATTGACTGCAGGTGGAACCTGTGATAAAAATGATAAAAGTGTCTGGATGAAGTGCCATGGGAAATAGACCCACTGCATCACACTCAAACAAAGACAAACACACTGGCTCCTCAGTTCAGTCAAGCTCACCAACACCAACAAGAACAACTCAAGCTAAATGGACACTAACCACAAATGTAGACGCTTTGGGGTGCCTTATTGTCCTGTCTTGACAGAATAAACTAACAAAACTAACAATGTGAGGCCTGTGAATCTCACTCACAAGTCTTCAGGCCCATCAACAGCAAGCAGGCTGGTGTAATAATACTGTGGATGAGAGACTTTTGAGTTTCTTTGGATCTGCAGGTGTCTGACCCTCTTGGTTTGACTGATGAAGTAACATATGGTTCTCTGATTAGGCCGACTTTCATAAACCCCACTCAACATTTCCACTGCTGATTCTATTAAAAACGATTCTATGGAGAGACAGTTTCTTGACTGTGTCCAACTCGCTAATAATCACTCAAATAAAAGCTTAGGGATTTTGAGGGGGAAAACAAACTCAATTTAATAAAAAATAACTAAAACCTAATCAAAACGGTGTAGAAATGATAATGGACCTACATTTATACAGTTTCTTGATTGTGTCCAGCTCACTTATAATCACAAAAAAGAAAGCTAGACAGTCAGGGAGCATAAAAAATAAAAAAACGATGGATAGAAATTTTGACTTCGAGGAAATATAACCAATTTTCAGTGAGGCCCTCCAGACCACGTTGAAGGCGAGGGGCAAAATGAGTTTAACACCCTTGGTTTCGTGCTTAAGATTGGTTAACTGGAAATCAGAATCAGCGATATCAGGTGATATCTTTATATTACACGTTTTTGATATTCTAGATAATACAGACCATTTCCAATGCATATTTTGGGGTTTGTGGAATGCACCATATACAGCCAAATTCAGAATCCAGATGTGCCCTTTAGACATATATGATATTGGGATTACTCCAAATATCACACATGGACATTTCCTATGGCCGGATATGGACTCATTCAATATCCTGAGATATGTGACATCATATTTTCTCTCATCGTGTTGACAAATACTAACTGTATACATTGCATATGTGTTTTTTCAACGCATTCAAGATATTAAGCTATATTGATTCCAGATAGGCTTCTCTTGGCTCAGGTCCATATCGGGATCTTAATATGCTTTTTGATATACTGAAAAAAAGGACAATTTCTGATGCATTTCTGAGTTTTCAGAACACGCTCAATAATTTGACAAAATATGAAATCCATATTTTTCTTTCATGCACAAATCATTTTTGGATTCCCTAAGTATATCACACATGGTATGGCTGGATATCGACTCATTAGATATCCTGAGATAGGCCTATGTGAACATCTTATTTTCTCTATATGATGACAAATACTGACAGTAGGCCTACATAGTATATGTTCTCAGCATATACAATGCATTTGATCTTGACTGAGGCCCATATCAGGATCTTGATATGCTTTTTGATATGTTAAATAAGGACAATTTCGGATGCTTATTTTAGTTTTGAGGACATACTCAATAATTTGACATGTATTAAATCCATATAATTCTTTCAGATACTAGCTAAACATAAACAAATGTTTAGGCTTATTGTATTACTGGTTAATATAAGATAGCTAGCTAACTAACTTAGCAACTTAGCTAGGTAGCTAGTTTTCTCATCATGAATGAAGCAGGTAGAGTTTCTACCTTGTTGTATGCTTATGCAGAATTACAATATTTTCTTGCAATATTGACAATTTTGATTAATTAATGATTTATGCATTGACAGTATGGAGTGGATCACAGACCAACACTACCACCATGTCGGGTCTGGACTGCGAAGGACCGCCACCGCTGACAACCCAATCTGCACCCATCGCATCTGTCATCCATAATTGCTATGCTGTATTTTTTAAACAGAAATAGCAGAGATGTACTTTGGATTAAATATGAAGATGTTTGCCTTTTCGTGCCTTGTAGCTTACTACTGAAAATGGTACAAATGCTCAGATATGCCATCTTCATGTGAAGAAGCACAATGATTTTCGGCGCCTGAACAGGTCAAATAATTTGGGCGCTGGACATTAATCATGAGTCGCATTTAGCCCATTTTTGATCAGGCATATGGGGATGAATATTAAATATCATATAAGGATATCTACTGAAATGGTAAAACAATATGGATACATAAATGCTCAGGTAATGACTATGGATATGATACATTTCTGAAGGTATGTGGATTCGTTCATGCCGAACTATAAAGGCATGTTGACACATACCCTTTCCGGAGTTAAAACATTCAACAAGTATGTAAGCGGGTGTACGCGCATCAGGTGCGTGTCTTGAGGAAATCTCAACCCAGATATCTCCCTGGACTCATACGGTAGCAGGGAGATTTCTGAGGTCTGGATTGGACATGGAAACTGTTCCATTACATACAGTATCCTAACTCCATATATGAAATTAAGGACATGGGTATCTGGAGGATGTGTACGCCTTATATCTAATAAAATGTCAGATATCCGGAAATATAAAGATAAAAATATCCCCTGATATTGACGCTTTTCGCCCAGTGGTGTCTTTATTGTTCTGAGATTGGAAAGATGTGATATTGGTGGGGAAGGGGTAAAACCACTTGAATAGGTTTTCTTTTCTCCAAAGTGAACAGCATTTTTCTCACTGGAGTCTGGCAACACTTGCACATCATCATCTACCTCCACATCATCACCTGCACATCTATCACTCCAGTATTAATGCTAAATTGTAATTATTTCACCTCTATGGCCTATTTATTACCTTACCTCCCTACTCTTCTACTTTTGCACACACTGTGCATACATTTTTCTATTGTTATTGACTGTACGTTTGTTTATGTGTAACTGTGTTGTTGTATTTGTTGCACTGCTTTGCTTCATCTTGGCCAGGTCGCAGTTTTAAATGAGAACTTGTTCTCAACTGGCCTACCTGGTTAAATAAAGGTGAAATATTTTATTTTTTTTAACACAAAACCTGGCTGTTAATTTCATATCTCTGCCCAGGTTTTCAGCAACATCAATGCTGACCACCATATTGTTCGAAGTACTGTCAGTCTCTGATGGAAAAGCTACAAAATCGTTTTCAGCTAACTGAGCACAGCTAATGCAACAGACAGGTAGGGTGTCTGGGAGCGGCAGGTAGCCTAGCGGTTTGAGCACTGGGCCAGTAACCAAAAGGTTGCTAGTTTGAATCGAAGAGCAGACAAGGTGAAAAATATGTCCATCTGCCCTTGAGCAAGACACTTAACCCTAATTGTTCCAGGGTCGCCATCAATAACGGCTGATCCCTAGCCGTGACCCTCTTTTCCGAGGGTGTCACAGGGGAAGTTGGGATATGCAAATAATAAATGTGAAGAAAGAAAGAAAGAAAGAAAAGAAAAGGAAGAGTGAGAGCGAGCATGTGGTGCCACTCTACTGAACACACCTGATGCTACTCATGCTGCCTGTCTCAGATCCTAGCTTGCATCGCTCCAGTTGGGTGGCGACAATCTGCCGCTCGGCTTCCAGTTCTCGAGTCAGTCGCTCAAATTGCAGCTCCTGTAAAGAAATGAAAAAGTTATTGTCAGTAAGCCTATCTATATTGTGCCACAAATGATCTAGCTTACTGTATTCATGAATCTTTCTCAAATTGTTCTTATGAGGATTGTGACAATTCAAATGCTTCAAAACATCCAGTTATTGTAGCCTAACCACGCTCACCCTCAACACTGGTGTCCCTCAGGGGTGTGTGCTTAGCCCCCTCCTGTACTCCCCATTTACCCACAACTGTCTGTCCATGCACGACTCCAACTCCATCATCAAGTTTGCTGACAACACAACGGTGGTAAGGAGGAGGTCAAAGAACTGGCAGTGTGGTGCCAGGACAACAACCTCTCCCACAACATCAGCAAGAC
Source organism: Oncorhynchus masou masou (assembly GCF_036934945.1). Lineage (NCBI taxonomy): Eukaryota > Metazoa > Chordata > Actinopteri > Salmoniformes > Salmonidae > Oncorhynchus > Oncorhynchus masou. The sequence goes on along the minus strand of NC_088214.1, from coordinate 26,317,288 downwards.
CAAGGAGCTGATTGTAGACTACGGGAAACAGTGGGGAGGGGGAAATATACAGCTGCACCCTTGAGGGCATCCTGACTGGTTGTTACACCATCTGGTATGGCAACTGCACCACCCACGACCGGAAGGCCCTACAGAGGGTGGTGCCAATGGGGGTAAAGCTCCAAGCCATCCAGGACGTACAAATGTAGGATCTTAATTTGAGCCAGTTCGCTGCAGCAGGAAAATTATTCTGGAGCAACAGGAAATGTGAATTATTACATGGATTATAATTCATGGACATTTTGTAGGGGTTAATACATTTTTTGTGAGGGCAAATCAAGTCTGGCATTTCAAAGTGGAAATTCTAAACTTTAGAAGCCTTTTTAAAACTCAAATACACTACAAGTTTGCAGGAAAATTCTCAGCAACAAAAAAGTGACACAATTAAGATCCTACATCTGTATATGTCAGGTGGTGTCTGAGAAAGGCCCGAAAAATTGCCAAAGACGGTAGCCACCTGAGACATGGACTGTTCTCCATGCTCCTGTCCAGCAGGCGGTACCGGTGCATCAAGGCTCAGACCAACAGACTCCTCAACAGCTTCTATCCCCTGGCAATAAGACTGTTAAATGGCTAATCCCTAGTGCTCTCCCTCTCCCACTGACTATCCACACTGACTCTATGTCCATCCACAGGTCTCTACCCACTCAAACACAACCTATGCTGTTGCTAATTTGATTATTGATTAGATGTATTACTCCATTAAACTGCTGTCCATTGATTATTGATTGCCATTACCATTAGAATTTACCTATTTATCCTCTACTGGTCACTATTACTCCTGTTTACATGTACATTACCATTAATACATTACCCTAAATATTTATGTATTCCTACTACCAGTCACTTTTCAGCCCTGTTAACATATATATCCTACTACCAATCACATTATATGTATAAACCCACCTCAACCACATCAGTACCTCTGCACATTGAATAAGGTACTGGCACTAACCTTTATATACATGAATTCTCATGTTTCTAATTCACATCTTAGTTCTTTTGTTGGTTTTAATTGTACTTTTTATTCGATTTTCTATTATTATGTATATTATTATTATCACAGCATTGTAGCCTAGTGGTTAGAGCATTTGACTAATAAGGGAAAGTTTGCAAGATCGAATCCCCGAGTTGACAAGGTAAAAATCTGTCATTCTGCCCCTGAACAAAACAGTTAACCCACTGTTCCTAGGCCATCATTGAAAATAAGAATTTGTTCTTAACTGACTTGCCTAGTTAAATAAAGGTAAAATAAAATAAAAATACAATTGTTGGAAAGAGCTCTCAAGATAAGAATTTCACTGTATTGTTTTACACCTATTGTATTCTGTGCACGTGGCGAATAAACTTTGAAACTTGGGTAGCATTTTGTAATAACTTCATTGCAGCAGTACCTGATGCCTCAAAATGACCGAGAACATATCAATGGTTAAACAATAAGCACACAATAGAGGGGAAAATACAGTGACAAAAACAGTCACACTGTTGTAAGAGTGTGATGTGTAACTTCAGACACTCTTTACGCTGAGTAAAACAATTTAGTCAGAAAATGCTAACATAAGCCTTTCTTGGCAGTGACTTATCTACAAAAACCAAAGTGTGGATTGCAGTCACTCCTTAGAGCAGTCTAATCTTGGTTAACCCAGAATTAAAATATTGCGTAAAATGGTCAGCTGCGTGATTAAGTTCTGGGCCATACATGTTAGAAATTGGGAGTTCCGGTTTGCAAAGTCTCCACCCTCGCAAAAGAAAACAGCCAACGACCACTGCTTACGAGGTAAGGAAACACATATCTGAATACATCCCATTATTTTTTAAAGAGTTACTACCCCAGTTAAGGTGCCGCCAAACAAACCATGTGTGAAAATAGTCTGCACTTAAAAGACTGAAGCACAGGAAACATTTAAAGGTTATACATAAAGGTTATACGCAATTGCAAGGTTGAAAATTTGTAATAAAATTTAAATGTGATATACAATGAGTGCACAAAACATTAGGAACACCTGCTATTTCCATGACATAGACTGACCAGATGAATCAAAATCAATCACATGCACTGAATACAACAGGTGTAAACCTTACAGCGAATGCTTACTTACAAGCCCTTAACCAACAATGCAGTTTTAAGAAAATCCCTAAAAAAAGTAAGACTTAAGAAAAACAAATAATTAAAGAGCAACAGTAAATAACAATAGCGGGGCTATATACAGAGGGTACCGGTACAGAGTCAATGTGTCAATGTGCGGGGGGAACCGGTGTCGAGATAGTTGAGGTAATTATGTACATGTAGGTAGTTATTATCATTCAATTATTATTAAAGTAGCATAGATAATGACAGAGAGTAGCAGCAGCGTGGGGGGGGGGGGGGGGCAATGCAAATAGTCTGGGATTAGTTAGCCATTTGATTAGTTGTTCAGGAGTCTTATGGCATGAGAGGTGAAGCTGTTTAGAAGCCTCTAGGACCAGACTTGGTGCTCTGGTACCACTTTAAGTACCGCTTGCTCTGCGGTAGCAGAGAGAACAATCTATGACTAGGGTGGCTGGAGTCCTTGACAATTTCTAGGGCCTTTCTCTGACACCGCTTGGTATAGAGGTCCTGGACGGCAAGAAACTTGGCCCCGGTGATGTACTGGGCCGTACGCACTACCCTCTGTAGTGCCTTGCGGTCGGAGGCCGAGCAGTTGCCATACCAGGCAGTGATGCAACCCGTCAGGATGCTCTCGATGGTGCAGCTATATAAAAAAAATGATGATCTGAGGACCCGTGCCAATTCTTTTCAGTCTCCTGAGGGGGAATAGGTTTTGTCATGCCCTCTTCACGACTGTCTTGGTGTGCTTGGACCATGTTAGTTTGTTGGTGATGTGGACACCAAGGAACGTGAAGCTCTCAACCTGCTCCACTACAGCCCCGTCGATGGGAATTGGGGCGTGCTCAGTCCTCCTTTTCCTGTAGTCCACAATCATCTCCTTTGTCTTGATCATGTTGAGGGAGAGTTTGTTGTCCTTGCACCACTTGGTCAGGTCTCTGATCTCCTCCCTGTAGGCTGTCTTATCTTTGTCGGTGATCAGGCCTACCACTGTTGTGTTATCATCAAACTTAATGATGGTGATGGAGTCATGCCTGGCTGTGCAGTCATAAGTGAACAGGGAGCACAGGATGGGACTGAGCACGCACCCCTGAGGGGCTCCCGTGTTGAGGATCAGCGTGGTGGATGTGTAGTTAACTACCCTTAACACCTGGAGGTGGACCGTCAGGAAGTCGAGGATCCAGTTGCAGAGGGAGGTGTTTAGTCCCAGGGTCTTTAGCTTAGTGATGACCTTAGCTTAGCATCTTCTTCATCTGACCACTTTTTTATAGACAGAGTCACTGGTGCTTCCTGCTTTTATGTTTGCTTGTAAGTAGGAATCAGGAGGATAGAGTAATGGTGAGATTTGCCAAATGGAGGTCAAGGGAGAGCTGTGTACGTGTCTCTGTGTGTGGAGTAAATGTGGTCTAGAATTGTTAACCCTCTGGTTGCACATTTAACATGCTGATAGAAATGAGGTAAAGCTGATTTAAGTTTCCCTGCATTAAAGTCCCCGGCCACTAGGAGCGCCGCCTCTGGATGAGCGTTTTCCTGGTTACTTATGGTGGACTACAGCTCATTGAGTGCAGGTTTTAGTGCCAGCCTCGGTCTGTTGTGGTATGTTGACAGCTACGAAAAATACAGATAAACTCTCTAGATAGATAGTGTGGTCTACAGCTTATCATGAGATACTCATCCTCAGGCGAGCAAAACCCTGAGACTTGCTTAGATATCGTGCACCAGCTTTTGTTTATAAATATACATAGGCCCCCGCCCCGTGTTAGGCCCTCACCCCGTGTCGTACCAGAGGCTGCTGTTCTGTCCTGCCGATAGAGTGTATAACCCGCCAGCTGTATGCTCTTAATGTTGTCGTTCAGCCACGACTCAGTGAAACATAAGATATTACAGTTTTTAATGTCCCGTTGGTAGGATATACTTGCTTTCAGTTCGTCCCATTTATTTTCCAGCGATTGAAGATTAGCTAGCAGAATGGAAGGCAAGGGCAGATTAGCCACTTGTCGCCTGATCCTCACAAAGGCATCCTGATCTCTTTCCGCAAAACCTATGTTTCCTTTTCCGGCGAATCACAAGGATTTGGGCCTGGTCGGGTGTCCATAGTATATCCCTCGCGTCCGACTCCTCATCCAATCTGAGGTGAGTAATCCCAGTTCTGATGTCCAGAAACTCTTTTCGGTCATAAGAGATGGTAGTAAAACATGTTACGAACAACTGGAAAAAACAAACAAAATAGCATGGTTGGTTAAAAGCCGATAAGACGGCAGCCCTACCCTTTGGCGCCATCTTGATAATCCAGGTGAAAGCTATGATTCCTTATTGATGTCACCTGTTAAATCCACTTCAATCAGTGTAGATGAAGAGGAGGAGACAGGTAAAATAATTTTAAGCCTCAAGACATGGATTGTGTATGTGTGTGCCATTCAGAGGGTGAATGGGCAAGACAAAATATTTAAGTACCTTTGAACAGGATATGGTAGTAGGTGCGAGTCACACCGGTTTGAGTGTGTCAAGAACTGCAATGCTGCTGGGTTTTTCATGCTCAACAGTTTCCTGTGTGTATCAACAATGGTCCATCACCCAAAGGACATCCGGCCAACTTGACACAACTGTAGGAAGCATTGGAGTCAACATGGGACAGCATCCCTGTGGAACGCTTTCAACACCTTGTGGAGTCCATGCCTCAACGGTGTTCCTAATATTTTGTACACTCAATGTATTTCCTTTAACATCATGTGTTGTGTGCTTATTATTTAACCATTGATATGTTCTAGGCTATTTTGAGACCTTAAGGAGCATTAAGTACTGCTGGCTTGTCTGCCAATGGCATGTCCATCTTTTTGTGAGAAATTACACTGGTCACAAAACATTTATAAAGTATAAATTGCCCACACTTTAGACAAGGCCACAGAAAAATAATTAAGCAATTATTAGTAAATGGTTTATAAGGACCTATATTAAAGATCTTATGAATGGATTAATGATTCATTCAATATTTACTAATACATTATAAATGCGTTGTTATGTGGGGTTATTATGAAGTGCTACTAAAAATGTAAACTAAATCATATACAGTCATGCAATTGGTGCAATTGGTAGATTTACACCAAAGTTCAATTTACAGTATGCCTATTAATGCACATTTTAAGTAATGATTAATTAAGTAAAGCACATTTTAAGTAAAGAGCTATTGATTAAGAAACTACACTTGCCAAACCATACCCCAAATCAGTAACTGTTAGAATAGATATACCGCGTTGTATGAAATTAAGTGACAAACATGCCTGGGCTAAGAGAACAGAATCCCCAAGCACCTCTTAAGAATCATTACTGAGAAAATCCCATCTGAGCAATGAGCCTCAGGCAACTCATGTCAACACAAACTGTCCACTTTTTCTGTGACAAGGCTGAAATAAGTCCAGTGCCCACAAGGTTAAACACTCTCCCTGGAGCAGTTAAACTAAAGACTGCTACAAAATGTATCACCTTTATTTTGGGCAAGAGCCCAGAGGATCGAGGTCCACAGAAATATCCAATTAAACTCCATGAAGAAAGATCCATATACAACTGTTATTAAACAGACTTTGAGCTACTTGTATACTATCACAGTACATGAGTCAGTAGACTTGCATTCAAATGTACTTCCCTTGGTATAATAGATGCATTTACATAACTTTGTACATGCAAGCAACTGTTGATATTGTCTGTCTTAGTTATCTAGATCTTCCAATATACATATTTTGCATAACTTATAAATAACTCAACTTCATATTTTTCAGCACAAATAAACTTTGGTCTGAGAAGATGCAGTATTTTGGGATAGAATAACAAAGAACAAAGGACCAACAAAGTTGAAGTGCTTGTTTTAGTTTATGCGAGAGCAAACTAGCTACTTGACGGAATTCAATCAGAGCTGCAAACAAAACCACTGACCCACAGAATTCCCTCCAAATGTAGCATAACAAGAAAACACCTGTTACCACTGACAGTATCAGAATGAAAGTTAACAAAGACATACCTTCACATGGACCATATTTCAGAGAAAGTGACAAACGCACACAAATCCACTTTTTGCCCCATCCACAACATGTCTAGAAGTTCATCTGTCCTTATTGAGAAACCGTCATTAGAAACCTGCAAGCCCAGTAGTGACTGCCTCCAAGCAGTAAAGAATAGGAGTTCAGCTAGGCACAAAGGTCTCCATGGCAACAGATCATTTAGAACCCCTTTGGCATTACTTATGCAACATTGCATCACAAAAGGACCCTCCCACCAGTCTGCCTGCCAAATCCTGCCGCTTTCCAATCACTCTTTTGACTGCTCCTCTCCTCAACACCATCTGCACCCCCCACTGAAAAAGCAGAGAGGGGGTAGCTGGGTGGAGGTTGTAGGGGGAGCAATGGAGTGGGGGGAAGGAAAAGCTACAAAGACTGGAAGGATTGTGAGTGTAAGTATTGTGGGGTTGGGCCAACAGAAATGTCTCCTCTCCCTCTCTTCTGGACATAGTTTTGCATTGTGCTCTCCAGGGATACACAGTGACTGCTGTGCCTCGCAGAGAACTTAGGTAATACACGATACAGTCACTCTTTAAATATAGCTCTGTAAAAAAGACAGGAGAGAAGAAGAGAGGGCCACAGAGGCTTGGGAAGTCACTATTTACTTCCTGTCACTCACACCATAAACTCTGTATATTTATATCCTGTATGATGCATTGTAGTGAAGGAAGTATTTCAGGGGACCCAAGAAAGACAGTCATAAGATAATGAGGTAGTCAGTCTATACATGCGTAAATGACTCGGTCAGTAACTAAGCTAAGTTACCAGTAAGAATACTGGTACCCCTACAATAATGCATCTCAACTTACAACTGTCACTAACAACCGTAACAATAGGCCTGAGAAAATATACATTTGGGTATGATTGAGAAAATGATTGAATGAAAAGTCATTTTGATCAAATGAAAACTGATAGAGCTGAGGGCAGCTGAGAGTGAATAGCAGCTGAGAGGGCCTCTAGAGTGAATAAACAAAGCTATCTCCTCCCAAACCATCTCTTTATTCAAATCGTCATTGGGCCAGTATACCAATTCAAAAACATGTTCAGAATTTGAATACCCAAAGCTTAACAAGACACCAGACTTATGTCTGCTGGAACAGAAAGACATAGCTAAATTGGTTAGCAGGATAGTTCCGTACACAAACTGTGGAACAGTGTAGAATACCCTGAATTCAAATGGGGGGGGGGGGGTGTATGCCCAATAGCTTGCAAACAGTACATCCCTGAAAACACCATTAAACCTATTAGTTGGTAGAATAAATGACTAGGGGAAAGAAGATAGAATTCTGCAGCTTCAGGAAACTATAGTAGCTGTGGTCCTCGAGTGGACATGCCTAATTGTGCCCTGTGGTACAGAGACTGACATTTAACTTCTTCAGAGGAGACAATTTGATTACAAAATGTCATCCCGGGTATGTCTCACACATTCTTTTGGGGGTTTCATCTGATTCCTAAAAACCAAGAGGTGAACTTAATCAGTAAAAAACCAAAGACAAGGAACACCCTGTAACAGAATAAGACTGCAGGGAACGTTGGCTGGAGAAGATAAAAAAGTGATGGAACTTTCAGTACAGGCCTACACAAAGTACACCACATTCATATGAAGTTAGGGGTGTCCTTCTAAATTACATTGAACTAACTCAAAACATTAAACACTGAGATACAAGGTAGCCTATTAAGCCTAGGATAATAGCATTGGCTGAACTTGAGTAGAGAATCTATGGGCTTTAAAATCCTTGGCTTAAATACTCCCATTGAGACAACATTTCAAAGCTTTTCCTGGGTTGACTGAGAACTCACCACTACTGCTGACTGTCTTCCCACTCCTCAGCTGAGTAACACAGCGCTGGATATCAGATTGATCTGTCTAATGCCTCATTCAGATTTGTTAGAGCAACTGTATGCCTCTAAGCCACTCAAACTGCACTTCTACCTCTCTGCCATGGTTGTCTGATTCTCTCATTCAAGCCAGATGCAAAGCTAATTTTACAAGTTTTTCCCCCTTGAGTCAACTGACAAAAAACCATGTCCTATATGCCAACACTTAGCAGTCTGAAACAAATGAATTGTAAAGAAATGAGAACTCCAAATCCCTGCCTTATTCCCCAAAAATCTCTCTTACTGAATAAATAGTGGATCCATTTTGAAATCCCTTCTTATAACAATACAGTACTATGGAATTATAAGCCCTGTTCACACAGTATCAGACATGACTGTGTCAGATGTAATGTTAATTGGTTGAGTTAATGTGGGCAAACAATTCGGCTTTGTAATATTACAAATGAGACACAAGGACCAACACTAACAAATAGCCTAATTGATGAATGTATTGTATAATTCAACAATGAACACAATTAACTATAACTGAGGGATCGAGAATTTATCACCCTGATTTAATGTAGCTAGGCCAGCCATGACACCAATCATCAACTTCAGTTTATTTCATGATGAACAATAAATTATAAGATGTGTTATTCCTAATATTGACCCTGTCCTGCATGATCCTCATATACATCTTCAGTATCTGGGCTCGACATTCACTCACAGTTAAGTCATGAGTGACAGTCTCCATATTGAACCTTTTGTTCGACAGGACTGGTAAAGAGCAGCACTGTAATATTCTGAATTGGATTGATACGCTAAATGCTATTATGCACATAATTATGATATGGACAAAGTTGGGGGAGGGGATTGATGAAGAAACTACTCAATGTAATTTACTGATGATATAATAACAATATAGAGTAACAACACTAGGTTTTCAAATGAAGTGACCCTTTTTTCCACAGACACTATTCAGTCTCTATAACTTTATTTGAAAACGTCCCTCTTCATTATAATAGTCTCCTGTCCTCTATCAGCAAAGCAGCCCATATTCTAGAATGGTACAAATTAGAGTGACTATTTCACAAGACTTAATAATTCCCATTAATTATTTCAGGCTGCTGAAATGACATCACTTCAGCAAAACCCATTTGTTTAAACATCCATTAAGTCTAAAGAGGTGACCATGACCGAAAACAAAGACACACCATACAGTACTTGAACCACCCCAAGGTTACAGTCATTTAAAGACATTGAAGTTACATTTGAAGTTTCACCTCAACCCAATGCCGATAAACCTTTTCCACCAACACACTCCTCAAGCCTGTTTATTGTTGATGTCCAAAGCCAACCGACCCTATGACTGAAAAATGTAGTGGTTATTTGACCTGGTAAATCCATTGGAGGGCAAAGCTGATGCTGTTTACCATTTACTGATGTGGATGTAAGCAACGATTGACCATTAACACTGCATTTCAAATGTGTATCACTGTTACACATTTGACGGTACAGTATATTGTAAGATAAACAAACGTATCTAACATCAAACATGACACGTGAAAACTGACAATACTAACAATGGAAGAAGACATGAAAAAACATAGACTACCGGTCAAAAGTTTGGACACACCTACTCATTCAAGGGTTTTTCTTTATTTGTCCTATTTTCTGCATTGTAGAATCATAGTGAAGACATCAAAACTATGAAATAACACATGGAATAATGTAGTAATCAAAAAAGTGTTCAACAAATCTAAATATATTTTAGATTTGAGATTCTTCAAAAAGCCACCCTTTGCCTTGATGACAGCTTTGCACACTCTTGGCATTCTCCCAATTAACAGGTGTGTCTTCTTAAAAGTTCATTTGTGGAATTTATTTCCTTCTTAATGTGTTTGAGCCAGTTATTTGTGTTGTGACAAGGTAGGGTGGGTATACAGGAGATAGCCCTATTTGGTAAAATACCAAGTCCATATTATGTCAAGAACAGCTCGAATAAGCAAATAAAAACAACAGTCCATCATTACTTTAAGTCATGAAGGTCAGTCAATTCGGAGAATTTCAATAACTTTTAATGTTTCTTCAAGTGCAGTCGCAAAAACCACCAAGCTCTATGATGAAACTGGCTCTCATGAGGACTGCCACATGAATGGAAGATCCAGAGTTACCTCTGCTGCACAGGATAAGTTCATTAGAGTTACCAGCCTCAGAAATTTCAGCCCAAATAAATGCTTCACAGAGATCAAGTAACAGACACATCTCCACATCAACTGTTCAGAGTAGACCGTGTGAATCAGGCCTTCATGGTCAAATTGCTGCAGAGAGACCACTACTATAGGACACCAATATTAAGAAGAGACTTGCTTGGGCCAAGAAACACGAGCAATGAACATTAGACTGGTGGAAATTTGTCCTTTGGTCTGAGGAGTCCAAATTGGAGATTTTTGGTTCCAACCGCCGTATCTTTGTGAGATGCGGTGTGGGTGAATAGATGAGATGATCTCTGCATGTGTATTTCCCCCCGTAAAGCATGGAGGAGGAGGTGTGATGGAGTGAGGGTGCTTTGCTGGTGACACTGTCTGAGATTTATTTACAATTCAAGGCACACCTAACCAGCATGGCTAGCACAGCATTTTGCAGCGATACGCCATGCCATCTGGTTTGGGCTTAGTGGGACTATCATTTGTTTTTCAACAGGGCAATAACCCAATACACCTCCAGGCTGTGTAAGGGCTAGTTTAGCAAGGAGAGTGATGGAGTGCTGCATCACATGATCTGGTCTCCACAATACCCTGACCTCAACCCAATTGGGATGAGTCAGACCGCAGAGTGAAGAAAAAGCAGCCAACAAGCGTTAGGCATAGTTGGAAACTCTTCAAGACTGTTGGAAATGCATTCCAGGTGAAGCTGGTTGAGAGAATGCCAAGAGTGTGCAAAGCTGTCATCAAGGCAAAGGGCGACTATTTGAAGAATCTCAAATATAAAATAATTTTTGATTTGTTAAACACTTTTTTGGTTACTACATGAATCCATATGTGTCTTGATGTCTTCACTATTATTCTACAATAAAGAAATACCCTTGAATGAGTAGGTATTCTAAAACTTTTGACCGGTAGTGTATATTCCTAAAATTCATAGAGCTTTTCAAATGTTGCCCCAGTGGGTTTTGTGTGGTTGCTCACGCTTGAACTCCCTCCTCTCGCTGCTCCACAATGCACAGGAAGTAGACAAATCCCCTGAAACATCAACAACAAAACGTCTGCCTTTTATTTGTATTCAAACAACTATCCCAATGGTGTCAACAGAATAAAAAAAAAAAAAAGAGCCAGCCGTGACTGAGGTGCACCGGCTTGAATAAATGCAAGCTTGTGGAGGTCTGTATATATATATATATATATATATATATATATATCACGCACACACACACACACACACACACACACACACACACACACACACACACACACACACACACACACACACACACACACACACACACACACACACACACACACACACACACACACATCACATGCCTGTAGGCTTTTATTTTTACCCTCCTGTTTGGGCCATTAGTATGTCCCAGAGCAGCCCCATGGGTCTGCGTTGCGGTGGCCCACTTTACCATTCCACAGCTTGTCCTTTTCTACCTTTTTCTTAAAAGCAAGAGGAGTGTCAGTGTAACTACTGCCATGATGCAGGGGATTGTCATGGTTCATTTCCCATCTACACACATGGTCTTGGTTCTACTCTAAAATGGCTGCATGTGATAAACATAAATAGGCTATATCTTATTGCTGGTAAGGAATATCAGTAGGATACTTCCATAATGTAACTACAAGCCAAATATATTATATTGAGCACAAACTCTTATACAACTGAACATAGTTTTACACCGCAAGCATGTATACAATGACAATGTGCAGAATTTATTTTCCAGGCCAACTTTCTCCATGTTCCGTACTACTGAATGACTAACTTTATTAGTTACTATTTTATTACAGAGATATTCTTGTGAGAGATAAAATCTAATAAAATAAAATAATGTGTAGCTGTTAATGCGAGGTTAGTGAAATGCTTGTGTTCCTTGCTCCGACAGTGCTGTAGTATCTAACAATTCACAACAATACACACAAATCTAAAAGTGAAATAATGGAATAAAGACGAGCAATATAGGAGTGGCATTGACTAAAATACAGTAGAATAGAATACAGTATATACATATGAGATGAGTAAAGCAGTATGTAAACATGACTTAAAGTGACTAGTGTTCCATTATTAAAGTGTCCAGTGATTCCATGTTTATGTATGTAGGTCAGCAGCCTCTAAGGTGCAGGGTTGAGTAGACGGGTGGTAGCTGGCTAGTGATGGCTATTTAACATTCTGATGGCCTTGAGATAGAAGCTGTTTTTCAGTCTCTCAATCCCAGCTTTGATGCACCTGTACTCGCCTTCTGGATGATAGCAGGGTGAACAGGCCACTGCTCAAGGGCCCTGCGGTTGCGGGCGATGATACAGTCTGACATGGTGCTCTCAATTGTGCATCTGTAAGTTTCTGAGGGTCTTAGAGGCCAAGCCAAATTTCTTCAGCCTTCTGAGGTTGAAGACTTCACCACACTGTCTGTGTGGGTGGACAATTCAGATCATCAGTGATGTGTAAACAGAGGAACTTTAAGCTTTCCACCTTCTCTACTGTGGTCCCGTCGATGTGGATAGGGGCGTGCTCCCTCTGCTGTTTCCTTAAGTCCACGATCAGGTCCTTCATTTTGTTGACGTTGAGGGAGAGGTTATTTTCCTGGCACCAGTCCGCCAGGGCCCTCACCTTCTCCTTGTAGGCTGTCTCATCATTCTTGGTAATCAGGCCTACTACTGTTGGAGGTGTGCTTGGCCACACAGTCATGTGTGAACAGGGAGTACAGGAGGGGGCTGAGCACCTTTGCACCTTTGTGGGGCCCCTGTGTTGAGGATCAGCGAAGTAGAGGTGTTGTTTACTACCTTCACCACCTGGGGGCAGCCCGTGAGGAAGTCCAGGACCTAGTTGCACATGGAGGGGTTCAGATCCAGGGCCCTGAGCTTAATGATGAGCTTGGAGGGTACTATGGTGTTAAAGGCTGAGCTATAGTCAATGATCAGCATTCTGACATTGGTATTCTTCTTGTCCAGATGGGATAAGGCACTGCTCAGTGAAATGGCTGATTGCATCGTCTGTGGATCTATTGAGGTCTAGGGTGTCAGGTAAGGAGATGATTTGATCCTTAACTAGCCTCTCAAAGTTCTTCATGATGACAGAAGTGAGTGCTACGGGGCGATAGTCATTTAGTTCAGTTACTTTTGCTCTCTTGGGTCCAGGAACAATGGTGGACATCTGAAGCATGTGTGGGACAGCAGACTGGGATGGGGAAAGATTGAATATGTCTGTAAACACTCCAGCCAGCTGGTCTGCACATGCTCTGAGGATGCGGCTAGGGATGCAGCCTTGCGAGGGTTAACATGCTTAAATGTCTTACGTTGGCCACGAAGATAGCTACAGTTCAAAGGAATAGCATAATATTAAAACCGGCCTACACAAAGTCTAGTCTCCCTATAGTCTCACCCGCTAATCAGAGTCAATGTTTACTGTCCTCTGCACCACACACTCACAGAATACAAATGGCACCAATTACTTATGTCTCTATACCTCACTGCACCCTGCAGAACACTGACACGTTTACTTCATCCTCAGAGAGCAACACAGAAGGACTAAAAAGGATTTCAGGCACTGAAGAGGATCTGATGATGAAAAAAGTCATCTGACTGGCAGTAGCAATTCCACCACTTTTCAACCTAAATGTCATTATCTCCAGCACAATACCAGTGTCTACATATGTGAAGACGGCACCATTCTAAATTTTGTCGAAAAAATATGTATAGTTAAAAAGTTATTCCGGATGACGTCATAAAAAGAGAAAACATTTTAACAACAGTGATTTTCATCACTATGAGATTTAGGGTGGCGAGAGGAGCAAGCAAATAGCCTTGTTGCAGAATCTTTAAAATCACTGTTTTTCATACTTTAATCCTACCCTGTGATGTTACAGAGAAACATTTTTTAGGACCTTTCTTCATATCTTTTTTAACGACAGGTCATGGAAGTGCTCATTTTTCACATTATATAAAAACTGGTATGATGCTGGAGATAACGAAAATGAGGTTGAAAAGTGGAGGAATTGCCTGTTAAAGGCTGCATCAACCAAACCAAAAATATACTTCATATTAAGTTGCCATCAGTTAAAGGGGAATTTTACTTGAATGTATATTATTCATTAGTCCATTTTTATACAGTCACACAAAATTGTGCATTCATATGTCATTAAAGTTTTCACAATATATTGCTTTCAATCTCCTGATGCCTAAAATCATTCAAAAGCTCAAATGTTCCTCTCATTATGATGTGTTTTGAATGGAGGGCCTTGCTCTTACTCTGAAAGTCACCCCTGTATGTTACAGAGTAAAGCTGGAAGGCCTTACCTGTTCCTTGACAGAGGCCAGTATAGCTGACGTTGTCTCCGTTTCGGAGACGTCTCCATTAGAGGCATTTAGAACTGGGCTCAGCATGGTGGAGTTCTCAGAGTCAGAGGCTGGTTCTGGAACTGGCATAACTCCTGAAAGGCAAAGAATAATGTTAGGTCAGCATTAACATGGGACATCCTCCACTATAGCATAAAATGCAGCAATTGTTCAGTTATGATATTAATCACTTAACTTTCATGAAACAGTTTGAAGTCTGTTTGACTTTTCTCATGTTGGTTCTTCACAAGTCACAACATGATGTGATAGATTGCCATTGGGGGAGAGATCCTCAGTAAAATATATGTAGTTTCTCTCATACCCCTCACAATTCCTAACCCTTACTTTCTGTAAGTGGGTACTTTGCCTCAGTAGAAAATCTGGATACAAAGAGATTAATCTGATTCAATCAGATTGTGAACATA